>NC_089581.1:28704119-29340438 GCF_019320115.1 Miscanthus floridulus | reverse complement strand
TCAAATTTTATGGTTATTCTAACTTAGCCAGTAAAAGTCGACCACCATTCCTTCTACGGTTTTTGGAGCAGGCCCTGTCTCCGGTTCCTCCCAACACGTGCATGGGATCCGCTCTCTACGCTACGGGTGATTGGTAGGTCCCCCCTGGTTTGACTTGTCCACGTCTACGTGTGCATAGGTCATGCACCTCACACTCCGACCACATGGCAAACTAGGGCCGCACAAACTTTTCGGGATGACGTGTCGAGTAAAATGGTACAACTAAACAGAACGTTAACATGTTCTCACTTAGTTACACCAAAATGAGTTTCAAGCTTAAATGCATTTTATACAAAGCAAACAAGCTTATGATGATATACAGTTACGTTACTACAAGCTTGCCTGAAGAGGCCCAAGTTTACAATAACATAGCTACGTCCTTCTTCTATAGCTCTAGCCTATTCTATTGGCTGGTCGGGACACATGGCACCCGCTGCTCGCTGCTTCCGATATCCTACTCGAGTCTCAGGGACTCTTGTACTAGTCGAGCTGAAGGGGATGGCCCCACCGATGCCTGGCTGGTCGAGACCGTAGGTTTCGTCGGTTGGCTCACAATTGATGGCGTTTCCAGCTGACTTGTCAATGGCGTACCCTGTACAGGTGTTGTCCCACCTCCACATAGGTTAATGTTGCCAATTATCCTTGACGACAGGTCCAGCTGGGTCATCCGAAGCTCCTCAGCCTTGTCTGGGTCTACCTCCTTTGGGTACCCAGCCTCCAGGCGCTTGAGATCGATCAGGGGGTAGTGGGCATGCACCATGCTTAGCACATGTGCACCTGTGTACTATCCCGCCTCCTTCATGAACTCTTGGAATCATCCCCATGCCTTTCGGCATCTCTCGACCAGTCCGAGCTGCGGCGTCCTTGGCACTTCCTCTATAAGCGCTAGGTCGATAAGGTCGAGGATAGGCAAAATGCCAGTTGCCACTTCCTGGCACCGGTTCTTCCATGTGTCCTGATCCTCGGTGGTCTCTAGGCATCACGCCTTCCAGCCGTCATGATCTTTCATCACGGCTTCTAGATGTTTCTTGGCATTGACTTTTAAAACTGCAAACCATACAAGGCATTAAAATGTAACGGCACGAAAAGATGAAGGCGGGCAACAGAATGAGCAAGGTGGTCTGGAACACTTACTTTTCAGTTCCTCCTTCATCTTAGTTGTGCGGTCCTGGAGTTGAGACTGGTCGCGCGCCAGTTTCTCGTTGTCCTCCTTCAGGCGACCACACTCTGCGGCCACACGGCTATTCTCCTCTTGGAGACGGACTACTTCGGCTTCTAAGCCTGCACTTCAGCTATCACTACCAACAATGCAACAACATGTGTCATGCACTTGCTGTGATAAAATGACAACTTACTTGTTTTTTCCTACTCTTTGTTACTGAGCTGGACGACCAGGTTCTGGTTTTGTGCTTCTTGTTCCATCCTCTCCTGGTCGGCGGCTTCAAGTTGGTAGCGCAAGCATTCCACCTTGGCCACAAGTTCTTTGTTGCTTGCCGTGATCCCCTCAATCTAGTCGAAGCACTTTTTTTGGTACTTTGCGTCTTCATCAAGTCCTGCATATAAACAAGCTAAGTTAGACAGTTCGACTGAATAGTAGGATCAATGGGTCAAGCCAAACATACCTGGACTTCCGTCACTAGACGTTTTGCCGCTTGTTCAACTTTTAGGGTCTCTTCGACCTTTGGGATTTCCTCATGCATAACCCACTGGTCGTTCCGCCAGCGCGACACATATACATGTTGTCGTTTGTCTTGGGGACGGCCCAGGACCTCTTCTACTTTGTCCTCTTTGGCCTCTTGTTCAGGAAGCGGCGCTGGTCTGGAGTTTGTAGTCTCTGCGACCACTATGGCTTTCCCACGAGCTGTAGCATTGGCAAGCGTGCTCTGTGCCACCTCCGGCTGCTGCTCCTCGGCTTGGTCTGGTCCCCTTGGCGCCGAAGTATCCCCCTTAGCAAGGTTAGTGCTCGGAGCACTTGTACTTGGCTCGGCTCTCTTCTCGACCAGCTGCTCAGGGACTGTCGTCTGGCCGCTCGTCTGTTGAGGTTTTGGTGGATTTTCTTCTATAGGTTCCTCCATAGCCGGCTGCTGGGCAGTTCTCTCCGCCATTGCTGGCGAAGTCATGCCGCACCCGGCTAGCTAGTCAGGATTTTCGGTGGACGCCGACCTAATATATCAGAGATAAGTTCAGAAGACAATAGTATTCAATATAAATTGAAAGCTTACATCAAGGTTACCAATACTTATAGCTTGGAAGCACGGAATGATGTGGCAAAGGCGCGTCTCTTCATCCGTGCTTGCTCCACGTGCTCTGTGGGTGCCACCGGGTCACTTTCCACGACCAGTACCGACGCCAAGGCTTGATGCTCGACCCCTTTGCCGCTTGTCCTCAGCATTGCAGTGGTCGGTGATGCGAGTTCCACTAGCACGGAGGAGCCACCCTGCTCCATCGACTCCAGTTGTCTCCTCCTCTTTCGAGGGACGAGTTGGAAGATGTCTACATCCTTTGTTTCATCATCTGACAGTGGGAAGATGGGCTGACGACGCCTGCTGGCCGCCGGTCGCTTGCCAGTAGCCCTGGCCATTGCCTCCTCCCCAACCCCAAGTACAACCCAGTCGACGTCTTCGATCCTGGCGCTGGTCTGGGCGGTTGGGCTGATAGCTTGAGGCCAATCCACACCAGGGGGTGGAGACATGAACACTACTGCTCTGTCACGACCATTAATCTAAGAAATATACAGGCAACAACACAGTAAGTTTTTGTTACAACATAACTCTACGGGTACAAGGCAGCATAATTTACCTTTGGGGGAGGTTGGGCCAGCTTGAAGGCATGCTCGATGTCGCTCAATCTGGCATAATTTGGATCGGCTAAGTTGAATAGCTCTCCAATCCTGGCTTTGATTTCGATCTTGTCAAGCGCCTCTTTCCTGGTCCTCGTTGGATCTGCGCTACCCTGGTATTCGTAGCCAGGATGTACCCTCCTCTGGCAGGGCTGGATCCTTTAGCTGATGAAGTTCCCGACCATGCTTAGACCATCCAGTTTCCCCATGGGATCATCCCAAGCAGTTCTGCGATCTATTCCAAGTGCTCGGGCTTCTCCGACCAGCTGTTCTTCTTCTCCGGAATGAACCCCACGTCGCACAGGGTGATCGTGTTCGGCTCTTCATGGATGTAGAACCACTTCTTGTACCAGTCGTCCAGCGATGTGTTCCAAGGGTAGTGCAGGTACTAGGCCTTCATCCCATCACGCAGATTGAGGTATACGCCTCCGGCTATCTTTGAGCCGCCGCTCCCTTTCTTTCGTAGATAGAACAAATGGCGAAAGAGGTCGAAATGGGGCTAGAAGCCACCATATGCTTCGCAAAGATGGATGAAGGTGGAGACAAGAAGAATCGAGTTGGGATGTAGATTGCAAATCCCAATCTCGTAATACAAACAGAGCCCCTGAAGGAAAGGGTGCACTAGAACCCCAAAACCCCGCTTGAAGAAATCCTCGAAAACCACAGTCTCACCTAGTTGTGGATCAGGGTAGCTTTCTCCTTCCGGCGCACGCCATCCCGCAAGTGCCTTGTTGTGGAGCACTCCCATGGTGACGAGGTCTTCGATGGTCTACTCGTTGCTCCTTGACTTCCACCACTCCTTCGCCATGACTCCAGCTTTCTTCTGGGCGTCTCTCTTCGCCATTAATCCATCCTCGCTAAGGGGGTGGATACAGTGGAGGGGGGATTGGTGATGATTTCGGAGGTATAGGGTTCGGCAAGAGGAAGAAGAAGGCTGCGGCGGCGAATGATAATGGGGATCGGTAAAAAGTAACTTACCAGTTCTATATTATAAATAACCAAGAGTTCCATCGTTTCATCTGCCCGAGATTCTTGGAAGACATGCGCACGTGCCGCAGACAGTTGTTTTCACAACCTCGAGATCTATGCCAATAAACGCACCCCTTTGTTACCAGTGTACGCGCCTCTTCGTTGCTAGTGTGAGAGGGCCCACACTAACGCACCTCCTTACAGGTGCCAAGCGACTGTTTGCTAGAAAGGGCAAGAAGACAGTATGACGTGCTATACCCGTCTGCCTTTTTAACCAGACGTGTCAGATTGGACTTGACAGAGTAAGGAGATAAATAAATAAACCAAATAATACTACAAGCAGCGTTCGTTTCTTCGCTACATGTCTTGTGCTAAAGGATGGTCCAGACCACTACCATGCTCGGGGACTGTTCTGATCATTACCGTGCTCGGGGACTGCCCAGACCACTTCCGTGCTCAGGGACTACCCCGACCACTACAATGCTCGGGGACTGCTCCGACCATTACCGTGCTCGGGGACTGCTCCGACCATTACCGTGCTCGGGGACTGCTCCGACCATTACCGTGCTTGGGGACTGCCCAGACCACTGTCGTGCTCGGGGACTGCTCCGACCACTACTATGCTCGGGGACTGTTCCGACCACTGCTCGAAGATCGTTCTCCTCAGCTACATGTGATTTGTACTCACATACAGTTGAGAGACATTTATTTAGACCTTGCTACAAGGCTCATACTTCACCTTCCAGCAAGCCCGGGGACTACATCGGTACGATGCACCTGCCGGTGCATCTCGTATCGCCTGTACGACGATTGGGTTCTCAACTTAACTAGGAATTCTTTTTAGACCCTGGCACCACGTGCCTACGTCACCTACTACTAGGCTCGGGGACTAAGTGGGCACACTTCACCTTGCGGTGAATGTGTTTGTTTTTCAACCCCTACGCCTCTGATGATCAAGGATGCTATGCTTCAAGACGCACTTACATTTCTTTTCAGAAATACAAGTGGGCACACTTCCTAGGATGGAAATCTTTTTGTTTTTTCTTAAGAGCACCATACATTCTTCGGACAACCTACTTCTCCGGCGACAACGGAGGTCAGAGATGTCAAGGACTCAAGCCTTACTATTCAGAGAAGGTTAAAATGGTGTGTCACAGCATAATACATGGTGCTCGGGGACTAGCTGTGGGGGTATTAACCCCTATACCCTTACGGCTAAGCTTGGGCTGGCCCGGATCAGTGGGTCCAGTCCACTAGAAGACGATGCGTGGCCCGGCCAACCTGTTCGGAGTCCCACGCAAGGAGTCAATATAGATTTGGTGATCAAGCAAGATCTTGGTCGGTTAGAATAGGAATCCTTATCCGGCCACCTATGGCAATTGTAACTAACTAGGATTAGTTTCAAGATTTGTAACCCTGCCCCCCGGACTATATAAGGCGGGCAGGGGACCCCTCTAAAAATCATCTCTCATTGACATATAGCAATACAATTAGACGCAGGACGTAGGTATTACGCCTTCTTGGTGGCCGAACCTGGATAAAATCTCGTGTTTGTCTTGCGTCACCGTCTTGTTTGTGGCTTGCGCATCTGTCTGCCGACAATCTACTACCTTGGGCATACCCCTAGGTAGACTGCCGACCATATTTCGTTGACAATGTCCCTTGCCCAAGCAATTTTACCATGTGTAAATGATTTTGGACAAGTGCCACAAACCTAAAATGGTAGTATTAGCTCCCTCTATATATGTGCTAGTGTGTTTGGTTGAAAGCTTGCACATATGCATAAATTGGAATTGTGGGAGAGTAATTACTACCAATGATGCTAAGGTGTAAAGAATTAACCTTTGATGCATGATACCAATCGGAGTGCACATTTTAACACCATCCTTAGCACCATGAGTAGCTAGACAACAAATACACTAGAAACCCCATGAGATCAATATTATAAGCAAGGTTCTAGTACTATGTGTAGAAATACAAGTCTAGCTACCATCCTATGCATGCAAGTTATTATATCATCAATCAAATTCTACAACTAGCATACACCACACAAGCATGTATATCAAATTTAAAAAAACTTATGCAATGCAAGCAAGCACATGACTATGCACATATCAAATGCTACCAATCAAAAATTCATGAGCTTGCTCCCCCTACTTGTGTGCTTCTCTTTGTCCAAGAATTTGATCCTTCTCCTTTCCTCAATGTTGCCCTCTCTTTATCCATTGTCCATGTCCAAATCCCCCAATTGTCATATCTTTGTCTCAATCTCTCCCCTTTGTCATCAATTTCCATAAAAGGTATGCTTCTCATTGATGCAAGGCTTACATTGGGGTAGATGGTTGAGGCTTGAATCTTGCATTTTTATGCACATTTCCAAATATTGGAATGACACTACATGTATGGCTCTTGAGATATCACATATAGGATCTTTGACCTTGATACCAATTGGTGGGGCACCTCCCCCTATGTCATAGCATGGGCCATTCACTTGATAAACTTGAGCTCTTGTAGGAGAGGGAACTTTCTTCATTTGATGACCACCATCTTGTATGATTGATACCACATGTAGAAATGTGATACCACGTGTATGATTGATTTGTCAATAAAACCATTTCTTGGACATTTGCTATCTTCATGAGTACTACTTGTAGGATATCACTTGTAAGTTAATCTAGACACCACTTGTGAATTCTTGATGAAATATTTGATTCTAGATACCACTTGAAATAATCAAACTAGATATCCATTTGCATTGTTATCTTATTCTTGTACTCTTGTCACTATCATGAGCTTCTAGTATTGACTTGAACTAAATTGATTTGCCTAAGCTTCCAAGTCCAGTTTGAACCAATGACAAGCTTCTTCACACCTCTTGCAAGGGTTATCTTGACAATGTTGTAGTTGTCACTTGTTAGCAATCCAAATTAAATCAAGTACTTGGGTTCACTAGCTCATAAACAAACTCATACACATACCACTAGATCATTTAACCATTCAAGCAATAGTGGTAGGCTATGAATTTAAATTTTCATTTGTCATGCATGATCCTATAAGCATGCCCTATATGCACTAACCACATACTAGTAAGGGATGAAAATGATCATGCACATTAGAATGATACCTTTGCTATGTTGGAGAAGAGGATAATCACATAGATTCCAATTCATTTCTCCAATAGCAATGTGAAGTCCAATTTATAGCTTGGTGAAGACCAATGATCATAGATAGAGTCCATTCTTCACCCATATGATTTAAGAACTACTAATGATCAAGTGCACTATCATGATGTGGTTGGCTTGCTTCATTCTTTGATCAACGCTTGCAAGAGAGAATATTTGGAATACCACTTGAATTGCCATAACTAGCTCTCTTTTGGGTGTTGCTTGCTCTCTAGATCAACCCTTTTAATTTCTTCAACTAAGCATCTCAAATGTCCCTTAGATCACCACTTCCATGTTAGCCTTCCAAGTACCATAATTGGTTTACCTACAAAAGGCGGCAAGCCCCTACACTAGGGAGAAGTGACCTCTCTCTAAAGAACCATTCTTGATACTCACTTGAAATGACTTGATTGATTGATCCAAGTGATGGAATTAACTTGATGAATGATCTTGAATTCTTCTTTAAGTCCTTTTCTTTCTACTTGTTTAAGTACTTTTCTTTCTACCAAATGATCTCCAATTGTCACTAGAACTTAAACCTCATCTTCATCTTGAGTTTGATCTTGATCTTCCAATTTGAGTACCAAATGTGTGTCAAATACACTCCGCAATCAAATGGCCTTGTACTCATTACTTGTCATGCTTCTAGCTCATCTCAAAACCAAACTTAGGTGCCTCAATCACATATAAACATGTTTCCAACTTAAGGACCTTTCAATCAAAGTGACTCCAAATAAATCCAATAATTATCACTTTTTTGGTAGATTTTGTACCCTTCAAAGAAAAATCAATATCTCCGAATGTACAGATCCAATTACCATGAAATTTAGTGGAGATGTGCTTCACTAAGTCATCTAGCAGATGTAAAATTTTAGGCTTCATTTTACTTCTAGATTGCTACGAGATTTAATTATTCCACCACTACTACATGCTGAAAACTGCTGCACTGTAGCTGACAAGATCTGCTCCAAAACCGAAGCATCTCTTATTCAATTCTCATGAAATTTGTACAGCATCTCATACCATAAGTCTAGAGCATGTATACCAAATTTTAATCCAATACAAATAGATTTGATCACTCAAACATGGATAAGATCACAACTCACTCAGATTTTCAATTATAGGACAGATTTCGTACTTGAGTTATACTTCTTCACAATGAATCAAGCTTGAAACTAACTTGATTGAATACTTTCACAAGACATATATCCATTCAATCCACTTACTAAAAGTCATCTCATGAATTTATCCAACACAAATCAATCCAAACTTGATTACTAAGCATTTAACCATTCAATCATCTCAAAGCAAGCAACATTGCATACTTATCCAATTCAATCAACTCATATGCATCCAAATGAAATGATCAACAAGAGATATGCCTTGGTTAGCTCATGATCATCCAATTAGCAAGCTTCAACTCAATCATTTGCAAGCCACCAAATAATCCAATGAATCACCAACAACTTGGCATAATGCACTTGTATGTTGATAGCACTTGGACTTCACTCAATTTTCACTTGGCATTGGGTTTGGATGTGCACTAAGCTTCATAACTTGATTTAATACATGATGAACAATAATAAACTCATTGAATCAAGCCTCCAATGCCATGGTACCTATAATCAATCATCCACTTTTTGATGGTACCCAAACTAGTTTGGATGCTCTCAAGTTCGGAGCAACATACTTAGGCAAAGCCTTAGTATGGGTAGGGGGATGTTTTGAAATTGCAACCAATGAGGTACCATTGCCATCCTTCCTAAGCATAGAATCATCATTAATTGAAATGGTCTTAGTATTATTACCTAGGGGATTTAAATATGCCATGTGTCCTCTTTCCCGGCATGAGTAGCACTTTCTCTTTGATTGAGCCTTCTCTTCCTTGCTCATGTGCTGCATCTCATTGCCTTGCCTCTCATGAGTTGCTCATCATCTTGGCGTCTTGATCAAGCTTTTGATGCCTTGTTCTTCCACCCCTTCTTGTTTTCTTCTTCTTCTTCATCAAGTCACAACCATCTTCATGGTTGATCTTGACTTGCTCTTGGGGTGTCTTTTCTTGCTCAACTTGTGGCTTTGGTTGAGGCTCTTCTTGTTGCTTCACCAATTGCTTGGTTGGGCACATAGAGGTGAGGTGACCCCATGTGCAGCACTTGAAGCACTTGACATGCTTTAGCCTCTCTTCTTCTTTCTTCAACTTGAGCTTCTCTTTATTGGGGCAACCATTTGCAAGACATCCCACTTCATGGCATTTGAAGCACATGAAATGAGATAACCTCTTTTGTTCTTGCTTCTTCATCTTTCTTTCTCTTTTTCTTTCCCCCTTAGTCATGCTCTTGTTGAAACCAAGGCCACTCTTGTCACTGAAGTTTCTTTGATTCTTCAACATATGCTCAAAGGTGACTTTTGAGTTGTAGCACCTCTCTAACTTATTTCTCAAATTCTTCAATTTATTTTTGAGCTCATTGTTCTCCTTCAAAAGGTTAGTCTCACAAGACATAGAAGTAGAACAAGCATCTATATTTGAAGAGCATGGCATAGCTAATAAATCCATGAGAGATGGATACATGCTTCTTGCCTTCATCACAAGGGTTAGAAACAATATGTGATTGATCAATTGACCCATGTGATGAGCTCTCACTAGTTTTAATTTTTCCATTGGAAAGCTCTTTAGTGAGAAAAGCATGATCTTGTACCAAGTTATCATGAGCAACACTAAGTTCCTCATGAGCCAATTTTAGCTCCTCATGTGAACAAGTAGTAACATAAAGTAGATGCTTTTGTTGTTCACATGTTTTCTTTAGAAAAGAGTTTTCATTTTTCAATTTACTTGTTTTAGCTATCTCATTTTCTAAAGCTATGTTGATGCTAGCAAGTCTACTAACAAGCTCATCATATGAATCAACATGATCAACCACATTAGCAGTTTGTACCTTTGTGTCACCTTATGACATGCAACAATGTGGTGATGATGGAGAGCTTATAGTAGCATCATGATCATGGTCCGAGCATGAACCATCATCAACACCATCAAGTGTGCTTGAGGTAGAGTCATCATTTGCATCACTTGAGCTCAAGCCATTAATCTTGTCAAGTGAACTTGTGGTAGATTGATCATCATCATCACTGGACCATGAGGTGGAGAAATCTTCCACAATCACCAACTTGTGGTCATGCTCAACACACTCATGCACCTTCTCCTTGGGCTCATCCTCCTTGAACTTGCCATCATCCCACATGGAGGAATCACCGAAGGTGTGCTTGGTTGATTCCCATATCTCACGAGCAGTTCCCACATAGTTTATCCTTTACATCAATTCAAAGATCAAAGCATTCATTAGATAACAACAAGCATGTGCATCAAGTTCAAAGAGAACTCTTTGAGCTTTGGTTAGATTTCTATGGTCCAAGACATGAGTGAGACCACTAGTGACAATCCACCAAAACTTAGGTCCCTTTGCACGAAAATGATCAAGCATGTGATTTTTCCAATGTGCAAAGTTTATGCCATAAAAAATATATGTCTCACAAACATCTAGCCCACTAGACGCCATCTTCTTAGGTCGGTGAAGACTACAAATGAGAGACCAAGCTCCGATACCATGTGTAGGGTCGAGATGGCGGACTAGAGGGGGGTGAATAGTCCTTTCTAAAACTTGAACACACCAGCTAACCGAAACAAAAGCGGAATCAAGACTATCAATCTAGCCAAAACTACACCCCTCTATCTAAGTTCACAAGCACCTTATAAAGATCCTAATTAGGCAACAAAGGTGCTGAGCTAGCTAGAGCTCACCTAATCAATTCTAGAGCAAGGTCACACAAACCTATGCACTAGTACTTTGGCAACCTGGGGGGCCCCCTACACATGCTAGTGATGCAAAAGCACAAAGCTCCTAAGCTCACTAGCAATGCTCAATAACAAGGCTACACAAGCCAAATTAGAGAGCACAAATCACTTAGCTACACAAACTAAGCAAGGCAACTAATTTACTATAAAAGTAAACTAGTTACACAAGGGAGCTACTTCTATGCTACACAAGCAAGAAGGTAACTCATAAGCTACACAAGCTAACTAATTACAAGAGCAACTACACAAGCACAATATATGAAATGTAAATACAAGCTTGTGTAAAGGGGAACGCAAACCAACAGGAAGATAAGGATGACATCATAATTTTTATCCCGAGGTTCACATGTTTGCCAACACGGTAGTCCCAGTTCTGTCGACTGCTCACTTGGTGGTTCGGTGGCTAATTGGCATCACCCGCCAAGCCCACATGTTGGGCACCGCAAGAACCTACCCACAAGTGAGGGTATCTCAATGACACACTCAACTAGAGTTGCTCTTCACGATCCCCATGGGGTGAGCACAATCCCCCTCATAAATCCTCCTCTAGAGTACCACACAATCTTCTCATGTGCTTTAATGGAGTTACAAGACTACAAGCCATCTAGGAGGTGGCAACCTCCAAGAGTAACAAGCACCACCGGCTTGCAACTCGAACACCTAGTGCCAGTCGATGCAATCTCATAATGCAACGCACTAGAATCACACTCACTGGCAATCGATTCGCACTCTTGAAAGCACAAGTGAGTTAGAGGGCATCCAAGCACTCCTACACAAGCCACATAGGCTTGAGGGTGCTCAGCAACCAGCACATGGCCAAGCTCCACCTCTATTTATAGCCCCAAGCCAAATAGAGCCGTTGGAACAAAGCTGCTGGTTTCTACGAGGGCACCAAACACGGCGCTGCCTGGCACTAGACACTGCGGTGCCCCTCCCAACAGTCAAATTCCAACAGAATCAGACAGGGTGGCAGTGGAACCACTATAGGGGTGGCGATGACCACCCAGCCAGGCACCCGAAACACCATGTCTCTGAAAAAATAGGGTGGTGCACCGCTGTCACCATGGCGGTGACCCCCTTGCCTTCCCTTGCTCTCTATCGAAAAGAGGCGGTGCCTGATGGTGCACCGGACACCCCATGGCGATGCTACTGCCCTCCCCATGGTGGTGCACACTAGACATGGTGGTGCCATAGCTCAACTGTGTGCTCTCAGCCAACAACGATGGAATTCTTCCTTGACATCGTATACAGATTTGGGGTCCCAAACTCCATAATCATCGACAATGGCACACTCTTCACCATGAAGAAGTTTCTCCAATTCTACGATGACTATGGCATTCGAGTCGACTGGGACTTTGTCGCTCACCCATGAACCAATGGCTAAGTAGAGTGTGCGAACACCATGATACTTTAGGCCCTCAAATCCTGCATCTTTGATAGGCTCTACAAATTTGTGGGATGGTGGACGGGAGAGGTACTAGCCATACTCTAGGGCCTAAGGATGACTCCAAACCGGTCCACCGGTTTCACCCCGTTCTACCTAGTATATGGCGCCAAAGCCATCCTACCAACCGACCTCGACTACGGAGCACCATGAGTCCTAGCGTACGACGAAGCCAAAGCGGAGAAGGATCAACAAGACACACTCAACTAGATGGATGAGGCCCGTGAGACAGCATTCCATCGCTCCACAAAATACCAGCAAGCGCTACAAGAAGGTATCACAATAAGAACATCCGAGAGTGAGCTTTTTAGGTCAGTGATCTCGTCCTGCGGTGGATCCAAACCACCAAGGACATGTACAAGTTGACACCACCCTAGGAAGGACCCTTCATCATTACTGAAGTCATCCGCCTAGGATCCTACTGGCTCATGAATGACGCTGGCGAGATCTACACCAACTCATGGAACATGTAGCATCTACGTAGATTCTATCCTTAATCTCACTTCCCAAACATACATAAAACCCCTACCATCACAAACTAACCTTATTACGAGAGGATCATAGACAGGAAGGGTCCCAACAAAACGAGACGAAGGACAAGGAACGAAGAAGCAACAGGCAGAGCGCACGTAAGACCTACAACCCTCTTGTCTGTTTCTTTAACTTCCTACTATATGCAGTCTGTCTTTGCTTTGTGTGCGAGTGGTTGCCATTAAGTCTCACCATGACCCAAGGTGCAGTGAGCCCTTGGGACCACATGCAGAGTGACTCGACACATCCATGACCCTATGTTGTGTCTAGCAATCAACCTCTTTGGCCAATCCTTAGAAGGGCTCGAGGCCACAAAGGCATAGGGACAGGGAGGAGATGGGCCCCCGTGGCTCTAATCAGTGGTGCAGAGCCACACGACCATTCCTCTATGTGTTCGAGTCATCTACTTCGAAGTCACCTAGGTTGACCCCCTTTGGGGGGAAGGCATCTTGCACTCTGACTGCTGTGAAGGTGGTCAGGGACTGATGAGTTTGATTGCCAATGATTTATGGGACGTCTCTCGAGGAGGCATAGCTGAACTCCATGTCAATTAGGGAGGATATTGGGTCTCACTTGAATTACCCATCTACCCTGACGAGGCGTACTGCTCTGACCGTGTGGTTATGGTGGACATGCCTCTCCCTACGTGGGGCGAAACTAGAATTGCCTAAAAACAAGTTGCCGCGACCTCCTAATGTTGCCAGGGACCTAAAAGAAATGGAGCTAAGTCCCCATGACAAGCTCCTACCAGAATCCTAGAACCGTAACCTAAAGCCAACAGACCAGCAAAGGTCAGTGACCCCTCATGGATGGTCATTCGGGTTGTGACAATGCCTTCTTTACAAGGTAACAACAACATCCATGTAAAATAACCGACCACGGTTTAAGCATGCACGGTCTGGGCCCTCTTGAGCCTAAGTGGCCACTTTTGGCAATAGGGAAACACCCCATGATCACGCTGACGCTCAAGAACAAGGTCATAACCTATTGACAAATAGGCAGACTTTGGCCCAACAAAGTCAAAGCACAAACGAGGTGAGGGCTTTTGAGCTAAGGATGACCTCTCCATTCCGTTGGAAGAAAGGTCGACAACTCGCATGGAAGTCCTAACCTCGATGATAAAGACTCACAACTGGACCTCATGGACTGAGGGCTCGGCACGACCCTAAGGTAGGGATACAACATATAGAAGTTAAATCCCATGGGTACAGGCATTACAAGCGTGGCCAAGCCGCCAAGACAAGAAAGGGAAAAGGCCAACGCCACCTTGGGGATGACGCCATTGGGGGTATGAGCTGCAAATATGGTTGGACAAGGTGGAAAAGAACACCTTAAAGACCACCTCATAGTGTCATGATCCCCAAAACCAAAGCACACAGGGAGGAGAGAAAGGCTAAATGGCCCCAGTGTGGCAACATCTCGCCGCATCATCATGATGCCATGTCAGGGCACAGTGACAAATGAAATCTCGGATCCATCATTTGGTGGTCATGGAGCGACGAACATTCTCTCTAGAGAACTAACTTGCTGCCTGCTAAAAGGTCCTAAGGGTTGGAGGGCGAGTGAATAGCCTATTGAAAATTTCTACAACAACACTAAGCAAAGATGTTAGACAATAAAATGGCGAAGTGAGTGTTGCACTAGCCTACTAAAAATACAAGCCACCTACCACAATTCTAGTAACTATGATCTCTAAGCACACAATTGGCTAAGTCACTACACTAAGTTAGTGAGCTCCCAAAGACTAACTAAAGAGCCTCACTAACCACTAGATCCAACACAAGCTAGCCCTCAAAACTAATTACACTAAAGAGCGTACAACACTAGGAATGTACTACAAGACAGGGTGGTGATGAATATATCGATGTGTCAAGGAGTGAGCAAATCACAAGATGATCACAATTAATCACAATGAATACCAAGAAATCCTCGGACAAGATGACAAGATTTTTGACCGAGGTTGACTTGCTTGCCAGCAAGCTAGTCCTCGTTGTGGTGATTCACTCACTGGAGGTTCACATGCTAATTGGCATCACATGCCAAACCTGCAACTAGGTGCCTCACAACCAACACAAGATGAGGATCACACAAGCCATGAGCAATCCACTAGAGTACCTTTTGGCTCTCCGATAGGGAAAGGTTAAGAACCCCTCACAATCACCACGATTGGAGCTGGAGACAAGCACCTTCCTCCACTCGATGATCCTTGCTGCACCAAGCCATCTAGGTGGTGGCAACCACCAAGAGTAACAAGCGAATCCTGCAGCAAAACAGAACACCAAGTGCGTCTAGATGCAATCACTCAAGCAATGCACTTGGATTTACTCCCAATCTCACAAAGATGATGAATCAATGATGGAGATGAGTGGGAGGGCTTTGGCTAAGCTCACAAGGTTGCTATGTCAATGCAAAAGGCCAAGAGAGTGAGCTTGAGCCATCCATGGAGCTTAAATAGAGAGCCCCCCATGAATAGAGCCATTGGGCTCCTCACTACAACTTTCTCTGGGCGACAGGACGCGCTGGTCATCGTGACCGGATGCACGGCCCCAACATCTGGTCAACGGATGCTATCCACGTGTCCCCATTTAAATCATGAACGTCGATCTCCAACGGTCAAAACTAGTCACGCCAGTGCCTAAGTGATGACCTAACATGCATAGACATGACCAGATGCTCTCATGCCATGTCAGGTGCTCACAACGCTGTGTGCCTCCACACTATGACTGGACGCACAGATCTCCTCATCACTCCGGCATCAGGTCGGTTAGAGAGAGCATCTAGAGCGCCCAAATGCTGATTAGACACATCAGACGAGCCTTGACCGAACATACCCCAGTGTTAGGTCCTTGTTCTCTTCAGTGCGCGCCACCACGTCATCATACGTTGGCCTAACCAGACATAGGACTATTGCATTAGGTCACAAGTTGACCAGCGTCTAGTTAGTTCTCCATCTAGTGTCCGAGCGCACCACCTTGTTCTAGAATTGACCGGACGCTGCACCTCTGAGTCCGGTCACCATGTGACCTGCGTTCAGTCACTGTTTCATAGTGACAAACACCTCTTTGACTTCACCAACTTCTCCACCCTTTCTCAAATGTACCAACCACCAAGTGTCTCACCTTGTGCACGTGTGTTAGCATATTTCCACAAACATTTTAAGGGTGTTAGCACTCCACAAGATCTAAATGCATATGCAATGAGTTAGAGCATCTAGTGGCACTTTTGATACAAGTTTCACCCCTCTTAATAGTATGGCTATCGATCCTAAATGTGATCACACTCGCTAAGTGTCTCGATCACCAAACCAAAAAGCTCCTATCAAGTTTCACCTTTCCCTTGAGCTTTTTGTTTTTCTCTTTCTTCTTTTCCAAGCCGAGCACTTGATCACCATGGTCACACTATCATCATGATCTTCACCAATTGCTCCAACACTTGGAATGTGCTACCTATCTCATGATCACTAGATCAACTAGGTTAGCACTTAGAGTTTCATCAATTCACCAAATCCAAACTAGAGCTTTCACCTACACACGCTGATGGCCCATGGTAGAGGGGCGAGCCTTCCCTTGATCAACGACCATCACGAGTACCCGAGCCACTTAGGCATAGGTAAAACCCAAGCCGCATGATCATGGGGCCAGCTGAAAGGTCCTAATGGATAGAGAGGGGTGAATAGACTATTAAAAAAATTGTATAACAACACTAAGACAAGTGATTAGTAAATAAGATGGCAAAGCTGAAAGGTCCTAATGGCTAGAGGGGGGGTGAATAGCCTATAAAAATTTCTACAACAACACTTAACAAACCAGTTAGACAAATATGAGGTGAAGCGAATGTTGCGCTAGCCTACTAAAAATGCAAGCCACCTATCACAATTCTAGTATCTATAGTCTCTATCCACACAATGGCTATGTCACTACACTAAGTTAGTGAGCTCTCAAAGACTAAATAAAGAGCCTCACTAACCACTAGACCGACACAAGCTTGCTCTCAAGACTAACTACACTAAAGAGCGAAGCAACACTAGCAATGTAAATACAAGAGAGGATGGTGATGATTATATCAATGTGTTGAGGTATGAGCCAATCACAAGATAACCAAAGAAATCCTCGGACAAGATGACATAAGATTTTTTACCGAGGTTCACTTGCTTGCCATCAAGCTAGTCCTCATTGTGGCAATTCACTCACTTAGAGGTTCACGCGCTAATTGGCATCACACGCCAAATCCACAATCAGGTGCCGCAAAGCCAACAAAAGATGAGGATCACAAAAGCCATGAGCAATCCACTAGAGTACCTTTTGGCTCTCCGCCGGGGAAAGGTCAAGAACTCCTCACAATCACCACGATCGGAGCCAGAGACAATCACCAACCTCCACTCGATGATCCTCGCTACTCTAAGCCATCTAGGTGGTGGCAACCACCAAGAGTAACAAGCAAAATCCACAGCGAAACACAAACACCAAGTGCCTCTAGATGCAATCACTTAAGCAATGCACTTGGATTCACTCCCAATCTCACAAAGATGATGAAACAATGATGGAGATGAGTGGGAGGGCTTTAGCTAAGCTCACAAGGTTGCTATGTCAATGCAAATGGCCAAGAGAGCGAGCTTGAGCCAGCCAAGGGGCTTAAATAGAGAGCCCCCACGAAAAGAGCCATTGGGCTCACTGCTGCCTGCATTCTCGATGTGACCGGATGCGCCGATCAGGATGACCAGATGCGCGCCACCCTACATCTAGTCATAGGATTGCAGCCACATGTCACATTGATTCAACCATGATCGTTGATCACCAACGGTCGACTGAGTTCCTCGCGCATGTAAAGATGGACTGGACGTGCTGATCCAGAGATCAGACGTGCTAGCTCCGCATTAGATCAACACAAGCCTATGTGCCTCCACACTGTGACCAGATGCGCTGGTGCCCATGACTATATGGTGTCAGGTAATTTATAGAGAGCTGGCCGAGCAGCAAAACAACGACCGGATGCACGGCAGCGTCCGATCCTGCCTTCACCTCTGCGCGCCAAGATTTTGGTGATGTCACCATATGTCACCGCTGACTGGACGCTTAAGCATCGCGTCAGGTCACAAACTGACCCTGCATCTGGTCATAGGCTGAGAGCAGCACGAGCGTGCCACCAAGTTTATAATTGATCAGACGCTGACACCCCGAGTCCGGTCACAACGTCAGCTGCGTCCGGTCACTGATTTTTAGTGAAAATCAACTCCTTTACTTCATCAACTTCTCCACCCTTGCTCAAATGTGCCAACCACCAAGTGTATCACCTTGTGCACGTGTGTTAGCATATTTTTCACAAATATTTTCAAGGGTGTTAGCACCCCACTAGATCAAAATGCATATGCAATGAGTTAGAGCATCTAGTGGCACTTTCGATACAAGTTTCACCCCTCTTAATAGTATGGCTATCGATCCTAAATGTGATCACACTCGCTAAGTGTCTCGATCACCAAACCAAAAAGCTCCTTTCAAAATTCACCTTTCCCTTGAGCTTTTTGTTTTTCTCTTTCTTCTTTTCCAAGTCCAAGCACTTGATCATCAACATGGTCACACCATCATCAGGATCTTCACCATTGCTCCACCACTTGGAATAGTTCTACCTATCTCATAATCACTAGAGCACATAGGTTAGCACTTAGGGTTTCATCAATTCACTAAAACCAAACTAGAGCTTTCAATCTCCCCATTTTTGGTAATTGATGACAACCCTTTCACAAAGATATGAATTTGAGTTGTGGGAGAGTAATGCCTACCA
The DNA here is from genome assembly GCF_019320115.1 of Miscanthus floridulus. NCBI lineage: Eukaryota > Viridiplantae > Streptophyta > Magnoliopsida > Poales > Poaceae > Miscanthus > Miscanthus floridulus. The sequence continues at coordinate 29,321,824 of NC_089581.1, read as the reverse complement.
AATGATGCTAAGGTATAAGAGATGGGCCTTTGAAGCGTGATACCAATCAGAGTGCACCAAATATACCATCCTAAGCACCAATAGTAACTAGACATACACAAAACTAGAATACCCTATGAGATCAACATTAGAAGCAAGGGTCTAGTTTTCACAATATAAACACAAGTCTAGTTACTCAACCTATGCATGCTAGTTTTTTATTTCATCATTCAAACCTATAACTAGCATACACCACACAAGCATGGAATTTAATTTAAAACTTGTGCCATGCAAGCAAACATATGCAATGCATATTCAAATGCAACAAACAAGTTTATGAGCTTGCTCCCCCTACTTGTGTGCTCAAAATTTTAATTGATCCCTTTCCTTTGTCATATTTCTCCTCCTATGTCAAAGTTCCCCCCCTTTGTCATCTTTTGACTATCTTTGTACATTACTTCTCCCCCTTTGTCATCAATGACCACAAAGGTTAAATTTTAGATAGGTAAGATTATCAATGTCAATCAATGGGGTGAGGATCATTTTCCCAAATTTGGTTCAATCTAGATCACTTTTAACTCGGTTTGACCCAAGGACAAGCTTCTTCATACCTCGTTTCAAGGGTTATCTTGTACCATGTTGAGTTAAACACTTATGGCTCATTTTCTAGATCAAACACTAGGTTCACAAGCCCACAAACATGTCATATGTTACCACTAGATCAAGTCAAGCATAGAAGAAATAGTGGTGCCATACAACCATCAAATTCATTTGATTTTCATGAATGGGCCTTTAAGACATGAGGAATGACTAGATGCACTAAACATGTCCTTAGCAAAGGATGTATGCATGCCAATCAAATTTTACCTTGGATTGCTCAAAGGAGAGGCATGTCATATGAGTGGGGGGGTGCATCAACACATATTTGAGAAATCCAATATGTTCAACTTATTTCTTAGCTTGCAAAACCTCTTCTCATCTAATGGCTTGGTGAATATGTTGGCAAGTCGATCTTCGGTGCCTACCCTCTCAATGCAAATGTCTCCTTTTTGTTGATGATCTCTTATGAAATGGTGGCGGACATCAATGTGCTTTGTTCTTGCATGTTGAACTAGATTGTTGGTGAGCTTGATTCACTATCATTGTCACATAGCAATGGCACTTCCTTGAACTTGATTCCAAAGTCATTCAAGGTGGCCTTCATCCAAAGAATTTGTGCATAACAACTACCGACGGATATGTATTCAGCTTTAGCGGTTGATAATGCAACACTATTTTGCTTCTTTGATGACCATGAAACAAGTGATCTTCCCAACAATTGACAAGTGCCCGAGGTGCTCTTCCTTTCAACCTTGCATCCCGCATAATCGGAGTCAGAGTAACCAACTAGCTCAAACTTTGCTCCTTTGGGATACCACAAACCAACATTTTGTGTATGCTTCAAGGACCTCAATATTCTCTTCGTAGCCTTCAAATGACTTTCTCTAGGCGAGGCTTGAAATCTTGCACACATGCACACACTAAACATGACATCCATCCTTGATGCGATCACATAGAGTAGGCTTTCAATCATAGACCAATATAACTTTTGATCCACCATGTTGCCACTTGCATCACTATCCAAATTGCCATTTGTTCCCATTGGTGTACTTATTGCTTTGCTATCATTCATGCCAAACTTCTAGAGCATGTCTTTGATGTATTTGCCTTGACTCACAAATGTATGATTCTTAAATTGCTTGATTTGAAGTCCAAGGAAGTAACTCAACTCTCCAATCATGGACATCTCGATCTTGTTAGCCATCATTTTTCCAAACTCTTCACAAAAGTCTTGATTGGTTGATCCAAATATGATGTCATCTACATATATTTGCAACACAAACAAGTCCTTTCCAATCTTGTTGGTGAAAAGAGTGGTGTCAACCTTGTCCATCATGAACCATTTAGAGAGTAGAAAATCTCTCAACATCTCATACCATACTCTAGGTGCTTGCTTCAAACCATACAAAGTCTTCTTCAACTTGTACACATGGTTGGGCTTCTTGTCATCTTCAAAACTTGGAGGTTGCTCAACATATACTTCTTCATTGATGTAGCCATTGAGAAATGCACTCTTGACATCCATTTGATATAGCTTGATGTTGTGGCCACAAGCATAGGCTAGCAAGATTCTAATTGATTCCAATCTAGCAACCGGGGCATATGTTTCTCCAAAGTCAAGACCTTCTACTTGAGTGTAACCTTGTGCTACCAATCTTGCTTTATTCCTTACTACTATCCCATCTTGATCTTGCTTATTTCTAAAGACCCATTTGGTTCCAATCCTATTGTGGTTCTTTGGTCTCTCCACTAACTACCATACTTGATTTCTTGTGAAGGTGTTCAATTCTTCATGCATTGCATTCACCCAATCAACATCCTTCAATGCTTCATCTATCTTCTTTGGTTCAATGGATGACACAAATGAGAAATGCTCACAAAATGAAGCCAATCTTGATCTTGTTTGTACACCTCTAGAAATATCTCCAATTATAGTGTCCAATGGATGATCTATTGCAATATGAATTAGTTGGAGTATTGGAACATTGTTGCTTGCACTTGCTTGATCATTGGGTTGAGATGATGTACTAGCCACTTGATCATGCACATTGTCATGGGAGCTACTTGAACTTGCTTGATTTGTATCAACTTGCACACTTGAGTTAAAGAGCACTTGTACTTGATAATCTTCTTCATCATTCACTTGCCTATGCCTCAATTCACCAAGATCCATGTTCTTCATGGCATTTGAAAGTTGAATGACTCTAACATCCTCCAAGTTCTCATTCTCATCTTGGGAACCCTTGGTTTCATCAAATTCCACATCATGAACTTCCTCAAGAGTACTACTTGCTAAGTTCCAAACTCTATAAGCTTTGCTTGTAGTGGAGTATCCAAGTAGGAATCCTTCATCACACTTCTTCTCAAACTTGCCCAATCTAGTGCCTTTCTTCAAGATATAGCATTTGCAACCAAAGACCCAAAAATATGCAATGTTGGACTTTCTACCATTCAAGAGCTCATATGGTGTCTTCTCTTTCAATGGGCGACACTATAAGCGGTTGCTGCAATAGCAAGCCATGTTGATAGCTTCAGCCCAAAAGATTGACTCATGTTGTACTCACTCAACATTGATCTTGCCATGTCAATCAAGGTTCTATTCTTCCTCTCAACAAGGCCATTTGATTGTGGAGTGTACTTGGCCAAGAATTGATGTCTAATTCCAAATTTATCACACAACTCATCAATTCTAGTGTTCTTGAACTCACTACCATTGTCACTTCTAACTCTCTTGATGGTTGTTTCAAACTCATTGTTAATGCCCTTGACAAATGATTTGAATGTGCAAATACATCACTCTTGTCCACTAGAAAGAATGCCCAAGTGTATCTAGTATAGTCATCCACTATCACAAAGCCATATTTGATTCCACCAATGCTAGTGTATTGTGTTGGCCCAAATAAATCCATGTGAGCTACTTGAACTTGCTTGATTTGTATCAACTTGCACACTTGAGTTAGAGAGCACTTGTACTTGATCATCTTCATCATCATTCACTTGCCTAGGCCTCAATTCACCAACATCCATGTTCTTCATGGCATTTGAAAGTTGAATGCCTCTAACATCTTCCAAGTTCTCATTCTCATCTTGGGAACCCTTGGTTTCATCAAATTCCACATCATGAACTTCCTCAAGAGTACCACTTGCCAAATTCCAAACTCTATAAGCTTTGCTTGTAGTGGAGTATCCAAGTAGGAATCCTTCATCACACTTCTTCTCAAACTTGCCCAATCTAGTGCATTTCTTCAAGATATAGCATTTGCAACCAAAGACCCGAAAATATGCAATGTTGGACTTTCTACCATTCAAGAGCTCATATGGTGTCTTCTCTTTCAATGGGTGACAATATAAGTGGTTGCTACAATAGCAATCCGTGTTGATAGCTTTGGCCCAAAAGATTGACTCACGTTCTACTCACTCAACATTGATCTTGACATGTCAATCAAGATTCTATTCTTCCTCTCAACAAGGCCATTTGATTGTGGAGTGTACTTGGCCAAGAATTGATGTCTAATTCCAAATTCATCACACAACTCATTAATTCTAGTGTTCTTGAACTCACTACCATTGTCACTTCTAACTCTCTTGATGGTTGTTTCAAACTCATTGTGAATGCCTTTGACAAATGATTTGAATGTTGCAAATACATCACTTTTGTCCACTAGAAAGAATACCCATGTGTATCTAGTGTAGTCATCCACTATCACAAAGCCATATTTATTTCCACCTATACTAGTGTATTGTGTTGGCCCAAATAAATCTATGTGTAATAACTCAATTGTTTCATTCCAACATGACCAAGCCTTCTATGCCATAACTAACCCATACTAGACTTAGTGAACAAGCATGTTGACAATTGAACATCACTAGCATTGAAATCAACCAAGTACAAATTCTCATATCTAAAGCGTTTGAAGATCAAGTTAGAGCCATCTACACTTATGATCTCTACATCATCTACCCCAAATATGCATTTGAATCCAAGATCACACAATTGAGCCATGGATAGCAAATTGAAGTTCAAGCTCTCAACTAGCAACACATTGGAAATGCTCATGTCATTGAATATTGCAATCTTAACAAGCCCTTTGACCTTGCCTTTCCCATTGTCACCAAATATGATACTATCATAACCATCATTGCCATTGGTATTGATTGAGTTGAACATTCTTGCATCACCGGTCATGTGTTGAGTGCACCCACTATCAAGAATCCAATGTCTTCCTTCGACTTTGTAATTCACCTACAAAAGAAGATCAATCCTTTTTAGGTACCCAAACTTGCTTGGATCCTTGAAGGTTAGTCACTAAGCTCTTTGGTACCCAAATGGCTTTCTTCTTTGAGCCTATCCATGGTGCACCAATGAACTTAGCCTTCACACCATTAGTACCCTTAGTAAGCACATAAAAAGAATCAAGTTTAATTGAGGATATATTAGCATTCTTGTTCTTGTTCTTACAATCATGCTCTTTATGACCGACTTGCTTGAAACTAATGCAAAACCAACCAATGTTCTTCACAAAACTAGTCTTGTAAGGAGCAAAGGCCGCCTTGCCTTTCTTGGGGGTATAGCCGAATCTCTCTTTGTAGAGAGAAGCTCTTTGGCTACCCAAGCACATAAGCAAGCGGCCCTCACCACCATAAGCTTTGCCTAAGGCACAAGTGAGCTCATTGACCTCCTTCTTAAGGGTCTCATTCTGAACCATTAGTGAGGCATCACAAGTGAAACCATCACTACTAGATCAGGTAGAAGTGGAAGTGCTACAAGAAGGGTTAGTGGGAGCAACAATGATAGACTTATAGAACGATTCATCAATTATATCTCAAGTTAAGCCTACATCGCATGTTTCGACATGCTCTTTCACATTTTGCTCATCAAGTAGAGAGGAATGAGTTTTTTCAAGCTTCTTGTGAGCCTTGCCAAGCTTCTCATGGGCTTCCTCTAGCCTCTCATGAGTGCATTGAGCTCATCAAAGGCTTGCTTAAGGGCTTTTAGTTCCTTTCACAAGTCTTTGTATTCCCTTCTCTTAATGTCAAAATGTTCTTTAGCATCTTCTAACATGTCAATTAGTTCATCTTTAGTGGGTTCATCATCATTGTCACTTTTACTTTCACTTTCATTATCATGTTCCTCATCACATCCATCATCACAAGTTTGTACCTTAGTAGCCTTAGCCAAGAAGCATGATGGAGTGTTGAAGAAAGAAGACTTCTCATTGATAGCAATGCTTGCAAGAGCCTTCTTCTTGGTGGTCTTGTCATCATCACTATCATCATCATCACTTGAGGAAGCATCACTATCCCAAGTGACCACATATGAACCACCCTTCTTCTTCTTCTTGATGGTCATCTTGTCCTTCTTTTTCTTTTCCTTTTTGTCCTTATTCTTGCTCTTCTTGTCATCATCATCATTGTCACTATTGTATGGGAATTGAGCAACAAGATGATCCTTGCTTCCACACTTGAAGCACCTTTTTGACTCTTCCTTGTTCTTGGATGAAGACTTCTTCCTTCTAGCATGGTATCCCTTCTTCACCATGAACTTGCCAAATCTCTTGACAAATAAAGCCATCTTCTCATCATCCATCTCATCAAAGCTCAAGTCTTCATCTTCACTTGATGATTCTTGCTTTGCCTTGCCCTTGGATGATGTGGCCTTGAATGCCACACTCTTCTTATCATCCTTCTTCTCATCTTTCTTATCTTTCTTTTCTTCCTTCTTATCATCATCTCTATATGTGTCATCAGTCATCACATCTCCCAACACTTGGTTTGGTGTCATGGTGTCCAAACCACTCCTCACTAGAATAGTGACCAATGTGCCAAATCTTGATGGTAAGCATCTCAAAAACTTGTGGGAGAAGTCCTTGTCCTTCACTTCTTCTCCAAGTGCTTTAAGATAATTGACAAGCACTTGAAGCCTATGGAACATCTCTGGCACACTTTCATCCTCCTTCATTTTAAAGCTTGCAAACTTTTCCTTAAGAATGTATGCCTTTGCACCCTTCATGGCTTGAGTGCCCTCAAATGACTCCTCCAACTTCTTCCATGCCTCATGAGCCCTCTCAATATTCTTAATTTACTCAAATGTTATCTCATCCAAAGCATCATGAATGGCACTAAGAGCAATATCATTGTTTTGGAGTAGCACTTCTTCAGCGGTGGTAGGAGCCACGGCATTGGCTACTCAATCTTGGTCTTCACCACCTTCCACACCTTTCTATTAATGGACTTGATGTAGGTGGTCATCTTAGCCTTCCAATAAGGATAATTTGAGCCATCAAATTGGGGTGGCTTCTTGGTGTTGTTGATTTGAGCCATTTTGACACCGAAGGTTGTTAAGCCTCAAATCACGGTGACCATGGCTCCGATACCACTTGAAAGGTCCTAATGGCTAGAGGGGGGTGAATAGCCTATAAAAAATTCTACAACAACACTTAACAAACCAGTTAAACAAATATGAGGCGAAGCGAATGTTGCGCTAGCCTACTAAAAATGCAAGCCACCTACCACAATTCTAGTATCTATAGTCTCTATCCACACAATGGCTATATCACTATACTAAGTTAGTGAGCTCTCAAAGACTAACTAAAGAGCCTCACTAACCACTAGACTCAACACAAGCTTGCTCTCAAGACTAACTACATGAAAGAGCAAAGCAACACTAGAAATGTAAAAACAAGAGGGGATGGTGATGATTATACCAACATGTCAAGGTATGAGCCAATCACAAGATGAAGCCAATCAATCAATCATAAGATAACCAAAGAAATCGTCAGACAAGACAACACAAGATTTTTTACTAAGGTTCACTTGCTTGCCAGCAAGCTAGTCCTCGTTGTGGTCATTCACTCACTTGGAGGTTAATGTGCTAATTGGCATCACATGCCAAACCTGCAATTGGGTGCTGCACAACCAACACAAGATGAGGATCACACAAGCCACGAGCAATCCACTAGAGTACCTTTTGGCTCTCCACCGAGGAAAGGTCAAGAACCCCTCACAATCACCACGATCAGAGCTAGAGACAATCATCAACCTCCACTCGACGATCCTTGCTGCTCCAAGCCATCTAGGTGGCGGCAACCACCAAGTGTAACAAGCAAAATCCGTAGTGAAACACGAACACCAAGTGCCTCTAGATGCAATCACCCAAGCGATGCACTTGGATTCACTCCCAATCTCACAAAGATGACGAAACAATGATGAAGACAAGTGGGAGGGCTTTGGCTAAGCTGACAAGGTTGCTATGTCAATGCAAATGGCCAAGAGAGTGAGCTTGAGCCAGCCAAGGGGTTTAAATAGAGAGCCCCCACGAAAAGAGCCATTAGGCTCACTGCTGTCGGCATTCTCAACTTGACTAGATGCGCTGATCAGGACGACCAGACACACGCCACCCTATGTCCAACCACGGGATTGCAGCCACATGTCACAATGATTCAACCACGATCATTGATCACCAATGGTCGACTGAGTTCCTCACGTGTGTTAAAGAGGGACCAGACGTGCCGATCCAGAGATCGGACGTGCCAGCCCCATGTCAGATCAGCACAAGCCCGCACACCTCCACACTGCGACCGGACGCACCGATGCCCATGACTACACGGCATCAGGTCATTTACAAAGAGCTCCTCGAGCGGCAAAATAGTGACCAAACACATCAGGTCCACCCTAACCGGACACATGGCAGTGTTCGATCCTGCCTTCACCTCTGCGCGCCAAGATTTCTGCTGACATCACCATACATCACCGCTGACCAGACGCTTAAGCGTCGCGTTAGGTCACAAACTGACCCTACATCCGATCATAGGCTGAGAGCAGCATGAGCGCACCACCAAGTTTATTATTGACCAAATGCTAACACCCTGAGTATGGTCACAACATCAGCTGTGCCCGGTCACTGATTTTTAGTGAAAATTAGCTCCTTTACTTCACCAACTTCACCCTTGCTAAAATGTGCCAACCACCAAGTGTATCACCTTGTGCACGTGTGTTAGCATATTTTCACCAACATTTTCAAGGGTGTTAGCACTCTACTAGATCTAAATGCATATGCAATGAGTTAGAGTATCTAGTGGCACTTTGATAACCGCATTTCGATACAAGTTTCACCCCTCTTAATAGTATGGCTATCGATCCTAAATGTGATCACACTTGCTAAGTGTCTCGATCACTAAATCAAAAAGCTCCTTTTAAAATTCACCTTTGCCTTGAGCTTTTTGTTTTTCTCTTTCTTCTTTTCCAAGTCCATGCACTTGATCATCACCATGGTCACACCATCATCATGATCTTCACCATTGCTCCACTACTTGGAATAGTGCTACCTATCTCATAATCACTAGAGCACATAGGTTAGCACTTAGGGGTTCATCAATTCACCAAAACCAAACTAGAGCTTTCAGAAGCGAATTTTGCGCTAGCGCTACACTTGTGTTGCAAGACACACACCCAATTCTAATTTCTATGATCTCTAGTATATCACACAAGAGCTATGTAACTAATTTACACCAAGGTGAACAAAACTAGCTAGAGAACTATAACTAAAGAGCTACACTAGCTACAACTACCACAAGCACTACACAAGGTGAATACAAAGTAATGCGGGAGAATGGTAGAAGTGATATACCACCATGGCAAGTGATCAAACACAATGAATACCAAGAATACCAAGGAGACAATGATGACACAATCAATTTTTCCTCTGAGGTTCACTTGCTTGTCGGCAAGCTAGTCCCCTTTGTGGCGATTCACTCACTTGGAGGTTCACGCGTTAATTGGCATCCCACGTCTAACCCACAACCGGGTGCCGCACAACCAATACAAGATGAGGATCCACAAGCCACACGCAATCCACTAGAGTTCACTTTGGCGCTCTGCCGGGGAAGGCACAAGAACTCCTCACAATCACAATGATCGAAGCCGGAGACAATCACCTTCCTCCACTCAATGATCCACCAATCACTGGTCCATCTATGTGTCAGTAAACACCAAAAGTAACAAGATCTCCACCAGCCCCAATCACCCAACTAGTGCCATAAGATGCTAGACCACTAAGCAATGCACTAGTGGCTCTCCAATCTCACTCAAGATGATGAAATCAAGTGTGCAAGTGAGTGGAGTGGTGTGCTCAGCTCCTGAAGGGTGTATGCAGCTGTTAGAAGTACCAAGAGAGTGGCCAAGGCTGGCCACCACCTCTATTTATATGCCCACAAGCAAATAGATCCATTACCCCTTGGAGCAACCTTCTACGAGGTCACCGAAAATGGCAGTGGTGGCACTGTCGTAGAACCGACCAATTTATAAGAGTACAAGTACAATGGCAGCCCACAAGTGGTCGCACTGTCATACTTGAACCCATATAAACCTGGTAGTCCGTCGAGTACCACGACAGGTCTCGATAAACGATTTACAACAACCAAGATCGTACATGATTCAACATACATGTCACATATTACATAAAGTTCACAGATACATTTCCATCATCAGAGTATGAAACAAAGTTATTACAAACCAAGTTTGATAGATAAAAACTGAAGCAAAATAAGTTTGAAAGTAGCATTTGCCAACATAGTTTGATACAGTGCCAACATACGATCACAATCCACAAAAGCATGTAGAAGGATTAAATAGGAAGCCTGCCCAAGGCTTACTCCTCATCCACAGCAGGATAGAAGCAACTCTTGCAATAACCATGATACACAGTGCCATCTGCAACAATGGGAAATAAACCCTGAGTACGAGAAGGTACTCAGCTAGACTTACCCATCATAAACCAGAAATAAAATGACTCCAAGGATTATGCAAGGCTGTATAAGTGGAGATAGCTTTGACAACATTTTGCATAAAAAGCGATTAACTTAGTTATACAATTATAATTCTGTTACCAAGTTAATTATGACTATCCATCTCTAAATTAGCAACTATCCTATGCCAAACATGTGGTATATCATTTTAAGAGCATACAATAGTAACCATAGCAGGTATTGTACTTCCATGTTCATTCGAACCATCCTATTCCATAGTACAATTACTACAAGGTTGGAGCTAGCCAAGTTTCTCACTATTTGGGAGAGACGGCGATTCGAATCGATTTCAACCAGCTGGGAATTTATTCCTAACACAAACCTAGGCAGACTAGATCAACAGTCACCTTAGGTCACCTTTGGTACAACTCAAGTACACATTTCACGGGTTCGCCCAGCACCGCACAATCAGGGACAACCAAATGCCAGGACGTTCAGGCCCAGCCTGCCCTTGGGCTTAGTCTAGCTCCCCACACATCCTTACTACCATCCAGAGTGTGCACTCTTATAGAGTGGGGCCTGGCCTGAGTTGAGCTACTCGGCTTTGCAGTCGGAATGAGTTATCCGGCCAGCTAAGTGATAGGCATGCGTTCAATCTTGTCAAAAGGTCCAACAATGGTACAGTCCTTAGTTAGCATAGACGAAATCACATGAGTTAACCCTACCATAGACTCTATCCGGCCTCGATTTACATTACCCCATGGTTCTTTTCCATGATAGCAAATATAGCCAACCGTGCTCCGGTATCCACCTATATCTCGCAGGTGACAAGAAATCACCCGACTTCTACCGGTCTAAGCATGGCTAAGCATATACTTGATCCTGGACCTATATAGGGTTAAAGGTAGTATTTCTGGATAAGGAATTTATATGCATCAAGTGGTTCCAATCAACTCTTATAACCTAATGCATCAATCATAAGGACTTGAGTAATATTTTGTAAAATACTGGGAGACTTAGAATGCTCCGGGGCTTGCCTTTCAGAAAGGAAGTGGGACAGTGGTCAGGGCACTTCGGAAGCTCTTCTAGGGTCTGCTCCTCACCTTCAGGAACTGCAGCTTGAGAGATCTCCTGCTGGTCCCCTTCCTCTCCTTCGTTGAACTCCAGCAACGTTATCTCCTCTGTCGATCCTAGATGCATGAGTATGGCATAAGATATTGCAAATGCATACATGTTGACAAGTATAGTATGGTGATACATGATGAATGGATTCTTGTAAGCATTCTTAACAACATGGTGTTAAAGTAATAACAAGTGCATCACATTTTACTGAGTATGTGCATATCTCTTCTTGATTATTTAATCAACTACTTCAACAATGCATTTACTATACCGCAAAATAGTAGCTACTTGTTTCACTCATAACTGAAGTTCTACTTATCCAAATGCGGTGATCTTGGACTTTCTGGAAAGATTATAAAATTATCTACAACTCTTTTTTTAATACTCTCACTGTGATTCAAGAGTTATGTAGGGAAAACAAATCATTCAATCAAATCTGTCTAGAAAGTAAACCTTTCGGACAGCAAACTTGTAACAGCTAGAACTCAAAAACCCTAAGTCCTATGGCTGTGAACATTTAACATAAGGTAGATTAGTAAGTTATCTACAACTTTGTTATTAACAAGTTTTATAGTAGAGACCATTATCCATATGAAATCATCCACACAATCAAAACTATACATGCAGTCTTGTATTTGAATGATAAAGCGATAATTAGTTATTTGTACACCATCAATGGCTTCTAAGCCTTACCATTGACATCAACAGTTGCTATGCATCATAAGAACCATAGAAAACATCATGCTTAATCACAATCTAATTACTTAAATGCCTTTATTAATTTAATTAAATAATTAGGGTAAATAATAAAAATATAATAAAGGTGCATCATAAATTCTCAAAAATTTACAGTGGCTTTCTAGTGCTACCAATAGACTACTATAAACGTTTCATGCCATTTTACCAAATAAAACATCCTATGAAAAAATGACAAGGCATAAGAGCTTAAAATAGCATAAATAGGAAACCCTAGAGAAAAGTGTCAAGCAACAGATTTTATATTTTTCTTAGCATCCATATGGTAATAGGACAACCCCCAATAAATTTCATGAGTATTGGATTCATAATTAATTTATAAAAATTCACACAAGGATCACCTGATTATAAAAGGAAAATCTATAACTAGAAATCTATTCATGCTATGGCCCTAAAATTTTTACCGGAGCTTATACTTATCAAGAGCAGCTCACTACATAAATTTCATAATTTTTGGAGCACAGGAACTCTAGATATAAATTAAACAAGTTTACATACATTTAAAAACACATTTCAAGTTTCATTTTAAATCTTCCAGAAACTCTACTACAAAAGCTAATATTATATTTTTCATAAATACTACACTTCCTAGGGAACACTACAAAATTTGGGTCACAATATTTGGATCTCTATAGCTTAATTTATCCATTTTTTTAAAGTTGCACATAAAACAAGAAATAAATGAACTATCCTAAAGCTCCACAGTCAGTGACAACTGGGACCCGCTGTCAATCGACCCCATCGGTTAGTGAAACCGAAACAGAGGAATCACACGGCGTGGCGCTAACTCACCGGTGGCGACTTCTCCGACGACGGCACCTAGTCTACAGTGACCCTCTAGACCTTATGCACACGTTAGGCTATCTAGGTGGGCGGATTAACGGCGTGAAGGACGACGGCGGCAGCCATGGCGGCGTGGTGGACGCGGTCGATGGTGATACGCCAGAGGTGACCATGGTGACTCAAGCTAAAGCTTGGACGAGCATCTACTGACCATGGCGAACCTAGTGCACAAGACAACACAGCGAATGGTGGACAAAGATGGTGCAACCATGACGACGGGGCTCGGTGGTGATACTTCGGCGAGGTCATGCGTGGCACAACGGCTTACGAGGCACTGTTGGTGAGCACAGGTGGGTGCGGTGAGACTCGGTGATGGTAGTGGAGTGGCTGCGGTGGCGAATGGGCGAGGTGAAGCAAGCTGGTGCCGGTGATGGCGACGGCGGCGCTGACTGTGCTGCGGCAGTTGCTGCGCTGCTGCGAACGGCGAAGGAGGAGGCCAGAAAATGAAAAATGGGAGCGTGGGCGTCTCGGGCGAGCACTGGGGTTGATAAAGACGTGCTCTGGCCCGACGCGGCCTGACTGGGTAGACTGGTGATGATGCATGGCTTGCCACCGGCTCCACACGGCGGCCATCTCCTGTTGCCGGTCGGCCACTGAAGGTCCAGTTCAGTTCAGTTCAGTGCCCGCGATGCAAGCCTAACAGCGTGATTTCAAGCAGCAAAATCTCCTAGCTCGTAGCTTGTTAGTGCAAACAACCTAAACATAAATTGTAAACCTATGTACCAGCTCCAATTCTTATTAAAGGACTCAGTGCTAATTCACAACCAATATCGAGAAAAATCAAACCAAAGTCGAGCTTGTCAGCACTGTTAGTGAAAATGACTTAGCAAAATTTGCCAAGTGTTGAAAACAGTGAATTGATGACTTTTGTGAGCCTAATTCAAGCATGTTAGGAGCTAAACCAGCCTATGACCCAAACATAAAAGTTGTTCCCCTTATCAAATACTACAACTTTGCTTTAGTGACCACCTCCATGCAAAGTCTCTAGCACATAGTTCAAACTTGGTCAAACATGCTACATTCAAATGATGGTATACACTTAAACTATGGCTTAGTGACCAAATTACCCTTAGTCATGAATACCAAAGTTGTTCATAATGATACTCTAAATAGGTTTAAGCTAGTTGTAAGGTCACACAATCATTTCATACATTAGTTGCACATAAAGCTTCCTAGTTCAACACACATAGCCTCACTTAAGTACTTGATTAGACAAAATGATCTTCATGAACATTGTTCCACTAGTCATCATAAGTGTAGCTAATATGTTTTAGTGACTCACATCCATCATTTACATGTATTCACTCATGATCATATGCATATATACAAGGAAACATAAAATAACAAGCAATGTTGCATATATTTCAATCACATGTTTCAATTGTAAAAGCTCAAATATGAATGCTTAATGCTCATGCTTATGCAATGCAAGTCAATTTATGCAAGGCTAACACCTAGGGTGTTACAGCCCCTCCCCTTATAAAAATCTCATCCCGAGATTTGCAAGACCTACCATTCTTGGAAAAAGGCGGGATAAACCTCTCGTAAATAATCCTCTCATTCCCACGTAGCATCTTGTTCATTGTGATTGTTCCACACCACCTTATAGACCTTAATGATCTTACTCCGTGTTACTCTTTCCATCTTTTCTAACACTCGGATTGGCTTTTCTTCATAGGTCAAATCCGATTGAAGTTTTAGGTTGGTGGGTGCAATAGCTTCTTCAGGTACACGAAGACATTTCTTCAACTGAGAAACATGGAAGACATGAAATATTGCACTCATCTCTGGTGGAAGTTATAACTTATAAGCGACATTTCCTTTCCGTTCCATAATCTTATATGGCCCTACATATCTAGGCGCAAGCTTCTTTTTCACTCCAAATCTCTCCACCCCTTTCATGGGTGATACTTTCAAGTATACATAGTCACCCACTTCAAAAGTCAGTGGTCTTCTTCTTTTATCAGCATAACTCTTTTGTCTTGATTGAGCTGCCTTCATATGCTGTTGGATAATACGCACTTGCTCTTCAGCTTCATTGACAAAGTCAATACCAAAGTATCTCCTTTCACCGGGCTCAATCCAATTCAATGGAGTTCTACATTTTCTGCCATACAAGGCTTCAAACGGAGCCATCTTGATGCTTGCTTGATAACTGTTGTTGTAGGAGAACTCAGCTAAAGGTAACCATTTCTCCCATGAACCTTTGGAAGATATAACACAAGCTCTCAGCAAATCTTCTAAGATTTGGTTCACTCGCTCTGTCTATCCTAAAGTTTGCGGATGGTATGCCGAACTTCTGATCAATTTAGTCCCCAAAGCCTGGTGCAAATGTTCCTAGAAATGAGCTACAAACTGTGGTCCTTGGTCTGAGATTATGGTCCTAGGTACTCCATATAGTCTCACGATCTGAGAAACATATAGTTCGGTGTATTTTACTACGCGATCCGTTGTGTTCACCGGTATAAAATGTGCTGACTTGGTGAGACGATCTACAATGACCCATATTGATTCATGACCTCGCTGTGTTACTGGAAGGCCTGTAATAAAATCCATACTGATTTCTTCCCATTTCCAACCTGGAATAGACAATGGCTGAAGTAACCTGGCAGATTTCAGATGAATAACTTTTACTCTACTGCAGTTATCGCACCTAGCGACATAGGCCGCAATCTCCTTCATCTTAGTCCACCAAAAATGGGTTTTCAAATCTTGATACATCTTACTACTACTCGGATGGATAGACAACTTGGACGAATGAGCTTCCTCTAGAATTTGATTTCTAAGCTCACAGTCTTTCGGTACCACGAGTCGGTCCTCAAACCATAGGACACCCCTTTTGTCCAATCTGAAATGCATGGTTTCTTGCTCTTGCATCTTTCTCTTGATGTGACTTATACCTACATCTGTCTGCTGTAGCTCTATGATTTTGCTCTCAAGTGAACAACTGATAGTGATATTGTGCAGTACAACAGGATGTAACAAATTGAAGCCATCTTCCAACAATGCTTCTACAGTGTTGCAATGAGTTTTCTGACTGAGTGCATCGGCTACAACATTGGTTTTCCCCGGATGGTAATGCACTTCCAAATTGTAGTCCTTAATCAGCTCTAGCCATCTTCGTTGTCTCATGTTCAGCTCTGGTTGGGTAAAGATATACTTGAGACTTTTGTGGTCAGTATATATATGACATATATTGCCCAACAAATAATGTCTCCATATCTTTAATGCATGAACAACTGCTGCAAGTTCTAAATCATGTGTGGGGTAGTTGACTTCATGTTTTCTCAACTGCCGAGAAGCATATGCAATAACTCTTCTTTCTTGCATGAGCACACAACCCAAACCTATACCTAATGCGTCACAAAATACATCGAAAGGCTTCTCAATATCGGGTTGTGCTAAGACAGGAGCTGTAGTTAACAGAGTCATGAGGGTGTGAAAAGCTGCTTCACATTCTGGTGTCCAATTGAACTTTTTATCTTTCTGAAGTAGCCTAGTCATGGGCTTAGCTATCTTTGAGAAATCTAGGATGAAACGACGATAATATCCTACTAACCCTAGAAAACTCCAAACTTCATGAACCGAAGTCGGGGCCTTCCAATCCATGACCTCTTGTACTTTTGATGGGTCTACAGATATTCCATCTCTTGATAAGATATGACCTAAGAAAGGTACTTTGCTCAACCAAAATTCACACTTGCTAAATTTTGCATACAACTTATGCTCCCTCAATCTGGATAGAACAATCCTCAGATGCTCCGCATGATCTGCCTCGTTCTCTGAATAAATCAATATATCATCGATAAACATGACCACGAACTTGTCAAGCTCGGGCATGAATACCGAATTCATCAGGTACATGAAGTAGGCGGGAGCATTCGTTAGTCCGAAAGACATAACCAAATACTCATATAAGCCGTACTGAGTGGAGAAAGCAGTCTTAGGTATATCCTCTGGCCTAATCTTTATCTGATGATAGCCTGATCTCAAGTCAATCTTGGAGAATACCTTTGCCTTTGCCAACTGATCGAACAAGATGTCGATGTGGGGCAACGGGTACTTGTTCTTGATGGTCATAGCATTGAGTGGTCTATAATCCACACACATTCTCAAGGACTTGTCCTTCTTTTTCACAAATAATGCTAGACATCCCCCACAGAGATGAACTAGGTTGAATGAGACCCTTGTCCAACAGATCCTGTAACTGAATCTTAAGTTTTGCTAACCCATTTGGTGGCATCCTATAAGGTCTTCTTGAGATAGGTGCCGTACCTGGCACTAACTTAATCTTAAATTCCACATCCCTATCAAGTGGTAAACCTGGTAACTCCTCTAGAAATACATCCGAAAACTCACAAACCACAGGGATATCACAAATGGTAGTGGTTTGGATAGCACAAGCTAGGTGTTGGAGTTCAAAATTTTAGGAGAGTGGTACTAGAAAAGCATTTCCTCCCTTGGGTTCTCTCAACATAATAGTACGAGTGCTAGTGTCAATGAGAACACTATGATCCTTCATCCAGTTCATGCCTAAGATTACACTTATGGATAATCCGAGCAAAATTATCAAATCTATTGTATACTCCCTCTCTAATATAGAGATGAGCACGTTCCTGACTATCTTATTTGTAGAAATAGTAGCCCTAGCCAAACTTATATTATAACCACCCTTGCTTACTTCAATGATTTTCTGATCATGTCTAGATGCAAATGCTTGACTCATAAATGAATGAGAAGCTCCTGAATCAAATACAACAATAGCGGGATGCTTGTTGACAAGAAACATACCAGCCGTGACAACTTCTCCAGCGGGCACTTCCTCAATAGCGATATAGTGCATGTATCCTGGACGTGCCCTTGAGTTCACCTGCTTCTGATTGTTCTGATTCTGATTGGCATTCTTCTTTGGGTGGGGGCACTCCTTGGCCCAATGACCCACTTGATTGTAGTTGTAGCAAGGTTGATTACTCCTAGGTCCTGTGGAGTTTCCTTGACCGCCATTTCCTTTAGGTAAGGCAATGGTGAATGCCTTATGGAACACTTTCTGAGGCCTACCATTATGAGTTTTTGGGGGTGGAGGCCTGAACTTAGGTGCAGGTGGGCGGAATGGTGGCCTAGCTATGATAGGAGCTCTGGACTGTGCAGATCCAGAGGCACCTACCTCAATTGCCCTCTTGCAGCCCTTAGCTACCGTATGCATATTGTTATGGTTTTCCTGGGTCAAAGCATCACTAATAAACTCGTTATAGGTGGTGCACTTGGAATTGGCCATGGTCTTCATCAGTTTGGTGCCAAGACCCTGCTTGAAGCTCTCTATCTTCTTATCCTCGGTATCCACAAAACCTGGAGCATACCTGGATAGGTTATTGAACGCATGCATATATTCTGTGAGGGTCTTTGTCCCTTGGGTGAGCCTCATAAATTCAGCCACCTTCATGTGCATTAGGCCTAGGGGAATGTGATGTCCTCGAAAGGCCAACTTGAACTGCTCCCATGTTACTCGCGCATTAGCAGGTAGAGAGGACAAGAAATGTGTCCACTAGATCCCTGCTGGTCCCTGCAACTGATGGGACGCATACTCAACCTTCAGGTGCTCGGTGACTCTTAGCAGACAAAACTTTTGCTCAATGGTGTTGAGCCACTTGTTCGCCTGTAGTGGTTCCTCTGCCACCTTGAAGATAGGAGGCTTTGTATCTAGAAATTCCTTGAAGGTACTGTGCTGATTAGGCTCGGGCCCTTGTTGCTGTGGGTGGCCACAAGCTGTGTTCTACGCAATGAGGCACAGAGCTTCCTCCATTGTCCTTTGGCTTCCCAAGAATTGGGCAAAGAACTCCTGAGCAGACGGCAGTGGCGGTGGTGGTAAGTCATCATCATTGCCATCATGGCTGCTACTAGCTCCTGCATGGGTGCGAGTCATCTGCAAAGTTGCAACAATAAGCGATTATTGGTTGATGTCAAAAGATTGCAGATGAATTTATAATCATGCCAAACTGAAATTACTAGAGACAATCTCAAATTCATACAATAAAATAGAGGCATAATAATTCATTCTCGCAACATGACACCACCAATTTGATCACTTATTGGACTCATAGCACGTTAGCATTCAAGGTCATGATCATTGATAAATTAACTGGAATTTGCATTAGCGTTTAACCAAACGTGCGATAGTCATGCAAATAATAATATTACATGATAGTCCAATCACCAACACCAAATTCAAACTATAGGTCCATTACATAACTAGCGATGATACATCAAGCATTTCTACTAAGTACTAGGCGATCTAATCCTCATCATGATCACTATCGAGGTCAGAGATAGGATCATCTCCTTCCTTAGGCTCCACTTCTTCCTTGTCCTCATCTTCATCTTCCTCCATATTAGGACCATCTTCTTCCCCATCAAGGATTGGGTTCAGCTGGTTGTTCAAATAATGCACCTCATGCTGAAGGTTCATCACTTGAAGTTGAGCCTATGCAAGCTGCTGACGTAAGTCCCTTTCGGCCCTATCCTATGCATTACTCATGTCGCGGTGCCTATCTCATTCTATCCTTACTGCAGTGGCACTATTTTCTGCTGCATCTCGCTGGCGTCTAGCTGTGGACACCTCAGCACGGGTGGCCTCCAACTGCTCTCGTAGTCCTACAAGCAATGCTTGATCATTAGCTCTTGCTTCTTGAGCTGCTGCTCTCTGTTGATCCACTTGCTCCATTTGGGCATGGAGAGTGCCAAAGCTACATAGGCTTGGTCAGATTCCCATTGGGCTTTACTTGCGGCTTTCTTTTGCTTGCGCACACACTTCTTGAGCTTATGCTGTGCGGCTTTAGCTCTCATGAGCTTGTCCATGCAAGTGGTGTATGATTCCTGCCAGAAATCCCTAGTGTCCTAGCACGTACAAAACATCTTCATCACCGCAAATATGGCACTCATAGCGGGACTAGAGCTATTTGCCTGCTCATCCCGATCTTGGATCAACGCATTTTGGTTGCTGTGGAAGGATCCACCCAAGGAAACATACCCGCGGCACTGCCGATAAGTGCATCCCCATGCCGCTGATAGATCCGACTCAAAACCTCAAAGGCCACTACTTGGGCAGCCTTCCAAGGAGTTTCCCTTCCGATTTCGCCTTCCATTCCTGCCAGAAGGGTGCCTGTGTGCGGGCTGGTATAGTTAACCGCACCTCGTACCATGGCTGTCCCTCTAAGTACTCTTCATTCCAATGATAAAGGGTGGTTCATGGTACCCTGCAAAGTGCAAAACTCTCCATAGTAGAGTAGGCGTCCCGAAAACCATCAAGAAATTCTCACATCCAACTGGTGCTGCCATCTGTATCATCAACATGTACAACTTTGTGAGATAAGGCGATAATGGATAAGAGTTACATAACTGAGTAAGAAATTTATAAGGGGAGGAATGATGTAATTATTTGAATGATAATTATCATGATGCATGTTCATTCCGTACGTCCTCACAAACTTAGGAAAACTTATTTCTAACGACATATACGGTGGCATACATACGTTCTCTCATATATAGCGTAACTAGTCGAGCTACCCGTTTTGTTGTTAGTGTACCTGCATAAAAGTTTCATTTCAGCCCATCCCATAATTAAATATGCAGAATGTAAATCTAAATACTTCCATATATGTATATTCGTACATATACTTCCATATCAAAGCTACCCAATAACAGTTTATACCCACAATTAAATATGCACCACATACACATGCAAGCATGCATACGTAGCCATACCAACGCTAACTCTCCCCGACCGCACGCTCACATCTTGCGGTCATGCCACTCATCAACTTACCTTGGCACAGAGGCATTTGATCCATACATTACCATTCAAGTGAATGATATCCATACAATAGCACGCCGTATGGACGACGAAAGTAAAAACCCCCATGTTAGTACTTAAATAGCCACTTAATAGTCCTTACTTTGGGCATAAGGAAAGTGATCACTGGCACACTTTAGATTTCAAATACCTATTTATATAGCTATTAGTTGTTAGAAAGGGTTTTGGAAAACAAAAACTTTTGTTTTAAATACACATGTGACAATTAACGTTGAACCTTGCTCTGATGCCAGCTGTCGCAGAACCGACCAATTTATAAGAGTACAAGTACAATGGCAGCCCGCAAGCGGTCACACTGTCATACTTGAACCCATATAAACCCGGTAGTCCGTCGAGTACCACGATGGGTCTCGATAAATGATTTACAGCAACCAAGATCGTACATGATTCAACATATATGTCACATATTACATAAAGTTCACAGATACATTTCCATCATCAGAGTATGAAACAAAGTTATTACAAACCAAGTTTGATAGATAAAAGCGGAAGCAAAATAAGTTTGAAAGTAGCATTTGCCAACATAGTTTGATATAGTGCCAACATACGATCACAATCCATAAAAGCATGTAGAAGGATTAAATAGGAAGCCTGCCCAAGGCTTACTCCTCATCCACAGTGGGATAGAAGCAACTCTTGCAATAACCATGATACACAGTGCCTTCTGCAACAATGGGAAATAAACCCTGAGTATGAGAAGGTACTCAGCTAGACTTACCCATCATAAACCAGAAATAAAATGACTCCAAGGATTATGCAAGGCTGTATAAGTGGAGATAGCTTTGACAACATTTTGCATAAAAAGCGATTAACTTAGTTATACAATTATAATTCTGTTACCAAGTTAATTATGACTATCCATCTCTAAATTAGCAACTATCCTATGCCAAACATGTGGTATATCATTTTAAGACCATACAATAGTAACCATAGCAGGTATTGTAGTTCCATGTTCATTCGAACCATTCTATTTCATAGTACAATTACTACGAGGTTGGAGCTAGCCAAGTTTCTCACTATCCGGGAGAGATGATGATTCGAATCGATTTTAACCAGCTGGGAATTTATTCCTAACACAAACCCAGGTAGACTAGATCAACAGTCACCTTAGGTCACCTTTGGTACAACTCAAGTACACATTTCGCGGGTTCACCCAGCGCCGCACAATCAGGGACAACCAAATGCCAGGACATTCAGGCCCAGCCTGCCCTTGGGCTTAGTCTGGCTCCCCGCACATCCTTACTACCATCCAGAGTGTGCACTCTTATAGAGTGAGGCCCAGCCTGAGTTGAGCTACTTGGCTTTGCGGTCGAAATGAGTTATCTGGCCAGCTAAGTGATAGGCATGCGTTCAATCTTGTCAAAAGGTCCAACAACGGTACGGTCCTTAGTCGGCACAGATGGAATCACATGAGTCAACCCTACCATAGACTCCATCCGGCCTCGATTTACATTACCCCGTGGTTCTTTTCCACGATAGCAAATATAGCCAACCGTGCTCCGGTATCCACCTATATCTCGCTGGTGACCCTCTAGACCTTGCGCACACATTAGGCTATCTAGGTGGGCGGATTAACGGCGCGAAGGACGACGGCGGTGGCCATGGCGGCGCGGTGGACGCGGTCGATGGCGATACGCCAGAGGTGACCATGGTGACTCAAGCTAAAGCTTGGACGAGCATCTACTGACCATGGCGAACCTAGCGCACAAGTCAACACAGCAAATGGTGGACGAAGATGGAGCAGCCATGATGACGGCTTACCAGGCACTGTTGGTGAGCACAGGCGGGTGCGGTGAGACTCGGTGATGGTAGTGGAGTGGCTATGGTTGTGAATGGGCGAGGTGAAGTAAGCTGGTGCTGGTGATGGTGATGGCAGCGCTGACTATGCCACGGTGATTGCTGCGCTGCTACGAACGACGAAGGAGGAGGCTAGAAAATGAAAAATGGGAGCGTGGGCATCTCGGGTGAGCGCTGGGGGTGATAAAGACGTGCTCTGGCCTGGCATGGCCTGACTAGGTAGACCGGCGGCGTCACGTGGCTTGCCACCGGCTCCACGTGGCGGCCATCTCCTGTTGCCGATCGGCCACTGAAGGCCCGGTTCAGTTCAGTTCAGTGCCCGCGATGCAAGCCTGACAGCGTGATTTCAAGCAGCAAAATCTCCTGGCTCGTAGCTTGTTAGTGCAAACAACCTAAACATAAATTGTAAACCTATGTACCAGCTCCAATTCTTATTAAAGGACTCAGTGCTAATTCACAACCAATATCAAGAAAAATCAAACCAAAGTCGAGCTTGTCAGCACTGTTAGTGCAAATGACTTAGCGAAATTTGCTAAGTGTGGAAAACAGTGAATTGATGACTTTTGTGAGCCTAATTCAAGCATGTTAGGAGCTAAACCAGCCTATGACCCAAACATTAAAGTTGTTCCCCTTATCAAATACTACAACTTTGCTTTAGTGACCACCTCCATGCAAAGTCTCTAGCACATAGTTCAAACTTGGTCAAACATGCTACATTCAAATGATGGTATACACTTAAACTATGGCTTAGTGACCAAATTACCCTTAGTCATGAATACCAAAGTTGTTCATAATGATACTCTAAACATGTTTAAGCTAGTTGTAAGGTCACACAATCATTTCATACATTAGTTGCACATAAATCTTCCCAGTTCAACACACATAGCATCACTTAAGTACTTGATTAGACAAAATGATCTTCATGAACATTGTTCCACTAGTCATCATAAGTGTAGCTAATATGTTTTAGTGACTCACATCCATCATTTACATGTATTCACTCATGATCATATGCATATATACAAGGAAACATAAAATAACAAGCAATGTTGCATATGTTTCAATCACATGTTTCAATTGTAAAAGCTCAAATATGAATGCTTAATGCTCATGCTCATGCAATGCAAGTCAATTTATGTAAGGCTAACACCTAGGGTGTTATAGGCACCACCCTAGGGGTGGCGGTGCCCCTCCAATGGTTGAATCAATGACTAGTTCGACTGGTCGTTGTCACCGGATAGGGTGGCGGTGGCAACACCCCTGGGTGGCGGTTACCACCCGACCAACTGCCCAAAAACACCAGTCTCTAGAAAAATATGGCGGTGCACTACCCTAGGCACGGCGGTGACAATGGTGGTGACCAACCCCATTTCCCTTGCTCTCTAGATAAAAGTGGCGGTGGCACCGGATAGGGTGGTGGTGCCCCTAGTGGTGCACCATCCCACTAGTGGCGGTGCACACCGCCCCTTCCGCTATTAGCCTCAGCTCTAGCTCCTTTCAGCCATGTCAAGGTGGGCACCACCCTAGGGATGGCGGTGCGACTGGACAAGGTGGCGGTGCCCCACCCGAGCACCTCCTCCTCAGCCTCCTCAGCTAGTCACTACCATAGGGGTGGCAGTGCACCAGACAGGGCATGGTGGTGCCCCCAGGGTAGCACACCGAGCCCAACAATGCCTCCTTTTCTTCACCTTTTTCACCACCTTTGCAAATGTGCTAACATTCCAAGTGTTTCACCATCACATGCAAGTGTGTTAGAATTTTCACAATCAATTTTTCAAAGGTTATTCACTTCTCACTGATTGTGCACTAGGCCTAAAATGCATATGCAAGTTTTCCAACACCTAGTGGCACTAGATGATCGAGTTGTCTGATAAGAGCTTCCCTTTTAATAGCACGACCATCTATCCTAAATATGATCACACTCTCTATAGTGTCTCGATTACCGAAAACAAAATGGCCCTATGGAAATCACCTTTGCCTTGAGCCCATTTTGTTTTTCTCTTTCTTCTTTTCCAAGTCCCGAAGCTTGATCATCACACGTGTTCACACCATCACCATGATCTTCGTTTTATGTGGCCATCTCCATCCATGAGTGCCACCTAGCTCCTTCACTTGGATTGGACATCCTATCTAGTCACACACTTAGATGCAAGGATTAGTCCAAATAGGTTTCATCAATTAGCCAAAACCAAACTAGGGCTTTCAATCTCCCCCTTTTTGGTAATTGATGACAACCTCCACGAAGATATGAAATAAATTCAAATTTGAATCCATGTTGCTTGCCCAAGCATTTTTACCATGTGAAAGGATTTGGACAAGTTTTATGAACCCCCATTGGTAGCATTTTCTCCCCCTATATATGTGCTAAGAGTTTGGATTGAAAGCTTGCACATATGTATAGATTTGAGTTATGGGAGAGTAATGTCTACCAAATGATGCTAAGGTATAAGAGATGGATCTTTGAAGCATGATACCAATTGGACTGCACCAAATATACCATCCTTAGCACCATTGCTAGTAAGATACCACTTGCAAAAACAAGAACTAGGTACCTCGTGAGATCAACATTAGAAGCAAGGTTCTAGCACCACTTGTGAAAGCAAAGCAAGTCATATCTAACTAGTACCTATGCATTCTAGTTTTTTATTTCATCATACAAACCTACAACTAGCATACACCACACAAGCATGTATATTGAATTTAAACTTTTCAATGCAAGCAAGCATATGTGAATGCACATTCAAATGCATCAATCAAGTTTATGAGCTTGCTCCCCCTACTTGTGTGCTCAAATTTTAATTGACCCCCTTACTTTCATATTTCTCCCCCTATGCCATATATGTCATCTTTTCACTATCTTTGCTTCTCCCTCTTTGTCATCAATGATCACAGATGTTCAATTTTAGATAGGTTAAGATTATCAATGTCAATCAATGGGGTGAGGATCATTTTCCCAAATTTGGTTCAATCTAGAACACTTGCCAAAGATATTTAACTCGGTTTGATCCAAGGACAAGCTTCTTTACACCTCCAAATAAGGGTTATCTTGTACCATGTTGAGTTAAACACTTATAGCCCATTTTCTATATCAAACACTAGGTTCACAAGCCACAAACATATCATATGCTACCACTAGATCAAGTCAAGCATAGAAGCAATAGTGGTACCATACAAGCATCAAATTCATTTGTTTTTCATAAATGGGCCTATTAAAAGTGAGGAATGACTACATGCACTAAACATGTCCTTAGCAAAGGATGTATGCCATGCTAATCAACTTTTACCTTGGTTGCTCGAAGGAGAGTCATATCATATAAGTGGGGGGTGCATCAACATATATTTGAGAAATCCAATATGTTTAACTCATTCCTTAGCTTGCAGAACCTCTTCTCATCAAGTGGCTGTTGACGAAATATGGTCAGCAGTCTACCGAGGGGTATACCCACGGTGGTAGATGAATCGGTATAGGTGCACATAATTGTCGGCACAAAAATGCGTCGACACACAGCAAGTCGAAAGGATCTTCTTAGGATCAGCCTAGAGATCCGCTTGGCTTCAATGCAGGGTTAACCGATCCTGCGAATTCATCCCAAGGCGTGCCAGTCAATTTGACCTACAATTGAGAAGGAGAGAAAGTTTATCAGTAATTTAAGGTGGAACATGCTGGTCTTTGCCCAGACAGTTCTAAGTGTGCCGCTTCGGGAGCAGTCAGATAAGAAAATCGACTAAATAGCCGATACACATAGAAATCGGTTGTTACGGACAGTAGAGCTTATGGATCACGCTTGATTTTATGTTGATAAGTACAATTCCCGCAGATATAAGTGAAATCATCAACTAGGTGGATATTACTAGTATGAATCATTGAGCCGCTGAATCTAACAGGAAAGGATATAGCATGTGAACAAATCGACCGTCTAATACAAATGGACCTACAAATGCTCTGAATCTAATCTGTTACCATCAATAATGAGGTTCGACTGGATCGATGGCAGCTATGATGATAATAACAAAACTAAAACCTTAGAATTCGTAAAACCATCCATACTTTGATAGGCTTTCCAAAAAGACATGCTATACATGAAGACTCAGGCGAATCGGCTGAAATAGCTGATTTGGGTGAAAAGGGACTACAACATGTGAACAATCGACTATTTCATGCGGACAAACCTATGGACTCATCAGACCTAACCTGCTATCTCTAACAGTGGGGTTCGACTGGATTGATGCAGCCATAATAAAGACAACAAATCAAACCTTCAAAGTAAACAGATCTATTCACATTTAACAGAATCATGGAGACACACTGTAGGCGTTAAAGCATAGGTGATTGGCTATTTAGCCGATGTAGGCATAGCAAATAGTTAAGGTCATGCCTAATCAAGAACAAATTTACTAACTAGCATCCTCCAATCTATAGTGCCATCAGTGGGGATCGACCAGATCATTACAGCCATAATAACAAACTATAAACCAGATTTAACTAACCAGCAAACCTCTTCAAGATTATACATGCCTTAACCGTGTACTATGCATGATCAAGATCGAAGTAAGAACAGCCGATGAAACATAACCCGTCGCTCAAAGTAAGAAACATCGTATTGTGACAAAGCGAATGATGGACTAAAACGATATGAGGTTGATCTAAATCGATCTTGACCGGGCATATTGATGTTGCTACAAACTAATAACAATAAGAAGATCAACAAGATCAGTAACTTAATAAATCTACCGGAAGGACGCCACCCTTAGGTAGAGTCGATAACTTGACCTTAATCTAGTTTGAGCAGTGGAGGTCGACCGGATCGATTGAGCCATACTTGAACTAGACAAGAGTCAATAACTAGCTTATACTAGAGTTCGCAGTGGAGGTCGACCAGATCGATGCAGCCGTACAAACAGAAGTATAAGCCATGATGGTACTTACAGACAAGCCAGAGGTCGATCGGACCGATGCAACCCTGCTTGCTAAAGAACTCACTGAGATCTACTCTACTCCTACTCCTAAGGGTTGGCACGAAGCCGAAAAAAGTAAATTGTATTTGATTGGTTGGATGTCCTTTTACAATAGCCGGGGTCCAATATTTATACCCGGAGCCTAAACATGAATCCTACTCAAGTATGACTCATTACAATCTTTGGTATATAAAAGAAAACATTCCTAACTTAGGATAACTTGGACCCTAATCTTTCCCTTTTTGTAGAGTCCGATATGTATTTCTTGACGCCAATCGTAGCTCATTATCGTTATCTGTTGACATTATTCAAAGAGAGCCAATTCTAGTGTCGCATCTAAATCAGCTGATATTAATCCTCATGCAATTGATTCCTTGATCGACATAATCTTGGAAGCTTTGAGTTCCCGCGTTCTTCTTCCCAAATTTTGGTGTAAACACATGCCCCCCCAATTTTGGGATAAAAATGATTTTATTCCAAAATTCCTATTTATCTATTTACATCAACCATTTTATTCTGAGATATATGCATGACTCCTGACTTCTCAGCCCAAGTCTTATATAATATCCCAATAGTATCTTTTCCAACTCACTCGGCCTATTTGCTTTCCCCTTCTTTCCCAAGCAAATCTTAACAGCCAACGCCGCCATCGCCAAAGTCTTAACCCTAGCAAATCCTCTTGCCCTATCAAATTTTATTCAAGCGGTCTTCCTTAGATTCAAATCTATTTTGGCTACAATGGCGACCAGTGACCACGTCCCTGAGGTATGCTTTCAAGTTTCCATTCTCAAAGTATCGGTTGCTACCCTGTATTTCCTTTCTTCTCAAATTTATTTCATCCAATTTCTAGGAAATGAGGAATGAAATCTTGATTCCATTAGTCATTGCTCCCAATGTCTATTTTCTTGGGCCTATGGGTGATCCTGATCCATCTGATTTTATTCATCAAGAAACCAACCAAATCCCCTTCAAACAATCTGTAGTGGGTTCATCTTCCTGGAACACCAAGACTCCCTTCAAAAACTGACCCAAAATGCCTAGGGGGTGGAGAGACTGGTTTCGTAGGGTGTCCAAGAAGAAGGTTGGTGATTAGGAGCTTTATGATCTGAATCAATGCTTGATGCTCTCATTGTCTAGAATGGAGAGGAATGATCCACTCCTAATCTCTGCATCTTATTTCTGGTCCAACACCCTAAATGCCTTCATTTTTTGTCATGGTCCCATGACCATCACTCTAGCCGATGTTTATATGCTGACTGGCCTTAGAATAATAGGATCGATGCAGCCTTATGACTTTTTAAGTGCTGGATCCAAGAAATTGGCCAAAATATCAGACTGCACAGGATGAACAAGTTACATTCTGAACCATAACAGAGACGAATCAATTGTTAGCAAAAAAGAATATGTGGCCTTTCTGAACATGTGGTTAGAGAGATTCATCTTCTGTGGGTCATCTTGTGGTCCGACTTACAATCACAAACTCATAGCAGAGCATCTAGCAGTAGGCAAGGATATTCCTCTTGGAAAGTATCTGCTAGGAGTTGCTTATCATCTGATGCACCAGGTAGCTACCCAATTACTGAAGAATGAACCAGTGCATACCATCAGTGACCCTTGGTGGTTGATATAGCTATGGATGAACCTATATATGCACAAGATTGTAAGGCCTAATCTTAGAAACCTAAGTTTTCCATCCTCCAACTTTGACAAGAAATATAAAGGTGAAGAAGGGAGAACCTGTCAGTGCATGAGCTTTGGTGAAGCTGCATTGGCCACAATAATTAATGTCGATGTTGGCCATCTCTTCAAAAAGTTTTATAGAGGGTTTGATGCGGATACCCTGACTTGGCTCCCCTATGATGAGGATGAGAACAATGAGCTGATCTTCCCATTCAAATTTTGATTTGAATCAGGCAGTTCAGACAAGACGGCGGCTACAATTTTTAATTCCTTCATCAAGCCCTGTGTTCTTCTAGCCGAATTTCGTCATGGTCGTGGCAAAATGTCTATAGGTTCCTTCCTTCTAGGCAACCTTCCAACCTATGAGTTTTACAACCCTTCTTTTGTAGCTCATCAGTTTGGTCTTCATCAATTGCCTCCTCAACTGTTCTTCAAGGATATACTGAGGCCAAGAGAGGGTATCAGTGAAGTAATGGAAGCCTCCAGAGTTTTCCAACTAGGATAAGATCTTCCTTCTCTTTACTTGCATGACTAGACAAGAGTCAACTTCTCTTCCAACCTTTTTGACTCTTGGTGGCAAGAATGATACTCCCATCTCTTCTATGGGTTGGCCCATCCTAGATGCATAGCTCTAGATGGAGAGTTTGCTTCTAACAGTGAGGTAATTTACCATTCCTTTTTTAGAAAAATTATTCGATGAACTCCCCTGCCAACTATTCTAACAGACCTTTTCAGGACACCGAATTTGATCCCCCAAGCTTGGACAAGAAAGAGCACTCTATAGATTATCAGCCACCATGCCCAGTTTCAAGAATAGGATCAGCTGCGCCTCCACTGATGAAGCTAATGAAAACTCATGCCGCCCCCATGATCATAACACATCAATCTTCAAAGCGCAAGGCAGCCCAAGGGACAACCCAAAAAGCCGTTACTAGGAAAAGACTTCGTAGAACAAGACCATCAGCTACTTAGGTAAACAATTCATCCTCTTCTCAAACTGATAGTCAACTTCTAATCCTGTTTCTTCATAGTTATCAACCATTGCATCCCAATCTGCTCTGGGTGCGGAACTATTGTCCCAGGTATTTGATTCGGCACCAACTAAACCTCCATTGGTTGATCCTCAAAAGGAGCCAATTTTAGTTGAACCAACTGATGCTTCTAGGAATGTAGAAGATGAGAATCCTTCCATTTCAATCCCTAATGTTGCCAAGGTATGTCCTTAAAGCTCTTGACTCTTATTCAATTCTGCCCTTCATCTGACTATTCATCATGTTAGATACCCTCTGAGGAAACACCTACGTAGGAGTAGGAATCTGATGGTCTTGTTGGTATTGAAAATGATCCTGCTATTGTTGACACTCGGATTGTTGATTCCCCAGTTCAACACACAACTGATGGTAAGAAAATTATATATATTTTATCCTTCTGCAATAACCATGAACTAAAATCTTCCTTGATATTTGCATATACCAATGTTGAGAACTTAGAGCCAACTCAACCAGATATTATCGGTGCATCATCAGCCATTCTTTCTCTTCAAATAGAGGCTACCACAGAAAAGGTATTGTATCCACTTTCACCATTCATTTTATTATAAACTTATCCAAACCTCCTAATCAAGATTTTCTTATATATAGGCACTCAATCTCCCAGCACTGAGCTACACTTTCAATCTTGAGGAGTATCTAGATGAAGACGAGATCAGCTCATCAGCCACCTCCTCTAAGGAAGCTTTGTTAGAAGAGACCAAAAATTGGCAAAGGGATGTACTGCCAATGTTTGAGAAGAATGTAGCTGATTTGGTCTAAGATACTGATTCAATGCAAAGAGCCTTCTTGGCTATTAAGGATAATCCATCCCTAGTTCTTTCTAGAGTCTTGTCACCTTTATCCATTATTGAAGATCAAGCCCCAAAGGTGAAAAAGGCTCAGAGGAACCTGTCCAACCGTGAAACTTTATTGGCCAAGAGGAACTCCAATAGGCAAGAGGCTAAAGAGCTGACACAACTGATTGATGATTTGAAGAACTCCTCCCTCAGGATCGATCTAGAGTTGTCCCAACTAGAAATCAAGTGTGTAGAACTTGAGAAGGAACTGGAGAACATGAAGGCTGCCATCGATCATCATAAGTCCAACCTGGCTCAAATACCCGATGCCATCAAGTAAAAGAAATAGAAACTGCTGGCCAAAGTCAGAGAAGGCAGAGCCATCCATAGTAGCCTCAAGAACATTCCTGGATCAACCAAAGAAGACAAGCAACAAATCATAGAAGTTGATGCTATCCAGCTAGAAGTATTGAAAGCAATCCAGGACATTCTAGACTTGTAATTTCTATATCAACATGTATCTTGTGTAAAATCAATACTTAGTCACCAAACGCTGTTTCCGCTAAAGAGCCGATTTGAAAATAACCGATTCCAGACTTCAAACCTTAATCCAATTAAGTCTAAAAACACGACCTTTGTTAAGAGAACGAGAAAAATTCCTATTTAACATCAGAAAAAGTATAGCTATCTTATTTGGCACTGAAACTCAAATTCTTTCCTATCTGTCCTCGTCTCAAGTTTTTCTTTCCTATTCGACACTTCCGTTAGTTCCGTGAGAAAACGCCGTTAAATCTCCTAGTGGGGCAACAGGAAAAGACTGAAATATCCTTTGAGCAAAAGGAAGGCAGGAATTGGAAGCTCGGTCATCTATTGCGACTCTCTATCCTCCCCCAAATGTCACTAGCACGGGCGAGAACCGCGTAGGCGGGCGTCGCAGCCACAGAGGCGGCCCGCGCAGCCTCGGAGGCGGGCGCCGCGGCCACGGGGGCAACTGGCGCGGCCTCTGAGGGGCTCCAGAGGCCGGGCGCAGCCGGGGCCTACGCGCCCAGGTCCGGCACAGCCAGGGCTGTTGTGGCCAAGCCCGGCGCGGCCAAGGCTACTCTGAAGCTGCTGTTTGAACACATGAAGAAGAAGAAGAGAAAAGTTAGCTAGTGGAGACGCACGTGCAGGCTCATGTGTCGTCGTAAAGAAACAGAAAAGAAATGAAGAAGCTAGCTGTCTGCACATTCATGCATGATGCATGCGATACGTACGAGTAGCTAAACTAACAAATGTGCTCAGATAGTCCATACGGCAGCCATCGGCTACATGGCGTTGTAGATATATCGGTGCAGTACAATCTAAGGGTCTAAAAAGATTATGCCCGTTCCTTTATTTTACACAAGCAATCGAAAAAGGAAGACAACAGTTGAAAATAAGTCCAAGACGGCTAAAACGGTCTTTTCCTATAGGACTTAACACCGTCATAACTCTAAACTAACAAAAGTGTCCAATAGGAAAGAAAAATTTGAGAACGAGACAGTTAGGAAAGATTTTGAGTTTGGGTGTTAAGTTAGAAAGCTGTACTTTTTCTGATGTCAAATAGGAA
Organism: Miscanthus floridulus; assembly: GCF_019320115.1. Lineage (NCBI taxonomy): Eukaryota > Viridiplantae > Streptophyta > Magnoliopsida > Poales > Poaceae > Miscanthus > Miscanthus floridulus. The sequence continues at coordinate 29,289,065 of NC_089581.1, read as the reverse complement.
ATTTTCTCTAAGAGAACCCCTCGATCTTCTATCCTTAGTCACCAAACGCTGTATTCTATTCTACATTAGTGAGGTGGTGCTTCACCTTCTATTAATTGCAGTTGCCTTTTGCATGTCCTAAGGTGTCCACCTCCTCGCTCTGTGGCTTGAAATACAAGCTGAGGGCTCTAGCCTCGAACACATCTACATTCACAACTGCTCCTATTCCTTTACATTTCTCCACCTTCACAAACTCTGTAGCAGCCTTCTTCCCCTTCTTATAGATCTAATCAACTTCATGGCCGGCGAGGACAACCGTGACAAACGTGCAGCAGAGGAGATTCTAGAGGAGAATATGCCAGTGAACCAGCACCTTCGACGCATGAGGTGAGATCAACATCTTTTGTTCATGATGATGAATTGTTCTGACTTGTCTATAGGTTCTTCTTGAATGACAGTCTTTGTCCTCTTCCCAGGGCTGACAAGCCCTCTGATGCTGCAACTTCTGCACTGGCCTCGTTGTCGGATTCTTCTGACTCTTACAACAGCGACGATGCTCGGTGTTTCCTCTGAGAGTGGAGGGCAGCCCAAGACTATTATTTTGAGGTGACTTGGGAAAACGGCCAGCTTGAGATCTACCTTAGGGTTTCTCAAGCCGCCCTTCACGCCGCCGAAGAAGAGGCCAGCGCTGCTCGAGCGTGGTTGGCCAAATCCAACGCCATGGTGGTGGGTAAGACAAATTCTAGGAACACCTTCACTCTGATTTCCACTATCTTTATCTTGATAGCTCTTCTATTTTTGTGTTCGCCAGCCCTGACGGTGTAGTTGGAGTCCCGACGAACGTGACCACGGATGCTGTCAATGCTCGGGGCCCCCTCATCAACGCCCGCCTCCATGATGTTCTAGCCCATGTCCAGGAGATCGCCCTTCATGGTGTTAATCATGGTGCATCGGTGATGCTGGCCGCGGCGCAGGTCTAGACTAGGTACGAGCTCCACGCCATGGAGACTAGCTTCCTGATGGGCAATGGCCCCGAGGAGCATGAGGATCTGATTGAAGAATTTGTCATCACAACGGAGGCTATTGTGGACATTATATCCGCTCAGGATGTGGTGAACAAGGTCTCATCCGCTCAGGATGTGGTGAACAAGGTCTTCGATTAGTTTGTATTTAGGGCAAACTAATGAATGAAGTATTATGCTCTTCCATGACCGTGTCTCAGTGCAATGCCCTTGTATATGTCATGATTGTCTTCATTTTTGCTTTTGCTCTATAGGCGATACATATCATATTGGCTTTTACGTCTTCGAGTTTATTTTTGAACTAGAGGCGATACCCTTCTGGTATCGGCTATTAGAGCTGATGACTAAACGAATCAGGTGTCAAGCATTGATCTAAACATCAAGATAATACTCCTTCAATCACTTTCCACTAATAGCTTCTTGATAGGTTGCACCAGAACTCTTCAAAATTTAAACAATTGATTGATCTAGGCCAAGCATCTCTTTAAGTAAAACAATCTTTAAATTCCCTTCAATAAATCCATCAACTCTGGCTCGTACTTAGGTTTTGACTTAGCGCTTACATACATTGGCCTAGGCCCATCTCCAAGACCAATGTTTATTTCCATTAATCCAACGGCCGACGCGAAGCCCTGATTATCCATTAAAATAAACTCTCAGAGCTGATTGCTTGGATCAGCTATTGGCCTTCATTACTAATCTTAATGAAGCCTCCTTCCCATAGCTTGCCAGAAAAGAACTCGAAGTCTTCTAGTTCCCAATATACTAGATCGGCTGTTGCGATACTCACAGATTCATCAGCGCGAACCAGCTTGACATCATCTCCATGCCATTGAATCAAACACTGATGCATGGTTGATGGTACGTAGCAGTTTGCATGAATCCAATCATGACCAAGGAGTAAATTGTATGACCCTTTTCCATCAATGACGAATAATGCGGTGAGCAAAGTCTTACTTCTGATTGTCAATTTGACGTTCATTGCCCCTGGGTCTTAGATGCATTACCCCCAAAATCCTTAAGCATCATATTAGTTTCAATCAAATCTCCTAGCCCCTTGCCAAGCTTGCAAAAAGTGGTATAAGGCATTAGATTGACAGAAGCACCTCCATCCACCAACATCTTGTTCATTGGCTTTCCATCAACAAAACCTTTTACATATAAAGCCTTTAAGTGCTGATGCTTGACTGGCTTATCAAATATAGCCTATTGTATAACTATCAACTTGGCAACTATCTCCTCATACTCCAATTCATCGAAATCTAAGTAAACTTCTTGATCTGCTGGAGCTCTGAATTCTGATGGCAACAGAAACACCATTTGAATATTAGCCGATGGTTGCCTTCTATCAGTTGTTTGCTTAGCATGCCACACTTGAGGTCTACCAGATGCCTGAGCCTGATCTAGCTCTCTATTCCTTAGGCATTGCACTCTTCTTTTCTGGCTTCTTGTCAGACCTCCTAGACACCATCGGCCTTCCTCTCTTTTTCATGTTGATGCTGGTATTCTTGCTCTTCTAACCAACGCTGATAATCCTTTTCCTTCTGCCACTGCCATTTATTTAACAAAATTCAAGATGTAACATGTGGCCTTATTGCCCCATCCTTTGACGTCCCCCCTACTCATATCAGCTCTTTTGTTGCTCATGACGCTTTCTAATTTCTCTATATTCATCCATCGATATTTGTGTCTCGGGATCGACTGTTCCGGTTTCTCTTGATCTAGTTGATGTTAGGACTTTAGTATTTCCTTTGAGTAACCTAGCATTAACCATGTTATGATCTCTTAGGAAAGGATTATCATCAACTTTCATCTTTCGAGGTGTATCAAATTTTAGCCTTCCATGCTGAATAGCCCTCTGTATATATTGCTGGAAAACTCTACACTCATTAGTGGAATGAGAAGTGGCGTTATGAAATTTGCAAAACTTCTTGTGCTTCAACTGATTAGGGGTCAACATAACATGATTATTAGGCAACTTGATCTATCCCTTCTCGAGCAAGAAATCAAAGAGCTTGTCTGACTTTATGACGTCAAAATCGTAGCTTTCTTCGACTCATCTTCCCCAAGGATTTGACACCATTACTATCTTCTTACCCAACCTCTTCTTCTTCATCATCTTCATAGCTATCATCAACCGAATATGGATTATAGGCTTCGACAATTGTGGTACTTTTCTAGAATCAGGTATCTCTGCGCCTATTCTAGAACTGGTTATTGAGCGCTGTCACTCGTTGAGCCAACTGACCCAAGTTGTCAAATTCTTGTCCCAGTAGCTTTTCTCTCCATGTTGGCAATATTCCTTGAACAGCCAATGCAGCTAGTTGATCATTAGTCAAGTTTAATGAGAAGCACAAATTTTTGGTCTCTCAGAACCTTTGAAGAAACTCGATGCCCGATTCATTAGTTCTCTGCCTTATAGTCGTCAAATCGGTAATTTTCTTTTCTCTAGTCCCAGTATAAAAATATGTATGAAACTTCTTCTCTAGGTCAGCCCAATTGGCAATGGAGTTAACTAGCAGTGATAAAAACCAAGTGAAGGCTGGCCTCGATAGAGATAAGGAGAAGAAATGAACTCGATGGGCCTCTTCAATGGATGCTTCGCCCAACTGTGTAAGATACCGACTGACATTTTCTATTGTGCTTGTGCTATCTTGGTCAGTGAACTTAGCAAACTCCGTGAGCCTATAATTCATAGGAAGAGCGATCAAATCATACCATTCTAGATATGGGTGTTTGTATGAGAAGGTCTACCCTTTTGGCTTCAAACCAAACTAATTCTTCATCATCTCGGTCACTCTAAGCAACAACTCATCAGCATTTGAATTTCAATCTCTCTGCAATTGCTGACCCATTTGTGGATTAAAATTTCAGGTACCTTGATACCCTGGATTTGGAATCATGTGAATGGTGTTGTAATCTATGCCATAATGATACCCTTGTGGAATCTCTATCTGCTGGGTCCTTTGCTGGTTTGCTGCTTGAAGTCTCTGGTTATAGATATTAGGATCTATATCTCTATAAATCATTTGAACTGATGGCGCTATTTTTTGAGATGACGATGGTATCTGGCCTGATGTGCCACAATTAACCATTTGATTCCAAACTTGCCCCGTCGGCTGTTGCACATGTTGTTCTAACGATCTAGGATTATACTGTATCTGATTAGTAGTAGCACCTTAAACTTGCTCAGATGAGCTCTGAACCGCCTGGACATCATCATTACCAGCTGGTGCTGCTTCTTGATGGCTAGTACCAGCTTGATTAGTCCCCTAAGTCGATGGATGTGGAATGTTGTAATAAGCCAGCCCAACCTGATCAACTAGAAACCCATGAAACACCTATTTCATGGTGTTGTGGAATGTGTTCAAAAAAACTTCATTATGATTCGACATGGCATCATGAACAGACTTGTTTACAGCTTCTACAAAGAAATGTCTGTCTTTAGCTTCATCTGCATCTGTCTGCCCATGCAACAGAACTCTTGGTAGTGGATATTTCTAAACAATTGTATTGTCACGTGTCTTGGTGTAGGACAACAAACACTTGTTCTGAAATTCTTCTATAGCTTTCTGATGACATCTTTATCTCCATTAGGTTGGTCTTCATAAGGCACCATAAGGATGTCATTGTTATTGTAAGCCACCATGACGATTGTGGGGTCCCACCAGGCATGATAAAACATGTGTCGGCACAAAAATGCATCGACACACAACAAGTCGGAAGGATCTTCTTAGGAATTCTGCTTGGCTTCAACGTAGGGTTAATCGATCCTACGAATTCCTCCCGAGGCATACCAGTTAATTTGACTTGCAATTGATAAGGAGATAAAGTTTATCAGTAATTTAAGGTGGAACATGTCGGTCTTTGCCTAGACAGTTCCAAGTGTGCCGCTTCGGGAGCAGCCAGATGAGAAAATCGACTAAATAGCCGATACACATAGAAATCGACTGTTACGGGAAGTAGAGCTTATGGATCGCGCTTGATTTTATGTTGATAAGTACAATGCCCACATATATAAGTGAAATCATTAGCTAGGTGGATATTACCGGTATGAATCATTGAGCCGATGAATCTAATGGGAAAGGATATAGCATGCAAACAAATCGACTATCTAATACAAATGGACCTACAAACGCTTTGAATCTAATCTGTTATCATCAACAATGAGGTTCAACCGGATCGGTGGCAGCTATGATGATAATAACAAATTAAAACCTTAGAATCCATAAAACCATCCATACTTCGACAGGCTTTCCGAAAGACATGCTATACATGAAGGCTCGGGTGAATCGACTGAAATAGCCGATTCGGGTGAAAAGGGACTACATCATGTGAACAATCGACTATTTCATGTAGACAAACCTATGGACTCATCAGACCTTACCTGCTATCTCTAACAGTGGGTTCGACCGGATCGATGCAGCCATGATAAAGACAACAAATCAAACCTTCAAAGTAAACAGATCTATTCACATTTAACAAGATCATGGAGACACACTTTAGGCGTTAAAGCATAGACTATCGGCTATTTAGCTGATGCAGGCATAGCAAATAGTTAAGGTCACGCCTAATTGAGAATAAATTTACTAACTAGCATCCTCCAATCTACAGTGCCATTAGTAAGGATCGACCAGATCGTTACAGCCATAATAGCGAACTATAAACCAGATTTAACTAACCAGCAAACCTCTTCAAGATTATACATGCCTTAACCGCATACTATGCACGATCAAGATCGAAGTAATTATAGCCGATGAAACATAACCCATCGCTCAAAGTAAGAAACCTCGTATTGTGACAAAGCGAATGACGGACTAAAATGATATGAGGCCGATCGAAATCGATCATGATCGGGCAGATTGATGTTACTGCAAACTAATAACAATAAGAGCATCAGCAAGATCGGTAACTTAATGAATCTACCCGAAGGACGCCACCCTTAGGTAGAGCCAATAACTTGACCTTAATCTAGTTCGAGCAGTGGAGGTCGACCGGATTGATGCAGCCGTACTTGAACTAGACAAGAGTCGATAACTAGCTTATACTAGAGTTCGCAGTGGAGGTTGACCGGATTGATACAGCCGTACAAATGGAAGTATAAGCCATGACGGTACTTACAGACAAGCCGGAGGTCGATCGAACCGATGCAGCCCTGCTTGTTGAAGAACTCACTGAGATCTACTCTACTCCTACTCCTAAGGGTTGGCACGGAGCCAAAAAAAAGTAAATTGTATTTGATTGATTAGATGTCCTTTTACAATAGCCGAGGTCCAATATTTATAACCAGAGCCTAAACATGAATCCTACTCAAGTACGACTCATTACAATCTTTGGTATATAAAAGAAAACATTCCTAACTTAGGATAACTTGGACCCTAATCTTTCTCTTTTTGTAGAGTCCGATATGTATTTCCCAACGCCAATCGTAGCTCATTATCGTTATATGTTGACGTTATTCAAAGAGAGCTGATTCCAGTGTCGCATCTAAATCAGCTGATATCGATCCTCATGCAATCGATTCCTTGATCGACATAATCTTGGAAGCTTTGAGTTCCCGCGTTCTTCTTCCCAAATTTTGGTGTAAACAGTAATAGGAACTAGATGGTGACACAAGCACAGAGACAACGATTTAGATAGGTTTGGGCCGTCTGATCGACGTAATACCCTACGTCCTATGTCTTTGGTGTATTGTATTGTATATGAGCTGAATTCGATGGGGGTCCCTACCCGCCTTATATAGTCTGGGGGTAGGGTTATGAGTCAGTTTAAGCCTAGATCTATTCGGTTATATGGTAAGTATTGACAAGAAATACGATATCTATCATATCCGAAAAGATCTTCCTTCATCACCAAGATGTCTTTTGATTGCCTTGCGGTGCACGCCGATTAGAGCCAAGCACTGTAATACCCCAGGTGTTTATCACCAGTTAAGCAATGGGTTTGAGCTCAACCATGACATGTTAAGTGGTGTTGAAGATGTCAAGGTCAAACCTATGGAAATGAGCCCCAACCTAAACTCGGATATTGCACCCTTGCTTTACATATAGGCCCTTTTCAAGATATATGCTTGGCTGGTGTTATTGGAATATCTTCATGTGTCTCACATCAATACCCATCTATATGGGTCACTAGAAAAGTTTCATGAAGTTTGGAATAAAAAATTCACATGAAATGATAAGTTATATCCTTATTGGAATGACTTTACTAAGTGCTTGAATTGCACTATTAAGTGAATGGAAATGTAGGTCATCAACCAAATCTTGCAACCTTGCCCAAATGACTCTAGATGAACTCTACAACAAAAGTCATGAAAGGTTCATGTTGGGCAAATGTCAAGAAAATGCATCAATCGGTCTAAAACTCAGATTTAAGCTTTACCACGATGCTACATTGACTTGGTTTGAACTATGGCTTAGATGGTTTGCATGGCAGTGGAACCTAAACAAAAGTTGAAGTTTGAGTGGTGTAGAACAAACTTTGTTTAATGATCAAGAGCTAGATCAGCTTTGAAGCAAGTCAAACCGAGGCCCAAAGATTGAACTCAGTGCTGTTTTGAAACCTCGAAAATCGGCTAAGTCTAGGATGACTGAAATTCATTATTGAACTTTCGTGTACCCCACATTGTAACCTTGTATCTCCCAAACCAGGCCTAATCAGACTTTGACGCTTTAAGAAAAGTTGAAGCCGGTATGTAGATCTACAACTTTTATTAATAGAGTTTTTGCTAAATCGTCGTGGTTTAGGAGTTACGAAGGCACGAAGTATGGGTTTCAGTGGTACGTTTGAGGTAGAATTGGAAATTTGAAATTGATGAACAGTGCTGACACCGTGCATAGAGCTACCGGCCGCGTGTTGCACTCGCTCGCCTTCGCTGCTTGCATGGCCGCCAGCTCACCTCTTTGCCGTGCTCAAGTCCAGGACCGGCACCCTGCCCTCACCCTCACTCCCTCTACCCTCCCTTCTCTCTCCCAGCGTTCTCCCTCGCCTCAACGTCGACGAACGGTCACGTCCGCCATGGTCGCTGGCAGAGCTCCGTGGCTACCGCTCGTCAGCGCAACCCTAGCCTCCCTCACGTCTGCTCAGCGCCACGGCCACCATCCCCACTTCTCCACGTCCCTGTAGAGCACTGCAGCCGTGCAGCTTCCTTCGCTAGCTATCGCCGCCATGGCCGTCTGTCGGAGCAGAGCTCCCTGGCCTCCGTCGTTCTTCCACTCCGAGCACCCAAGCCAGCACCACCACCACCTCCGCGTGTTCGCCTGAACCCGTACCACCTATCCCCGGCCTCGCGCGCTGCTGGGAAAGCCGCTGCCGCTGTACTGTCGTTTGCTGCGGCCACTGTGCTCGTGGTCGGGCCAACACAGGCCGCCTCGGGCCGGGATGAGCAGCCCCACGCGTGCGCGTCAGCTCCCTGGTGCTCCACCGCCACTTCCCCGACGCCGGCATGGCCCCCAACGGCCGGAGCCGTGAGCTCCGACGGCCTCCCCTGCTCTGATTCACGTGAGGGGCTGCATACAACAATTAGAAGAAAGGAAAGGGCCAAACTGCAAACCGTAGACTCATATGAGTAGTGCCTTTTGGACCTATTTGTTTTAAATCGGCTAAAAGTTTGGAAAATCATAATAAATCATAGGAAATTCGTAAAATAGCAAATGAGGACTTTTTGGAATCCTTCTGGAATTGTCTATGCAGTAGATCTATAATATTTCATGTTTTAGTTTAAAGTTTTAGCTGTGAAAATAGATTTATGCATCTAGGTTTTCAATTCTAGTTGTATTTGTCTTTTTCATAACTGTAGTTGTAGGGCTCCAAATGAAGTGAAATTTTTGTGGCATGCTACTCATGTGATGTTTGATGTTTGGTAAAAATTTCATGGTCATTGGTTGCTGCATGAGTGAGTTATTGGTTTATCTTGCTCTCACATGATTTCTTGCTTTAGCAACTTGTCTTTTTCATAGAGGTTGCTATACATATTCAAATGGAGTAAAATTTGTACAGTAGACTATTGAGAGGATATGTGATCAACTGTAATTTTTGTAGAATTTATTGTATACTTTTGTTATATGTTCATTAAGTCACCTTGTTATCTAAAATAAATTAAGAAATGCATTAAAAGAATTTATTTGGTCATGGACACTAGGTTTTCTAGTGTTCTTTAGTCATGTGAGACATGTTGGTAAAGTTTGTTTTGCCTAATTGTGTGTTTGCAACATAAGTTAATATTTATTTTCTCGCAAATGTGGTTTATGGACAGATCTGGGAACTTAGCTAGGTTCTTCATGATAATGTGTTTTTTTGTGAAACTGGTTTATACAAAAGTCATAGATTATTCATGTATCTAGGTGCTGTTAAAATTTGGTGTCATTTGGTCAAGTAGTTTAAGAGTTACAGTTGTTTAAAGTTGGGTTATACAATTGATTGCTCTCTGCCTTGTTTAGACCAGTTTCGGTAAATGTATAATTTAGACCTACTTAACTTGTGAATCATGCTATGATGGTTATAGATGAAATGTAGATAATTTCATAAGCTTTCCAGAATGTCTTTTTGCATGGCTATTGGATTTGTATAACTCTAGTTATGATCCAAACATGAAGCTATTGTTTCCAGTCCAAAAATAGACGTATGCTAGTTGTGGTTGTTTACTCCATGTGTTGCTAAGTGTGGCTTATGCCCTTGTTGATGGTCAAGTTATGATACTTGTGACCTTGTTAAACTTGTGTCATGCTTGATGTGCTTGCTCTCTATAGTAGTTGTGTGATGTTAGTTAAATAGCTATTGGTGTCTATGTCTTGCATAATCTTGTGTTTGTCTTGAATGCTTATGTGATGCATTTTGTGTTTCCATTCATCACATTCATACACATGCATCTTGCATCTCATTTAGGTACGCTAGATGAACCACGTGAAGGACGTGATGTTGGAGCCGAACCCGAAGACGGTGTATGGTGGACCTATCCCAAAGGTGGAAGGACTGGACAAGTGCTAGGACGGGAGATACTCACTTAGCGAGTGTCGTCTAACAAACACTAACCTAGTGTTGGATCCCAGGCAAGCCCCGGAGCATTCTAAGTCTCCCATGTTTTTACAAATAACTTGAGTATCTTTTATTGTTGATGATGCATTAAGTATAGGAATTGATTGGAACCAATTGTTGCATTATATCCTTACCTTGTCCAGATAAAATCCTATGAATCCTAATTAAGTGTAGGATCGAATGATGCTTAGCTATGCTTAGACCGGTAGAAGTCGGGTGATTTCCTGTCACCTACGAGATGTAGGATGAGCTCTGGTCATGGTTGGCTATATTTGCTATCATGGAAAAGAACCATGTGTTAATAATGAAAAAGAGACCGGACGGGATGACGGTAGTGCAGCAACAAGGCATGGAGGTCTTGGGTGTGAATCTATCCCCGTCTGTGTCGTTTAAGGACCAATACGCTGTACGTCCTTATGTCATGTTGAACGCAGCCTAACACTTAGCTGGCCAGATAAGTCGTTCCGACCACGAAGCCTAGTAGCTCGATTCAGGCCGGGGACGCGAGCAGGGGTCCGCAATCTGGATGGAAGTAAGGATGTGCAGGGAGCCATTGGCGTAAGCCCAAGGGCGGGTTAAGTCACCGAGCACTCATGGCAGAGTGGTTCTCTGATTTTGCGGCACTGTTCGGACTCGTGACTTCTGAATTGTACCAACGGTGACTTGTTTGCGACCCTAACGGGGGAAGTAGGGTTGGTGTTTAGGAATACCCCTCCAGCTGGATAGGAATCGATTCGAATCGCCGTCTCTCCCGGATAGTGAGAACTTGACTGAGCAGCGGCAACGTAGATTCACTAAATTTAAAGATATGGTTAAATGATGATGATGATGATGATAATGACAATGAGCCATGAAATACCTGATATGGTTATTATTGTTTGTAACTTAATCAAGTGATTGATTAGTACAGGTGCTAATATAGAGGGTAGGTAATGGCTAAAAGTCACTGCTAGTACAGGTGAATAATGCTAATGGTTACTCAAGCTTTTACGTAAAAAGGTTGTCCAGCCAGATCCACTAAATTAAACTATCCATGATCCTTGGTGTCATTTGTTTTGGTTTCCGACGGGTAAGTCTGGCTGAGTACATTCGAGTACTCAGGGTTTATCCCACCATGTTGCAGGTGATGTTCTCGGCCTATTGAAGATGGTGGCTAACCGCCGGTGGGCTCGGTGATTCTATAGTTACTTCTCATCTATATGCTTTTGTCGGATGATGTCACTTATTCTAGCAATGTATTTGGAACATATATTAATGTAATCATTTGAAAGCTATGTTGTTTTAAATAATCGGTTTTGAAACCCAAACTTGTACTATTATTTGTGAACCCATTTGTAATATTATTTTTGCTGCAACTCTGCGTATGTGATGTGTATTTGCTTAATCACGCGATCTTGGTTGTAATGTTGATTTACCGAGGTCTTTCGGGACACTCGGCGGACTACCGGGTTTATATAAGTGAAAGTATGCGCGTGTCAACGTGTTAGCGGGGACAGCCGTACTTGATCTTGTATAAATTGGGCGGTTCTATCACAGCTGGTATAAGAGCAAGATTAAGTATAATACTGTCATGTACGTCATTTTAAAAACAAAGTTTTGGTTTTAAAAAGCCTATTTTGACTAAAACTTTAGCTACAAACAAATTTGTCAAAACTTATTTGCAAAACTATGCTAGTGACATCCTCCATTATGCCTAGTTAAGGACTATTAGGTGGCTATCTAAGTACTAACATGTGGGTTTTTATTTTCGTCGTCCATACGGCGTGCTATTGTATGGATGTCATTCACTTGAATGGTAATGTATGGATCAATTGCCTCTACGCCCAGGTAAAAGGTAAGTTGGAGTTGTGAGAGCATGACCGTCCAAGTGTCGGTCTAGGGGAGAGTTAGTTGTGGTTACTGAAATATTTACATGTCACACACATGTATATATGAAGGTACTTAATTGCGGGTATATTTATCAGGTAGCTATGGATATCGAAGTATATACATCTGGGGATGTATATATGGAGAGTATCTTAGTTTACTGCTTTCATTGTGTGCTTATTTATCTCTTGTGGGGATGGGCTGCAATGAGTTTGCTTGCAGGTACGCTAACCACGAATGCGTAGATTGAATGTAGCTGACAACTAGCTATATATCGAGAGAGTACGTGTTATGCCACCGACATAGAACGTGATTGCCACCTTAGGCTGGCAATTTTGTGAGGACGAATAGGACGAGCATGCATCATGATTGTTCTTGTGCATAAATATGCTTCCCTCCCTTTGTTCTAGTACTAAGTAACTTGTGATCGATGTGTTGCACTATCTTCCTTGTGTGGAGTTAAACAAGAATGCCTTGTTCCATGTTGCTTGAATAGGAAGTGCTTGAGAAAAGTGTGTGCTTAGCTTTGCTAGAAATAATTGTGGTTACATGCTTAAACCTATAAATGTCCTCTAGTTTAGCCAAGTGGTGGGTATGTTGCTCTTACAAGCTTTTGCAAATGCTTTAGGCCTCACTTAAGTACTTGTGATTCTTATGACTAAAATTAATTTATTGTTGGTCTAAGGTAACAATGTTTAGAGCTGCTAGAATAACATGTTTGTGTGCTCTCTTGTTAAGTAGAACAAAGGCAAGTTTTGTTTTGCTTGTGGGACGTTGGCTGCTAGAACAGTTTCTGTAGTAGTGATGTTTTCGTGGTCATAACGGTGTTTTCTATAGTTATGGAGAATACCAAAGTCGTAGCTAACTTTTGTATCTTGCTTGTCCTAAAATTTCATGACCCCAGGCCTTATGGTTTAGGAGTTATGAATTTTAGAAGTTTGTTGTCAGGTTTTGCTTATGTTCTGAACAGATCTGAATATTTGGTTTGTTTTACCTGTGTGCATATAGAATTATTTCTTGGAAATAGTAGAAGAAGTATAGTAATTTTTCTAAGCTTTCCAAAATGTCTAATAGCACTGCTTTTGGTGATCTAAATCTCTAGTTATGAGCTTGCAAATGGAATGATAGAATCTGTCCAAATCTGGGCAGAGATGTCTTCTTTGTCTTGTTTGGTCTTGTTAGCTGTAGAATCATCTTAATATGATAATAAGAAAGTTATAGACAACTTAATAAGCTTTACCTAAAGTCTAGGATCACCTTTGTTTGATGCCTACAACTTCAGTTATGCTTGAAACATGTGCCTACTGTACTGCTGTTCAGTTTTCTGTGCATATACTAAGTGGATGCTTTAGCTTGCTTTGGTTTTGGGCCAAGCTTGTAGATAAATCTTGTCTAGTAAATGCTTGTTATGTGTGTGAGCCTTGTGCTTAGTATTTGTGCTTAAGCTAATTTGATTGAATCTCTCAAATGCTTGCTTGAAACTATGATGTGGTATGTATGCTTGTTATCTAATTAGTATCATAGTTGTCACCTCGTTGGTCCTCGGTAAGCATATGAGTGTCAAATAGCTTTATCCTAGAACAACGCTCAAGTTACATAATCGCACGGTTGTTGTCTCCAATTAGGTTCTCTCTTGGGAGCCTGAGCATGTACACGAGGTTGCTAGCCCTTGAATGTTGCGCTACGAAGACCTTTATCCATGCCTTTGCTTGACCTTAGGCCCAAGCTTAGTTCCCTTGAATGCTTGCATGTGTCGTGGTTGTCCCGCTCCTATGTGGGAGGACCCTGCTCAAAAATCCTTGTCGGACCTCATTGCTCTTTCTCCTTCTGATGAGCTAGTGCAATGCTAATCGCTATTTGCCCTGGCTTTGGAACCTTTTCCTCGCAGATCATGTCATTGCTTTATCAATTCAATCCCTAGTCAGTGTATTGGCTCTAGCCCTTGAATCTCGTTTGTTTGTCTCCAACTCTTTCAAGTTTCTAGATGTTTATCAGTCTTAATCTCATGTTGCTCCTCGGCAAGACCAAATCTCATGTTAATCTTTATCTGGTAAACACTTTGGTGGACACAAGCCGTATATGGAAATTAGGCAAGAGTCCCCTGCTTAGTTGTCTTCAGCAATTAAACTATGTTCTCTTGCACTGTGTTTTGACCTTCGGATCACCTCCTTGTTGACTCCTAACCTTGTGACTACCTTTGTTTGCTATCCCTCCTTTGCATAGTGCCTGTTCTTATGACCCAATCCATGCAACTTGAAAATTCACTTTGGGTGTGTGATTAGTAATGGTGTTATGAGTAGCAACTACGGTGCCATGACGGAACCTAGGGCCTCCTTGTGGCCGGCCAGCACATGGTTGTGCTGCTGGGTGCGCGCTGGTATCGAGGTTCCTAGTCATGATCCATTGCAGAACTACATCGATGTGTTATTTTCACATGAGCTCTTCCTTGGTTATGTCTCCTTATCTTGTCTGTAGATCTATATGTCGAACCAGATGCTATAGGACTTCCTTCTAGAGACGTCCAGAGGATAACCTTTGAAGAGTAGGTCACTAACATAAACAATAACAGACTGCAAGAGATGGTAGACAAGTGACTTTACTTGACGGTCCCTATAATGATGTCAGTCATCTAGTGAGCAACTTATGTCATCCATGTTGGATCAGAAAGGTACCCAACACTTAATGTTGGACAAGTTATCAATCTAATGATAATGGATGGCGATATCATGTGGTGTAACAGGTCACCAGGTGCTCATGAACCTTCCGTTCAAGTTCTTGATCTGTAGGTGCATGATGGTCATACAGTTGAAATCAACCATTTCTAGTGTGACTCCTTATCTGCAGACTTCGATGGCGACCATCTGTTGTGCCTCGATTGCAATTATTGTTGTGGTCAAGAGTAAGAATTTTGAACTTTTAGTGTTGAGAGACAACTGATTAGTTACTAGTCGGAAGCTTAACCTCCAGCTAGGTGACAACTTTTGCTAATTACGAAGGCTATGTCTCGTAGAGCAATGTTAAGCAATGTAATAGCAAGCCGTTTAGCAATGCAGCTACTGCTTTGTTTTCCAAAACCTATGCTATCAAGTCAATTCCATCTTGGACAATCACACAGATAGTACAAGACGTTGTATCAGCTATGTAGGAACTAGAGAAAGCATGTGCCTAGTTTCAGTCAGCATCTTTGTGCCCCTAGGTGCCACTAACACATGTGTCTGGACTCTATTGGACGAAGTGCCGAAGGATATACAGGAATGGTTCCTTATCTCTGTAGGATAGTCCCTCCATGTAGAGTATGCTTTGTCTCCCGAAAACATAGCCACAAGTCAAATGCTTGTGCATCATCAAGTTGGTGTCTAAATCAAACAATTTAAGTTGTTTTCTGAGAACCACATATGGAAAACCTTAGTCTACATCCTCAGAGAAAGGCTGCTGCTGCTATGAGAAAGGTTAGAGAGTGCAAAACACACGCCTCAACGTGTGAAGCAAAGAAAAGGGAGAACACAAAATATGTCCAGATTTTGTGGCACTAAACCGATTATCTTCAAGCCGGCGATTAGTGACTCAAACGAAGCTGGATTGACCCCAAACTTGGTGATCTCATTCCTTGCTTAGGACCCTTCAATGTCTTAAGTTGGTTTGAGTATTGGTTGAGTAAAACATCAGATTTGAGAGACATCTTGTCGGCTCGGTTTGCTGCCATTTCAGAACACAGCAGTTTTTGGTAGCCGCATTGTTTGGATAGTCAAACAATGTCTGTTTGAGCTGAATTTTGGTGAGCGGTTAGAAGACCCATGGATCTACATGCCCACCAAAATTTGTGCATATTGGAGCAGTAGTTTGTGAAATATGAATAGAAAACAAAAGGGTACAGAATCTAAAATTTCGCTGTGACTGCGATCATCCTTTGCATTAGACGGTTATGTTTGTAATTCATGCCAAGAAATTACAACTTGTAGGTGTATTTCTTTTAGACAACCCTCCATAACCTTGAGAAGACTAATTGCACCCCTATGTGCCTTGCTTTTGCCCTCTTAGATCAGCAATGCGTGAGCAGTCAAGGTGTTCTAGAAGTCAAATTGTGCCCTTGCAATTCGAAAGTAATTGGAAAGGTGTCAAACCATAGATTTTTGGATTATGGTTTTTGAGATATTGATTGGCCTAAGAATGGAAGCCTCGACATCAAATATAGTTTAAGAAAGCTGGTTTTGCTACGATGCAAGTCAACCCAACTTGCTGTGCAACTGCACCACGAAGGCAAATTGTACTTAACCTGCTTGGTAGTGAACTAGTCCCTAGTTTTGTGATTACTTGCAACTTGTGTTGTCCTCCAAGCCTCGCTAACATCCTTCTGCATTAATGGTTCTCCAATGCTGACATGCCTTTGGTGCCTTCCATGTAGTTTACCCAAGGGGTTGCCTCAGATACAACTCAGATAACTGTTGCCGCTTGGATACGAGAATTCCCTTAAATAATGGTCATCAAAAACGCTGAGTCAACAGAGTCAGCTATCACATTCACCGCTCACTCAACGGACTCAGGTAATACAGTATTGTTATCAGAGAAAGAGCACTGCACACATGGAACATTATGTAGCTTTCCATCAGTTGACATATGAGTGATTGCACCGCTACAACCAGTTTGGATATTGGTTAACAAGCTTCTCATACCCTCAAAGGATGTTTACCCCATCTATGATCACATCCTTTATGAAAAGTTGTGCTCAAGCCACTTTAGTAGAGAACTGCTTTTCAAACCTTGGGAACAAATATAGCACCGTTGCAAGGAATATCCATCAACTGACTACGATCTAGTGCAAAGTCCATAAGTTCTGTGCTATATCCACTAGGGAAGTAAATGTTACAAGTATTTAGTCTACGCTTGTATCACTCTTCGTACATCGAGGACAAAGTACGTAGAACAGTGCTATCTTGGATTCCTTCCAATGTAACAATGCTTTATGGACGCCAACGAAGGAAATTCTTCAGACAATAGCTTATGACGAAGAGCAAGTATCAGAAAGTGTCGTGACCAAATTAGCCTCTCTGATACTCCAAAGTTAAGTAGCCTAATGCTATCACTGATGTTGGAAACTGGATGACAAGTTTCTCTTCCCTTAAAAGTCTTTCGCACCGAATCTCAGGATGCAATTCCTTTAAGGGGGAGGGCTGTAACACCCTAGGTGTTTGTCACCAATTAAGCAATGGGTTTGAGCTCAACCATGACATGTTAAGTGGTGTTGAAGATGTCAAGGTCAAACCTATGGAAATGAACCCAACCTAAACTCGGATATTGCACCATTGCTTTACATATAGGCCCTTTTCAAGATATATGCTTGGCTGGTGTTATTGGAATATCTTCATGTGTCTCACATCAATACCCATATATATCGGTCACTAGAAAAATTTCATGAAGTTTGGAATCAAAAAGTCACATGAAATGATAAGTTATATCCTTATTAGAATGACTTTACTAAGTGCTTGAATTGCACTATTAAGTGAATGGAAATGTAGGTCATCAACCAAATCTTGCAACCTTGCCCAAATGACTCTAGATGAACTCTACAACAAAAGTCATGAAAGGTTCATGTTGGGCAAATGTCAAGAAAATGGATCAATTGGTCTAAAGCTCAGATTTAAGCTTTACCGCGATGCTACTTTGACTTGGTTTGAACTGTGGCTTAGATGGTTTGCATGGCAGTGGAACCTAAACAAAACTTGAAGTTTGAGTGGTGTAGAACAAACTTTGTTTAATGATCAAGAGCTAGATCAGCTTTGAAGCAAGTCAAACCGAGGCCCAAAGATTGAACTCAGTGCTGTTTGGAAACCTCGAAAATCGGCTAAGTCTGGGATGACTGAAATTCATGTTTGAGCTTTCGTGTACCCCACTTTGTAACCTTATATCTCCCAAACCAGGCCTAATCAGACTTTGACGCTTTAAGAAAAGTTGAAGCCGGTATGTAGATCTACAACTTTTTTAATAGAGTTTTTTGCTAACTCGTCGTGGTTTAGGAGTTACGGAGGCGCGAAGTATGGGTTTCAGTGGTACGTTTGAGGTAGAATTGGAAATTTGAAATTGATGAACAGTGCCGACACCGTGCACAGAGCTGTCGGCGGCGTGTTGCACTCGCTCGCCTTCGCTGCTTGCATGACCGCCAGCTCACCTCTTTGACGTGCTCAAGTCCAGGACCGGCACCCTGCCCTCGCCCTCACTCCCTCTGCCCTCCCTTCTCGCTCCCAGCGTTCTCCCTCGCCTCAACGCCGATGAACGGTCGCGTCCGCCATGGTCGTTGGCAGAGCTCCACGGCCACCGCTCGTCCGCGCAACCCTAGCCTCCCTCATGTCTGCTGAGCGCCACGGCCACCATCCCCACTTCTCTGTGTCCCTATAGAGCGCTGCAACCATGCAGCTTCCATCGCTGCCGCCGCCATGGCCATCTATCAAAGCAGAGCTCCCTAGCCACCGTCGTTCTTCCACTCCGAGCACCCAAGCCAGCACCACCACCACCTCTGCGTGTTCGCCTGAACCCGTACCACCTATCCCCAGCCTCGCGCGCTGCCAGGAAAGCAGTTGCCGCCGTACTATCGTCCGCTGTGACCACCGCGCTCATGGTCGGGCCAACACAGGCCGCCTCGGGCCGGGATGAGCAGCCCCACGCATGCGCGTCGGCTCCCTGGTGCTCCACCGCCACTTCCCCGACGCCGGCATGGCCCCCAACAGCCGGAGCCGTGAGCTCCGACGGCCTCCCCTGCTCTGATTCGCGTGAGGGGCTGCATACAACAATTAGAAGAAAGGAAAGGGCCAAACTGCAAACCGTAGACTCATATGAATAGTTCCTTTTGGACCTATTTGTTTTAAATCGGCTGAAAGTTTGGAAAATCATAATAAATCATAGGAAATTCGTAAAATAGCAAATGAGGACTTTTTGGAATCCTTGTGGAATTGTCTATGCAGTAGATCTATAATATTTCATGTTTTAGTTTAAAGTTTTAGCTGTGAAAATAGATTTATGCATCTAGGTTTTCAATTCTAGTTGTATTTGTCTTTTTCATAACTACAGTTGTAGGGCTCCAAATGAAGTGAATTTTTTGTGGCATGCTACTCATGTGATGTTTGATATGTGGTAAAAATTTCATGGTCATTGGTTGCTGCATGAGTGAGTTATTGGTTTATCTTGCTCTCACATGATTTCTTGCTTTAGCAACTTGTCTTTTTCATAGAGGTTGCTATACATATTCAAATGGAGTAAAATTTGTACAGTAGACTATTGAGAGGATATGTGATCCACTGTAATTTTTGTAGAATTTATTGTATAATTTTGGTATATGTTCATTAAGTCACCTTGTTATCTAAAATAAATTAAGAAATGCATTAAAAGAATTTATTTGGTCATGGACACTAGGTTTTCTAGTGTTCTTTAGTCATGTGAGACATGTTGGTAAAGTTTGTTTTGCCTAATTGTGTGTTTGCAACATAAGTTAATATTTATTTTCTCGCAAATGTGGTTTATGGACAGATCTGGGAACTTAGCTAGGTTCTTCATGATAATGTGTTTTTTTGTGAAACTGGTTTATACAAAAGTCATAGATTATTCATGTATCTAGGTGCTGTTAAAATTTGGTGTCATTTGGCCAAGTAGTTTAAGAGTTACAGTTGTTTAAAGTTGGGTTATACAATTGATTGCTCTCTGCCTTGTTTAGACCAGTTTCGGTAAATGTATAATTTAGACCTACTTAACTTGTGAATCATGCTATGATGGTTATAGATGAAATGTAGATAATTTCATAAGCTTTCCAGAATGTCTTTTTGCATGGCTATTGGATTTGTATAACTCTAGTTATGATCCAAACATGAAGCTATTGTTTCCAGTCCAAAAATAGACGTATGCTAGTTGTGGTTGTTTACTCCATGTCTTGCTAAGTGTGGCTTATGCCCTTGTTGATGGTCAAGTTATGATACTTGTGACCTTGTTAAACTTGTGTCATGCTTGATGTGCTTGCTCTCTATAGTAGTTGTGTGATGTTAGTTAAATAGCTATTGGTGTCTATGTCTTGCATAATCTTGTGTTTGTCTTGAATGCTTATGTGATGCATTTTGTGTTACCATTCATCACATTCATACACATGCATCTCATTTAGGTACGCTAGATGAACCACGTGAAGGACGTGATGTTGGAGCCGAACCCGAAGATGGTGTATGGTGGACCTATCCCGAAGGTGGAAGGACTGGACAAGTGCTAGGACGGGAGATACTCACTTAGCGAGTGTCGTCTAACAAACACTAACCTAGTGTTGGATCCCAGGCAAGCCCCAGAGCATTCTAAGTCTCCCATGTTTTTACAAATAACTTGAGTATCTTTTATTGTTGATGATTGTGGGGGTATTAACCCCTATACCCTTACAGCTAAGCTTGGGCCGGCCCGGATCGGTGGGTCCGGTCCACCAAAAGACGACGTGCGGCCCGGCCAACCTGATCGGAGTCCCGTGCAAGGAATCAAGGTGGATTTGGCGATCAAGCAAGATCCTGGTCGGTTAGAATAGGAATCCTTATCCGGCCACATATGGCAATTGTAACTGGCTAGGATTAGTTTCCAGATCTGTAACCCTGCCCCCCGAACTATATAAGGTGGGCAGGGGACCCCTCTAAAAAACATCTCTCATTGACATACAGCAATACAAATCAGACGCAGGACGTAGGTATTACGCCTTCTTGGTGGCCGAACCTGGATAAAACCTTGTGTCTGTCTTGCGTCACCGTCTTGTTTGTGGCTTGCGCATCTGTCTGCCGACAATCTACTACCTTGGGCATACCCCTAGGTAGACTACCGACCATATTTCGTCGACAGTGGTGCGCCAGGTAGGGGGTGTGCGTACTGCTCTCCAAGCAAACAAGATGGTCATAATCTCCGGCTCCATGGCTATGCCGAACGGCCTCACGTTCACCATCGGCTAGATCACCTGGACCACCGGCTCTGACGACTTCATCGCCATGACCATGGAGGAGGCGTGGATTTAGTCTGTGCTGACCACTACTTCACCTGCATCGGCTATGGCTCCGACCACGGTGGGTATGGCTCCGACCACGACGGATACGGCTCCGACCACGATGGATATGGCTCCGACCACGATGGATCTGGCTCCGACCATGGTACATCTAGCTCCGACCATGCCTGCATCATCTTCAGCCACGCCGACAACCCGTCATCCGCTTCCCCGCTACAAAGGGAAGCAGATCGACAACACCGACCTGCTCGACTCCATCGATCGGGTTGGCACCAAACTCGCTGAAACCCTAGCTCTGGTAAGTACGATTCAAAGTCAACCTAATGAGCAGGTAACAGCTCCCCACAACAGATCTACCTGACTAGCTCGAACTAGTCATCCTGCACGACTTGGCATAGATCTCATGGTCATATCTACTCCTGAGGGGCGCTCCGCTCGTCGCCGGCCAGCCTTCGCGACGGGTCTCCGACTCTCCGAGTACGAAGCCTCGATAGAGAACCACCAGGTCCAGCCCTACAGCCTGCGAAATGCCGCCTCCAACTACGCGTACAACCTACAACGCCGCTCGGATCTGTGTTTTATGCACCGACCTCGGCCGAAGCCATGCAACTTCATCAACATGATCCGAATTGAAGATTATCAAGAAGGATCCGTCCACACGGTCCAAGAGGGTGACTCTAGCTTGTCGCACCCAATTTTGCAAAGCAAAACCAAGTACTCATATATGTGCGCCCAGGATGTCCAAACACACACATATATCACAAATTGTAATAATATCAAAGTAAAGTACTTATTACATCGCATATCTCATCATAAAAGTTAATACAAAGTTTGCTCAATGGCAATATTATTACAAACACAGCGGAAATAACTAGCCCAACTGCCACAGGGACTCCAACTGGTGAACGTCTTCCTAGTAGTCCTGGACATCCTCCGGAAACTCGTCATATCCATGATCTGTTACCCATCCGGGATTTTCATTGATGTAAAGCAAGTGTAAGCTCACCATGCTTAGCAAGTATAACAAAGGGATCTATGAGGCTCAAATAGGCTTGACACTGTTTGACTGCGGTTCGCAATTTTAGTCGATTAATTTTTAGCAACCTGAATCACTACTTTAATGAACAGTCCCAATTCCCAAGTGGTATTAAAGTATCATCAAGTTTTATCTCAATTCCCAACCATCCATCATCCACAGTAACCACTAATCTCGAAGGATCCAGACCGCTCGTATCCGTGAGCACGGCTGTTATAACAGGTTAATTATTTCTGCAGAAATTGTACATCTTTACCCACCGAGCCGTGATTCCCAATGCCGGGGTTCGCGAGACCCACTACACCTCTTCCTAGGAAGTGTGGCAGAGTTTCACTATGAAACCCTTAGCTAGTTGCACTAACAAATCGTAGCTACAAAGGAATGGCACACGTGGGCATCGCAGCACGGTGCACACCCTAACAGAAAAAGGAAAGATACCCTCTTACCCCTTACTGGAGCTACAGACGAGCTAGTACAAACTAGATAATAGGTTAAAGTCAGAGCCATTTGACACTCGGGGTTGTACGGTCCCTCCTGGGTTGCCGCTTCAGGATAAAGTCCTTATGGAGAGGCACTAGAGTACTCAACCCCGTACTCTAGCCCCCTATCTGTTGCTAAAAAGTTCCATTTTATCACATTGCATATAGTCTTTAAATATGTTTAACAATTACTTCATGTTAAGCGCTGCAGCATCTATCCAAAATGCCTACCCAATAAACCCAGGTATCAAGGATATGTGGTACAATGAATCATCTAGGTAAAGTCCTTAAAGGCAATTCAAATTATACTCATGCATGAATGTAAGTGATAGTAGTTCATAGGTAACAAGGGGCCTTTGGTACACTTGCCTTCCTCAAAGTCGTCCTGGGAGTACTGCTGATCCTGCTGGGGGTCCTCAGTCACCTCGAATGGCTCACCCTCTAATCGTGATCCAATCATCAATCAAGCATCATTCCAATCATTACATGCATACAAGATAGAACTCTATTAGAACAGTACACCAAACAGTGAAAACATATGTTGAAAAACTTACAGATCTGTTCTACGCATTTCTACGAACACATGAGCGAAAGAATCACTCAAATCGGACTTAAAACGTGAAAGTTATGCATGAAATAAGATGTAATGGCAATTCTGTAAATAAACTAACCTATTTTCGAATTAAAATAATTAAAAAATATAAATTATCACGGTTATAGGACTGCGGGCATTAAATCTGGAAAGTACAGGGGCCTAACCGAATAAAAACAGGACTGAAAAATAACTATTTTGAATTAAGTTGGACTGCGGGTTGATTCTGATGAAATAGAGGGACTTTTCTGGAAAACGAGCGCAGCTGACTGGGGATTGACCGCGGCTGTTGACTGGGCGGCCACGTGGCGGCTGCTGATAGGCGTGGTGCACCACGCGGCATGGGCGCGCTGACGTGGGCGCTGACGCGGCCACGGTGGACTGAGTCCACGGTCTGCTGTGGACCGAACCGGTACCAGCTGATCTGGACCGTTCCTTGATGATCGGACGGCACAGAGTGAGATCCGAGCGATGGCTCACCGGGGAAGAAAGAAAGGCCGGCGGCGCCATGGCCGGTGCGCCGGGACCTCGGGCTACGGCTGCCTAGGGCGCCAAAACGAGAGCTGAGAGCACGGGAAGGTGGAGGGGCTCACCGTGAGTCGCCGGGAAGGGAACGCGGCGATCGGGACGACTCCAGACGCGGTGTCGACGGCGGCGGGGCTCTGGAGAGAGAAAAGGCGCGCGGGTGAGGGTGTAGCCGGGCAAAACAACGCTAAAACGCGAAATGGGGAGTACCTACGGGCGCGGGGAGGTCCGGCGGTGCTTCGGGTGGCCTTGGCGTCGGCGTTCGCGCTCGGGAGGGGGGGCTCTCACCGGCGGCGGTGGCTCTCGGTAGCGGGCAAAGAATGGGGGAGGAAGAAGGGTCGGCATGGAGATTTATAGGCCGGCCGGCGAGCGGAGATAGGAAGGGAAGCGGGCGGGATTGGTCACCTGCCATGTGCGGGTGACGGCGGTGGCCTTCCATCCGAGCAGCGCTGACGACGGCCGGAGAAAGGAAAGAACCGGGGAGGAAAAAGGAAGCTCGGGGAAGAAGAAAGGAAAGAAGAAAGGGCACTGACCGGTGGGGCCGGAGTGCAGCGAGAGAGAAAAGGGAGAGGGCGAGCGTCGCGGTGAAGCCAAGCAGGCCGCACGGTGCAGTCACGCGAAGCGGGCCGCAGCGAAGCGTGCGCGCGCGGGGGTGGCCAGCTGGGCCGCGTGCGTTGCGGGCCGACGCGGGAAAGAAACAGCGGCCCAAGCGAGCAGGCCACTGGGACAGGCCAGCGGGAGGAGGAGGGGGAAAAGGGCCGGGCTAGCTGGGCCAGAAGGTGTCTTTCTCTATTTTTTTTTTTTAAATCAAATGTTTGTCAAATTCTATTTTTTTCCATTTTCATTTTTAAGCCAAATTCAAATAAGTTTTGAATACAAATTCCAAAACTTCTAGCCCTACACTCAATCAAAACCCAAATGATTCGGCATGAATGCAACAAACAAGTTTCTAAACTTATAGTTTATTTTATTTATTCAATATTTATTATTTGGCCTAAGTTAAGAATACCTAGAAAATGTAATAAATGCTAAGAATTAATTGCTAATTTGTGGTAAAAATTTTGGGTGTTACATAGCTCCTCGTCTAGCACCACATCTGATGCCTCTGTCCACACCAAGCTCCAGCATCATGACGATGAAGGCGTCGAATACGATCTGGATATCCTAGACCACGCCCCGGGGTTCCCGCAATTCCTGTCTTTCCCGCCAAGGCGAGGGGGTTTGATCAACGTTGTTAGCAATGACGAACCACCGGCAGTTGGCGAAACAGAACAAGAAAGGACTGCACGCGAAGCGCGCAACATTGACCGGTTTAATCACTGGCAAATCAAAGCCGAAGTAGACCAGGAGGCAGGACGCATAAGGGTCCAGCCACACGACCTTAACAATGCTTTCGACAGGGTGGGGGACAAACAGGTCTTCAGGACTCCAAGCGCCAACGTAGCCATCGCCATGGCGACAATGCAACGGCTACCCAACACCCTGGAAACCCAAGCAGTTCGTGATGAAATACAAGCCTATCTGACGGCTGCTATGGCCCAGACCACAGAGATTGTAAACCAAGCCCGGGCTCCATCCGCCTTAGTTGAGTCAAGCCATAGCCGCCAGCACCTAAGTCGCTCACAGCCACTCAACCAACGTGGCTCGCACAACAATGACCCATCAGACAACCATCAAGGTGGAAACGGTGGCCATGATGGTGGCTAGGATGACAACCGCTGTCAGGACGACAACCGCCGCGACGTCCAGGACGATAATCGCTGAGACAACCACGACAACCGCCGCGATAACCACGGTCGCAGGGCTAATCCAGATGGCAATCGAGATCGCCGTGATGGCAATAACGATCTCCGCCATTACCTCGGTGGACGCGATCTGCGCGCTCGCATCAACCAGAGAGCCGACGATCGAGCATCCCACGAGAGTTATCGCCGTATGGAATATGACACTGCTCACGGCCCGCTGGGTTTGAAGTAGTTTACTCCACACCTTTGCCAAATCATATGGCCCAAGAATTTCAAGCTCGAGAAACTTCAGAAGTATGACGGCAAGGAAAACCCTGAATTATGGGTCATGCTCTATGAAACTACGTGCAGATCAGCCATGGCTGATGAGCACATCATGTCTAACTATTTCCCAGTCACTGTTGGCCATGCAGGTCACCAATGGCTGGTC
The DNA here is from genome assembly GCF_019320115.1 of Miscanthus floridulus. Classification (NCBI taxonomy): domain Eukaryota; kingdom Viridiplantae; phylum Streptophyta; class Magnoliopsida; order Poales; family Poaceae; genus Miscanthus; species Miscanthus floridulus. The sequence continues at coordinate 29,263,357 of NC_089581.1, read as the reverse complement.
AGCTTGCCGGCGAACTACTTTGACTCTTGGCAGGAGCTCAAGCAAGCCTTCATCGACAACTTCATTGCTACTTGTGAACAACCAGGCAACAAATACAATCTGCAACGGATTCGAGATCGAAAAGATGAGCCACTGCACGAGTACGTCCGGCGTTTCTCGGAGATGCGCATCAAGGTCCCATCAATCTCCGACAACAAGGCAATCGAGGCTTTCATCACTGGCCTCCGCTTCCATGACGCCCTAAGGGACAAGCTCCTCCGCAAGAGACCTGAATCGGTCACAGCGCTCCTGGCCACCGCTAAGAAATATGCGGACGCCGACGACGCTAAAAAGATAATTATTGAAGAAGCAGCAAGGGTTCCACGCTCCGACCACCCCCCACACCGCGACGACTACCGCGGCAACCGTGGTCGAAACGACAATTTTGATCGCCGCAACCAGCGCAACAACTCCCGCGACCACCGCGACCAACATAACCAGTGGCGTAACCGCCATGATGATTACAGGGGCAAGCATGCTCGGGAAGACAACGGCGAGGTCAACACCGTCAAAAAGGGTGGTGGACGTCGTAACTACGAAGACAACTACGCCGAAGCATTGAAAGGGCCCTACCAGCTCCATCCCAAGTCAAATCATAACATGGAGAATTGCCGCGTTCTCAAGTCTGTCTACACGCGTCAATAGGCTCTGGATACATCCGACAAGCCTAACGACGTAGGGGAATAGTGCAACGAGGACAATGACGATGAAGACGCAGATCCTCGTCATAAATACGTCAAGCCAACTGATCGCGTGCACACCATCATCGGTGGCAAAGTGTCCATCGAGACCAAATGAGAACGCAAGCTACTCGCCCACGCTTGCTTGAACGTGGCAAACAACGACAACCTCCTCACCGATCCGCGGCTCCCTCCGTGGTCTCACCATGAAATCTCCTTCAGCAGAAAGGACCAATGGGCCGCCATACCTAAACCAGGATGTTTTCCCCTGGTCCTCGATCCTTGTATCAACAAGGTTCAGTTCGACAGAGTACTGATCGACGGCGGTAGCTCCATCGATATACTGTTCAAGAACAGTCTGCCCGCCCTGAAAATAGCCCAGGCGGACCTTAAGCCGTACGAGGCACAGTTCTGGGGCGTTCTCCCCAGACAGAGCTCTACACCTCTTGGGCAGATCATGTTACCTATGCAATTTGGGACTCCGGACCACTTCCGCACTGACTACGTCAACTTTGTGGTCGCTGACTTCGATGGTACCTACCATGCTATTCTTGGTCGATCGTCGCTCACCAAGTTCATGGCCATACCTCATTACAGGTATCTGGTGCTCAAGATGTCTACCGAGAAAGGAGTTCTAACCCTCAGGGGCAACATATACGCAGCTTATACCTGTGAGGACGACAGCTTCAAAATAGCAGAGGCCCATGACCTCTCTATTCGCATGGCCGAGACCATGCTCGACGCTAAGAAGACCTCAGCCAACCACCTAGAGATCCCAGAGCTCGAGGCTCCACGCAAGAACATCAGATCCAAGGAGCATAAGGTGATCCAGCTGGTCGACGGCGATCCCAGCAAAATGGCCCTTATCGGGGCCAACCTGGATCCCAAATAGGAAGACGCGCTCGTTAGGTTCTTGAGGAGCAATGTGGATGTGTTCGCATGGAAACCTGCCGACATGCCCGGTGTACCTCGAAACTTGATCGAGCACTCCTTGAATGTCAACAGCAAGGCCAAACCCATCAAGCAGAAGCTACGACGGTTCGCTCATGACAAAAAGGAGGTGATTAGGGTAGAAGTTACATGGCTTTTGGCAGCTGGATTTATCAAAGAAGTGTATCATCTAGAGTGGTTAGCCAACCCGGTTCTTGTACGCAAAAAGAATAATGAATGGAGAATGTGCGTTGATTACACTGATCTCAACAAACACTGCCCTAAGGACCCCTTTGGCTTACCTCGCATAGACGAGGTCGTAGATTCAACCGCCGGTTGCGAGCTGCTTTTCTTTCTCGATTGCTACTCTGGTTGTCACCAGATCGCTTTCAAAAAGGACGATCAGATCAAGACATCTTTCATCACGCCTTTCGGTGCCTACTGCTACACGACTATGTCGTTCAGGCTCAAGAACGCCGGGGCTACCTACCAACGTGCCATACAGGCCTGCCTCACAGACGAGATAAAAGACGACCTTGTAGAGGCCTATGTGGATGATGTAGTTGTCAAAACCAAGGAAGCACATACCCTTGTTGACAACCTAGAACGCACCTTCGTAGCCCTCAATACATTCTAATGGAAGTTAAACTCAAAGAAGTGCATCTTTGGTGTTCCTTCTGGTATACTGCTTGGCAACGTCGTCAGTTACGATGGCATACGCCCCAATCCGGAGAAAGTCAAAGCTGTCTTAGACATGAAGCCCCCCAAAAAGGTGAAGGATGTCTAGAAGCTTACCGGATGCATGGCTGCTCTCAGCCATTTCATATCAAGATTAGGAGAAAAAGGACTACCATTTTTCAAACTGCTCAAAGCATCTAAGAAGTTTGAGTGGTCGGAGGAAGCAGACGCTGCCTTCACACAGCTAAAACAATACCTTACATCACCTCTGGTCCTCACTGCTCCCAGAGAAGATGAAACTCTCCTACTTTACATTGCGACAACCAATCGGGTGGTCTCCACTACCATGGTGGTCGAGCGCGACGAGCCGGGCCATGCCTATAAGGTACAGCGGCCAATTTATTTCATCAGTGAGGTACTCAACGAATCCAAGACTAGGTACCCACAGATTCAGAAACTGCTCTACGCCATACTAATAACATCTCGAAAGTTGAGACATTACTTCAACGGATATCGTGTGGTGGTCATGACCGAGTATCCTTTGGGGGACATCATTCGCAATAAGGATGCAAACGGGCACATCGTCAAATAGGCAATGGAGCTATGCCCCTTCTCCTTGGAATTTGCAAGCCGTACTACAATCAAGTCTTAGGCACTCGTCGACTTCATCGTCGAGTGGACAAACTTAAGCACGCCTGCTTCTCTGGGATCTGACGAGTATTGGACGATGTACTTCGATGGCTCTCTCAACATTGATGGCGCAGGAGCAGGAGTTCTTTTCGTGTCACCATCCAAGGAGCAGCTCCGGTATGTCCTCGGGATTTATTTCCTAGCATCTAATAACGCCGCCGAATATGAAGCATGCCTACATGGTTTGCGCATTGCGGTCGAGCTTGGTGTTAAATGTCTCTATGTCTATGGAGACTCGGCTCTGGTCATCAACCAACTCAACAAGGACTGGGATACGACCAGCGAAAAGATGGACGCATACTGGAAATCGATAAGAAAGCTGGAAGGCAGGTTCTATGGCATCGAGTACGCACACGTGGTCCGGGACAAAAATCAAGCAGCAGATGCGCTGTCAAAGTTAGGATCATCCCGAGCCAAAATCCCACATGGTGTATTTGTCCAAGACCTGCTCACGCCTTCCATCGAAGAGGAAGATTTCACGGTCGACAAAGCTCCAAACCAGCAATTGGTGGCTACGGTTTCAGCGTCGAGCACCACCGAGCCGCCTCTGACCACTCATGAGCCCGACTGGAGAATACCTTTCATCAAGTACTTAATAGATGGCAGCGGTTATACTGATCGGACAAAAAATGAGCGCCTGATGCGTCGCAGTAAGCAGTATTTGCTCGTCGATGACAAGTTATGGCGCAAAAACGTAAAGGAGGAAATCTTGATGAAGTGTATAACCCAGGAGGAAGGCAAACATCTCCTGGACCAAATCCACTTTGGCTCCTACGGCAACCACGCGGCCTCAAGAACACTGGTCGGTAAGGCTTTCCGAGCAGGGTTCTATTGGCCGTCAGCAGTAGCCGACGTAGAGAAGCTAGTCCGCCACTATGAGGGTTGTCAGTTCTTCGCCAAGAGAATCCACGTACCAGCACATGAGATCCAGACGATACCAGCCTCTTGGCCCTTCGCATGCTGGGGACTGGATATGATCGGGCCCTTCAAACTGGCTCTTGGGAAATTTACATGCGTCTTTGTGCTGATCGACAAATTTTCTAAGTAGATAGAATACATGCCTTTGGTACAGGCATCCTCAGAAAAGGCTATCACGTTCCTCGACCAGGTCATCCACCATTTTGGCATACCCAACAGCATCATCACTGATCTGGGTACTCAGTTCACTAGGAATGCTTTTTGGGACTTCTACGATGAAAGGAGCATAGTAGTAAAATACGTCTCGGTGGCGCACCCTAGAGCTAATGGACAAGTCGAGCGGGCAAATGGCATGATCTTGGATGCATTAAAGAAGAGGATGTACAGAGAAAACGACAAAGCTCCCAGAAGATGGCTCAAAGAGTTATCGGCCGTGGTCTGGGGCCTCAGAACTCAGCCTAGTTGTAACACCGATGTCTCACCATACTTTATGGTTTACGGCGCTGAGGCAGTCCTGCCACCAGATATAGCTTTCAGATCAGCATGGGTAGAGAACTTTGACAAAGGCAAGGTCAATGAAGTATGGGAGCTAGAGGTGAATAGCGCAGAAGAGAAGCGGCTCGATTCTTGTGTACGTACGGCCAAATACCTTGCTATTTTGTGTAGGTACTACAACAAGAACGTTAAAGAGCGGTTCTTTGTGGTCAGGGACCTGGTCCTGAAGTGGAAGACGAACCAGGCTGGTGTCCATAAACTCGCAACCCCATGGGAGGGGCCCTTCATGATCAAGGAAGTCACATGGCCAATGTCTTACAGGTTAGCTCACCTGGACGGTACGGACATACCAAACTCGTGGCACATCGACAAGCTTAGACGTTTCTATGCTTAACTGCTGAGATATGTACTTCTCTTGTACTTTCAATTTACTTCAATAAAGCTATTATGATTTCTCTGACCACTCTAATGTGTCACTTCGAATTTGATGGTTATTCTAACTTAGCTAGTAAAAGCCGACCACCATTCCTTCTACGGTTTTCGGAGCAGGCCCTATCTCCGGTTCCTCCCAACACGTGCATGGGATCCGCTCTCTACGTTATGGGTGATCGGTAGGTCCCCCTTGGTTTGACTTGTCTGCGTCTACGTGTGCATAGGTCATGCACCTCACACTCCAACCACATGGCAAACTAGGGCCGCACAAACTTTTCGGGATGACGTGTCGAGCAAAATGGTACAACTAAATAGAACGATAACATGTTCTCACTTAGTTACACCAACATGAGTTTCAAGCTTAAATACATTTTATACAAAGCAAACAAGCTTATGATGATATACAGTTACATTATTACAAGCTTGCCTGAAGAGGTCCAAGTTTACAATAACACAACTATGTCCTCCTTCTACAGCTCTAAGCCTATTACATTGGCTAGTCGGGGCGCACGACACCTACTGCTCGCTGCTTCCGATATCCTACTCGAGTCTTGGGGACTCTTGTGCTGGTCAAGCTGAAGGGGATGGCCCCGCCGATGCTTGGCTGGTCGAGACCGTAGGCTTCGTCGGTTGGCTTGCAACTGATGGCGTTCCCAGCTGACTTGTCGATGGCGTACCCTGTATAGGCGCTGTCCCGCCTCCACACAGGTTAATATCGCCAATTATCTTTGACAATAGGTCTAGCTAGGCCATCCAAAGTTCCTCAGCCTTGTCTGGGTCTACCTCCTTCGGGTATCCAGCCTCCAGGCGTTTGAGATCGATCAGGGGGTAGTGGGCACGCACCATGCTTAGCACATGTGCACCCGTGTACTCACCCGCCTCCTTCACGAACTCTTGGAACCATCCCCATGCCTTCCTGCATCTCTCGACCAGTCCGAGCTAGGGCGTCCTTGGCTCTTCCTCTATGAGCGCCGGGTCGATAAGGTCAAGGACAGGCAAAATGCCAGTTGCCACTTCCTGGCACCAGTTCTTCCATGTGTCCCGGTCCTCGGTGGTCTCTAGGCATCGTGCCTTCCAGCCGTCACGATCTTTCATCACAGCTTCTAGATGTTTCTTGGCATTGACTTTTAAAAATACAAACCATACAAGACATCAAAATGTCACGGCACAACAAGAAAAGGCGGGCAACAGAATGAGAAAAGTGGTCTAGAATACTTACTTTTTAGTTCCTCCTTCATCTTGGTTGTGTGGTCCTGGAGTTGAGACTGGTTGCGCGCTAGTTTCTCATTGTTCTCCTTCAGGCGACCACACTCGGCGGTCACACGGCTATTCTCCCCTTGGAGGCGGGTTACTTCAGTTTCTAAGCCTGCACTACAGCTGTCACTACCAACAGTGCAACAACACGTGTCATGCACTTGCTATGATAAAATGAAAACTTACTTGTTTTTTCCTGCTCTTTGTTACTGAGCTGACCGACCAGGTTCTGGTTCTGTGCCTCTTGCTCCGTCCTTTCCTGGTCAGCGGCTTCAAGTTGGTGGCGCAAGCATTCCACCTCGGCCGCCAGTTCTCTATTTTTAGCCGTGATTCCCTCAATCTGGTCGAAGCACCTCTTTTGGCACTTTGCGGTCTTCATCAAGTCCTGCATATAAACAAGCTAAGTTAGACAGTTCAACTACATAGTAGGGTCAAGTGGTCAAGCCAAACATACCTGGACTTCTGTCACCAGACGTTTTGCCGCTCGTTCAACTTTTAGGGTCTCTTCGACCTCTGGGATTTCCTCGTGCATAACCCACTCGTCGTTCCACCAGCGCGACACATATACATGTTGTCGCTTGTCTTGGGGGCGGCCCAGGATCTCTTCTACTTCGTCCTCTTCGGCCTCTTGTTCAGGGGGTGGCGCTGGTCTGGAGTCAGTAGTCTCTGCGACCACTATGGATTTCCCATGAGCCGTAGCATCGACAAGCATGCTCTGTGCCAACTCCGGTTGCTGCTCCTCGGCTTGGTCTGGTTCCCTTGGCGCCAAGGTATCCACCTCAGCAGGGTTAGTGCTCCGAGCACTTGTACTTGGCTCGGCTCTCTTCTTGACTAGCTGCTCGGGGACTTTCGTCTGGCCGCTCGTCTGCTGAGGTTCCGGTAGAATTTCTTCTACAGGTTCCTCCACAGCTGGCTGCTGAGCAGTTCTTTCTGCCAGTACTGGCAAAGTCATGCCACACCCAGCTAGCTGGTCGGGATTTTCTGTGGACGCTGACCTAATATACCAGAGAAAAGTTCAGAAGACAATAGTATTCAATACAAATTATAAGCTTACATCAAGGTTACAGATACTTACAGCTTGGAAGCACGGAATGACATGGCGAAGGAGCGTCTCTTCGACCGTGCCTGCTCCATGTGCTCGGCGGATTCCACTGGGTCTTTTTCCACGACCGGTACTGGCGCCGGGGTTTGGTGCTCGACACTTCCTCCGCTTGTCCTCTGTGTTGCAGTGGTCGGTGATGCAATCACTGCTGGCACAGAGGAGCCACCTTGCTCTATCGACTCCATTTGTCTCCTTTTTCGAGGGACAAGTCGGAAGATGTCCGCGTCTTTTGTTTCATCGTCTAAAAGGGGGAAGATGGCCTGACAATGTTTGTTGGCCGCCGGCCGCTTGCCAGCAGCCCTGGTCGTTGCCTCCTCCCTAACCCCGAGTACCACCTAGTCGATGCCTTCAGTCCTGGCACTGGTCTAGGCGGTTGGGCCGGCAACTTGCGGCCAATCCACACCAGGGGGTGGAGACACGAACACTGCTGCCCAGTCACGACCATTACTCTGGGAAACGTAAAGGAGACAACACAGTCAAATTTTGTTACAACATAACTCTACAGGTACAAGAAAGTATCATTTACCTTTGGGGGAGGTCGGGCTAGCTTGAAGGCGCACTCGATGTCGCTTAGCCTGACATAATGGGGATCAGCTAAGTTGAATAGCTCCCCAATCCTGGCCTTGACTTCAATCTTGTCAAGTGCCTCTTTCCTAGTCCTCGTTGGATCTGCGCTCCCCTAGTATTCGTATCTAGGATGCACCCTCTTCTGGCAGGGCTGGATCCTTCGGTTGATGAAGTTCCCGACCATGCTTGGACCATCCAGCTTTCCCCACGGGATCATCCCGAGTAGTTCTACGATCTGCTCCAAGTGCTCGGGCTTCTCCGACCAGTTGTTCTTCTTCTCTGGAATCAACCCCATGTCGCACAGGGTGATCGTGTTCGGCTCTTCGCGGATGTAGAACCACTTCTTGTACCATTCGTCTAGTGAGGTGTTCTAGGGGTAGTGCAAGTACTGGGCCTTCATACCATCACACAGATTGAGGTATACGCCTCCGGCTATCTTCAAGCCGCCGCTCCCTTTCTTCCACAGACAGAACAGATGGCGAAAGAGGTCAAAATGGGGCTGGAAGCCACCATAAGCTTCGCAAAGATGGATGAAGGTGGAGACAAGAAGAATCGAGTTGGGATGCCGATTGCAAATCCCAATCTCGTAATACAAGCAGAGCCCCTGAAGGAAAGGGTGCACTGGAACCCCAAAACCCCGCTTGAAGAAATCTTCGAAAACCACAATCTCACCTGGTTGTGGATTAGGGAAGCTTTCTCCTTCTGGCGCATGCCATCCCACGAGGGCCTTGTTGTGGAGCACTCCCATGGCGATGAGGTCTTCGATGGTCTGCTCATTGCTCCTTGACTTCCACCACTCCTTCGCCATGACTCTGCCTTTCTTCTGGGCATCTCTCTTCACCATTAATCTGCCCTTGCTAAGGGGGTGGATGCGGTGGAGGGGGGATTGGTGATGATTTTCAGAGGAATAGGGTTCGACAAGAGGAAGAAGAAGGTTGCGGCGGTGAATGACAATGGGGATCGGTAAAAAGTAACTTACCAGTTCTATATTATAAATAACCAAGAGCTCCATCGTTTCATCTGCCCGAGATTCTTGGGAGACGTGCGCACGCACCACAGACGGTTGTTTTCACAACCTCGAGATCTACGCTAATAAACACGCCCCTTCGTTTCCAGTGTACGCGCCTCTTCGTTGATAATGTGAGAGGGCCCACACTGACGCACCTCCATACAGGTGCCAAGCGACTATTTGCCAGAAAGAGTAAGAAGGCAGAGTGACGTGCTATACCTATCTGCTTTTTTGACCAGACGTGTCAGATTGGACTTGACAGAGTAAGGAGACAAATAAATACACCAAATAATAGTACAAGCGGCGCTCGTTTTTTCGCTGCATGTCTTGTGCTCAAGGATGGACCAGACAACTACCGTGATTAAGGACTGCCCTTACCACTGCAATGCTCGAGGACTACCCAGACCACTGCCATGCTCGGGGACTGCCCAGACCACTGCCGTGCTCGGGAACTGCTCCGACCACTGCCGTGCTCGGGGACTGCTCCGACCATTACCGTGCTTGGGGACTGCTATGACCACTACTGTGCTCGGGGACTGTGCCGACCACTGCTCGGAGATCGCTCTCCTCGGCTACATGTGATTTGTACTCACATACAGTTGAGAGACATTTATTTAGACCTTGCTACAAGGCTCATACTTCGCCTTCCAGCAAGCTCAGGGACTACATCGGTATGATGCACCTACCGGTGCATCTCGTATCGCCTGTACAACGATTGGATTCTTAACTTCAGTGGAAATTCTTTTTTAGACCCTGGCACTATGTGCCTACGTCACCTACTACCAGGCTCGGGGACTAAGTGGGCACACTTCACCTTGCGGTGAATGTATTTATTTAATCGACCCTTATGCTTTGACTAATTGTAAGGATTACTATCGTGCTCGGGGACTGTCCTGACCACTGCTCGGAGATCGTTCTCCTCGGCTACATGTGATTTGTACTCACATACAGTTGAGAGACAATTATTTAGACCTTGCTACAAGGCTCATACTTCGCCTTCTAGCAAGCTCGGGGACTACATCGGTACGATGCACCTGCCGGTGCATCTCGTATTGCTTGTACGACAATTGGGTTCTCAACTTAACTAGGAATTCTTTTTAGACCCTGGCACCACGTGCCTATGTCACCTACTACCAGGCTCGGGGACTAAGTGGGCACACTTCACCTTGCAGTGAATGTGTTTGTTTTTCGACCCCTACGCCACTGATGATCAAGGACGCTACGCTTCAAGATTCACTTCCATTTCTTTTTAGAAATACAAGTGGGCACACTTCCCAGGATGGAAATCTTTTTCTTTTTTCTTAAGAGCACCATACATTATTCGAACAACCTACTTCTCCGGCGACAACGGTGGTCAGAGATGTCAAGATTCAAGCCTCACTATTCGGAGAAGGTTAAAGTGGCGTGTTGCAGCATAATACATAGTGCTCGGGGACTAGCTGTGGGGGTATTAACCCCTATACCCTTACGGCTAAGCTTGAGCCGGCCCGGATCAGTGGGTCCGGTCCACCAAAAGACGACGTGTGGCCCGGCCAACCTGATCGGAGTCCCGCGCAAGGAATCAAGGTGGATTTGGCGATCAAGCAAGATCCTGGTCGGTTAGAATAGGAATCCTTATCCGGCCACATATGGCAATTGTAACTGGCTAGGATTAGTTTCCAGATCTGTAACCCTGCCCCCCGGACTATATAAGGCGGGCAGGGGACCCCTCTAAAAACATCTCTTATTGACATACAGCAATACAAATCAGACGCAGGACGTAGGTATTACGCCTTCTTGGTGGCCGAACCTGGATAAAACCTCTTATCTGTCTTGCGTCACCGTCTTGTTTGTGGCTTGCGCATCTGTCTGCCGACAATCTACTACCTTGGGCATACCCCTAGGTAGACTGCCAACCATATTTCATCGACAATGATGCATTAAGTATAGGAATTGGTTGGAACCAATTGTTGCATTATATCCTTACCTTGTCCAGATAAAATCCTATGAATCCTAATTAAGTGTAGGATCGAATGATGCTTAGCTATGCTTAGACCGGTAGAAGTCGGGTGATTTCCTGTCACCTGCAAGATGTAGGATGAGCTCTGGTCATGGTTGGCTATATTTGCTATCATGGAAAAGAACCATGTGTTAATAATGAAAAAGAGATCGAACGGGATGATGGTAGTGCAGCAACAAGGAATAGAGGTATTGGGTGTGAATCTATCCCCATCTATGTCGTTTAAGGACTGATACGATGTACGTCCTTATGTCATGTTGAACGCAGCCTAACACTTAGCTGGTCGGATAAGTCGTTCTGACCGTGAAGCCTAGTAGCTCGATTTAGGTCAGGGACGCGAGCAGGGGTCCGCAATCTAGATGGAAGTAAGGATGTGTAGGGAGCCATTGGCGTAAGCCCAAGGGCAGGTTAAGTCACCGAGCACTCATGGCAGAGTGGTTCTCTGATTTTGCGTCACTGTTCGGACTTGCGACTTCTGAATTGTACCAACAGTGACTTGTTTGCGACCCTGACGGGGGAAGTAGGGTTGGTGTTTAGGAATACCCCTCTAGCTAGATAGGAATCGATTCGAATCGCCGTTTCTCTCGGATAGTGAGAACTTGACTGAGCAGCAGCAACGTAGATTCACTAAATTTAAAGATATGGTTAAATGATGATGATGATGATGATAATGACAATGAGCCATGAAATACCTGATATGGTTATTATTATTTGTAACTTAATCAAGTGATTGATTAGTATAGGTGCTAATATAGAGGGTAGGTAATGGCTAAAAGTCACTGCTAGTATAGGTGAATAATGCTAATGGTTACTCAAGCTTTTACGCAAAAAGGTTGTCCAGCTAGATCCACTAAATTAAGCTATGCATGATCCTTGGTGTCATTTGTTTTGGTTTCCGACGGGTAAGTCTGGCTGAGTATATTCGAGTACTCAGGGTTTATCCCACCATGTTGCAGGTGATGTTCTTGGCCTGTTGAAGATGGTGGCTAACCACCTGTTGACACCGTTTTTTGCATGTGTCAAAATGAGCAGAGTGGGCTCTCAAAGAGTGGACAAGTCATCCAGAAGCAAGATTTGCCATTGCCTCGGCAGGTTACCTTTGACTCCAATCCTGGTAAACTTCAAGAGATGGTTAATTCTGCAATAAATCATGCTTTGATTAATCATTCCAATGTGCTGTCCAATACTGTTCATAATGCTTTGGTTCGAACTCTCAAAGAAGGACAAGCGTCACCGCATTACGTTGGGCCTGCCTATCACCAACCAGAGCCGGCATCTGTCAATACTTCATCGGCTCCCTCGGCCGTTGTGGGTACAGAAGTTACTTCTCCTCCAGTATCGGCAGGCTTACCTAATATTCAATCTACACCGATACGATCAGATCCGGTACTACCAGGAGGACAAGTTCAGCTTAATACAGATCTATCGGCATCAGCTATGTCAGGCCCTATGTCTTAGAATAGCCAGATTCCTGCTAATTGGTGGGGATATGGTATGCCTCCGGAGTCATCTACTTTCAATCCTGGGTTACCTCAAGTGTTTGATGTAGTAGGAAAAGCTCCTATACCATCGGCTGTTTCGCCGATGGCTCAAGTGCCTCAATATGCCACAGCAACTACTGTGCAACCAACTCCAGGAGGTTTCCAGATGCCTTTGGTTCAAACACCCAATTCAAGTCCATCGGCAAGCTTACTGCCGATGCAGCAAAAAGCCCCTGCTATGAGTCAAACTGGGGTTCAGTTCATGCCTCAAGCTGGTTATAATTATCCAACAATGTCAGCAAATTACCAGCCATCGGTAAGTTTTGTACCGATGAGTTCTAATAATGGTTGGTCAGGACAGTTACCTGTTCAACATACAGTTCAGCAAAATCAGCAGGTTGCATGGATTCAACAAGGTCATATGCAAGCTGGTTTCTAGAATCAAGCATCGGCAGCTCAGCCGATGAATCCTTTCTAGCAGGTTAATGGACCACAAGTAACGGCAAATATGCCGATTGCTGGAGATCGTGGGGCCACAAAGATATGTGGAGGGATATCAGCAGGCACCTCCTGTAGAAATTCAGCCAGTTCGTCAGCAGGAGGCTGATGCTTTTTGGGCCGATAAGATAGCAGAAATTATGAAGGATCAGTTTGGGATAAAGCCCAAGGTCAATACTTATTCTTATCGGACTCCATACCCTCCTGCATATGATTTAATTCCTCTCCCAAATCGGTACAAGGTACCAGATTTCACTAAATTCTCTGGGCAAGATGATACATCAACAATGGAACACGTCAATCGCTTCATTATTCAATGTGGAGAGGCAGCTAGTAGAGATGAATTAAGAGTTCGATTATTTTCATCATCTTTGTCTGGATCGGCATTTACATGGTTCATTTCATTACCACCAAATTCTATTATTACTTGGGTTGATCTAGAAAAACAATTTCATAAGTATTTCTTTGCTGGAATCCATGAAAAGAAGCTTACCGATTTAGTAAAATTGAGACAGCGTAATGATGAATCAGTAGAAAGCTTTGTGCAAAGGCTACGAGATGTAAAAAATAAGTGCTACAGCCTGGTGCTGGATGATCGGCAGCTTGCCGATCTGGCTTTCCAAGGGTTATTGCCACATCTTAAAGACAGATATGCTTCTCAGGAGTTTGAAAGCCTCAGTCATCTTGTGCAAAGGATCTCTGATCAAGATACTAGGGTTTTTTAACCTAAAAAGAATTGGAGTAAAAAAGTATCATTTGTTGAAGAAGTAGGAGATTCTGATTCTGATGAAGAACCAGTTATCGGCTTAGCTGAGTGGGTTAAGAATAAAAAGCCAATATCTTGTCCCTTTGGTCAGAAAGAGCCAGAAAAGTTTACCTTTGATATCACCAAGGCCGACAAGATATTTGATCTTCTGCTTCAAGAGGGCCAAATTAAGCTATCACCTAATCATGTGATCCCATCGGCAGAAGAGTTGAAGAAGATCTTGTACTGCAAATGGCACAATGCAACTTCACACAGTACAAATGAGTGCAAGGTGTTCAGGCAACAGTTACAATCGACTATTGAATCTAGGAGAATTAAGTTTGGTACTTCCAAGGCCCAGAAGCCGATGAAAATTGATCAACACCCTTTTCCAGCAAATATGTTAGAGGCCAAAGGGAAGACCAAGGTATTGACGTCAGAGGCTGCTGAGAAAAACGCATCAGTGGATCCCCAACATCGGATAACTACCGATGATGCAAAAAGTAAGGGTTTGCTGGGAGAAAGCAGTAGTTCCAAAAACCCTCCTCGACCTAGCATTGTGATTACCCATCGAAGGCAGCAGGAGGGTTGGCGTCAGCGTAAGGACCGATATCGACAACAGCAAGAAGAGAGACGTCAGGAAGAATGGTATCAGCATAAAGATCATTGGAGGTGCCCATTTTTCATCCATTGCTGGGAAGAAGGTATTAAATTGCCAACTGTTGAAAATTGCCCTGAGTGCAATGGTTATTATGGGGTCAATCGGTCAGAAAGGAGGTTTCAACCTGGCAATCAGGGTTTATTTATCAATGAGCCGATCAGAGGCAGAGCATCAGTGCATGATCGGCTAGGGGGCAGACTTAGTATACATGAGAGGCTTGGTAAACGTGCTGGATATTTTCCAAGGAATCAAGAGGAGCTTGAGGAGATGACAAACGCAAGAGTTCCCGATGAAGAAATATTCTACAGGGACCCTAATATATGCCGTGTAGAATCAACTGGGACTTATTATCAGCCGGTTTGGAAAACCAAGTTTCTTTGATGGTGCCCGGAGGGTCTGACAAAGACACAGAAAAGGAGGATGCAATGTGAGCATCAGGAGGATTTATACTGAGAGGAAAATTCCTCCAATGAGAGGTCCGGTCATCAGCAGTGGCAGGTAAAACACAAAAATAAGGGTCCATCGGCAGATGTTAATATGGTATTCATGTTGCCGATGGAGTTTTTGGCATTATCTGATAATGAGGAAGAAGTTGTTCTCTCTGATCAAGTAGCTCAGTTGACACTAGATCCAATGATGGTTGTTTTTGAGAAACCTATCGATGACGAGAGACAGCATCTTAAGGCTTTGTTTGTGAAAGGCAGAGTTGATGGGCAGCCTATATCTAAGATACTTATCGACAGAGGGGCTGCGATTAATATTATGCCTTATGTGATGTATCGGAAACTTGGTAAGGGAGATCAAGACTTGACCAAAACTAATATGATGCTGAAGGATTTTGAAGGCAATGTGTCACCGGCTAAAGGGGCAGTATGCGTTGAATTGACCATCGGCAGCAAAACCTTGCCGACGATGTTCTTTGTTATTAATGGCAGGGGTGCATATAATCTGCTTCTAGGGAGGGATTGGATTCATGCTAATTGTTGTGTTCCTTCTACAATGCATCAATGCCTCATACAGTGGATTGGGGATAAGATTGAGTTTGTCCCTGGTGATTCTTCTTATATCATCGCATCGGCAGAATCAGATACTTATGAGCGAACTAAATGCATATCAGGAGAAGTTTGGGAAAAAGAGTTCCTTAGAGTTGCTGATTATGAAATTCCACCGATCCAAGCAGTCGGTTCTGAAGAAGAGTTTTAATGGATAGGTTTGCCGATGATGGAAAATTAGGTCAAGGGTTCACATCGGCAGATGATTTAGTAGAAGTAGATATTGGTGATGGCGTTAGGCCAAGACCTACTTTTATTAGTGCTAAGTTAGATTCCAAGTGTAAGCAGCAAATAACTGATTTGTTAAAAGAGTATAAAGATTATTTTGCTTGGGATTATACTGAGATGCCTAGATTAGACCGATCGATAGTTGAACATCGGTTACCTATCAAATCTGGATTTTGGCCACATCAGCAGCCAGCGCGCCGATGCAACCCTAATATACTTCCTGACATTAAGGCCGAAATAACTAAATTAATTGAGGCAAAGTTTATTCGGCAGTGTTGATATGCAGAGTGGATCTCTAATGTGGTTCCTGTTTATAAGAAAAATGGAAAACTTTGTGTTTGTATTGATTTCAGGAATCTCAACAAAGCCACACCGATGGATGGCTATCCAATGCCGATTGCTGATTTGTTGATTGATGCTGCAGCCGAACATCAAATTATCAGCTTCATGGATGGTAATGCAGGTTACAATCAAATATTCATGGCTGAAGAAGATATTCCCAAGACTGCTTTCAGATGTCCAGGTCATGTAGGGTTGTTTGAGTGGATAGTCATGACGTTTAGTTTGAAAAATGCTGACGCTACTTATCAAAGAGCTATGAACTTTATTTTTCATGAATACATCGGCACATTAGTGGAGATCTACATTGATGATGTAGTGATTAAGTTTGGAGATATCACAAAACATCTAGCCGATCTACGAAAGATACTGGAGTGCACAAGGAAGCATGGATTGAAGATGAATCCTAATAAATGTGCATTTGGTGTATCGGCAGGTCAATTCTTGGGTTTTATGGTGCATCAGCGGGGCATCGAAATCAGTAGGAAGTCTATTGATGCAATTAACAAGGTGGTTGCTCTTGCCAATAAAACTGAATTGCAATCTTTGATCGGTAAGATTAATTTCATTAGAAGATTCATATCTAATCTGTCGGGTAAGATCAAGGCTTTCAGTCCATTACTTAAATTGAAAGCCGATCAGGAATTTGTATGGGGAGCTGAGCAGCAGTTAGCCCTAGATGAAATTAAGAAATATTTAACAAATCCTCCAGTGCTAGTTCCACCTCAACACGGGAAACCTTTCAGGTTGTATTTGTCAACTGATGATACCGTTATCGGTTCAGCTCTTATTCAAGAATTTGAAGAGAAAGAACGTGTTATTTATTATTTGAGCAGAAGATTAGTGGATGCTGAGACAAGGTATTCGGCCATCGAAAAATTATGTCTGTGTTTATACTTTTCTTATGTCAAATTAAGACATTATTTGTTATCTGCCGAATGTACGGTCATATGCAAAGACGACGTAGTCAAGTATATGCCGTCGATGCCGATATTAAGTGGTAGAATCGGCAAGTGGATTTTAGCATTATCAGAATTTGAACTATGTTACGAATCGACTAAGGCAGTTAAGGGGCAGGTTATGGCTGATTTTGTCACTCAGCATTGTAATACAGTAGACTCTCTGGAGGTTGCTCCTTGGACACTTTTCTTCGATGGGTCCACATGTGGTGAAGGAGCAGGTATCGGCATTGTGTTGATTTCACCTCAAGGAAGAAAGTATGAGTTTTCATTGCCAATTGTTGCTACATCGACAAACAATCAGGCTGAATACCAAGCCTTGATAAAAGGGTTAGAATTGCTGAAGGAGATACGTGCCGATGCTGTTGAAATCTTTGGTGATTCTATGCTAGTTATAAATCAATTGGCTGGGATTTATGAATGCCGAAGTGAAGTTTTGATTTCGTATTATGAAAGATGTTTGCAATTGTTGAAAGGGTTTAGAGATTTTCGTCTTGAACATATTTCTCGACTGCATAATGAGGAGGCTAATCGACTAGCTCAGCATACTTCAGGGTATCAGCCTATTCAGGAAGTGCTAACATCGGTAGTCGATACCGATGACTGGAGAAAGGAGATTGTCGATTATTTAAAGGATCCATATAAAAAGGTTGAAAGACGTATAAGGTTCCAAGCTACCAAGTATGTGCTCCTCGATGATGAATTATATTATTGAACTATAGATGGAGTTTTACTCAGATGTGTTAGCAGTGATGAATCGAAAAGTTTGATGGGTGAAATTCATGAAGGAGTGTGTGGAGCGCATCAATCGGCTTTCAAGATGAAGTGGATGATCAGAAGGAATGGATACTATTGGCCGACTATTCTTGAAGATTGTTTTAAATATTTTAAAGGATGTCAGGGGTGTCAAAAGTTTGGTAATATTCAAAGAGCGCCTGCATCGGCTATGAACCCTATAATTAAACCTTGGCCATTCCGGGGATGGGCTATCGATCTCATCGGTCAGATTTATCCGCCATCGAGCAAAGGACATAAATTTATTCTGGTTGCTACCGATTATTTCACAAAATGGGTTGAGGCAATTCCTTTAAAAAAGGTGACATCGGCTAATATAATCGATTTTGTGAAAGAGCATATTGTTTACCGATTTGGTATTCCTCAAACTATCACTACCGATCAAGGTACTATGTTTACATCGGGAGAATTTGATGAGTTTGCTGTAGGTATGGGAATTAAAGTTTTAAATTCTTCTCCATATTATGCTCAAGCTAATGGTCAGGCTGAGGCTTCTAACAAAGGGATCATCAAACTCATTAAGCGCAAAATTAAAGAAAATCCTAAGAGGTGGCATACAGTATCTGGATGGATGCATAAAAGTATAAGTGCCGATAACAGTCCTATCGGCTAAAATTATACAAGGATGTCAATGTCTCATAAAGTGCCGATGCAATAGACAAGATTTACAAGTTTAACAAGGATTGGATAGCCAATATCGCACGCACGCGAATCTGGTCGGCTTCCTTCATTTCTTTGATGTCTTCATCGGCAGCACCCTCCACAGGCTTGAGTTTTTTCTTCATGGCCAAGGCTTTGCGAGCCTGGATGTCTCTTTCTTGCTGAAGGGCTTTGATGGCATCGGGTAGCTGGCTTTCTTCTTGTTGGGTATGAGTTAAGGCTGCCTCGACTTCTTTCAATTCAGCCAATAGAGCTATCCTCTTTGCCGATAAATCTAAGATTTTCTGCTTAAGTTCAGCGCCCGAAGTCTGCAAGTTGCCGATGCCCTTGTGCTTCTCATCGGCAATCTGTTTCAGTTGTAGCATCTCTTCTTTGAGTTGAGCCTGAGCTACTCTATCGGCAATGCGTTGAGCAGCCCGTTGATATTGCAGTTGGCGGCTTTCTAAATGGGCTGCTGGGAAGAGTGCTTCTTCAACATCGGCAGGGACCTGGCCACGGATTGTTTTGAAAATTGCCTTTGCGGGGTCCGAGTCATCTACCAGTTGGGCGGTATCCTACTGTAACAAGTCTAGGAGAGCTTCCAACTTGGACTTAATTTCTGTCGATATTGTTCCCAGTGCAAGGGAAGAACTTGTTTCCTCTCCATCATCGTCAGAAACGTCAATGGTAAAGGAAAATAGGCTGTTTGGGGAGTCTTGTTCCTGAGAAAAAGAAAAAGAGGTCAGTTAAGGATAAGTATGAATATTATAAATCGACTAGGTCAATCAGCTTACCTATTTCAAGGCAATTTCCTGTACTTGGCTGGAGGAAGCAGCCTGGAGTATGCCGTGTGGAGGATCGGCTGAGCTTGCCGATGGGATATCCTCTGTGGCCTCATCGGTGGTTGGCCCTTGGGGTATGATGACCGATGGTATGTCCTGTATAGGAGGATTAACTGCTTGCTTAGTTGCATCGACTGATTCTGGCCGGCTTGCAGACATTGGGGCAGATGTGGGGATCGGCATGGACTTCTGTCGTTTTGGCTGTGCCTCGACATCTGTTAAGGCTTTGCGCTTTGCTTGGGCCTCAGCAACGGTTGGCTGGGGGGCATCAGCACTTGTTGGTTGTGGAGCTCGAACATCTGGTACGCTTGCCGATGTACCCATTTGTTGCTGCAAAACAAGTATAAGGTATGATATTTAACAGATAAAATGTAAAATCAAAGGAATACCTCTGAAGGTTTGTCAGAGGTAGTGGTGCTTGATGTTGGAGGAATTGCCGATGACGATCCAGCAGCGGCTCTTACACCCTGATGATTAATGTTAATACAGTTTGTGATCGGCATGAGTAGAAATAAACAGGGTTGTTACCTTGAATGCCTTGATCAGGGTTGTAGCAGCAGCCAATGGAGTGGTCCTAGCTGTAGCCAATTTGGACTTGGAGGTGATGGTCTTGGCACGGGTCTTCTGGTGAGTCAAAGCAGCTAAGGTGGGGGCGTTGTAGCCGATCGGTGATATCGGGGAAATAGGCCAAAGATCGAAGGGTTTCCCACTTTTGCTCATAGATGGTGCTGGGTTGTTAACCTGTCACAAGAAAGTTAGTTACCGATATATGAAAGGAAAAAGCAGAAGGGAGTTAAAAGAAACTTACTGCATCATCGGGGATGGCGTATTCAGGGTCGATCATGTGCCGATATGTGTGAGCAGATGTTGCAAACAGTTGTTCCCTCCACTCTCGCCACCATTGCTTATATGATTCGGTGATGAAAGATGCTGGCGTCCAGATGGATATATCGACATCTGTAGTATCGGCATCGGGGGAAAGTCGCACTACCCTGCTCCAATCTATTCTGCAGGTGATTGTTTCTCTAGGTTTGATCACATCGGCAAAACAAAGTTTGATTGGCAGTTGCCCAAAAGCCAATTGACGGGATACTGCCGATGGATTGTAAAATTCATACGTGATATTGGTGTTTTTCCCGCTACCGAATGTGTTTACTGGGATTGCCCTGGGAGTAATGATGGCCATCATGAGTTCATTATCCTGATTTAGAGTGTCATCGGCAAAGTTGAAAAGAAGGGGGAATCTGTTTTCTTCGTCAATATAAGGTACCCAGGCCCTATGATCACGAGAAAGACCATTGTAGAAGCTTTGGAAGAATCTGCCGATCTGGTCTTCATTGGCCTCTGTTCCAGGGAGGACAATTATGGCTTCACCAAAATTGAGGGGTGAGCGTGTTGCCGATTCCTCATCCCCAAGCACGTGGTCTTCAGCAATTTCTCGTGGGAATTGTTGGGCAAAGAAGTCCCATTGCAAACGTTTGTGCATATGGGCATTCAGCCACATGTTGATAAACCACCACGGGCCTCCTAAGTTGCCGATGGGTTCGCCAAGCAAAAGTTTCTGAGACACTTGATGAAGAAGATGATAAGTGGAGCTCAGAAGGTATCGGCCAAGAGGGAACCTTACACCATTGGCCAAGAGTTCAGCCGTAGGGAGGAAGGCGTTGGTTGGTCCTACTGATCGACCACAGAAGATAAATTTTTCTAACCACATATTCAAGAATGTGGCATGTTCCTTCTGGTTAACTGTCCCGGTCCTCTGGCATTCTTGAATATATCCCGTCCAACCGCCGATGTTGCGGGTATTCACCCTATATTCAGATTTTCTGCCATAGATGGAGCCTTCATCGGCAGTTGAAATGTCCAAGCCAGTGAGCATGTAGACATCGGCAAGTGTGGGAGTAGCTGGGCCATGTCCAAACATAAAAGTGTTTGTTGTGTCTGACCAGAAGTAAGCAGCTGCAATCATCATTGACTCGTTCTTTTGCATATCGGCAATGGATAGCCTAATGCATTGGTCTAGCTTCCGTTCTGCCCAGTGTACTTGCATCGACCTGTTGACCCTCAAGTACCAATCTTTCCACCCTTTGGTGGTTTTGGGCCAAGATCGGAATGTATCTTTCCATAAATTTAGAGAGAAATTTTGGGCTCTAAAAGGGATTTTGTTAACCTCTGCATTAATCAGATCAGTTGGATCTGGGTTGCCCATTGGTCCTAGGCATTGGAAATGCGGCTGATCGGTTGGAATAACTAAATTGTTGTGAAGTTCCTAAGTTTAGAGGATCCGAAGAACAAAGAAAAAGAGAAAAAATTACCAACTGTATGAACTCGCAAAGACCAGAGGAATCGAGGTAAAAAGTAACAGAAGTGGAACGAACCACAGGGACGTCGAAGTTGATTGCCATTATCTTGAGGTAGATGGGGGCACGAGCTAGAGACTCGAGGTTGACGCTGGAGAAAAGTTCTTGTTGGTTGAGGTCGCACAGTTGTTCATCGGAGTCGCCGCCGGAAAGAGAGAATGCCAAAGATTGGAGTCTGAGGGTAGAAGACGAGCGTTCCGGAGAAATCTATTTATAAGCCGCTCGGAGTAGGGGTATTTTGGACTTATCTCTATGCCGCGCGCATGTGGGTCGAGGTGGTTCAGATGGATATGGTAACTGTTCGCACGATAATCAAGGGATTGTACAGATGATTTGATGGCAAGGAAGAGATCTTGGTACATGATATTTTAATTCTGAAAATGGCGGCATTATTATGTTAGGATCTTGCCGATGGATTATTATTTTGGTATCTTAACCATAATCAGGGCAAGAGTGGTTGGAAATTGTGCGATATTTACTGAGGTGCGTGAATCAGGACTAGATTTGATTAGATTTGATAACAGATCAAGTTTTGGCTTGGAGGATGAGTTACGGTAATTAGGCGAAGGCAAACGTTATCTGGAGTAAATTGCGGAGCATTAATGGTTTTATACTCTGAAATTGGGGGCATGTGTTGACACTGTTTTTTGCACGTGTCAAAATGAGCAGAGTGGGCTAATCGGTAGGAGGAAAGTTACTGTATACGCTGATAGCCGATGAAAATCAGCTTGTAAAGATGGTTGCCGATGAATGGTGGTGATCGATGGAAAGGTTGATTTAGACTCGGGCGTTGCCGATAAGGTTGGAGATGTTATTGTCGATGCCGATGAAGGAAGGCTTGAAAACTACTGCTGATGAAATAGGAAGTATGCCGATGGAAAGGAGGTTGGTGAGAATTCCATCGTAATTGAGGCGGACAGGGAAATAGATAGGAGTTGATTTCCTTTTCTATATTTGTTAGAGTATGATTCATGTAAGAGTCACGTGTTTCCTTAGATATGGACTTGGTGTCCTAGTCGTATTTGGTTATGTCTCTTTAGATCAGGGTATAAATATAGATTGAGGGGCGATGTAATATATATCAATCAATATCAAAACCAATTTTTACTCCTATTTGCATCTACTTACTTTTCAGCGACTTCGTCAATTTGCATATTTTTCCTTTTTACGAGTTCTCATTGATTCGGTGAGTTGCATCGCTTCAGTGCGACCTTCAGCGATTCTCGAGTTCCGCGTGAGTACCTCTTGGCCGTGACTTCCGGGCGTATCGCTGTTGTCAGGACCAAAGTGCTCGTATCTTCATCCTTGTCGATTAACAGGTCAAATCGACTGGCACGCTTTGGATATCGATTCGGGTATTAGCCCTTTGTGTTTGCAGATCCACTTTTGCATCAACACCACCGGTGGGCTCGGTGATTCTATAGTTACTTCTCATCTATATGCTTTTGTCGGATGATGTCACTTATGCTAGCAATGTATTTGGAACATATATTAATGTAATCATTTGAAAGCTATGTTGTTTTCAATAATCGGTTTTGAAACCCAAACTTGTACTATTATTTGTGAACCCATTTGTAATATTATTTTTGCTGCAACTCTGCGTATGTGATGTGTATTTGCTTAATCACATGATCTTGGTTGTAATGTTGATTTACCGAGGTCTTTGGGGACACTCGACGGACTACCGGGTTTATATAAGTAAAAGTATGCGTGTGTCAACGTGTTAGCGGGGACAGCCGTACTTGATCTTGTATAAATTGGGCGGTTCTTGCTCCCCTGCCATTCCTACGCCGTACTTGATCTTGTATAAATTCACCGCCAACGCTACTTGCTGCCGCCGTGCATGGCCAGTCAGCACGGTCCGTCTCTCGGCCATCCGCGGCAACCTTAGGGTGCGAATGGACCCCATGGTGCTCCCCTGCCATTCCTACGCCGCTGACGAGCCTTCTCCGGCCGGCGACGACAAGCTCCGGCGCATCCTCTGCTCCTAAATCCCGTCAAGGACCGCGCGCAACAATTCAACATAAGGGAAGGGCCGTTCTGCGAAGCCATGACTCATTTGAATAGTGCTCCTGAGGACCTCTTCGCTGTAGTTTAATTAATGTTTTCTGCAGGGACCCCGATGCAAGACTTACATGTCTTTTCTTTTGTTTTTACAGATTTGAATGATGAACTTTGAAAATTCATAGTAATTAGTATAAAAATTGTAAAATAGTAAATGAGGACTTTTTGGAATCCTTCCGAAATTTTCTATGCATTAGATCTATAATGTGGCATGTTTTAGTTTAAATATTTTGCTGTAAAAATAGATCTATGCAGTTAGGTTCTTGATACTTGTCATGTCTTGTCTTTTTCATAACTGCAGTTTTTATGCTCAAATAAATGTGAAATGTTTGTGGAGTGCTACTAAGGTGATGGTTGATGTCTGATAAAAATTTCAGGGGTTTAGGATTTATATTTTAAGAGTTATAAAAATAACAAATGCCCTATATTGCCTTGCTCCTACTCTGAACAGTTCTGC
Source organism: Miscanthus floridulus (assembly GCF_019320115.1). Taxonomy (NCBI): domain Eukaryota; kingdom Viridiplantae; phylum Streptophyta; class Magnoliopsida; order Poales; family Poaceae; genus Miscanthus; species Miscanthus floridulus. The sequence goes on along the minus strand of NC_089581.1, from coordinate 29,239,444 downwards.
ATGTTTGAATTAATTGGCTCAGTTAAGTTATGAATAATGACTTGATGAAAATACATTAGTTGTATTACTTTTATTAAGCTTTTCAAAAAGCTAAATATCATGATTTTTGGTTAAGTAGATCTTGAGTTATACTTGCTTAAATCTCTGTGGCTGTTTCTGCCCAAACCCAGAGAGGGTTTCCTTGTTCTTACTGTGGGGCCTTCTTAATAGTATAATTAGCTTTAGGTGTTTACAACAAAGTTCTTTATAATTTGCTAATATTTCTAAAAAGTCTAGAATCACATTTATGGGACATGTATAACTCCATTTATAGTTGTTTAAAGTGGCATCTCGGTTTCTGTCTATGTTTTGGACAGAGATGCAATTATTGGATTAGTTGACCCTTCTAACTGTAGAATCATCTTAATATGAGAATAATAAAGTTGTAGGTAACTTCCTAAGCTTTTCAAAAAGTTATGGTTCATGTTTGTTGGAGGTCTAGAACTCTAGTTATGCTTCTCTGAAGTTCCTATCCGCTTTCTGTACCACTGCTGTTGGGCTGCATTTGCAGTTTTGCTTGTGCAATTATTTTCGTGGTGTAAATGATGTTTGCTATGGTTGTAGTGAATATAAAAGTTGTAGTAAATTTCATAATCTTGCTTGTGTTCAAATTGTAAGACCATAGGCCTGATAGTTTAGGAGTTACATGACTTTTAAGTCTTCTGTCAAGTTTTGATTGTATTCGGAGCAGATCTGAAAGATGCTAGTGTTTGATCTAGTTAGGATTTGAATCGCACCTAGATGATAATAAGAAAGTTGTATATAACTCACTTAAACATCTTGTGTTAAATGTTCCTAGCATTTGACCAAATATTTTTGTGAGTTATGCCTGTTTACAGTTGGGTTTATGGCTGCTCTCTGTCAATTGTGGACCAGTTTCTGTAAATGGGTATATTTGACTTAGTTAACTTGAGAATCATGCTAAGATGATTAAAGATGAATTGTATAAAATTTCATAAGCTTTCTAGAATGTCTTATTGCATGGCTATTTGATTTGTATAACTCTAGTTATGATCCAAACATGAAGCTGTTGTTTGCAGTCTAGAAATAGACAGATGCTAGTTGTGTTGGCTTACTCCATATGTTGCTAAGTGTGGCTTATGCCCTTGTTGATGGTCAAGTTATGATACTTATGACCTTGTTAAACTTGTGTCATGCCTGATGTGCTTGCTCTCTATAGTTAGTTGTGTGATGTTAGTTAAATAGCTATTGGTGTCTATGTCTTGCATAATCTTGTGTTACCATTCATCACATTCATACACATGCATCTTGCATCTCATTTAGGTACGCTAGATGAACCACGTGAAGGATGTGATGTGGAGCCGAACTTGAAGATTGGGTTTGGTGGATCTATCCTGAAGATGGAAGGACTAAGCAAGTGCTAGGACCGGAGATGTCACCAAGTCGGTGCAAGCTAACTGAACTGACTTGTGTCGGATCCCAGGCAAGCCCCAGAGCATTCAAAGTCTCCCAATATTTTACAAATGATTACTTAAGTACTTATGATTGATGCATTAGGTTATAAGAGTTGAATGGAATCACTTGATGCATATGAATCCCTTGTCTAGATATTACACCTTTAACCCGGTATAGGTCCAGGATTGAGTATATGCTTAGCCCTGCTTAGACCGGTAGAAGTCGGGTGATTTCCTGTCACCTGCGAGATATAGGTGGATACCAGAGCACGGTTGGCTATATTTGCTATCGTGGAACTGAACCATGGGGTAAAAGAAAACCAAGGCCGAGCAGAGTCTATGCGTAGGTTGACTCATGTGATTCCGTCTGTGCCGATCAAGGACCGTACCATTGTTGGAACTTCTGACAAGATTGAACACATGCCTATCACTTAGCTGGCCAGATAACTCATTCCGACCGTGAAGCCGAGTAGCTCAACTCAGGCCAGGCCCCATTCTATTGTGTGCTCCTTGCGGGGGGTGATCAGACTGAGCCCAAAGGCAGGCTAGGCCTGAACGTCCTGGCATTTGGTGTCCTAGATTGTGCGGCGCGGTACGGACCCACAAAATGTGTACCTGAGTTGTACCAAAGGTGACCTAAGGTGACCGTTGATCTGGTCTGCCAAGGTTTGTGTTAGGAATAAATTCCCAGCTGGTTGAAATCGATTCGAATCGCCGTCACTCCCGGATAGTGAGAAACTTGGCTAGCTCCAACATCATAGTAACTGTGTTATGGAACATGAAGGTTCGAATGAATATAGAATTACAATACCTGCTATGGTTACTATTGTATGCTATTAAAATGATGTACCACATGTTTGGCACAGGATAGTTGCTAATCTAGAGATGGATAGTTCTAATTAACTTGATGACAGAATTATAATTGTATAATTGAGTTAATCGCTTTTTATGCAAAATGTTGTCAAGCTACCTCCACTTATAAAGCCTTGCATACTCCTTGGAGTCAATTTTATTTCTGGTTTATGATGGGTAAGTCTAGCTGAGTACATTCAAGTACTCAGGGTTTATCCCACCATGTTGCAGGTGAGTTCTTGGCCTGCTGAAGATGGTGGCTAACCGCCGGTGGGCTCGGTGACTCTATATTTATTCTCATCTATATGCTTTTATCCGAGGATGTCACTTATGCTAGCAATGTATTTGGAACTTATATTAATGTAATCATTTGAAAGTTATGTTGTTTTCACTAATCAGTTTTGAAATCCAAACTTGTACTATTATTTATGAACCTATTTGTAATATTATTTCCGCTGCAACTCTACATATGTGATGTGTATTTGCTTAATCACACGATCTTGGTTGTGATGTTGATTTACCGAGGTCCTGCGTGACACTCGGCGGACTACCGAGTTTATATAAGTGAGAGTATGCGCGTGTCCACGTGTTAAGCGGGGACAGCCGTACTTGATCTTGTATAAATTGGGCGGTTCTATCACAATGCAAGCCTCCATTTTGGCCGAGAGATCCATCGCATCAGCGATGGTGAGTGCTTCTCTTTCGTAGTCGTAGGCGGTGGAGATGTTGGCATGCAGGGTGAGAATGCCCTGTTCCATTAGGATCTTCAACATTATGTAGACATAATGGGGCATGGCCATGAACTTGGCGAGAGCTATTTGGCCAAGGATGGCGTGGTAAGCTGTGTTGAATTCTACCATGAAGAGGATCGTGTAGTCAGTACAGAAGTGGTCGGCGGGGCCAAACTGGACTAGCAAGGTGATCTACCCCAAAGGTTGGGACGCTCTACTAGGTACAATACCCCAGAATGGAGAATCAACAGGGACAAGATTGTCCTTTGTGAGGCCTAACTCAGTTAGGGCTCCAACAAAGAGGATGTTGAGGGCACTCCCACCGTCAATGAGGACCTTCTTGAACCGCACGTTGCTGATGATTGGATCCAGCATGAGTGGGAAATGCCCTGGGTATGGGATATCAGCCCACTGGTCGGCCCTACTGAATGTGATAGGATGCTCCAACCAGTCTAGATATTTGGAATCAGTGACTGTGTCGTACTTGGTGATCGACATGACCTACCGAGTGATGAGCTTCTGCTAGCGCTTGCTCTCGGTGGTAGTGTACCCTCTAAAGATTGTGGTGATAGTCTTGTTGGCATCTTGGAAAGCAGGTGGTGCATCCTTAGGATGCTCCTCCCCCTTGCCATCATCTGACTCATCGTCCTTGCGCGTCTACTATTTTTGTCCCTCATCGCAGAAAGCTATGGCCATGCCATAGCATTGTCATATGGTGTGCTTGCTGTTCTTATGAATTAGGCATGGACCATCGAGGAGCTTGTTGTAAGTAGCATTGAAATTGCGCTTTGCACGTGGCTGCTCTACATTGTTGATTAAGTTTTCCGGTCGGCGGCGACACGGTCATGCAACCCTCGATCCCTCTAGCCGATCATTATGACGACATTCACGGTCATCATAGCGCTTATCATAATCTTCATAACACCGTTCTTCATGGCGATCATCATCACAATGTGGGTGGCAATCCGAGTGGGAAGCACAAGCAATGTCGTCCTTGAACCACCGATCAGCTTCTTCGGAGTCTGCGTACGAGTTTGCAACCATGAGGAGTTCACCGATGGTCTAGGGCTTCTTGCGATAAAGTTTGGAGCATAGCTCCTGATGGAGATGGAGTCCTTTGGTGAAAGCGGAGATGGCCTCGCTATCCCCGATGTTGGGGATGGTGTTTCTTGTTTCGGAGAAACGCCTAATGTAGCTTCATAGAGGTTCCCTAGAGGTCTGATGGAGCTTCTCCAGATCATATTTCGTGCCTGGCTGCTGGCACGTTGCCATGTAATTGTCGATGAAGACTTTCTTGAGATCATCCCAAGATTCAATGGAGTCCTCCCCCAAGCCTGTAAGCTAATTATTGGTAGATTAGGAGAGCATAACAGGCAGATAGTTTGTCATTACGTCGCTATTTCCCCTAATGGCATGTACGATGATCTCATAGAGCTACATCCACTACTTAGGATTAGCCGTGTCATCATAGGGATCGACCCCAAAGATCCTAAAGCATGTGGGCCACTGTACAGCTCGCAACCTTGCTGTGAAGGGATGAGGTCCCATTAGCTCAACATCGGGGAATGGTCGGAGGCCGATGGGGTTACCGTGTTGGTCATCATACTCCTGTCGGCATTGGAGCTCTACCTGATGCCGTTGGGCATGACTGTTCTCGATGCGATTGCGGTCATCGAGATTGGCGTTGATATGATCATGTCATAGAACCAACCAATTTATAAGAGCACAAGTACAAAAACAATCGCCGAAACGATCAAATTCTCACACTTGAGCCCATATAAACTAGGTAGTCAACTGAAACCACGAAGGATTTCAAACCAACTTGCATACAACCAAGATCATAGTAATTCAACATAACACATCGTACGTTACAACATTTCACAAATAGTTTGCAGGTAGATTACAACACCTTAGAGTCATAATTATTACAAACCAAGTCTTATAAACTAGCGGAAGCAAATAGTTTCACTCACACACACGAGTTCAAATACAAGTACCAGCTTGCTGATCACATCCCACAAAAGCATTCAGATAAGGTAAACAGAGATCATGCCCATGATCTAGTCTTCATCACCCGCCGGGTGGAGACAGTACTTACAGAAGCCCTGATAAATAAGGTCATCTATAACAAGAGGGAATAAACCCTGAGTACGAGAATGTACTTGAAACGACCCAAATTTCCACGAAGGGAAATCCATAGCATCGAAGTGTAATAAGATCATTGTAGATCATATTACCCAAATTCCAGTCGAATATCACATCCATACAACAATAATATCAGAGTACAAATAGTGCGGAATTACATAATTTATTACATCGCCGCATTGGCGGAATCAAAAGTAGCATTCATTCAGAATAGCTTGAAGATAAGATCGCCAAACTCGAGCGTAGGCACGAACCCCTCATCCGTCAAACTCCTCGGAGCTATACTCCTCAGCAGAACCTGTGCGCCAAAATTTATCAGTACGATTTGTACTGGCCACTCCCATCCCTATGAGCATTGCTTTGTGGAAATTGGATGCAAGTTGGATATAAGCAAAACGAACCTATAAGGCTGGGGTTTCCTATGCAGTAGCATATCAAGTAAATAATAGTTTGTCAAGTTTTAACACCATTCCCACACACATTCCACTCCATTCCCTTTTCTAAGCTAGGTTTCGATCCTAGGATCAACATACCACCATCTCCATATCATCACCATACCATACCATCGCTCAGTTGATAGGCCAACTCCCTCTCAGCACTGTCTCAAGGCCCGTAGCCCCTAGCTATGACCGACACTCTCTCATGGGGGAAGAAGAGAAGGACTCATCTCACTATCTAGTTTAAGCGAAACCCAGGAAAGGTCCATAGCCGACAAGTCAGCACATGTATCGATCGATCAACCATACACTCTGCAGAGGTTTTACATAACCACAAGATCCGCCTTCCTTGCTGACCGTCGTCAACTAGGCTGATTCTGGCCGCTTGCTAGCCTAGGATAATGCCACTCTACCATTCAGCCCTGGTTCACCCCAAGTCAAGTCTAGGGTGGCTAAAACTGTGAGTCATGAGCTAGGTCCACAAGGTCTCCATGAAGTCTCAGAAGGGTGTGGGGGGATCCTCTGCGCCTCGTACCTCCTTACACTGTCCGCTATCAACCTAGCAGTAGTGGCAATATCCTACCAAGTAGTCCAGCCATCCCGCACCATATAGGGCGAGTGGTACGTAAGGCTTCTCGGTGAATCTGAGTACTAGTAAGTCCTTAGGGATGACCAAGCCAGAATGTCTCCATCAGGGTTTCCATTTACCGTGCCACCATAGCACCTCCTTCCCAGGCTCCACCCGTCACAGGTTCACACCCAAGTCTACCTCATATACCATTTACCCACCATAGGTATCCATTTCTAGGGGTGCCCAGGTAGCATCCCATAGCAAGACTTGCCCCAGGCTCGTCATATACTCCAACTTGGTCGACACAACCCTCACCCTCCACACACCCAAGTCACACACGCAACACTCTCCCCATGGTCCAGATAACACCAGTATCCACCACGCACATAGTATAAGCGTAGTAGAAATATAAGTAATGAAATGTATAGCAGTAAGCGTGTGTCTAGCCTAATAGCAGGGTATGCAGGGGTAAGGTTGCGTCAAGGTAAGGCTTTCAAGCAAGCATACTACCATGCAAGTCCTATCATAATATGACTGTAGCAGTAAGGTAAAGCGATAGCAGTTCCATGTTAGCCATGCGTAATAGGTGCTATGAGATTGGGTGGGATGTGGCACCTTCAGTGTAGTCATCTCTGTTCTCCTCACGGTACTCACAGTCCTTGTCCGTCAGGTTCTCCTCCGAGTCTGCATTGTTCGTATTATAGTCGCGTTAGCAACGTCTATAGAGTAGCACAAAGAAGCAATGAAAATTCAAAAGAGTCAAATGCACTCAAACATGGGTTCATTGCGTAGAGCTCGATATTAGATGAATTTTGGTCCTGATTTCATATTTTTCCGAGGTCGTATGAATTAGTTATGAATTTCTGAAGTTTAAATCATTTCTGAAATTGGATAAAGGCTGAATTCATCCTGGGCTGACACGTGTCACGCTGTGACTGGTCCATGTGGCATGATGATGTTAGCATGATGTCATCATGACATCATTGTCTCGGTTCTGAGCTGACAGGTGGGGTCCAGCGGACGTCACCATGTCGTCAGCATGTCGTCAGGAACGTCACCCGTTCTAACAGGTGGGTCCAGGGACTCTTGGGTCACTGACATGTGGGTCCGGTCAAAGTCAACATCGGTCAACGATGAGTCATCGGTCAGCGGTCTACGGTCAACTGTCAGGGTCACTGACGTGTGGGTCTCGTGTGACGTCATCATGACATTAGCGTCTGACATGTGGGTCCAGAGCGTCTGTGTTACTAACATGTGGGGCCAAGTCAACGGTCAACGCTGACCGGTCAACGGTCAATACGGGCCGGGTCTCAAACGGGCCTTGGTGGGCTCGGGTTGGGCCGGTGTGGGCCGGGCTGACCCGGACACGTGGCAAGCTGTGGCGCTGCCACGTCGTAGCCGTGGGCCTCCACTGGGCTGTGGTCTTCGGCTATGGGCGTGAGCGTGGCTCACGGTGGACCAAGAGACGCTGGTCCATGGACCTAGGGCAGGGTCCATGGTGGACCAAATCCATCATCATTTCTCCTCGACTCGGCTCATGTGCACCGGGTGTAGGGCTGCGCTGCTCAACTTCCCCCTTCTCCTCTGTTTCTTTCACAGCGCGCTCCCACCGGCGACGTGCTCACCGGCGAGCTCCCGCAACGGCTCAAGCATCCAATTGAGGTGGGGAAAAGCCTCCCCGCACCATGGCGACTGCAACTGTGGGGTCAGGGCGACGGATGGTGCTTCCTACGTCTCTGGTCATGACGAACGGCGGCTCAAGCACAACCGGTGTGCGGGAATGGCATGGGAGCAGTGGCATTGGCCGGTTCTGTGGTGCGCATGGGTGCCACAATGCTCTATCGGGCATGTTGGGCAGGTCAAGGGGTCCTCTAGGGCCTCCGATGGCTTTGGCCACGGCGGCGGTCTTCCGATCGCGTCGGCGATGTCGGTGTGGGGGCTATGGCCTCGGAGGGGTGTCACAGTGGGGAGTGTAGGTTCCTACGGATCAGTGTGGATGCGGCGAGGGTGTCTAGAGCTCAGGGTAGGGCTTCCAGTTTCCAGGTGGCCGGTAGAGTCTTCCCGGTGGCCACGGCGACATGGTGATGACGGCGAGGCACGCGGGTCACTACAGGGTTCCAGCGGGGTGGTCACGGCGTGCGCGTGAGTTACCCATGGCTTCAGCGAACGGGACGGGCGAGTCAAGGAGGCGCCAGGCACTCCGATCGGTACTAGCCACGGTGGTCGGTGCTCGGACCGGTGGTCGGGTGCTCGAACCGGTGGTCTGGTGCTCGGCACGGTGGTCTAGTGCTCGGACCGGTGGTCAGGTGCTCAGATCGGTGGTCTGGTGCTCGGCACGGTGGTCTGGTGCTCGGAGGTGGTCTGGTGCTCCGGTGGTGGCTGCACCATGGCGGCGGCGTCATGAGCGTGGCATGCGTGCTCGACTATGGCGTCCGGGGAACCTAGAGAGGCCTACAGCGTCCAAGGGCTCGGGGATGGTCACGGTCAACGTGAGTGTCCTATGCTAGTGTGCCTAGAGGCCGGGGATGGCCTTGGCCTACGCGCTCATGGTATGGAGCGCCATGGCCGAAGTAGCAGAGTCGGGCGGCGAGCAGGGGAAAAATCGGGGGCTCACCGTAGGTGCTGTGGAAGAGAGGATAGCGGTGCAGTGATGAGTTGTGGCCATGTAGCTCCAGAAGCAGTGCCGTGCAGTGCCGACCCACGATCGTGATGACGACGATGGCATCGCCCTCGGCTCCGGCGACGTCGGCAGTGCACGGGGGCTCTGATCCTCCTCTCACAATCACCTTCTCGGCCCTCTACTCTCGGTGTGGTGCGGCTGCTGGGCCACCAAGCGGCGGCAGAGGCTGAGGGAGAGGCTAGGGCGCCGGGCGTGAGCGGCGTGCGGGCTGGCTTTATAGCCGAGCGCCATGCCTCCCATGGCGGATGGCATCATGCGGTGGAGGTGTGTGCATCGCATCAGACGGTGGTGTGAGGTTGCGTGGGCGCGGCGCAAGGGGACAGGGTCATGCCCCGAGCGTGACCCCCTGGCCCGCCCCTGCCACAGCTATCGGGCGCCGGTCGTGTAGGCGGTTGAAGCGTGGGTGAGGAAGACGACACTATAGACGGGGGTGGCTGACATGCGGGGTCCAGCGGACAGTGGCTGTGAGCGAGGCAGATGGGTGCGCGGGCGTGGGCGACGCGTTGGGCCGGCTGGTGGGCCACGTACGTGCGCGCACCGGTGCAAGGTGGGCGCGGTTGGGCTGGCTGGGCCGCGAAGCCGAGCAGCCTGGGCGGCGAGGCCTTCTTCCTCATTTCCTTTTTCTGTTTTCTTTTCCTTCTTCCTTGATTTGAATTCAAATTTGGTTCTAAAATTTGAATTCCAATTTGGTGCACCTAATTTATTGGAGTTGTTAAGCATATCATAACTCAAATGGAAATCCAAATCACATTTTGAATAATCAATGTATGCAACACTTTATTTGTTAGAATTTAAATAAACACAATTATCTAATGACATGCCATGCTTATGTATTAACTTGGGTTGGGGTTAGACCTAATGCATTTCTTAGGTTGGGTTACTATACATGACACTCATTATCACATGGGAGTTCTAAGAAAAAAAATTTGTAGTTGGTATTTTTAGTGTGTGGATTTTTGGGTTGTTACAGTACTCAGCTAGACTTACCCATCGGAAACCAAAACAAATGACACCAAGGATCATGCATAGCTTAATTTAGTGGATCTGGCTGACACTTTCTTTTTGCGGAAAAGCATAAGTAATAATGATCAACTCTTAACCTGAGCTAGCAGTGACTTTTAGCCATTAACTAGTCATCTATATTAGCACCTGTACTAAGCAATCATTTGATTAAGATGCAAACAATAATAACCATAGCAGGTATAAATCGCGGCAACATTATCATCATCATCCATTTAACCATATCGTTAAATTAATTGAATCTACGTTGCCGCTGCTCAGTCAAGTTCTCACTATCTGGGAGAGACGGCGATTCGAATCGATTCCTATCCAGCTGGAGGGTTATTCCTAACACAAACCCTGCTTCCCCCATCAGGGTCGCAATCAAGTCACCTTTGGCACAACTCTGGAGTCGCGAGTCCGAACAGATCGGCATTCTCAGAGAACCACTCTGCCAAGGTTGATCGGGACTCTAACCCGCCTTGGGCTTATGTCAATGGCTCTCCGCACATCCTTACTACCTCCAGAATGCGCGCCACTGCTCGCGTTCCCGGCCTGAGTCGAGCTACTAGGCTTCGCGGTCAGAATGAGTTATCTGGCCAGCTAAGTCTTAGGCTGCGTTCAACATGACATGAGGACGTACAGCGTATCGGTCCTTAAATGACACAGACGAAGTCACTATGTCCAACCCTACACAAGACTCCGCCCGGTCTTCATTCATTATTAACATGGTTCTTTTCCACGATAGCAAATATAGCCAACTGTGATCCACCTCATCCTAAAGCTCATAGGTGACAGGAAATCACCTGACTTCTACCGCACTAAGCATGGCTAAGCATTTAACCCATTCCTGAACTTAATTAGGATTCAAGTGCGATATCTGGACAATGATAGATATATAATGCAGCAATTGGTTCCAACCACTTCCTATACTTAATGCATCATCAACAATAAAAGATACTCAAGATATTTGTAAAAACATGGGAGACTTAGAATGCTCTGGGGCTTGCCTTTCAGGAAAGAGGATGGGCGGTGGTCAGGGCACTCGGGCAACTCCTCCTCGGTGGCTGCTTCGTCGATTGCCTGAACCTTGGGCTCCTCCTGCTGGCTCGCTCCCTCGAACTCCAGAAGCATCACTCCCTCTGGCACACATATTGCATGTATGCGGAAAATAAATATCATGGATGCACATGAACGAAGTTAGGAATGCTCGGGGAATGCACATGCTTACTGCAGTCCGCATTTTCTGACTTAAGCTCTATTCAAATCACTTTAACTTACCAAGTTTATACAACCTAATGTACAATTACTCATCTTCAGTTAAGGACCTAGCACCTGCACCTAAGTATGTTCTAAAGTTAGGCTAGCACCTAAACAATCAACAAGAACATTGCAACAAAGCATACACACAAACATTCGTATTTCAGCAAAACAGGAACTTATATAGTGGTACAGTAAACTGATCATAACCGGAGATCTATAAATTGAAATGACAGGCAACAAGACAATTTGGAAAGCTTATGAAATTGCCTACAATTCATTTTCAGACCTCAAGGCATGATTCCAAACTTTACCAGGTTGAATTTACATAACCACATAATCAGGTCCAAACAAGACAGAGAGCAAGCAAAACTGTGATCCAACTTTGAATGACTGTAGCTCCTAAACTACTGGTCCAAATGCCACCAAATTTTAACAGGAGCTAGATACATAAGTTATCTATAACTTTCATATTCACCACTTTCTCAGCAAACCAAATTATCATGGTGAACTTTGTAAAGTTCCTAGAACTGTCCAGAAAGACAAAATGCAAGGAAATATTTATTAACTTATGTTGTAAACATACAATTGGACAAAACTAACTTTACTCACTTATCACACATATCACAAGAACACCAGAAAGTAAAGTGTTCACCACCAATTCATTTCTTTTAATGCTTTTCTTAATTTATTTAATTATTTAAGAGGAACGATAAACATATATGAAAACTACACCATTTAACCTACAAAACTTACAGTAGGTACTACATGCTACAAGTAGGCCACTGTAAAAATTTCACATTATTTGAGCAAGTATAACATCCTACACAAAAATGACAAGGCATAAAGGCTTAAAATGACATAAATAGGAAACCCTAGTGAAAAGTGTCAAGCAACAGATTTTATATTTTTCCTAGCATCCTTCAGGTACTAGGACATCCTCCAATAAATTTCATGGCCATTGGATTCATATATAAATTACTAAAATTCACACAAGGATCATCCAATGATAAAAGGAAAATCTATAGCACACAAACCATATATGCACTGACTCTCAAATTTTTACCAAAGCTTCTACTCATCAAGACGAGCTCACCACCAAAATTTCATAATTTTTGGAGCAAAGGAACTCAAGATATATTTTAAACAAGTTTGCAATCATTTAAAAGCACATTTTAAGTTTCAATTTAATTCTTCCAAAAATTCTACTACAAGTGTTCATGTTATATTTTTACTAAACACTACACTTCACCATGATCCTAACAAAATTGGAACCACCCAATTTGGATTTACAAAACTGGAGATACAAATTTTACAAAACAGCATTCAAATCTGAATTATTTGAACTATCCTTTTAACACTCAGTCACTGGCAGGCGGGGTCCACGGGTCAGCCGGGCTCGCGCGTCAGTGACACAAAAACAAGGGAGGCGGCTTGCTAGTCATGGAACCGGCGGAGCTCACCGACGGCGGCATCACCGGCGATGAGGAGGGTACCTCCGTGTTCGCCATGACCTCCCGCACCGATTGACATCCTAACCCTAAACCCTACCGGCCCCTAAGTACCCTGGCCACGGAGCTCGGCGGCTCGGCCATGGCGCATGGCGGTGCGTGGCCATGTTCTGGCTCAGCTGGACCGACGTTGAAGGTGACATCTTCACCCGAGCATCTGTACATGATGGAGAAGGCTAGATGAGAGCTAGGGAAGGAGGAGAAAAGCGGTGTTGTGCTGGCCACGGAGAGCGCAACTCCGGCAAGGTCCGGACGGCGGCGGAAATGAAAATGTGGCCACTACCTTGGTTCTTCGGCTCAACGGCAAGGTGGCTGAGCTAGAGGAGGCTATAGTGGAGTTGTGGGCTAGCTGGAGGTAGCGTTATTATGGTGGCGAAGGAGCTCAGTGTCGGTGTTTCGTACAAGCACCGGCAAGTAAATTTATAGTAACACGCGTTAGGCTCGGATGGTGCGCTAAAGGACACAGGATTTATACTGGTTTGGGTGGAACGTCCCTACGTCCAGTTTGTTGCTGCTTGTGTTATTAGCACCGTAAATGATCTGTAGTAAGGGATACAAACTACCGAGAGAGGGACTGGTCCCAAGTCTCTGATCGAAGGATTGAAAGGTGGTCAAGAGCTTCGTAGCTGCTTGAATGTGTGTGAGTGCGTTCTATTGTTCGGTCCTATTTTTTCTGTCCCTTTGATGGAGGAAGCGCATCCCCTTTTATAGATGAAGGGGCTGGCTTTACAAGGGTGAAGGCTCCAGGATGCGTACTCTACTTAGTCTTGTGGCTCATGTCTACCTGGTCAGGTCCCCCATTCTGATGAGTGCGTAGGAAGATAAGTGCTTACGATGTTGTCGATATCTCCGTAGGATGTCAGATTAGTCACAGCATGATGCCCCCAGGGTATGGGCTGTAGTATAGTGGTTTTGACTTAGGTGCCTCCCCCCAGCCTTGCTCCATACGCCTTTTGGTTCCCATGATTCTTGTTGGGAGAATTCGGGGTCGGGGTCCGGTGTAGCGCCGTGGCCAAGGCCCTCTGACTGGGAGGACCTAAGGGGTCTGGAAGAGGGCCCCGCTCCCTCGGGTCCACAGCACGGTGACAGAGTATCCGTCGTTGGTGGAGATAGCAAATCCGTTCTTGGAGCATAGCGGTTGTCATATATCTTCGTTGGGTTCCGTGTCCCAGAGCTGAAGGCGGCGCCTACAACTCTATAGAGTGAGATGCACGCACCTGTAAAACCTTTTGGGCTCAGCGGCGCCCGGAAGGGTCTAAAGCATCAGTCCTGTTGCTCCCTGGCAGTCCTTTTCCTGCCAGGGCGCAGGGTATGGTCGTTGGAGCCATGGTTGACCCGAACGTCTTGTCTCGTCCTGTACCCATCATTATGAGGGATAGATATCGATCAGGGCGAGGCTCGTTCTGGGCCGTCGGGTGAGGCGGAGATCAATCCCTATCTCTTGGGCGAGACTAACCCTATCCCTCTGGGATCGGGCGAGGCGGAATCCATCCCTTTGCCTTCGAGCGAGACCGAGTCCGCCCTATAGGCGTCGGGCGAGACGGAGATTAGCCTTGAGCTTTTGGGGTGAGGTAGGGTTATCCCACAAAGGCGTCGGGTGAGGCTGACCCTGCCCCTCCGGGGTTGGGCGAGACGGAATTCATCCCTCAGCCCTCGGGCGAGACCGAGCCTGCCCTCAAGGCGTCGGGCGAGACGGAGTTTATCCCTCGGCCCTCGGGCGAGACCGAGCCCGTCCCAAAGGTGTCGGGCGAGGCGGAACCGAACTCCTATCACTCGTACGAGGGATGACATGGAGCCCTTATGCGTCCAGAAGTTTTTCGCGTTCGGTGGTTATCGGTTCCACCTTCTGGGGTACCCTGGTATTAGGTCCCCGACAGTAGCCCCCGAGACTCTAGGTGATTCGGGTAGAACCGCCTGGAGGGTGTTTTTGATTTCGTCGAAGCTAATTTACCGGAGGGTGCGCGCGAGCGCACCCGATGGGTGTAGCCCCCGAGCCCCCGGGTGACTCAAGTAGAGTCGCCCAGGGGTTTGTATCGGCCCCTTCGCGGGTAAGGCTGGAGGACTTAGTTTTTCATTAACTGGGTGTTTTTCCGAGTGGGTTGTGGTGTCCCGTTCGCTGGGGACTGACTCGGGGCCGTCCTAACTGGTGTTTCTACCCTTGGTGGCGGATTGTTCGTGGATTCCTTCTTAGTTGGGCCGGCCGGCGAGTTGCTGGGCCCTAGGTGGGCCAAAGAGAAAAGAACAGGCCTTTGTGGCTTGTGCTTCCCCGGTGGGTAGAGAGTCCGGATTCGTTTGGGGAAGGTGAACCGTCCGCCGAGATTTTTCAGGTGAGAGGATAGGGACTGCGAGCGCATGTCCCGCGACGTGACGCGGTGGCGCGTGTGGCAGGCCCAGAGATCGAGGCGGACGGTTGCCCTTCTCACGTCCGTCGCCCCCCTATAAAACCGCGGGGTTCGCCCCCAGGGTCCCGTATTTCGCTCCCCTTCCTTTGCGTTCTGAAACATCCGCCGCCAATCTTTCTAGCCTCTCGCGCCCGCATCGCCACCGTCGACCGGCCTGCGTTCGTGCTCTAGCCGCCGTTAAGCTCACGCCTACCCTTCCCCCCTACTGCTTTAATGGAGTTGTGGGGTAGATCAAGCATCACCTCCCAGCGTCTGGAGGGTCTCGTCCACCGTGGCCTTCTCCGCCCACTGTCTGCCGTCTAGGAGTGGTTGCTTCCTGGCGACGAGGGTGAGCCGGTGCCGCCTGAAGGGTATGTCGTCTCTTTTGCCCTCTTCCATGAGCGGGGATTCGGGGTACCCGCGCATAGATTCCTTCGAGGGCTATTAGATTACTATGAGGTAGAGCTGCAGCATCTAACTCCTAATGGGATACAGCATATGACAGCGTTTGTTGCCCTGTGCGAGGGTTTCCTGGGGATCGATCCCCATTTTGATCTGTGGCGGTATTTCTTTAGCGTTAGTCTGTCGAAGAGGAAGATTGGGGGGAAAGAAGTGAACGCGCCGATGGGGTGTGCCAGCATTCATCTGCGCCATACCCGGTCGAAGGGTTACCCATACTTGCGTTTGGCTACATCCAACAAGGGATGGCATTCGCAGTGGTTTTATGTTAGGGATGATGTGAGTGCCACCCTACTGAAGTACACCGGACGTCTTATTGTGGATGCTCCGGGGTCATGGGGCTGGGGCGTCCAGGCTAAAGACAAGAAGCACATCTTCGACCTTCTCTCCGCCCTCCATGCCCTGAAGGGTCGGGGTGTAAAGGGGTCGGGGATTATCGGCGCCTACCACGCGAGGAGGGTGGCGCCACTGATGGCGCGTGTGCTTCCCCTGCATCGGATGATGCCCGGGATATCGTTCGAGGGGACGGTGCTCGTTGATGAGGCGCTCCCTTATTTGGAAGTGGCGCAGCGTGTCAAGGAGGCGACGGAGCCGATGAAGGATTCTGCCGGCATGGTCCTTGACATCGTGTATCCGGTGCCCGGGCATCCTCCAATGCGGCCGGAGCCTGGGTTCTTCGAATTCGTAAGCCCTCTTCTCCCGCACTCTTTTCTTTCTCCTGAATCTCCCTTTTTTAATACTTGCTTTTGTGATGTTGGGGCTAGCCGAGGGGGCTAGTCTTCAAGGATAGTCCGGCTCCGCTGCCGAAGGACAGGGCTGCGGTGGCGGCGAATCGACTCGCGGCCGAGCGGGACAAGAAAGCAAAGGAGGAGATGAAGAAGGTGAAACGACTGAAGCAGGAGGCACGGGATCGGGGAGAGGACGTGAGCAGTGAGGATGACGATGATGATGATGATGACGACGACGACGACGAGGTAGCCGTCGATGTGGATTGGGACGTCCTGGAGGATGAGGAGACGCTGACAAGTGGCCACCCACCCGTGTAGGGGCCCTTCGCTTTTCACGCGGAGGGAAGTGAATCGATGAGGTCAGTGGAGGCCGGCGAGTCCGCCGTTTCGCACGGCATGCCGGCCGATGATCGATGGACGGGGGATGCTGGGCTTGCTGCCGCCGACCTTGAGGCGATCGTGGAAGAGGGTAGCACCGGAGCCACGCCCGGCTCTGATGCCACGCCCTGCGAGGTGATGGAGGGGAGCAGCTCCGGTGCTGCGCCCCGCGAGACAATGGGGGGGGACGGCTTCGGTGCCACGCCCGACGAGATGATCTCCCCGGCCCCAGAGCAGGGGGTAGGCACAAAACAGTCCCGTCCGGACGAGTCAGGGCAGGGATCTGGGGATCCGTCCCCAAAACGCTTTCGCCGGCCGAGGACGTCAACGTAAGCTTTTGACTCCTCTGTTTTCATCCTTTTTCCATTTTTATTTTGACTTAACGGTTATTACCTTTGTGTAGGTTCTTGCGGACGGGTCACCCCCTAGGGCTGGCGCCCAAGAAGAGTCTCGCCCTTCAAGTGGGACAGACGGCGTCGCCTGGAGCCACCCCTGTTTCGGGCAGGGGTGGTGCCGATGTCGGGGCCGCGTTGGCCGAACCGACGGCGTCCATGGTGGCTCCCTCGCCTGCGGAGGTTACTGAGGCCGAGGACCGCATACCGCCGGTGAAGGTGATCATGACTGCGCTAAGCCAAGATCAGCCGGGCGTGGTCGTGGTGGCACCCGAGGGCGTGGTGCAATCCACGCCGCCAGGCGCCCTTGTGGATCCGCCCGTGGCGCCCGAAGCGGTCCAGACGGAGGAGGGTCCAACCGGAGGGTCCTCGAGTGCGGCGGTGGTGCCGCATAGGGTTAGGAGGGAGCCGCCACCGGCCCCTTTGTCGGGAGGAAGCCGCTCCCCTGCGCGGGGGGAGCCGCCGCTCCAGTGGATGGCTGCTCAGGACCCGACGTCGGCTCTTTTCTCGCTCGATGATCATTCCGAGAGCATGGAGCGGGAGGGTCTTGACATCGGGATCTCGACCATGCTGAACGCCCTGGACCAGGCCAGAGGAGCCCTTCGTGAGATCGTTATCCCTACCGATCAGGTATTTTCTGGACCTTCTTCTTTCTTTGTGTGCCCTTGTGTTCTCGCATTTCTGATATCAGTCCTCTTCCTCCTCAGATTCTTGTTGCTCGTAGCCAGAATAAATCCCAATTCCTCCGCGAACAGAAGGCGGAGAGGGATCGCCTTTCCGAGGAGGCCCGGCTGCGAGCAGACATGGCCGCCCAGCTTGCTACTGTCCAAGAGCGGGAGGCCTAGGCGCATCAGGATGCGGAGGAGGCGCACGGGATGTTCGAGGACCTGTCGGCGAGGTCTAAGCTGGATGGAGAGGAGATTGCTAGACTCAAAAAAGAGCGAGACGAGCTGCTGCAGAGGAATGCCGCGGCCAATGAGAAGGCCGGTGAAGTCCTGAAGGAGCTGGAGATGGAGCGGGACCTCCGGCGGAAGGCCAAGAGTAGGGCCACAACCCTCCAGCAGAAGGTGGACGAGGACGTCGAGGTGGTCCGCTCTCTCCGGGCGGAGCTTGATGACGCGGTGAAAGGAAAGTTGAGTGCTGAGAACGCCGCCACCAAGCTGGAGAAAGAGGCTGCCTATACGCGTAGAGCCCTTCAGGCTGAGAGCGATGAGCACGATCTTCTACAAGCTGTGGTCGGGGTGGTCCTTAACGCCCTGAATGTGACGGAGCCGGTGGAGACCAGCCCGCTCGCGGCTCGTGTCGAAGGTATCACGGCTCGGGTGGGCCAGCTTGAGGAGAGTGCCTTTCACGCCGGGATTACCCAGGCCTTCACCGTCGCCCACGCCCATTATGAGAAGGAAATAAACCTGAGGGTGATGAGTGAAGGCTTTCCGTCCACCTACGAGGATGAAGAGCTGGAGGAAATGGAGAAGATGGTCGCTCCCCTTGCGAAGAACCTGGCAGACAGTCTGAAAGAAATGGTTCTCCCTTCGCGGGAGTAATTAATCGAACAATTTTGAGAATAGCTTATATGTAATATGTGAACAAGTGTCGGTACTTTTCGAGTCTGGACGCCTTTCGTGCTTTTGCGTCTTAATTTCGTTTTGTTTGATTTTTGTGATTTCATTTTTTACGGTCTTACCAATATGTTCCCCAGAATTATGCCGCTGATTATAATGTGAGGAGATTGTTCCGAAAGAAGGAAAGGAGGTGGCCGTACCTTAACAGCCCCCGAGTAAGGTCCGACCCCCGCACCTGCTGGGATCAGGTGTTACTGGAGACCGGAATCGTGGTTCTGGTGATAATGGATGCCATCGCAATAATCCCCGCCCTGTCTTCCAACAGAAATCCCAACTGGGGACTCTATGGGCTCGGCAAGGTGGGGCCTTTGAACCTGTGTCCCTGCATTGTTTGGCCCAAGCCCCCGAGCCTTGTTAGGGTCTGATAGGGGTCGGGCGTTATTTGCGTGTTACCCCGTCCTCGGTTTTCGCAATCGGAGGGGCTGAGTGAACGATACTTGCCTCGACGGCTTGAGTACTGCGCTCAACGAGCTCGCTAATGGGTACGTTCGTGCGGAATCCGGGTCCATCATTTGCTGATGGGGTTGCCAGAGCCCTCTGGTGGCACTCCACAGCTTCTTAACCCGCCTCCCGGCAGATGCCTGAGTCGTTCGATAAGCTCAGGGGGCCCGATGGCCTCTCCTCGATGGAGATTCTATGGGTTTAGCTCGAGGTTAGAATCGAACGAGAGAAGGTCGAGGCATCCCGGTTCGCTTCTGAGCGGGGTCGGGCAGGGCCGCTGGGGCTCGTCTTGGTTATCTCTCCCTGGCTTTGTTCGGCGTGAGGCGGCCTCGAGCCCTTCGCGGGCCGACCTTCGAACCTCAGCCTGTGGTTGTCTATATCGGATAAGGCGACAGCCGTTTCGTGGTGCGACACGAATCGTTGGGATGCAATTTTTTGCATATGAAATGTTTTGAATGCAAGATTTAATTAAAAATAAAGGCGGTGACGTTACCTTGGTGGTATGAGTGGCGGAAAAGCTCCTACCAGATGGGTTCGGACCCTGACGTCTTTCTTCGGTCGTTCGTTTGTCGTGTCTTCTGGGCCGAACGGCCGACCCAGGAGATCTGAAAGGTCCCATCGTCGGGTCGTCCGTGGTCCTGCATGGGAAGGCGAAAAAGTTGTCTGCCTATGTGGGTGCCTTAATCGTCGCGTCCAGAGCGGGTCAGTGGCGGGCCATACCCAGGCAGTGTTTAGTTTGACCAAAGAGGGACGCCTCGTAGACCGGGGTTCGTCCCGTCACTTCTGGCGCGTCCCCTCAGATATCAATCAGCATTGATTGCGTATTAAAAAAGGGGAAGGGAGAGGGTTTTTCATCTGACCTTTCGCCTTTCCTTAGTAACAGCGCCTCCTCTTTAAATAGGGAAGGGGAGAGGAGTTCTCATCCCACCTCCCCTTCTGCCTCTGAGCCGCTATCTCTCCTTCTTCTTCCTTTCCGCCGGACGCATCCGTGCGTCGCGGCAGTTCCTGAGTGAGGAAGAATAATGCCAGAGAGAGATAGAGAACTTACAAACTTGCTCATGAGTCTGGTGCGTGATGTCGAGCTAGAGGTTATCCAACATAGATGAGATGGTGCGCGTGACCCTTGCTGAGGAGTCGCTGCTGCTGAAGGAAAAAAGGCGTCGGTGGGCGTCGTACGTCGTCGACTGCGTCGTCGTTCGCTGCGCTCCTCCCTTGGCGGGAGGCGTTTCCTGCCCATATGCCGTTGTCAGGGTTACGGCTAGGGATGATGGCGTAGTCCCCGGACGCCATGGCGGTGGCGTTGCTGCCGAGGTTGCGGCTGACGACGATGGCGTAGTCCTCGGACGCCATGGCGGTGGCGTTGCTGCCGGGGTTGCGGCTGACGACGATGGCGTAGTCCCCGGACGCCATGGCGGTGGCGTTGCTGCCGGGGTTGCGGCTGACGACGATGTCGTAGTCCCCGGCCGCTCCGGTGGAGGCATCGTCGGTGGTGGCGCCTTTGAGGATCCAGTGAAGATGTCGCTGATGGGGAACGTAGCACGGCGACCGCAGTAGACGAGCTGGCCCGTGTACATGCCCCGGACGTCACCGATGGAGAGCGTGGCGCGGCGACCGCAGCAGTACTAGTGGTAGAGCTGAGTCAAGACTGTAATGAAATAATCGTTGTGGGGAAGCCCCCGAGTAAACAGTCCTCAGAGTATATTGTTCCTTTTTGTAATGACATCGCTTTGTAAGTGGTGAATTTGTGCAAGAAATGAACAAAATTACATCCTTTGCTTATGGCAAGTCATTTTAACGCTTTCCAACTCTTCTCATGGTCTAAGTCATAGGAAGCTAGGAACGTGGGCGAACTAATTCTGATTGAACCGGTGAGCAAAGAGGTTGCAGCCGCTGGGGCGTGGGTGTCTCGCAGTCCTACCAGTTGTATTTAGAATTGGTTCCCAAGATCTTAGCCCTCGAGACTCATTTACGAGGCGAATGGAAAACTTAGAGAATGTTTGTAAGTATAACACAGGGATTTTTTTGCAAGCGCAATACTTGTATTACACATGACATATGTTACGATCACATGCCAGCCCCCGAGTGAGGTCTGACCCCTCGCGATTTGCAGGGGTCGGAAATCACTAAGGATCGGGTTTCTGTTAAGACAAAAACTGATAAGGAAAAGTGCAAGCTTATTTTAAGGATAGAAACGACGTAGCTGCTTGATGTTCCAGGCGTTGGTGAAGACCTCGCCTTTGATGGTTTTCAACTGGTAGGCGCCTGGGCGAAGTATTTCCACGACGATGTAGGGCCCTTCCCAGGGCAGGGAAAGTTTGTGGCGATCCTTGTTGCTCTGCACAAGACGGAGGACGAGGTCTCCGACGTTGAAGGCTCGACCCCGCACCTATCGGCTGTGGTACCGCCATAACGTTT
Source organism: Miscanthus floridulus (assembly GCF_019320115.1). Lineage (NCBI taxonomy): Eukaryota > Viridiplantae > Streptophyta > Magnoliopsida > Poales > Poaceae > Miscanthus > Miscanthus floridulus. Next base: position 29,217,988 of record NC_089581.1, on the reverse strand, counting down.
GCTGGTACTTAGCTGAACGGAGGAGGGCGATGTCGCGGGCCTCATCCAGCTGGTCCATGGCGTCTTGGTGAGATGCCTCGGCTCCCTTTTTGTCATACGCTCTGATTCTTGGTGCTCCATAGTCGAGGTCCGTCGGGAGAACGGCCTCGGAGCCGTAGATCATGAAGAAGGGTGTGTAGCCGGTGGCCCGGCTAGGAGTCGTCCTTAGGCTCCAGAGCACAGCCGGGAGCTCAGCGAGCCAACACGCGCCAAACTTGTTCAACCGGTTGAAAATTCTGGGTTTGAGGCCTTGAAGAAGCATGCCGTTTGCGCGCTCGACCTGTCCATTCGTCCGGGGGTGCGCGACGGCTGCCCAATCGATTCGAATGTGTTGTTCATCACAGAAACGAATGAATTTCCTACCAGTGAACTACGTGCCGTTGTCTGTGATGATGGAGTTCGGTACTCCAAAGCGATGGATGATGTCGAGAAAGAACAACACAGCTTGCTCGGATTTGATTGTGGATATTGGCCGAGCTTCAATCCATTTTGTGAACTTGTCTATGGTGACAAGCAGGTGGGTAAAGCCTCCGGGCGCTTTTTTAAGTGGCCCAACCAGGTCAAGCCCCTAGACCGCGAAGGGCCACGTGATGGGGATCATCTGGAGAGCCTGGGCCGGGAGGTGCGTTTGCCGAGCGTAGTATTAGCACCCTTCGCAGGTGCGTACAATTTGCTCGGCATCGGCTACTGCGGTGGGCCAATAGAAACCCTGTCGGAATGCCTTCCCAACCAAGGTTCTTGGTGCGGCATGGTGTCCGCATGCCCCACCGTGGATGTCGCTCAGTAGGAGTTTTCCCTGTTCATCAGGGATACAAAGTTGCAGAATTCCGATGTGACTTCGTTTGTAGAGTTCGCCCTCTACAAGAACGAAGGATTTGGCGCGTCACGCGAGCCGTCGGGCTTCTGTCTTGTCGGTCGGTAGTACGTCATGGAGGAGATAGTCGAGGTAAAGCGTTCTCCAGTCATTGGGAGGATCGGACTCCATTGCTGGGTCTTCTTCAAGCTCCATGACATCGGGGTTGGAAGGAACAGTTGGCGGATCGGCCTTGGGGATCGGACTAGAAGGGCCATCGTCGGCTCGTTCCGACCCCGCATAGCGTACCGAGGGTTTGTGTTGATCACTGGCAAAGATGCCTGTTGGAACTAGCTCTCGGCTGGAGGCTGCTTTTGCGAGTGTGTCGACCGCTTCGTTGAGGCGCCTAGGGATATGATTGAGTTCGAGGCCATCGAATTTGTCCTCCAGACGTCGGACCTCTTGATAGTATGCCTCCATCTTGACATCATGGCAGCCGGACTCTTTCATGACCTGGTTGACGACCAGCTGAGAGTCGCCCCTGACGTCGAGGCGTCGGATGCCCAGTTCGATGGCGATTCGTAGGCCGTTGATGAGCGCTTCGTATTCTGCAGTATTGTTTGATGAGGGAAAATGAAGTCGAACCATGTACCTCATGTGCACCCCGAGGGGGGATACAAAGACTAGTCCTGCTCCGGCGCCCTTCTTCATCAGCGATCCGTCAAAGTACATTATCCAGTACTCTTGGTCGACGGCTACTGGTGGCATCTGGACCTCGGTCCACTCCGCGATGAAGTCAGCCAGTGCCTGAGATTTGATCGCCGTTCGGGGGGCATAAGAAATGCCCTGATCCATCAGCTCGAGTGCCCACTTTGTGGTTCTTCCCGTAGCGTCATGGCTACGAACGACCTCGCCGAGGGGGAACGACGTCACTACTGTCACGGGGTGTGACTCGAAGTAGTGGCGTAGCTTCCTTTTGGTGATGAGGACGGTGTAGAGGAGTTTTTGGATCTGGGAGTAGCGGGTTTTGGAGTCGGATAATACTTCGCTGATGAAATATACAGGGCGCTGCACCTTGAAGGCGTGCCCCTCTTCCTCTCGCTCTACTATTAAGGCGGAGCTAACCACTTGGGTGGTGGCTGATATATATAGTAGGAGAGATTCTCCATCGCATGGAGGAACTAGGACCGGTGGCTTAGTTAAAAATCGTTTAACCATGTCAAGTGCTTCCTGAGCCTTGGCTGTCCACTCGAAGCGGTCAGTTTTCTTCAGGAGTCGATAAAGGGGGAGTCCTCGTTCGCCGAGGCGTGAAATGAATTGGCTGAGGGTGGCAAGGCACCCGGTGATCCGCTGAACCCCCTTTATGTTTTGGATCGGGCCCATCCTCGTGATGGCTGATATCTTCTCTGGGTTGGCTTCGATGCCACGCTCGGAGACGATGAAGCCAAGCAGCATACCCCTCGGGACCCCGAAAACACATTTTTCAGGATTGAGCTTGATGCCGTTCGCCCGGAGTTTCGCAAAGGTGCGTTCAAGGTCGGCGACAAGGTGGTCAGCCCGCTTGGATTTGACTACGATGTCGTCGACATAGGCCTCAACGGTTCGCCCGATGAGGCCTCCGAAGCAACTAAGCATACAGCGCTGGTACGTTGCCCCAGCGTTCTTCAGACCAAACGGCATTGAAACGTAGCAAAATGATCCGAAGGGCGTGATAAAAGATGTCGCGAGCTGGTCAGACTCTTTCATCGCGATTTGATGGTAGCCTGAGTATGCGTCCAGGAAACAGAGGGTTTCGCACCCCGAGGTGGAATCGACTATTTGGTCTATTCGTGGTAAAGGAAATGGATCCTTTGGACACGCTTTGTTAAGGCCAGTATAATCAACACACATTCTCCATTTCCCGCTTTTTTTCGGACAAGAACAGGATTTGCTAACCATTCTGGGTGGTATACTTCCTTTATGAATCCTGTGGCCAGTAGTTTGGCCATCTCCTCGCCGATGGCCCTACGTTTCTCCTCGTCGAAGCGGCGCAGGCGTTGTTTCACCAGCTTGGAGCCCGGGAGGATTTGGAGAGTATGCTCGGCGACCTCCCTTGGGATGCCTGGCATATCCGAGGGTTTCCACGCAAAGATGTCCCTGTTGGCGCGGAGGAAGTCGACGAGCGCGCTTTCCTATGTGGAGGAGAGCGCGGTCCCGATTCGGACTTTTTTGCCCTCGGAGCTACTGGGATCCAAGAGGACGTCCCTGGAGCCCTCTGCCGATTCGAACGATCCAGACGACTTCTTTGCGTCGGGTGTCCCTTCAATGACCTCCTCCCTGAGGGTGGCAAGCTCTTCGGATGCGATGACCGTGGATGCGTGTCCGCAGCATTCGACCTCGCACTCGTAAGCGCGCTGGAAGGAGGTGCCGATGGTGATGACCCCACGGGGGCCCGGCATCTTTAGTTTCAGGTACGTGTAATTGGGTACGGCCATGAACTTCGCGTAACATGGTCGCCCCAGAATGGCGTGGAAGGTCCCCGGGAACCCTACTACATCGAAGGTGAGGGTCTCAGTCCGGTAATTGGATTGATCCCCAAAAGTGACGGGCAGGTCAATCTGCCCTAGTGGCATGGCTTGCCTTCCTGGCACGACGCCATGGAAGGGTGCTCGGACGGGGCGGAGGCGCGTTCGGTCGACGCCCATCTCGTCGAGCGTCTTGGCGTACATGATGTTGAGGCCGCTGCCCCCATCCATCAGTACCTTGGTGAGCCGCTTTGGACCGACGATCGGGTCGACGACGAGCGGATACCTTCCCGGGTGTGGGATGGCATCCGGATGGTCGGTCCGGTCGAAGGTTATGGCGGATTCCGACCACCGGAGATATGCTGGCATAGCCGGTCCAGCGGTATAGACCTCTCGACGTGCGACCTTCTGGCGGCGCCTGGAGTCGTAGGCCGTTGATCCTCCGAAGATCATGAGGGCACCGGTCGGTGTTGGGAAGGTGTCGTCCTTCTCCTCCGTGTCGTTAGTGGTGGGAACAGGCTCCTTCCCCTGCTCCTCCTTGTTCAGACCCCCGGCCAAGTATTTGCGCATAAGGCCGCATTCCTTGTATAGGTGCTTGGCCGGGAAGGCGTGGTTTGGGCATGGTCCCTCGAGCATTTTCTCGAAGTGGTTCGGAGTGCCCTCCGCGGGCTTCTGGCCACCTTTGCGGTCGGCAGCGGCCGCGAGTGAGTTGTCGCGCCGCTGCTTCTTATTTTTCCCTTTGGCGGGACGGTTGGAGGCGCCTTCGCTGGCGTCCTCGTCCCGCCTTGTCTTTCCGTCGGAGCGATCAAAGATGGCTCCGACCGCCTCTTCTCCAGAGGCGTGACTGGTGGCGATGTCCAGGAGTTCCTTGGTAGTTCGCGGGCCCCTGTGTCCCAGCTTGTGGACCAGGGATTCGCAGGTCGTTCCGGACAGAAAGGCTCCTATCACATCGGTGTCGGCGACGTTCGGGAGCTCATTGCACTGTCGGGAAAAGCGCCGGATGTACCCGCAGAGGGTTTCATCGGCCTTCTGACGGCAGTTCTTGAGGTCCCATGGATTTCCAGGGCGTTTGTACGTGCCCTGGAAATTACCCACGAAGATCTCAGTCAGATCCGCCCAACTCTGAATAGCATCAGACGGTAGGTGCTCCAGCCATGCTCGAGCCGAGTCGGCCAAGAACAGCGGGAGATTGCGAATAATGAAGTTATCATCACTCGCACCACCGGCCTGACATGCAAGCCGATAGTCTTCGAGCCAAAGCCCGGGATTTGTTTTGCCAGAATATTTGGGAATGTTCGTAGGCGGTCGATACCTTAGAGGGAACGCAGCGTTGAGGATGTGCCGGCCAAAGGCCTGAGGGCCTAGCAGGATGGGGCTCGGGCTTCGGTCCTCGTTGCTGTCGTAGCGCCCGCCACGTCGGGGATGATGGCCGCGGCGCGCTGCTTCTCCCTCGTCGCCGTGGGCATGCCTTCGGGCGTCGATGATGTTGCGTACGTCGCGGCCATGGCCGAGGCGTTGATGCATAGGGACGACGGAGGGCTGCCCGCCGGCTGGCGGTGTTTGGTGTACGGATGCGTCCTTGGTGGGACGCACTGAGGGTGCGCGCTGGCTGGTGTCGGGTTTGCGTCGTCGAGACAACGAACTTTCCGCCTGCTACGCGGCTGCACGCTCGAGCAACGTGCGAATCTCCCGATAAGCGCGTCGATCCTCAGACGTCGCGGCCTCCGGGAGGCCATGCAGCAAGGCGGTTGCTGCGGCAATGTTCTGGCTAGCTCGAGCAAAGTGAGGAAAGGCCCCATCGTCGGTGAGGATCCTTCGATGTACGGTGCGGGCTGTGGCGCGCGCGCGCCCCCCGTCTTTGCGGCGTTCAATCTCGCGATTGATGTCCGCGTATTCCCGTGCGAGCCCTTGCTCGGCCTCATCGATCTCTTGCTGACGAGCCCTTAGCTGCTCCATCCTCAGGTGAGATGGGGTTGTCCCCTCCTCCCCGGATCTGCCGTCAGGATTGTTTGTAGGGGTGGCCTCTTCCCTGGAGGCGCTTTCGACGTGACCCTCGGGGGTCTGCGTCATGTAGCATTCCCGGGAAGGGTGGTGGCTCCCCCTACTGGAATCTGAGCCGGAGAGCGATATAGGCTCCTCGTTGAGGAGCTCGTAGAGGGTCTCCGTATCCCGCTCAATCGCCCCCACGAACTCGATGTCCGAGGGTGGTTGAACCACACATAGCGCCAGATGGCGGCCAGCGGTTGCCGCAATGTTGTGGAGACCGAACGGAAATGCTGTCGGGGTGCTCCATATGGACCCTTCCAGACACATGGTGGTGTTGTGAGAGGTCTCCTTGGGTGACGGGACTCCCCAGGAGCTGCCCGGTGGGCCCTTAAGCCTGAGACGGCTGAAGTTGATCGAAGAGGGAGATGGGACGGCTGAGTGAGTCAGCGCCAGCTCTCCTCCTAGTGTGATGATGAAATCCAGGTCACTGAAACGCACGTGTGTGCCCGGGGCCCAGGTGATTGCGTGGGTGGCCATCCGAGACCTGATTTGGAACGCGCAAAGCCCCTACCTGGCGCGCCAACTGTCGGTGTTTCGTACAAGCACCGGCAAGTAAATTTATAGTAACGCGCGTTAGGCTCGGATGGTGCGCTAAAGGACACAGGATTTATACTGGTTCGGGCGGAACGTCCCTACGTCCAGTTTGTTGCTGCTTGTGTTATTAGCACCGTAAACGATCTGTAGTAAGGGATACAAACTGCCGAGAGAGGGACTGGTCCCAAGTCTCTGATCAAAGGATTGAAAGGTGGTCAAGAGCTTCGTAGTTGCTTGAATGTGTGTGAGTGCGTTCTATTGTTCGGTCCTATTTTTTCTGTCCCTTTGATGGAGGAAGCGCATCCCCTTTTATAGATGAAGGGGCTGGCTTTACAAGGGTGAAGGCTCTAGGATGCGTACTCTACTTAGTCTTGTGGCTCATGTCTACCTGGTCAGGTCCCCCATTCTGATGAGTGCGCAGGAAGATAAGTGCTTACGATGTTGTCGATATCTCCGTAGGATGTCAGATTAGTCACAGCATGCTGCCCCCAGGGTATGGGCTGTAGTACAGTGGTTTTGACTTAGGTGCCTCCCCCCAGCCTTGCTCCATACGCCTTTTGGTTCCCATGATTCTTGTTGGGAGAATTTGGGGTCGGGGTCCGGTGTAGCGCCGTGGCCAAGGCCCTCTGACTGGGAGGACCTGAGGGGTCTGGAAGAGGGCCCCGCTCCCTCGGGTCCACAGTGCGGTGACGGAGTATCCGTCGTTCGTGGAGATAGCAAATCCGTTCTTGGAGCGTAGCGGTTGTCGTATATCTTCGTTGGGTTTCGTGTCCCAGAGCTGAAGGCGGCGCCTACAACTCTACAGAGTGAGATGCACGCACCTGTAAAACCTTTTGGGCTCAGCAGCGCCCGAAAGGGTCTAAAGCATCAGTCCTGTTGCTCCCTGGCAGTCCTTTTCCTGCCAGGGCGCAGGGTATGGTCGTTGGAGCCATGGTTGACCCGAACGTCTTGTCTCGTCCTGTACCCATCATTACGAGGGATAGATATCGATCAGGGCGAGGCTCGTTCTGGGCCGTCGGGTGAGGCGGAGATCAATCCCTATCTCTTGGGCGAGACTAACCCTATCCCTCTGGGATCAGGCGAGGCGGAATCCATCCCTTTGCCTTCGGGCGAGACCGAGTCTGCCCTATAGGCATCGGGCGAGACGGAGATTAGCCTTGAGCTTTTGGGGCGAGGCAGGGTTATCCCACAAAGGCGTCGGGTGAGGCTGACCCCGCCCCTCCGGGGTCGGGCGAGACGGAATTCATCCCTCAGCCCTCGGGCGAGACTGAGCCTGCCCTCAAGGCGTCGGGCGAGATGGAGTTTATCCCTCGGCCCTCGGGCGAGACCGAGCCCGTCCCAAAGGTGTCGGGCGAGGCGAAACCGAACTCCTATCACTCGTACGAGGGATGACATGGAGCCCTTATGCGTCTAGAAGTTTTTCGCATTCGGTGGTTATCGGTTCCACCTTCTGGGGTACCCTGGTATTAGGTCCCCGACACTCAGCAACGGCGCGTGCTCGGTAGCAATGGCGGAGGCAGTGGCTGTCGTGGCGGATGCTGTGGGAAGAGAAGGAGAGTGAATGAGAGCGAGCTGGGAGGGCAGAAGGATGTGGCTTCATGCAATGGACAGTAGGCAGCGGTGCCAGGCTAGCCATGGCATGTGGCAGCCATGCGGCGGCAGAGGCCTACGGCCGGCCGGCCCTGTAGCAGGTCTAAAGTTTTCGATTCAGTTGTTCAATGGTGCCGACTGACAGCGCCATTTCCATGATCTAAAACTTTCAAATCATGATGATCTAGCTCATGGTGTAGTTGACAAAGTTGGAGATCAACATGCGGGCTACAACTTTTACAATTGGAGCTTGAGCTGGTTTGGCTTGGTTTGGGAGATACAAGGCTCCAAACATCAACACATGAAACTAAAACTTGCTTTGTGACTTAGAAAATTTTTAGTCTCCATTTAGACCTCAAAACTGACTTGTGGGCCCTTTTTTAGCATGTTATGCACATTTTCATGAGATTGTCATAAAATAACTTTTGTTCCTTGTAAAATTTGCTACAACTTTGCTTTAGGTTGCTTAGACATGCAAACACCCTAACTGTACTTTTTAAATAGTCAAACAAAGGAGCTCTAGGGGTCAACACTAGTCAAACCATGACTTGAAAGCATAGTTAGACAATATGGTCAACATGAACATTGTTCCTAATGACATTCTAAGTATAGCTAAGTTGTTTGAGAGGCTAATTAGCCACCCCACACATTGATCACACAAAAGTCAAGCATCACATGTATTGAAACAAGGAAAAACAAGTGACTTGTTACTTCTGTTTCAAAACCATGTTTCATATGTTTCATGAGTTTGTGGCATAGCACTAGCTAACCATGTTTCACTAAAGTGTATTGCACATGTTGCACTTGAGTGTTGCACACTATTCATTTCCTAAAACAAACACACATAGAATATAACAATATGTTGCAATGTTTCAAAAGCATGTTTCATACAATCTAAGCTCATGAATGGATGAATGATGCTCATGTTTATGAAATGCAAGTGCAAATGTGGAAGCCAAACACCTAGGGTGTTACAGCCCTCCCCCCTTATAAAAATCTCATCCCGAGATTTGACAAGCATACCATTGTTGATAGAATTCCTTATAACCTTCCCTTAGATAATCTTCTCTTTCCCAAGTTGCATCGCGTTCACTACCCTGATTACTCCACATGACCTTGTAAAACTTGACCACCCGACTCTGAGTCACTCGCTCACGAGTGTCAATTACTTAGACCAATTTTTCTTCAAAAGTCAAATCAGATTTTAACTCGATATCCCCTAGTGGAACTCTCTCTTCAGGGACGCGAAGACATTTCTTCAACTGAGATACGTGAAAGACATTGAAGATAACACTCATCTCAGGAGGTAATTGGATCTTGTATGCTACCTTACCACTCTGTCCTATAATTTGAAATGGACCGACATATCTCGACACAAGCTTTCACTTCACACCAAAGCGTTGGACACTCTTCATGGGTGAGACTTTTAGATAAACAAAGTCTCCAACTTTGAACTCGATAGGTTTTCTACGGCGATCAGCATAACTTTTCTGCCTAGCCTGAGCTACAGCCATATGGGTTTGGATAGTATGGACTTGTTCTTCGGCTTCTTGAACAAAATCAATTCCATAATATCTCCTTTCACCGGCTTCAACCCAATTCAATGGGGTTCTACACTTTTGGCCGTACAAAGCTTCAAATGGTGCCATCTTGATACTCTCTTGATAACTATTATTATAAGAGAATTCAGCTAGGGGCAACCACTTTTCCCATGAACCCTTAGACGAGATGACACACTCTCTCAACATATCTTCTAAGATTTGATTCACTCGCTCAGTTTGCCCATTGGTTTGTGGATGATAGGCAGAGCTTCTTACTAACTGAGTTCCCAATAATCCATGTAAGTGCTCCCAAAAGCGAGCAGTGAACTATGGTCCTCTATTAGAGACAATAGTGTGAGGTATCCCATGAAGTCGGACTATCTGATTGAAGTACAACTCCGCATAGTAAGTTGGACAAAAATCTATGTGGATAGGAATGAAGTGTGCATACTTGGTCAGACGGTCTACAATCACCCAAATAGAGTTAAAATTCCTCTGAGTAGTAGGGAGTCCAACAATAAAATCCATACTTATCTCTTCTCATTTCCAACCTAGAATAGAGAGTGGCTGAAGCAATCCAGCCTTCATGTGTACAACTTTAACTCTACAACAAGTGTGACACCTAGCCACATAAGCGGCTATCTCTATCTTCATCTTGGTCCACCAAAAGCGAGGCTTCAAATCATGATACATTTTGCTACTACTAGGATGAATAGATAATTTCGAGGAATGTGCTTCGGATATGATTTGATTTCTAAGCTCTCTATCCTTCGGAACCACTAACCTATCCTTGAACCATAACACGACATTCTCATCTACCCGAAAATGCTTGGTTTCTTGCTCTTTCATCTTGCGCTTGATGTGGAACACACCTGGATCTATCTTCTGTAGCTCAATAATTCGACTCTATAGAGTACAACTAAAAGTGATGTTATGAAGGACGGTAGGATGTAGGAGTTTTGACAAATGGAGGTCACTTTCAATCAAAGAGTGGCAATGAGATTTCCTGCTCAAGGCATCTGCAACGACATTTGCCTTGCCAGGATGATAGTGCACTTGGAGGTTATAATCCTTGATCAACTCGAGCCATCTTCTCTGACGCATATTCAACTCAGGTTGAGTGAAGATGTACTTAAGACTTTTATGATTAGTGTAGATGTTGCACACATTGCCAAGCAAATAATGTCTCCGGGCCTTCAAAGCATGAACAACAGCAGCGAGCTCTAAGCCATCCGTAGGATAATTCACCTCATGCTTCCGAAGTTGGCGAGAGGTATAAGCAATGACTCTACCTTCTTGCATAAGAACACCTCCTAAACATGTACCTGATGCATCGCAAAACACATCAAAAGGTTTCTCGATATCCGGTTGCGCTAAAACCGGAGCCGAAGTTAGAAGGGTTCGTAGGGTGTGAAAAGCCGCATCACACTCAGAAGTCTAGACAAACCTCATGTCTTTTTGCAGCAACCGAGTCATAGGCTTGGCTATTTTAGAGAAATCCAGGATGAAGCGACGATAATAGCCAGCCAATCCTAGAAAACTCCAAACCTCGTGCACCGAGATTGGAGCCTTCCAGTCCAACACTTCTTGCACCTTGGTGGGATCCACCATAATTCCACCATCGGACAACACATGCTCGAGAAAAGGTACCTCACGAAGCCAGAATTCACACTTGCTAAACTTTGCATAAAGCTTGTGTTCACACAATCTAGTGAGAACCACTCGCAAATGTTCAATGTGATCTTCTTCATTCTCAGAATAGACCAAGATATCATCTATAAATACCACCACAAATTTGTCCAACTCGGGCATAAACACCGAATTCATCAAATACATGAAGTGTGCGGGGGCATTGGTTAATCCAAAAGACATAACAAGATACTCATACAGACCGTATCTTGTAGAGAATGCAGTTTTTGGAACATCCTTAGGCCGAATTTTGATTTGATGATAACTAGATCTCAAATCAATCTTGGAAAAGACTTTTGCTTTAGACAACTGATCAAATAAGATATCTATGTGTGGCAGAGGGTACTTATTCTTGATTGTGACTACATTCAAAGGCCTATAATCTACACACATGCATAGTGATTGATCCTTCTTCTTCACAAAGATAGCTAGACACCCCCATGGAGACAAACTAGGATGGATAAGGCCTTTCTTTAGAAGTTCATTCAACTGGGTCTTAAGTTTGGCTAGTTCGTTGGGAGGCATTCTATAAGGCCTTCTAGAGATGGGCACTGTACCCGGTAGCAACTCTATCTTGAACTCCACATCCTGATCCGGGGGCAACCCGGGCAAATCATCAGGAAAAACATCCGAAAAATCACACACTACAGGGATATCTGCCATAACCTTTGCTTGCACCGCATTAGTCGCACAAGAAAGATTGATGTCCCTGGGTAGCTACACTAGAAAACCATCCTAATTATAAGGATCTCTGAGCATGACTACTCTAGTCGATGTATCAATAAGCACCCCATGACTACTCATCCAGTTCATTCCCAATATCACATCGATACCCAGCCCTGGTAAAACTACCAGATCAACCTGATAACTTCGTCCCTCTAGCTCAAGTTGCACGTCCCCAACTACGAGCTTGGTTGGGATAGTACCACTGGCAGCCCTAATACAATAACCCTCACCCTCAACAGTGTATGTTTTTTGCATAAACATGGATGCAAATGCGGGACTAATAAAAGAATGCGAAGCACCCGAATCAAATAGTACAACTACGGGGTGTTGATCAACCAGAAACTTACCAGCCGTTACTACCTCTCCTGACAGAATATTAGCAATATTAGTGTGGTTCACCTGCCCCTGACGGCCACCTTGGTAGTTACTCTTCTTAGGGTAAGGGCACTCCCTTGCCCAGTGACCTGTCTTGTTGCAGTTCCATCATGGCATGTTGGTTGGAGGAACCTTGGAGCTGCCTTGACTAGTATTGCCCTTTGGAAGAGCAACTGTAAAAGCCTTGCGAAATCTAGTCCTACCTAGATTCTTCTTCTGCGGTGGGTGGAACTTAGCAGCTGATGCCGGAGGATGGAATGGAGCCTTATGTGTGACTGGAGACTTGGATTGTGAGGCACCCGCCTCATAGGCTATCTTGCGATTCTTTGAAGTAGCATATACAGCATTGTTGTTCTCTTGAGATAAAGCATCACTCACAAACTCTTTAAAATGAGCACACTTACAATTTCCCATAGTCTTCATCAATTTGGGGCTAAGTCCCCGCTTGAAACTAGCGATCTTCTTGGCATCAGTGTCAACAAACTCAGTAGCATACCTTGCAAGGTTATTGAAAGCCTGTAGGTATTCATTCAAGCTCTTGTTCCCCTGGGTTAGCTTCATGAACTCCATATGCTTGATTGCCATGAGACCAGGAGGAATATAATTTCCCCTGAAAGCAAACTTGAACTGATCCCAAGTGATTTGGGCATTAGCAGGCATAGTGGACCGATAATGACTCCACCAAATACCAGTTGGCACATGTAGTTGGTGAGAAGCATATTTAGTCTTCAGTACTTCTATCAAGCGAAGCAGACAGAATTTCTACTCAAGAGTGTTCAGCCACTCATTCCCACATTGTCGCTCTGAACACGTTCACCACGGCCTCGAACCAAGGCCTGGCCAACTTCTTGAGTCCACTCAGCATCTATAGGAGCCACTCGGGGAATGGATGAAGCTGGTCCACCCACTAATTCATCCCTGAAACTCTATGTTATGTCCATAAGCACATCAAGGGCAGCAACTTGCGTGGCTTCCCATGGGCTTTGCCCATCAGTCTCGGTGCTCCACCCACGCCATAATGATCTCGTGGGGTTCTACGGCACCACCAAGGCCACATTGTACCATGGCACCCCTCCAAATGGCACCGTCTACACCCACGTGTAATGGGGCGCCTCTAGGTACCCAACTGAGCTTAGCACCTTCCAGAGCAAGGTAGGCGTACCAAATTGGTCCAAAAAGGTGCTGCTATGAGGAGGAAACACAGGCGCGGCCATCTGTATCAAAAGGGATGCAACTCTCATGAGAGGATTATTTTGTTGAGATATGGAACTTAATAATTGGGATAAGCAATTATAAGGGAGGGAGTAATGCAATATGAATGACATGAGTGAATATGATGCATGCTCATTCCGTACGTCCTCACAAACCTAAGAAAAATTAAGTTCTAGCGGAATATACGGTGGCATACACACGTTCTCTCAATTAGCAGTAACTAGTCGATCTACATGGTGCGTTGTTTGCGTACCTGCAGAAAATTTCATTGCAGCCCAACCCAACAAGATATAATGCTAACAATGAAAGTAGTAACTAAGATACTCTCCATATATACATCCCCGGATATATATACTTTGGTATCCAAACTACCCAACAGATTTACCCATAATTAAGTACCTTCATATGTACATGTATGCCACATGTAAATATTCTAGTAACCACAACTAACTTTCCCCTAGACCGATGGTTGGACGGTCATGCTCTCACAACTCACACTTACCTTGGCGTAGAGGCAATTGATCCATACATTACCATTCAAGTGAATATCACCTATGCAATAGCACGCCACATGGACAATGAAATAGAAACAATCACTTTCCCCCAAGTTAGTAATTATATAAGCCACCTAAAAGTCCTTATGTGGGCTACAAGGGATGTGATCACTAGCACACTATAAAATTTTAGATTTTTAAACACTTATATATAACTATAAGTTGGAAAATCATTTTTGCAACAAAAGCTTTTGTTTTTAAATACTCGTATGACATGTTTAGTGTTGAATCTAGCTCTGATACCAGCTGTCACAGAACTGACCAATTTATAAGAGCACAAGTACAAAAACAATCGCTGAAACGATCAATTTCTCGCACTTGAGCCCATATAAACCCGGTAGTCAACTGAAACCACAAAGGATTTCAAACCAACTTGCATACAACCAAGATCACAGTAATTCAACATAACACATCGTACGTTACAACATTTCACAAATAGTTTGCAGATAGATTACAACACCTCAGAGTCATAATTATTACAAACCAAGTCTTATAAAGTAGCGGAAGCAAATAGTTTCACTCACACACACGAGTTCAAATACAAGTACCAGCTTGCTGATCACATCCCACAAAAGCATTCAGATAAGATAAACAGAGATCATGCCCGTGATCTAGTCTTCGTCACCCGTCGGGTGGAGACAGTACTTACAGAAGCCCTGATAAAGAAGGTCATCTGCAACAAGAGGGAATAAACCCTGAGTACGAGAATGTACTCAGCTAGACTTACCCATCGGAAACCAAAACAAATGACACCAAGGATCATGCATAGCTTAATTTAGTGGATCTGGCTGACAGTTTCTTTTTGCGGAAAAGCATAAGTAATAATGATCAACTCTTAACCTAAGCTAGCAGTGACTTTTAGCCATTAACCTGTCATCTATATTAGCACCTGTACTAAGCAATCATTTGATTAAGATGCAAACATTAATAACCATAGCATGTATAAATCGTGGCAACATTATCATCATCATCCATTTAACCATATCGTTAAATTAATTGAATCTACGTTGCCGCTGCTCAGTCAAGTTCTCACTATCCGAGAGAGACGGCGATTTGAATCGATTCCTATCCAGCTGGAGGGGTATTCCTAACACAACCCCTGCTTCCTCCATCAGGGTCGCAATCAAGTCACCTTTGGCACAACTCTGGAGTCGCGAGTCCGAATAGATCGGCATTCTCAGAGAACCACTCTGCCAAGGTTGAATGGGACTCTAACCCACCTTGGGCTTATGCCAATGGCTCTCTGCACATCCTTACTACCTCCATAATGCGTGCCACTGCTCGTGTTCCCAGCTTGAGTTGAGCTACAAGGCTTCATGGTCGGAACGAGTTATCCAGCCAGCTAAGTGTTAGGCTATGTTCAACATGACATGAGGACGTACAGCTTATCGGTCCTTAAACGACACAGATAGAGTCACAATGTCCAACCCTACACAAGACTCCGCCCGGTCTTCATTCATTATTAACATGGTTCTTTTCCACGATAGGAAATATAGCCAACCATGATCCACCTCATCCTAAAGCTCATAGGTGACAGGAAATCACTTGACTTCTACCGCACTAAGCATGGCTAAGCAATTAACCCATTCCTGAACTTAATTAGGATTCAAGTGTGATATCTGGACAAGGATAGATATATAATACAACAATTGGTTCCAACCAATTCCTATACTTAATGCATCATCAACAATAAAAGATACTCAAGATATTTGTAAAAACATGGGAGACTTAGAATGCTCCGAGGCTTGCCTTTCAGGAAAGAGGATGGGCGGTGGTCAGGCACTCGGGCAACTCCTCCTCCGCGGCTGCTTCATCGATTGCCTGAACCTCGGGCTCCTCCTCCTGGCTCGCTCCCTCGAACTCCAAAAGCATCACTCCCTCCGGCACACCTATTGCATGTATGCGGAAAATAAATATCATGGATGCACATGAACGAAGTTAGGAATGCTCGGGGAATGCACATGCTTACTGTAGTCCGCATTTTCTGACTTAAGCTCTATTCAAATCACTTTAACTTACCAAGTTTATACAACCTAATGTACAATTACTCATCTTTAGTTAAGGACCTAGCACCTGCACCTAAGCATGTTCTCAAGTTAGGCTAGCACCTAAACAATCAACAAGAACATTGCAACAAAGCATACACACAAGCATTCATATTTAAGCAAAACAGGAACTTATACAGTGGTATAGTAAACTAACCATAACCGGAGATCTATAAATCAAAATGACAGGCAACAAGACAATTTGGAAAGCTTATGAAATTTCCTACAATGTATTTTCAGACCTCAAGGCATGACTATAACCTTTACCAGGTCCAATTTACAAAACCACATAATCAGGTCCAAACAAGACAGAGAGCAAGCAAAACTGTGATCAAACTTTGAACGACTGTAGCTCCTAAACTACCAGGCCAAATACCACCAACTTTTAACAGGA
This sequence comes from Miscanthus floridulus, assembly GCF_019320115.1. Taxonomy (NCBI): domain Eukaryota; kingdom Viridiplantae; phylum Streptophyta; class Magnoliopsida; order Poales; family Poaceae; genus Miscanthus; species Miscanthus floridulus. Next base: position 29,201,946 of record NC_089581.1, on the reverse strand, counting down.
GCTAGATACATAAGTTATCTACAACTTTCGTATTCACCACTTTCTCAGAAAACCAAATTATCATGGTGAACTTTGCAAAGTTCCCAGAACTGTCCAGAAAGACATAATGCAAGGAAATATTTATTAACTTATGTTGTAAGCATACAATTGGACAAATACAACTTTACTCACTTATCACACATATCACAAGAACACCAGAAAGTAAAGTGTTCACCACCAATTCATTTCTTTTAATGTTTTTCTTAATTTATTTAATTATTTAAGAGGAATGATAAACATATATGAAAACTGCACCATTTAACCTACAAAAATTACAGTAGGTACTACATGCTCCAAGTAGGCTACTGTAAAAATTTCACATCATTTGAGCAAGTATAACATCCTACACAAAAATGACAAGGCATAAAGGCTTAAAATGACATAAATAGGATTCAAAACAGCATTCAAATCTGAATTATTTGAACTATCCTTTTAACACTCAGTCACTGAAAGGCAGGGTCCACGGGTCAGCCGGGCTCGCGTGTCAGTGGCACGAAAATAGGGGAGGCGGCTTGCTCAACGCGGAACTGGCGGAGCTCACCGACGGCAGCGTCACCGGCGACGAGGAGGGTACTTCCGTGTTCACCATGACTTGCCGCACCGATTGACATCCTAACCCTAAACCCTACCGGCCCCTAAGTACCCCGGCCATGGAGCTCGGTGGCTCGGCCATGGAGCACGGCGGCGCGCGGCCGTGTTCCGGCTCGGCTGGACTGGCATTGAAGGTGACATCTTCACCCGAGCATCTGTACATGATGGAGAAGACTAGACGAGAGCTAGGGAAGGAGGAGAAAAGCGGTGCTGTGCTGGCCACGGAGAGCGCAACTCCGGCGAGGTCCGGACGGCGGCGGAAATGAAAATGTGGCCACTACCTTGGTTCTTCAGCTCAATGGCGAGGTGGCCAAGCTAGAGGAGGCTACAGTGGAGTTGTGGGCTAGCTGGAGGCAGCGTTATTGCGGTGGCGAAGGAGCTCAGCAACGGCGCGTGCTCGGCAGCAATGGCGGAGGCGGTGGCTATAGCGGCGGACGCTGCGGGAAGAGAAGGAGAGTGAATGAGAGCGAGCTGGGAGGGCAGAAGGACATGGCGACAGAGGCCTTTGGCCGGTCGGCACTGTAGTAGGTCTGAAGTTTTCGATTTAGTTGTTCAATGGTGCCGACTAACAGCGCCATTTCCACGATCCAAAACTTTCAAACCATGATGATCTAGCTCATGGTGTAGTTGACAAAGTTGGAGATCTACATGTGGGCTACAACTTTTACAATTGGAGCTCGAGCTGGTTCGGCTTGGTTTGGGGGATACAAGGCTCCAAACATCAACACATGAAACTGAAACTTGCTTTGTGACTTAGAAAATTTTCAGAGTCTCCATTTAGACCTCAAAACTGACTTGTGGGCCCTTTTTGAGCATGTTCTGCACATTTTCATGAGATGGTCATAAAATAACTTTTGTTCCTTATAAAATTTGCTACAACTTTGCTTTAGGTTGCTTAGACATGCAAACACCCTAACTATACTTTTTAAATAGTCAAACAAAGGAGCTCTAGGGGTCAACACTAGTCAAACCATGACTTGAAAGCATAGTTAGACAATATGGTCAACATGAACATTGTTCCTAATGACATTCTAAGTATAGCTAAGTTGTTTGAGAGGCTAATTAGCCACCCCACACATTGATCACACAAAAGTCAAGCATCACATGTATTGAAACAAGGAAAAACAAGTGACTTGTTACTTCTATTTCAAAACCATGTTTCATGAGTTTGTGGCATAGCACTAGCTAACCATGTTTCACTAAAGTGTGTTGCACTGAGTGTTGCACACTATTCATTTCCTAAAACAAACACACATAGAATATAACAATATGTTGCAATGTTTCAAAACATGTTTCATACAATCTAAGCTCATGAATGGATGAATGATGCTCATGTTTATGAAATGCAAGTGCAAATGTGGAAGCCAAACACCTAGGGTGTTACAGATCGCATGCGTCACCACACAAGGGTTGATTAACCTCCTGGTTGGCATCATGAGCTAGTTGGCCATGCTGATTTCATGGTCCTTGTGATCCAGGGTTGATGGCAACGTTGCCCCTAGACCCCCCTTAGACGATCTGGCCACTATGGTAGCGACTCCCCCCATCATGGTGAGAGACACGGGGGTTGCAACTACGTGTGGACGCTGTCGAAAAAGATAGAGCTAGGTTCCGGATGTTGTTGACCTAGGCCTGAGCTGATTTAAGCAGTGCTTGAATCTTGAGTACATTCGGCGTTGGTGGGAGTCTAGCCAACTCGTGGGTGGCCACAGCCAGATTGGTTCTCAGTGTCTGCGCCACTTGCTAGTTGTCCACCATGAGGAACTCTTGTTGGACATTACGAGTGCGAGGTGGCGGGTCACCTCTGGCAGCTTGGACAACATTTTCTGCTTCTTCATTGCGACATCATTGGCGATCAGCATTCCTGGCTTCGCACTCATGGCTTTGGACATTGGTTTCTCCATCGGTAGCAACGCTGTCATGGCTAACCATAAAAAGCTCTTTCCCAAAGCCCAAAGGGAAAGGTGGGTAGTTGCTGGTAGAGCCCTCAGAGTATGGCTCGGGGCTTTCCTCTAGGATTGAATGGAGTGTGTCATCCGAAAGATCTATTCAGATTTGCACCATGTTTACCATTGGCGCAGGCTGGTCGGCCTCAAGAAGTCGATCTGATAGAGGTCATTGATGTGGCTATGCTCAGCATGGTCGGCGAAAACATGGTGCACAACATCCTAACATATCAGACCCGCACCCACCAGCTCGAAAGAATAGGGCTTCGACATGCTCTTCGTTGGGGTGGGGAGTGGTCGGTGTTGAATGGCACGCGCTTCCAGAGTTGCCATAATCACCAAATCTTCATCTTGCCACCTCGGACGATGTGCACGAGCAGGGTGCTCGACGTTAGTGGCACAGTGACCTTGGAGTGCAGGAATTTCGTCACTCGCTCTAGATTGATCTAAGACTGAATCCACAAGGAGCTGGCATTCCACTAAGCATCTGTGAACTGATCAATGGATGTGATCAGATCATCATTGCTGATGGATCTCCTAATCCTATGGCGAGGCACCAAGATTGGAGATGTCATTGTAGAAGTTGGTACGATCAGCACAGGGTGATTCTGCGCTGTCTCCAAGATTTCCTCGACACCGTCGGTGCCGATGACCTAGGTCATAGATCTGACCATGAAGGTCTGACCTGGCTCGGGAAGGATCATGGAGCTTGGGAAGCGGACCATCTGGCTTGCCATGGAATCAGCATGCACACCCCCTACCTAGCGTGCCACTACCAACGAAATATGGTTGGTAGACTACCGAGGGGCATGCTCACGGTAGTAGATGAATTGGTAGAGGTGCGCATAATAGGAACCAGATGGTGAAACAAGCATAGAGATAATGATTTAGATAGGTTCAGGCCATCTGATCGACATAATACCCTATGTCCTATGTTGTTGGTGTATTGTATTGTATATGAGCTAAATTCGAGGGGGTCCCTACCTGCCTTATATAGTCTAGGGGGTAGGGTTACAAGTCAGTTTAGGCCTAGATCTATTAGGTTATATGGTAAGTATTTACAAGGAATACGATATCTATCATATCTGAAAAGATCTTCCTTCATCACCAAGATGCCTTCTTATTGCCTTGCGGTGCACGCTGATCAGAGCCGAGCACTGTAGGTCTTGATCTTATGGGCTAAACCTCCCCTAGTGGTGCGGCCCATGTCTATTGTCGTGGGTACCTAGGGTTATACCCTCATAGTGGCTTGGTGAATATATTGGCAAGTTGATCTTCGGTGCCCACACTCTCAATGCAAATATCCCTTTTTGTTGATGATCTCTTATAAAATGGTGGTGAACATCAATGTGCTTTGTTCTTGCATATTGAACCAGATTGTTGGTTAGCTGGATTGCACTCTCATTGTCACATAGCAATGACACTTTCTTGAACTTGATTCCAATGTAATTCAAGGTGGCCTTCATCCAAAGAATTTGTGCACAACAACTTCCGACGGATATGTATTCAGCTTCAGCGGTTGATAATGCAACACTATTTTGCTTGTTTGATGACCATGAAACAAGTGATCTTCCAAACAATTGACAAGTGCTCGAAGTGCTCTTCCTTTCAACCTTGCATCCTGCATAGTCAGAGTCTAAATATCCAACTAATTCAAACTTAGCTCCTTTAGGATGCCACAAAGCAACGTTTTATGTATGCTTCAAGTACCTCAATATTCTTTTTGTAGCCATCAAATGACTTTCTCTTGGTGAGGCTTGAAATCTTCCACACATGCACACACTAAACATGACATCTGGCCTTAATGCGGTCACATAGAGTAGGCTTCCAATCATAGACCGATACAACTTTTGATCCAGCATGTTGCCACTTGCATCACTATCCAAATTGGCATTTGTTCCCATGGGTGTACTAATTGGCTTTGCTTTATTCATGCCAAACTTCTTGAGCATATCTTTGATGTACTTGCCTTGACTTACAAATGTATCATTCTTCAATTGCTTGATTTGAAGACCAAGGAAGTAACTCAACTCTCCAATCATGGACATCTCAAACTCATTAGCCATCATCTTTCTAAATTCTTCACAAAAGTCTTGATTGGTTGATCCAAATATGATGTCATCAGCATAGATTTGCAACACAAACAACTCCTTTCTAATCTTCTTGGTGAAAAGAGTGGTGTCAACCTTGCCCATCATGAACCCTTTAGAGAGTAGAAAGTCTTACAACCTCTCATACCATGCTCTAGATGCTTTCTTCAAACCATACAATGCCTTCTTCAACTTGTACACATGATTAGGCTTCTTGTCATCTTCAAAACTAGGAGGCCGCTCTACATATACTTCTTCATTGATGTAGCCATTGAGAAATGCACTCTTGACATCCATCTGATAAAGCTTGATGTTGTGTGCACAAGCATAGGCTAACAAGATCTTAATTGCTTCCAACCTTGCAATCAGGGTATATGTTTCTCCAAAGTCAAGACCTTCCACTTGTGTATAGCCTTGTGCTACCAATTTTGCTTTGTTCCTTACTACTATCCTATCTTGATCTTGCTTGTTTCTATAGACCCATTTGGTTCCAATCACATTGTGATTCTTTAGTCTTTCAACTAACTCCCATACTTGAGTTCTTGTGAAGTTGTTCAATTCTTCATGCATAGCATTCACCCAATCAACATCCTTCAATGCTTTATCTATCTTCTTTGGTTCAATGGATGACACAAATGAGAAATGCTCACAAAATGAAGCCAATCTTGATCTAGTTTGTACACCTCTAGAAATATATCCAATTATAGTGTCCAATGGATGATCTCTTGCAATATTGGTTGGTTGGAGTATTGGAACATTGCTTGCACTTGGTTGAGATGATGTACTAGCCACATGTTGATCTTGCACATTGTTATGAGAGCCACTTGTACTAGCTTGATTTGTATCAACTTGCACATTTGAGTCAGAGAGCACTTGCACTTGATCATCTTCTTCATCATTCACTTGCCTAGGCCTCAATTCACCAACATCCATGTTCTTCATGGCATTTGAAAGTTGAATGCCTCTAACATCTTCCAGGTTCTCATTCTTATCTTAGAACCCTTGGTTTCATCAAATTCAACATCATGAACTTCTTCAAAAGTACCATTTGCCAAATTCCAAACTCTATATGCTTTGCTTGTAGTGGAGTATCCAAGTAAGAATCCTTCATCATATTTCTTCTCAATCTTGCTCAATCTAGTGCCTTTCTTCAAGATATAGCATTTGCAATCAAGAACCCGAAAATATGCAATGTTGGGCTTTCTACCATTCAAGAGCTCATAAGGTGTCTTCTCTTTCAATGGGTGACAATATAATCGATTGCTACAATAGCAAGCCATGTTGATAGTTTCAACCCAAAAGGATGGACTCACATTGTACTCACTAAGCATAGACCTTGCCATATCAATAAGTGTTCTATTCTTCCTCTCAACAAGGCCATTTGATTGTGGAGTGTACTTAGCCGAGAATTGATGTCTAATTCCAAAGTCATCACACAACTCATCAATTATTGTGTTCTTGAACTCACTACCATTGTCACTTCTAACTCTCTTGATGGTTGTTTCAAACTCATTATGAATGCCCTTGACAAATGATTTGAATGTTGCAAATACATCACTCTTGTCCACTAGAAAGAATGCCCAAGTATATCTTGTATAGTCATCCACTATCACAAAGCCATATTTGTTTACACCGATGCTAGTGTATTGTGTTGGCCCAAACAAGTTCATGTGCAATAACTCAAATGCTTTACTAGTGCTCATAATGCTCTTCTTAGGATGGGTGTTTCCAACTTGTTTCCTAGCTTGACAAGAGCTACATAACTTATACTTCTCAAACACAATATCTTTCAAGCATCTAACCAAGTCATGCTTAACCAATCTATTCAATTGTTTCATTCCAACATGACCAAGCCTTGTATACCATAACCAACCCATACTAGACTTAGTGAACAAGCATGTTGATAATTGAGCTTCCCTAGCATTGAAATCAACCAAGTATAGATTCTCATATTTAAGGCCTTTGAAGATCAAGTTAGAGCCATCTATACTTATGATCTCTACATCATCTACCCCAAATATGCATTTGAATCCAAGATCACACAATTGAGCCACGGATAGCAAATTGAAGTTTAAGCCCTCAACTAACAACACATTGGAAATACTCATGTCATTGGATATTGCAATCTTACCAAGCCCTTTGACCTTGCCTTTTCCATTATAACCAAATGTAATACTATCATAACCATTGCTATCATTGGTGTTGATTGAGTTGACCATTCTTGCATCACCGGTCATGTGTTGAGTGCACCCACTATCAAGAACTCAATGTCTTCCTCTGGCTTTGTAATTGACCTATAAAAGAAGATCAATTCTTTTTAGGTACCCAAACTTGCTTGGGTCCTTAAAGGTTAGTTACTAAGCTCTTTGGTACCCAAATGGCTTTCTTGTTTGAGCCCATCCATGGTGCACCAATGAACTTAGCTTAATTGAGGATACATTAGCTTGTGATTTCTTGTTCATGCATTATTGCTCTATGTGACCAACTTTCTTGCAATTAGTGCAAAACCGACCATTGTTCTTCACAAAACTAGTCTTGTGAGGAGCAAAGACTGCCTTGCCTTTCTTGGGGGTATAGCCCAATCTCTTTTTGTAGAGAGAAGCTCTTTGGATACCTAAGAACATAAGCAAGCAGTCCTCACCACCATAGGCTTTGCCTAAAGCACGAGTGAGCTCATTGACCTCCTTCTTCAAGGTCTCATTTTCAACTATAAGTGAGGCATCACAAGTGAAACCATCACTCATAGGTGAAGTGGAAGTGGATGATGAGCTACATGAAGGGTTAGCGGGAGCAAAAACAATAGGCTTATAGAAAGATTCATCAATTATATCACAAGTTAAGCCTTTGTCACATGTTACAACATGCTCCTTCTCATTTTGCTCATCAAGTAGAGAGGAATGAGCTTTTTCAAGCTTCTTGTGAGCCTTACCAAGCTTCTCATGGGCTTCCTCTAGCCTCTCATGAGATGCGTTGAGCTCATCAAAGGCTTGCTTAAGGGCTTTTAGTTCCTTATGCAAGTCTTTGCATTCCCTTCTCTTAATGTCAAAATGGTCTTTAGCATCTTCCAACATGTCAATTAATTCATCTTTAGTTGGTTCATCATCATCATCACTTTCACTTTCATTATCATGTTCCTCATCACATCCATCATCACAAGTTTGTACCTTAGTGGCCTTAGCGATGAAGCATGTAGATGGAGTGTCGAAGAAAGAATGCTTCTCATTGATAGCAATGCTTGCAAGCACCTTCTTCTTGGTGGTCTTGTCATCATCACTATCATCATCACTTGAAGAAACATCACTATCCCAAGTGACCACATATGAACCACCCTTCTTCTTCTTGATGGTCATCTTGTCCTTCTTCTCCTTCTTATCCTTCTTCTTGCCCTTCTTGTCATCTTCATCATTCTCACTATTGTAGATGCATTGAGCAACAAGATGATCCTTGCTACCACATTTGAAGCACCTTCTTGACTCTTCCTTGTTCTTGGATGAAGACTTCTTCCTTCTAGCATGATAGCCCATCTTCACCATGAACTTACCAAATCTCTTCACAAAGAGAGCCATCTTCTCATCATCCATATCATTAAAGCTTGAATCATCTTCACTTGATGTATCTTTCTTGGCCTTGCCCTTTAATGATGATGTGGCTTTGAATGCCACACTCTTCTTTTTCTCATCCTTCTTCTCATCTTTCTTCTCCTTCTTTTCTTCCTTCTCATCATCATCTCTATATATGTCATCGGTCATCACATCTCTCAACACTTGGTTTGGTGTCATGGTGTCCAAACCACTCCTCACTAGCAAGGTGACCAACATGTCAAATCATGATGGTAAGCATCTCAAGAACTTATGAGAGAAGTCCTTGTCCTTCACTTCCTCACCAAGTGCTTTGAGATCATTAAAAATTTCTACAACAACACTAAGACAAATGATTAGTAAATAAGATGGCGAAGTGAATTTTCCGCTAGCACTACACTTGTGTTGCAAGCCACCTACCCAATTCTAATTTATATGATCTCTAGTATATCACACAAGAGCTATGTCACTAATTTACACCTAGGTGAACAAAACTAGCTAGAGAACTATAACTAAAGAGCTACACTAGCTACAACTACCACAAGCACTACACAAGGTAAATACAAAGTAATGTAGGAGAATGGTAGAAGTGATATACCACCGTGGCAAGTGATCAAACACAATGAATACCAAGAATACCAAGGAGACAATGATGACACAATCAATTTTTCCTCTAAGGTTCACTTGCTTGCCGGCAAGCTAGTCCCCATTGTGGCGATTCACTCACTTGGAGGTTCACATGCTAATAGGCATCACACGCCTAACCCACAACCGAGTGCCGCACAACCAACACAAGATGATAATCCACAAGCCACGTGCAATCCACTAGAGTTGCCTTTGGCGCTCCACCAGGGAAGGTACAAGAACCCCTAACAATCACAATGATCGGAGCCTGAGACAATCACCTTCCTTCGCTCGATGATCCACCAATCACCGGGCCATCTAGGTGTCGGTAGACACCAAGAGTAACAAGATGTCCACCAGCCCAAATCACCCATCTAGTGCCACAAGATGCTATATCACTAAGCAATGCACTAGAGGCTCTCCAATCTCACTTAAGATGATGAAATCATGTGTGCAAGTGAGTGGAGTGGTGTGCTCAGCTCCTGAAGGGTGTATGCAGCTGTTAGAAGTGCCAAGAAAGTGGCCAAGGCTGGCCACCATCTCTATTTATATGCCCACAAGCAAAAAGAGCCGTTACCCCTTGGAGCAGCCTTCTGCAAGATCATCGGACACGGCGGTGGTGGCACTGCCCTAGTGAAAGCCCTAGTTTGGTTTTAGCTAATTGATGAAACCTATTTGGACTAATCCTTGCATCTAAGTGTGTGACTAGATAGGATGGTCTAATCCAAGTGAAGGAGCTAGGTGGCACTCATGGATGGAGATGGCCACATGAAATGAAGTCCATGGTGGTGGTGTGGACATGTGATGATGATCAAGCTCCAGGACTTAGAAAAGAAGAAAGAGAAAAATAAAATGGGCACATGGCAAAGGTGATATCAATAGGGCCATTTTGTTTTTTATGATCAAGACACTATAGAGAGTGTGATCACATTTAGGATAGATGGTCATACTATTAAGAGAAGAGCTCTTATCGGACAACTTGATCATCTAGTGCCACTAGGTGTTGGAAGACATACATATGCATTTTAGGCCTAGTGCACAATCGGTGAGAAGTGTTTAACCTTTGAAAAAAGATTGTGAAAATGCTAACACACTTGCATGTGATGGTGAGACACTTGGAGTGTTAGCACATTTGCAAAGGAGGTGAAAAGGGGGAAGAAAAGGAGGCAATTCTTGGCTCGGGGTGCTGCCATGGGGGCACCGCCACCACCTGTCTGGTGCACCACCACCCCTATGACGGTGACCGGCTGAGGAGGCCAAGAATGCAAAGCTTGACTGGTGGCACCGCCACCCTGTCTGGTGGCACCACCACTGGTGCTGAGGCTGGCACCGGAAGTGGCGGTGTGCACTGCCTTGGGCATGATTGTGCACCACCATGGGCATCGCCACCACATCCGGCAGCACCACCCCTTTTCCACAGAGAAGGGTAAACTAGGGGCTGGCTTGGGGTGGCACCGCCACCCCCTGTCAGGTGCCACCGCCGCCTGTCGGTGCCCCAACGGCTAGTGAAAACTAGCCATTGGTTGACCATTGGATGGTGTAACACCCCGGTGTTAAGCATTGCATTTTACACCTACATTTCATGAGCACAAAAATCATCCAAGCATTCATGAACATGAGCATATGAAATTTCATATCATTCCTATACTTTGTCACATGAAATGTTGATTTATATATATGTTTATGCTTGCAATCATGTATGGCCAATGTATGAAATGGTTGTGAGGTCATGAAAACACCTTAGACACATCTAGGATGGTAAATGGAACAATGTTTGTATTCATGACATAGGCCAAATTTGCTTCTAAGTGTTGGTTTCATTTGAAATGCCATTTTCATGATACTAGTTTGACTAAAGTTGAACAGTAGCTTAGAGTGTTTGTATGGCTATGTGACCTAAATAAAAGTTGTAGTACTTTACTAGGGTAACAACTTTTATTTTTGGGTCAAGGTCTAATTCAGTGCATAGCATGCTAAAAAATAGCTCACAAGTATCAACAAAATGCTATTTTGGAACTTGAAAATTTTTCTAAGTCATGATGCTGTTTTTAGTTTCGATGTACCCCACTTGGGAGCATTGTAACTAGACCACCATTGCAAATTAGATGATGGTTGTTAAAGCAAAGTTGGAGATCTCATATAGCTCTACAACTTTCATTATGGAAGTTTTTGCAGTGGACGAACGGATTAGGAATTATAACATCATTATGTTGCACTGTCAGTCGACAATGGCGGCGTCTAAACCCACGTCCGCGCGCGGCGTCGTGGCCGACCGGCCATAGGCCATGGCTACCACATGGTGGTAGCACACTGATGTTGGCCTAACCGTTAGGCCTAAGCGCGCACTTAAGCACCACGCGCCCGCCATAGCATCCACTCACCCACTCTCACTCCCTCTTGCTCGCTCTGCCTCTCCATAGCACCACGCCGAGAACCACCGCAGCTCTGCCACAACCGCTCACCACTAATGCAGCCTTGCTGGCCAATTCATCTCAGCCATAGCTGCTACATCATCACCTCCACCTCCTCGAGACACCAGCACCACCTACTAACCCCAGGTAGTGTGGCATTTTGCCTCGCCGCAGTCGCTATCATAACCGTAGTGCCGCCGCGCTCGTGGCTCACCGTGGCTCGACCGTTCCACCACACTGCATGCCTTCATTTTCTTTGGTCTAGCACCATGATAGAGTCTAGAAGCTTAGGTCGGAGTTAGGAATGATGCCACCACTTGATGGTGCCAGAACGAGTCGCCGCTCAGCCCGCGTCCGCCATGGCCGTCATGGCACTCGAGCTCGCCGCTGCTGAGTTGGTTCACCGTCTTCCTCCTTTCTCTCACACCTTAGGTCGAGTAACCCTAGGACTCGCTAGTGGCATGACAGAGACCCACCTTTCGCTGCTACCTAGCTAGAATAGTGTGAGAACCGTTGTGCTCTGTGCACCGCCACATGGCCATGCACGCGACCAAGCTCACCGACGCTACCCCGAGCCCTCACCTATGCATTGTAGCTTTGCTAGGTCATAAGGATGGAGTAGCCATCCTCAAATGAGTGTGCCATAGCTGGAGATGGCCAACGTACTGCCACCGACTGCCATGGCCGCTGTCGAACTTGCTCCGGCGAGCCACCGAGCCAACAAAGCCTACCAGTCGATGCGCGTGGGTGAGATGAGTGCAGTGGTGAAGACCTTACCGCTGGAGACCTCACCGATGGTGAGTTCTCACTGGTCAGCGCCATCCCCTGTTTCGTCTCCCTGACGGGTGGGTCCCCGTTGACCACAGGCCCCAGCTGTCAATCTGTTTGATATTTGATTTTTTGGATTTATTTTGTAGATTTGAATGCATGTTTCAAAAATTCATATCTCAAGCTAGGAGTGTACAATTGTAGTGAACCAAATTTTATTAGTTTCATCTTGAAGTGTAGTATTTGATAAAAATATGAGATGCGTTGTTTCTGGTATTTTTTTGGGAGAATAAAATGTAGCTAGATAAATGATTTTTAAATGGTTTCTATCTTATTAAATGCATAACTTGAGTTAGAAAGGTGATAAAATTGTGATTCCAATTTTGCTGGTCTTATGTTGACATGATCTAGCTAGAAAAATACTAAACCTGCAGTAAGCATAATTTGAATATGGTCTTCATATTTAATCCTAATTAATTGCTAGTTTCTAGTGAAATTAATTGGGGTAAAAATACATATGATCATGCAAATTTTTACACAGTATTATTATGCTTGTAGAAATGTAAGAAAAATATTAAAACTATTGTTTGACACTTTTCACTATGATAAACTATTTTACTAAAATAATCCTATGTAACTTGTCATTTTTGTTGAGGTAGTTATACTTATTTAAATGGCATGAAATTTGTACAGTATACTATAAAGGTCATTTGTAGGCTGCTGTAATTTTATCCAAATTTATTAAGCAATGGGAATATTTATCCTTTAAATTAGCTTATTAGCTAAGGAAATTAATAAATGGATATAAATAATTTAGTTATATTTAACCATGATGTTTTATATGGTTATTGTGATGTATATGATATGTTGATGTTATTAGTTAGGCTTAAAAGTAATTGGTTATATGCAACTAGTTAATTACTGCTTTATAATTTAACTAGATGGCTGCATGTATAGTTTCGGTTGTGATGATAATTTCATGATGATAATGGTCTTTTATGTAAAACTTGTTAATAACAAAATTGTAGATAACTTACTTATCTACCTTGTGTTAAATGTTCATAGTCATAGGCCTTATGGTTTAATAATTATGGCTATTAGAATTCTGCTGTCCAAATTGCTTGCTCTTTGAATAGATTTTAATGATTGAATTATTTGACCTAAATAAATGCTGAATCACATTAAGATGATTAAAATAAAGTTGTAGGAAATTTCATAAGATTTCCAGAATGTCCACAACCATATTATTTTGATATGTATAACTCTAGTTATGGTCAAAATAAGTGGTTGCTGTCTTATAGTCCAGAAAATGATTTACATAAGTGTTTGTTTAGTTATTAGAGAAGAGATAAGCACCTACTCAGTAAAATAAGATGCAACTTGTTATTACTTGATGCAAAGTCATTGAAAACACTTATGATGATGCATTCATTACATCATATCATATTATACATGTCATTGTATATGCATTCATGATATCTTAATTCATGCTCATGCATATAGGATCATCCAAAGAAATAACTTTGTTGGAGTTCAACAAAGAAGAAGAGGAGGATCAGTAGGAGACGCCTTATGACATAGCTCTAGGAGAAGAGGAGCAGACTCTCAAAGATCTCCCTGAGTGCCTAGATCACTGGCCAACCTCTTTCCTCAAAGGCAAGCCCCGGAGCATTCTAAGTCTCCCATGTTTTACAAAATATTACTTGAGTCCTTTATGTTTGTTGCATTAGGTTATAAGAGTTGATTGGAAATACTTGATGCATAGAACTATCTTGTCTAGTTACATATACCTTTAACCCTATGTAGGTCCAGAATCGGATATATGCTTAGCAATGCTTAGACCGGTAGAAGTCGGGTGATTACCTATCACCTACGAGATATAGGTGGATACCGAAGCACGGTTGGCTATATTTGCTATCGTGGAAAAGAACCATGGGGTAATGTAAATGGAGGTCGGGTAGAGTCTATGTGTAGGTTGACTCATGTGATTCTGTCTATGCCGATTAAGGACAGTACCGTTGTTGGCACTTCTGACAAGATTGAACGCATGCCTCTCACTTAGCTGGCTGGATAACTCATTCTGACCGCGAAGCCGAGTAGCTCAACTTAGGTCGGGCCATGTTCTATAAAAGTGCACACTCTAGATGGTAGTAAGGATGTGCGGGGAGCCACGCATGAGCCCAAGGGCAGGGTAGTCCAGATCACCCTGGCAGCTGGTTGTCCTTGATTGTGTGACGCTAGTCGAACCCACGAAATATGTACCTGAGTTGTACCAAAGGTGACCTAGGGTGACCATTGATTTGGTCTACCTAGGTTTGTGTTAGGAATAAATTCCTAGCTAGTTAAAATCGATTCAAATTGTCATCTCTCCTGGACAGTGAGAAACTTGGCTAGCTCCAACATCGTAGTAACTGTGTTATGGAATGTGATGGTTCGGATGAACTTGGAATTACTAGACCGGCTATGGTTACTATTGTATGCTACTAAATGATATACCACATGTTTGGCACAGGTTAGTTGCTAATCTAGAGATGAATAGCTATAATTAACTTGATGACCGAATTATAATTGTACAACTAAGTTAGTCGCTTTTTATGCAAATTGTTATCAAGCTAGCTCCACTTCTAAAGCCTTGCATAATACTTGGAGTCACTTTATTTTTGGTTTATGACGGGTAAGTCTAGCTGAGTACCTTCTCGTACTCAGCGTTTTATTCCCATTGTTACAAATGGTATAGTTTATCACGACTATTGCAAGAACTGCTTCTATCCCACCATGGACGTGGAGTGAGCCCTGGGCAGGCATCTCTTATTAATCCTTCTTATATGCTTTTATGGAAGTGTGATCACGAGTTAGCACTATATTTGAACTATGATGGCAAATGTTAGCTTCAAACTTTAATTTGCTTCTGCTACTATCTACTGAACTTGGTTTGTAATAACCTTAATTCATACTCTGATGAATGAACTATATTTGTGAACCTTATGTAACATGTGACATGTATATTAAATCATGTACGATCTTGGTTGTATGTTGATGGTTAATCGAGACCCGTCGTGGTACTCGACGGACCCATCGTGGTACTCAACGGACTACTGTGTTTATATGGGCTCAAGTATGACATTGCGACTGCTTGTGGGCTGCCATTGTACTTGTGCTCTTATAAATTGGCCGGTTCTGCTACAGAGGGGCACCACCACCCCCTGTTCGGTGGCTCACCGTCGTGTTCGGTGACCTCACAGAAAGCTGCTCTAAAGGTGTAACAGCTCAATTTGCTTGTGGGCTTATAAATAGAGCTAGTGGTTGGCCTTGGCCACTCTCTTGTCACTTCTAACAGCTACAGACACCCTTTGAGAGCTGAGCACACCACTCCACTCACTTGCACACTTGATTTCATCATCTTGAGTGAGATTGGAGAGCCTCTAGTGCATTGCTTAGTGTTCTAGCATCTTGTGGCACTAGTTGGACGATTTGGGCTGGTGGAGATCTTGTTATTCTTAGTGTTTACCGACACCTAGATGGCCTAGTGATTGGTGGATCATCGAGTAGAGAAAGGTGATTGTCTTCGGCTCTGACCATTGTGATTGTGAGGGGTTCTTGTGCCTTCCCCGGTGGAGCGCCAAAGGCAACTCTAGTGGATTGCACGTGGATTGTGGATCTTCATCTTGTGTTGGTTGTGCGGCATCCAGTTATGGGTTAGGCGTGTGATACCTATAAGCGTGTGAACCCCCAAGTGAGGAATCGCTAGAATGGGAACTAGCTTACCTGCAAGCAAGTGAACCTCAGAGGAAAAATCATTATGTCTTGATTGTCTCCTTGGTAATCATTAGTATTCATTGATTGATCACTTGCCACGAAAGTATATCGGTCTCTAACACCAATTATAAATCATCAACATAACCTGCATTTATACTTAATTCCATAACCAAACATAGGTATAAGGGTTTAAACTAATAAATTCTATGAGTTTTGATTAATCTATGTTTTTAGCAAGGTTTATCTAGAAAACTATCAAGAGGGACCAATTCATCAAAAGAAATTACGGAATTCCGCCGCGTAAATAGCGTGGGAAGATTCTAGAAGACTCTAGGAGGCTCTCCACCGAAGCAGACCCCAAGGGGCTACCATGTGGGGCTGGTCGGCCCCACCTATAGGCTGGCCGACCTATGGGTCCTACCAGTCAGCCTCCACTTCGAAAGTCAGTTTCCCACCACCATTGAAATCCAATCTTCGCCGTTTATTTAAGTTGGTTTGATCTGAGGGCTCAGGATTGATGCTCTAGCCTATATATATTAGCCCCTACCCCTCTCTCTCAGTAGATCCCTCAAACCCTAATTCATATCTTCAAGATCAGAGCCAGCTATCAAGAGAAGATTAGTCCTCCATAGGATCTAGTCTTGTAAATAATAGTGAGATGGAGAGTGAGAGAAGAGTTTGGAGGAGATGCTGGCCTATCGGTGCTCTCTCTATAGCTTGTATCTTGATAGATCCAAGTTCTATCTGAGCTTGCCTCTGAGATTTCTCTAGTAATCAACTTCTGATTCAAGTAAGCTTCTTGTTTATATTGTTCATCAGGTTCACAACTCGTTTGAGTGCTTTATTCTTTATTCGAGAAGAGTAAAGTAGTAATTGTAGTGTAAGTGTGGTGCTTAGACTCTGGTTACTTGTGGATGCATCATGCATTCCTGACCGGTGGTAGCTTGCGAGGGTGGCTCTTATAGCCTTGTTGAATCCTCTGTGGTCCACCTCCTGTTTGTATTGCAAGTAGGACGCGGTTACTATGGAAAGCATCCTCTACTAGTGTCTTTCCTTAAGTAATGTCCCTAGTTAAATAGTAGAAGACATAGCTTACACAAGTCAGAACTTGAGAACCTTAGTTTTCCTCTCTATGCTACTATTTATCTTAACCTTGTTGCTACCCCTAGTTAAGTTAGATTGTAGTTAGTCTCACATGTTTCACTGTGGATACAATACTTGGAATACTTCCAGATGAAAGCTACAACGGTATTCGTGTGCTTGCGGATTTATCTGTGTGCATTAATTTATACCAACAAGCTTTCTGGCGTCATTGCTGGGGAAATGGTTGCTGAACTAACTACGAGTCTACCTTAATCTCTTATCTTTTATCTTCTTTCTTTTATTATTTTCCTTTTTATCATGAATTCCACTCCTATCTACCTATACGCTGCACCTATGAGCGTGCACCTAGAGCCACCAAAATCTGTAGAGCCTATTCTTACACCTGGTTATGAGTTATGCCCGTGTTTTATAAAACTGAGTCGGGATCAATCCTTCTTGGAAGAAGGCAACGAAAACCCATACTCACACCTATAAGAGTTTGAACAGACCTATGCATGCTTGCGTATCGCTAGCATGTCTGACGAAACCTTAAGATGGAAGTTGTTTTTGTTCTCTTTGACGGGAAGAGCTAAACAATGGTACAGTCAAACCATAGGAAGTATGCAAGGAGATTGGGAAACACTATACTCTAAATTTTGTTTACATTTCTTTCCCATCCCTAAAGTGGTTAGACTTCGAAAAGAGGTTCTAAATTTTAGACAACTAGAAGAAGAATCTCTTGGCACATCGTGGGATCATTTTAATCACCTCATCATCACTAGCCCGAACCTTGCTATTCCAGACCCAATGCTCCTTCAACATTTTTACATGGGTCTTAGCAAGGATTCCATAGAATCCCTTGATGCAGCCTCTAGAGGAGCTTTCCTACATCTGTCTGCTAGTGAAGCAAGGTCTATGCTTGATAAGATTAGTGGAAAAACTCCCTGCACTAGGAATCATAATAAACCCCTCGAGGAAGAGAAGGAATCATCTCCCGAACAAGAAGAGGAAATTTTGATAGCCAAATCACAACCACTTCAATCGCAAGGTTTAGCTATCAATCCCAAACCATCTATACCCCAAAATCCAAATCCTCCAAAGGAAGAAGAAATTCAACCTTTTGAAATTTCTTCTGAGGATTATCTTTTTGATGATTTTGGGAAAAGCTTAAACTTTTAGTTCCACAAGAGACCTTCGAGCGAATATAATTTAATTCCTCTCAAGAAGGGATCTCTTAGAAGGCATCCTTATTCCCATGTAGGACATTGGGAAGAATTCAAGGATGGCATGTCTAATGAACCCATAGAAGGAGAGCCAAGTCATTTAGAAGCAAATCCTATCTTCTCCCCTTATATGCCCACATTAGATGTCTCATTCAAACCCATCCTTGACCCCGATGATTCCTCTTATGCTCTTTCTCCTGAAACTCATGATGATCCTAGAAATCCACCAAGACACCCAAAGTATATGAGTCATGAAGGCCACAAGGATGACCAAGAAGAGTAACGAAAATGGCTAGAATGTATTAAGAACTTATATGTCATTGCTAAAGAATGGATGGACAAGGACGAAGCCTTATGGGTAGAATCCAAACTTTTCTTAGATCCAAATTGTGAGCTTAAATCAATCTCTTTAATAAATAAGACTCATCCAAGTTTGGAGGAGGTCTTAGATGAGATCAACCCGAGAGCCACCAATCCATGGGAAATCTTGGACAATAAAATGTCCAATGAATGTCACATGTAGGGATGAAAACGGTACGGATATTTTTCGACCGTATTCGAAACCGAATCCGTTTAGAGGGGTTGAGATCTATCCGTATCCGAGTCTGGATATCCAACATCCGATACCGTATCCGTATCCAAATACTCAAATCACATATTTATGATGTCGATATCCAATCGTATCCTATCCGACACAGTTGACACTATCCGTATTCGAATCTGAATCCAGACAAAAATATGAAAACAAATGTAATGTCGGTGATATCCGTCCGTATCCGATCCGTTTTCATCCCTAGTCATAGGCATAGAATGATGGAGACAATGTTTCCGCCTATAGACATTCATGAAGAAACACCCCTAGAGCTTGAAAAGGAAGATGACATCGACAAGCATAGAATTTATTTCATGAACACCTCATTAAATACATACTCATATGAGAATCCTCCTGAATCAATCGATCTTTCCAACATTGCCACACACGAGATCTTCAGCCCCCTCATACTTTTTGTTCATAAAGACTTTGAAAGGGTGGTTGTAGATGCATATGTTTATCATAAATATTGTAAATCTCATTGGCATGAATCTTGAGATAGGCACCCAAAGGTTGGTGTTGGAGGGGAAACCACTTCACCAATTAGAAATGCAATTTGAAGGTTTCCCAAGGATGAATTTCTTTCCTAAAACAAGCACTTTCGGAAGATAATATGAGTTTTTACCTTTGGCTATGATACCCTTGTGAAATGGGCATAGAAACATAATTATAAAAATATTCCTTCGGGTATTATTATCACTAACCATTCCAAGTTTGAAGCAAAAAGGACGAATAATGATGACTCAAGGTATGTCCAACCAATCATCATGTAACATTGAATCACATCCATCCAAACTTGATTTTGCCTTGCAAAATTCAAGTATGGGGGATGAACTTCTCTGAAAAATCTTATACCATGTTGCTACTTCATCTTGGTTGTCTCTACCTTTAGGCCATGCTCAATTTGCTAAATACCAATCATTCTCTTTCATCTCTATTTGAATAAATCTCTATAATGCTTTCATGCTACCTTTGTTTACTATAGTATGCTTAAGGTTTGGAGTATGATCTTACATCTTCTAAATTAGGCATGGTACTTAGTTTAAACTTTTTTCCTGAAATAAATTAAACACGGTATATAGTTTGATTCTTGAACCAAAAGGTGTGATGATTTTACTTCTAAAGGCTTTTTAAATTAAGCGTGGTGCTTAGATTAAAATGCCTTCCTAAATCAAATTAGACGTGGTGTCTAAGTTGATTTTTGAGCTGATAGTATGCTTTAGTAGGCTCTAGATATTTTGTGGACTAACCCCTATAGGAAACTCTCACGTCAATATTGGTAAGTCACGAGATGAATTCAAATCGAAGATGAAGCTAGGCACATGATGAACTCCAATAACATTGTGCAAAGAAGACATAGCTCATTCATGATGGATGGAAGAACTGAATGAATGAATATGAGCTACGCCTGTTCATGGTTTGGTATGAATCTGTTGACACCAAAATTTGGTAAGCTTTCCTTGGGAAGGAAGAGATCGACCGATGATGTCAAAAGCAAGAAAGATCTCCTAATTGAGGTATATTTACGAGCCGGCCAAGGAATGTTCTTTAAAATATTATGGGAGATGCATGACGTCTAAGTTCATCACGTCACTAGTATGATGGTGCGTACATGAAACGTTCAGAGGTGCTTTAGGAGAAATATATATATGTAAGGACCATGCGGCCGGTTGTTTCTTATTTCTGCGAAAGAAACACAGATGACGCGAGGCAGTCTAGAGGAGCCAGATTATAATAAATCTTAAAAGGAGATCGAGGTGGAGTCCGGTGCACGTCAAGTGTGTACATGTTACCAAGCACGCTCAGAGATGTTAGCCGTATATGACATATGATTATTTCCGTTAGGGCCATCGCCGAATCAAGAGAGAAGACATTTACGACCAGACTTTGCATGTTGAGCTGTTTGCACGTACGGCCAATTAACATATTTGGCTAGGTCGGTTCGGTTAATATATGGCTATATACTACTAGTGCTAGAGTCCATGCATGAAGAAAAAGAAGCCAGCCGGGATATATATTAATATTAGCCAAGTTGATCAAATCATGTGTATAATATGCGTTGCAGAGGGAAAGCGTCCCAAAGCACATTGTTATCGTTGGCAAGTATGCTGCTGTTGTGCATACGTGTTTACCTTTAGGAGTCAAGGGGAAGGAAAGAGAGACATATACGTACATATATTGGATGGCTACGTACTCGAGTCTGTGCACAAAGGAAAAGGAAATAGATGCAAGCCAAGAAAGATGAGATCAACTAGAGGATCAGAGAGACATATACGCCTACGCGTTACCGCGGATTATTTGGTCGATGAGTTGCATGGCCAATTAAAATAGATTTGGAATATTTTATTCAGTTTGTAACCAAGAGGGAGTTATGTATCTTTTGTTTTTAGGAAAGATCATGTCATGTCCAATTAGGACTTGTATCAGCGCAGGGTAAAAATATAAACCCCAAGCTATTGTATCAAGGACATCCACACATCAATCAAAATCAGTCTTTCCTTTTTCGGCTTCACGCCAACCATTAGGAGTAGGAGTAATGTAGCTTTTCGACGACTTCTTTAGCAAACAGGGCTGCATCGACTGATCGACCTCTAGCTTGCTTGTGAGTACTGTCATGACTTATATTGTGCTTGTAAAGCTGCATCAGCTGATTGATCTTTTATGAGCCATAATATAAGTTAGTTATCGATCTGTATCGTAGTTTGTAAGGCTGCATCAGCTGATTGAATCTCTTACGAATCATAATATAGATCAAAGTTATCAATCTTGTGTTAAATAACTTGTTGTTTAATATAATATCACCAGTTATCAAATCTGCTAAGATTAGTAAGATTTTCCTTACTATTTTTTGTTGATTCACCAATTATCGATCTTGTTATAATTAATGTTTAATTAATTATAACAAATCACCTGATTAAGATAGAGATAGATCGGCATCATATTGTCTTAATTGGTCGTCCTTTGATCTGGTCACGCTTTAAATCTCATAATTAATGACTTAATTCCGCTAGATCGGCTCTTTTATCTCTATTCCAATCAAACATAGTATGCATCCAAAGACATGTTTCAATCTTTAACAAACTCACTAGTTAATGAGATCTAATCTAATGACACTACCATAGCTTCATTGATCCGATCGAACCTCACTGGTAAGACTTTAGACTAGAAATTATCGATTAGTGGTCATGTTCATGATCAAAATATATACTCTGTTTGTTTGCTATGACTGCATTGACTATTTTAGCCGACTTGCCTGTACTCTCATGCATATAGCATGTTTTCATGTATCTATTAACATATAGATGGTTTTATAGATTCTTTGGCTTTAGTTTGTTATCATTATCATAGCTACATCGATCCGGTCGAACCTCACTGTTGATGATAATAGATTAGATTTAGATTGTTTATGGATTCATTTATGGTAAACAGTCTATTGTTCACGTGTTATACTCTTTTCATCAAACTTATCGGCTCAACGTTCTATATCGATCATGTTCTATTTAGCCGATGATGTTTTCTGGTGTTCCATGAGCATCACTTATCTTGATTCATATCATTATTGATTAATATTTGCTGATAATCCTTGATTCAAAGATCTTCATTCCATGAATACGCTGGATATCGACTATTTAGTCGACAACCTCATTGAATCGGCTATCTAGCCACATATTGGAACTGTCTGGTGCAACACCAACATATTCCACCTTAAACTACTAATTATTCTCTCCTTGTCAATTGCAGGGTTAAATTGACTAGCACGCCTTTGGTCCCAAAACCGACCATTCTTGTATTGAAGCTAAGCAGATCTTTGGGTTCACTCCGTCAAGATCATCTGGCTCGCTGTGTGTTGATCACATCGCCACATTTTTGTGTCAACACACTTTTTGGCATGCCCGGTGGGACAACAGTCCTTTGATTAGAAGGCAGATACTCATCAGGTTATGTTTCTTCGACAAAGTTCGGCCAAGAGAAGTGAAGAAGAGCAAATACAACGTTAGTCTACACTTGGTCGATGACTTCCTAATCAGTTTAATGGCCGATGTCATCAAGGACAAGTTTAGAAGTGGTGCATATAGGAAAGTTTCCATAGGTTATCACATGAGCAAGGTGTTTTGCTACACGTCCAATAATCAGAGATATCGGTCCAAGAAAAATGGAAAATTAATGCGGACAAATCGGAATCCTAGGGCGACATGTTAGTTGCATATAATACGGAGTCGGATATGACATGGAGATTACAAGCATAAAATATATGGATTCTTTATTAAATCAAAGCAAACATGGAGCAGATGCAAGCAAACAAGGTTAGAAGCTGTACGTGCAAACATTAAACTACTCAAGGCATCGTGATGGAGCCATTTGGCCTGGCAGACACGACGTGGCTGGCTCAGGTAGAGCTGCCGCTAACAGTGGTACTTCAGCAGTGGATGACCGCACGCTACGTGGGGGCTTCGATACACCGGTGGTGTTCCGAACGCACAATCGGCTATGTAGAGCCGATGCCGCCACTACTGACCAAGTTTTGCTGCTGAGACAAAAGAGGAAAAGCATTAAG
This sequence comes from Miscanthus floridulus, assembly GCF_019320115.1. Classification (NCBI taxonomy): domain Eukaryota; kingdom Viridiplantae; phylum Streptophyta; class Magnoliopsida; order Poales; family Poaceae; genus Miscanthus; species Miscanthus floridulus. The sequence continues at coordinate 29,178,690 of NC_089581.1, read as the reverse complement.
AAGTTGAGTCCACTTACTATACGAGCCAAATGGAACTCTATTGCCTATTGGGAATTATTATATTTGGAAAGAGATCGGGACACGAAGTCCAGGTACCCTTCGGTCGTCACATGACAATAAAAAGCAACAAAAGCTAGCAGATTAAGGAAAAGTGGACACATCATGACCAGAGAATTGGGATACATGTCTAGCTTCTCGAGATATGCTCATGCATGGCCGATTACTATATTCGGCTATGTGTGGATAATTCAGTCGGCATGGGAGCAGACTCTAACTTGTGCAGACGATTAATCAATTTATAGTTCCAATCTTCTCCGCAGCCAACATATCAGTTCATGACACCACTATAGTACCTAGGTTGAGGAGGGCTGATCAGGAATCAAGAGCAGTTGACCTGTGTGTGCTATTAGAAGAAAAGTTCAAATCAAGTGGGCTGATAAAGTTGAGCAAACTAAGAATAAGCGATAGGCAGAGGAGATATTTTTTTTTATAATTACCTCACCGTCGGCTGGATAATTTTGAAAAATAAATATCACATTTTCAGTGTCCAAACTCATGGCTACGGGGTTGAGCCGATAAAGATGGTAGCCGATCACTTTCTAAAATGGAATCGGTTGTGAAATTAGCAAGTCTCTTCACGTAGGATGAAAAGGAAAAGCTGAATCAGCTGTTAGTTCAAGACCTTACCCTTCAAGCTGATGGAGTATGCAGCCAATCGGCAAGGGCGTAAAGGCACTGAGATATCGGTTTCTGGTGTAGCAATGGAAATTCAAGAATAATTAGGTGAAACCAATGAAGATTGATATAACCGATGACCATAGCTAGTTTGGCTGGCCCCTATGGAATTGTTGAGGTCAGATTAAGTTTTCCTCCATGGGTTATTATCATCGGCTGTTCGACCAAGCATATTTTTCATTAAGAAGAAAAGTCATCATGGGAGGTTACATCAGAGAAATGAAAAAAGTTAGCAACCTGACTGCCGATAGGAGACCGTTAGTTTTTGGATTTGAAAATCATTATCAGCATACGAAAAAGCGGTTCCAAGTATTAAAAGGTGCTTGGAATTTATGTTATGGAAGCCAAGAACAGAGGATGACTTTTGGAAAAACAAGCCAGGAGAACAAAGTGATGAGGACATGACACCCATGCATATGACCATGTTTGGCACATGGTACGGAGGGGTAGGAGGCCAGCAAGGGTGTCCAAGTCAAGAAGGAGGCCCGAGGCTAATTCGGTTCGAGTCCCCGAGGTGGAGGCCCAAAGCAACTCAAGTTCGAGTCTGTCTTAGCCTCCAAGACCAGTCTGCCTTAAACTGGTCACCCAGGACGCATCCCTAATGGGCCCAAACACGATACATGGTCCAACGGACCAAAAGATGGTGTCGCAGCACCCTGACAGATTCTGGACACTGAATTATTTTGACAATTCCCGTTGATTCCAAAGAGCTTTTGATGTGAGACCACTTTGATTGGCTTCCTTATCAAATTAGCTTTTCATCCATATGTGGATCCTTGAAAACAGAGTCCGGATGCGTCCTGGGTGACCAGTTTAAGGTAGACTAGTCCTGGAGGCTGAGACAGACTCGAACTTGAGTTGATTTGGGCCTCCACCTCGGGGACTCAAACCAAATTTGCCTCGGGCCTCCTTCTTGACTTGGACACCCTTGCTGGCCTCCTACCCTTCCGTACCATGTGCCAAACATGGTCATATGCATGGGTGTCATGTCCTCATCATCTCTCAAAGTTGGGGTCTGACAAACCGATGAACGGCGAAACTGTTCTTGACAGAATAATCTAAGCAAAACCTAAACCCTAATGGAGGGGCGGCGGCTGTTTATGAAGACTCTAGGGTTGTGCAAGACCCCTGGACACGCCCCTAATGGGCCCAAACATGATACACGGTCCAACGGACCAAAAGATGGTGTCGTAGCACCCTGGCAGATTCTGGACACTGACTTGTTTCAACAATTCCTATTGATTCCGAAGAGCTTTTGATGTGAGACCACTTGTATTAGCTTCCTTATCAAATTAGCTTTCCATCCATATGTGGATCATCGAAAACGGAGTCCGGATACGTCCTGGGTGACCAGTTTAAGGCAGACTAGTTCTGGAGGCCGAGACAGACTCGAACTTGAGTTGCTTTGGGCCTCCACCTCGGGGACTCAAACTGAATTAGCATCGGGCCTCCTTCTTGACTTGGACACCCTTGCTAGCCTCCTACCCCTCCATACCATGTGCCAAACATGGTCATATGCATGGGTGTCATGTCCTCATCACAAAGGAATTGCTGCTTCTTTAAGTTGCCGATGTCTATGCAAGGAAGAGCAAGATGGATGGTTGTATACATAGATACATGGTGTAAAAAAGCCACAAGAAGCCATCACATGTACAAACAAGGAGGCAGCCAATGTTCATGTGCTATCGTCTAGTCACAAGCAAATAGCCGATAGTAGGGAAGAACCAAATGTTCATACTTGTTACCTCCGGCTCCAAATATAGCCAATTATAAAAGATATCAGCTTCTATTACAAAAGTATTCCGCACTATTCTGAGGCATGCGCTGGAATTCACGTACAAAGGAATTTGAAGAGGACTTGACTTTGCCTACCTGTTATGCATTTGTATGTGAGATTAATTTAAAAGCACAAGAGATAGAGTCCGAATACCACACATGTGCACATGGCCACGTTAATGCTTGGAGTATGAAGCTCAGTGCTGGACGGCACTATCCGATTGAAGCACAAAGCAGAAGCAGACCTGCTACCTTCATGAAATTTTGTCCCATGCCGAGGGCACACGAGCAAGCCAGAAGGGTCCGCTCGATGGAGCTAGAGATCCACCTAGCTTTAGTGTAGGGATGGTCGATCCTACGCACTCCTCCTGAGATGTGCCAGTCAATTTGACTCTATAATTGACAAGGAGAGAACGCTAATCAGTAATTTAAGGCGAAACATGTCGGTGTTGCCAGACAGTCCCGAATGTGCAGCTCTGAGAGCCGATATGGAAGAAAATCGACTAAATAGTCGATTTCAGCATACTCATAAGAATAAATCAATTAAAGCTCATGGAATTATGGAAGGTAAATCGGTTATCACTTAGGATAGATCTTGTTATTTAGACAAACATTAGTCAATGGCAAAAGGATGTCAACAATAATTAATTTATGCTAAGCCAATGACTGCAAGTAATCGAATCCCTTTTTATATAGAATAAGCGGCTCATCATCATTTAACCATTTGATAAAGATAAATCTAGAAATCATTACTAGCTGGTGCTGCTTCTTGATGGCTGGTACCGACTTGATTGGTCCCTTGGGTCGATGGATGTCGAATATTGTAATAAGCTAGCCCAATCTAACCATCTAGAAACCCATGAAACGTCTCTTTCATGGCGTTATGGAACATGTCCAGGAAAGCTTCATTATGGCTTGATATGGCATCACAAATAGATTTGTTTATAGCTTCCATGAAGAAATGTCTGTCTTCAGCTTCAACTGCATCTGTCTGCCCGTGCAATAGAACTCTTAGAAGTGGATATTTCTGAACAATTGTATTGTCATGTGTTTTGGTGTAGGACAACAAACACTTGTTCTAAAATTCTTCTATAGCTTTGCCGATAACATCTTTATCTCCATCAGGTAGATCTTCATAATATACCATAAGGATGTCGTTGTTGTTGTGAACCGCCATGACGATTGTGGTGTCCCACCGGGCGTGCCAAGAACGTGTGTCGGCACAAAATTTCATCACATGCCAAGGGCACACAAGCAAGCCAGAAGGGTCCACTCAATGGAGCTAGAGATCCGCCTAGCTTCAGCGCAGGGATGGTCGATCCTGCGCACTCCTCCCGAGACATGCTAGTCAATTTGACCCTACAATTGACAAGGGGAGAAAGCTAATCAGTAATTTAAGGCAGAACATGCCGGTGTTGCCAGACAGTCCTGAATATGTGGCTCTAAGAGCCGATATGGAAGGAAATCGACTAAATAGTCTATTCTAGCATACTCATAAGAATAAATCAATTAAAGCTCATGGAATTATGAAAGGTAAATCGGTTATCACTCAGGATAGATCTTGTTATTTAGACAAACATTAGTCAATGGCAAAAGGATGTCAACAATAATTAATTTATGCTAAGCCAATGACTGCAAGTAACTGAATCCCTTTTTATATAGAATAAGCGGCTCATCATCATTTAACCATTTGATAAAGATAAATCTAATGAACATATTAGATCTCATCTATCGCTATGACCAGTGGGGCATGAGGCAGAATCATGCAGGCTGTAGAAACAACAATAGATTTGACGACCCTAACTCATTACTAATATCAGTTGGACATGAGGCAGAATCATGTAGGCCGTAATACAATAATAAGATCATTGGGCTAACACATCTTTCAACATATCTTTACTTCAATGGTCTTGTAACATGAATTGCATATGTGAAAGCACTCAATATTGGCTAAAACAGCCGATTCAGGCATAGCGCACAGTTAAGGTCATGCCCTATCAGGAACAAATCTACCAAGTAACGATCCCCACTCCATGGTGCTAACAGTGGGGTGTGAGGCAGAATCACACAGGCCATGATAACGGGCCATGAAATGGTTTTCGTTAGCCAACAGATCTATTCAAGACAAAACATGTCTTAACCGCACACTATGCACAATCAAGATTGACATAAAACGGCCAATAAAACATAACTCATCGTTTTAGATGCAGATTAGATCAGTTTAGATTAACAAACGATGGGTTAAACCGGATATAAGGCTATAATTAATCCCAATTGGGCGAAGTGATATTGCTGTAATTAAATAAATAATGGAAGCAATAAGCAATATCGGTAACTTAATGAATCTATCTGAAGGAACGCCACCCTTAGATAGAGCCGATAACTTGACCTTAATCTAGTTCGAGCAGTGGAGGTCGGCCGGATCGATGCAGCCTTACTTGAACTAGACAAGAGTCGATAACTAGCTTATACCAGAGTCGCAGTGGAGGTCAACCGGATCAATGCAGCTGTACGAACAGAAGTATAAGCCATGATGGTACTTATAGACAAGTAGTGGAGGTCGACTAGATCGATGCAGCCATACTTGCTGAAGAACTCACTGAGATCTACTCTACTCCTACTCCTAAGGGGTGGCCGGAGCCGAAAAAAGTAAGTAACTTGTATTTGATTGATTATGTGTCTTTTTACAATAGTCGAGGTCCGATATTTATACCCGGAGCCTAAACATGAATCCTACTCGAGCACGACTCGTTACAATCTTTGGCATAAAAGAAAACATTCCTAATTGAAGATAACTTGGACCCTAATCTTTCCCTTTTTGTAGAGTCCGATATGCAATTTCCTGGTGCCAACCGTAGGTCATCATCGCTATCTGCTGATGTCATCCAAAGAGATCTTATCCTAGAGTCGTATCTGAATCAGCTGATATCAATCCTTATGCAATTGATTCCTTGATGGGCACAATTTTGGAAGCCTTCGAATTCCCGCATTCTTCTCTCTAAATTTTGGTGTAAACACCTGCTTATTCAAAGACATAACACATCGACTATTGAGCATCGACAAAATAGCAACTCACATTCAGGCACTGCTGTAGTGGCTAGCAGGTGTCGGTGCATGGCATCATCATGGTGGACAGTGAACCAATATGTCATCGATCTGATACTATCCTCCTTAGCCTAGGAAATAATTGCCTTGCCGAAAATCAAATGTTGGGGCTGACGATGCCGATGGAAGGCGATCGGCAAGGACAGCTCAAAGGCCGATGGAACCCAGATAAGCATCATGGAAAATTAGTATATGCGTGATGATATTTTTTGCATGCAGAAGATGGCTTGCAAGCGTCTCGGAGTCCAGTTAGAGTTGTATGATGACAACGAGAAAGCCAAGTCTGTTAAGCGTGTATGTGCATGCCATACAAGGGAATTCCAAGAAAGACATAGGCATACATATGACTGCAATTGATCGGCTAGATAAAGCCATGTAGCACCCGGTTTTAAAGACAAAACCAGATACACACTATATGTGAGCCCAGGAAGTCAAATCTCACATATAGCCACAAATCAGGGTAATATCAAAAGACAATACTTATTACATAACGTATTAGTAAAAGAAAAGTACCCTCAGAGTAAAGACAACGGAAAGTTGACTCCGTTCTTCAGGCGAAGACTCCAAATTCACAGGGACGACTGACTGGTTGACCACAAGCCTAACTCCTCCAAACCAGCAATCTGGTACCCATCCGGGATTTTTATCCAATGTATAGAAAATAAAACAAGTGTAAGTACATGTCATACTTAACAATTATATCATGGGGTTCATGAGGCTCAAAAAGGCTGACACTGGTTTAACTGCGATTCGCTTTAATAGATCATCTTTTTAGCAATTGGCTGGCAACAAGTTTATCCATAAGCCCATAAACTCATGATCAAGTAAACATGAATAATGTATAGCATAAACGATTAATTATTAACATCGTCATCCATTAGTGATCATCTCTATTCCATAAGGGTCCAAGGTCGCTCGTATCCATGAGCACGGCTATTATAACAGTTTTACACTCTGCAGAGGTTGTACACGTTCACTGTGAGTCGTGATTTACCCTTTCGCCCGAGGTGATCAGCCTCTTAACCCACTACCAAGGAAGGTCGGCAGGGTTCACTATGAAGCCTTTCAAAGGTTCGTCTAACAAGTTAGGGCCGCTAAGGTTTACCCATCAATAAGCATGAACCCCCCTCCAAGTAGTGACTAGCAAGTGCACCTACTTGGCAGACCGAGATCATACCCGTTGGAGCCCCTCTTGCGCCATAAAGGTCACCACTAACAAGCTAGAAAAGGTCCTCATACTGAGCTAAAGCCAGAGCCATATGGCCCTCATAGCTGTACTGTAAGTCCTGGATGATCACTTATAGATGAGTCCTTAGGGAGAGGAATCTGAAGCATATAAACACTTCAGCCCCTGATTCCATGTTACTAAAAAGTCATATTTTAATGTTTATTGCATATATCATTAGTAAAGTTACAAGATCATGGCTTTGATTAAGCACTAGCAAAAACTATCCCATGCAATAACCCAAAGGTTTCAAGGTACAAGATATCAAATACCTAGGATATCCTTATTGGTAACAAGGTAGACACATGCAATATGAATTAAGTGATTATATATGAATAGGTAACAAGGATGGTCCCATGCTATACTTGCCTTACACACCAATCCTTCGGTAAGCTTTATTCTTTGATGTCTTTCTTCTTCTTGGATCACCACGTGTATCTCACCGACTGGACAATCATAGAACACCACACAAACATTCATACACATACATGCATAGCATACAATTGCATCTATATTAGAATAGTACACCAATCATAGAAAAATAAGTAAGAGAGATTAAAACATGGTTCTACGCATCGTTACGAACACACAGTCGCGAGAAGCACTCTAATCGGAGCTATGGTTGAAAAACTACAACTACCGAGAGATTTGCTTTATACGTGGAAAAAGAAACTATAGGCTTCATTTATGTTAACTTTATGAATTCATATACAAAAGATATTTTATAGATGATATGGATTGAATTAAGTCAATCTTAGATTTAAATTATAAAACAAAGGTAAAACAAATCATATTTTATGTATAAAACCTAGTTGCATAATCTTTAATCAAGATATGATTTAAACTATAATTTTTATGAAATAGTAATGTAGTAAACATCATTACTAATATGTAGATCTCATCGTTACGAAACAAATGCAACTTGTACGGACTATTTTGGAGTTTAAATAAATAAGTTACAATTTAAACAAGTTTTACTTTGGTTAATTAATAGATTAAATCTACTCTTGAATTTCAAGTGTTGTAAACATGCCTAACAGTTGTATAAACACGTAGATAACGTAAACACGATCCTAACGCAATTCGAACGGATCAAATCGGACTTAAAACACAAAAGTTACGCATGAAATAAGGTTCAGTGGCATTTCTGTGAATATTTGAACTCAAATTTGAATTAAAATAGTTTAAAATCTGAATTTAAATGTACTTTGGACTGGGCACACCAATTCTGGAAAATACAGGGTCTAAAGTGAATAAAATCAGGATGGATTTGTAATTATTTTGAACTAAATCGGACTGCGGGTTGATTCTACAAAAAATAGGAGGGCTTTTCTGCAAAGCGCGCGGCTTTGACTGTGGTTGACTCATGGCTGCTGACTGGGCTGACGCGTGGCTACTGACGGGTCGACACGTGGCGGCTTCTGATGGGTGAGGTGCACCATGTGGCAGTGGACGCGTGCTGACGCGGCGGGGTGGACCGGGTCCATGGTTCACCGTGGACCGGTCACTTAACCTGAAGGGGTATCTAATCATGGCCGTTCAAAATAGATCCAATGGCGCAGGTGGGATTGGGTGATTACCCGTCGCTGCACAGTGCCTCCGGCGAGGGCACCATGGCCGGCGGTGAGCCGGGCACGGCGGCGGGCATCGGGGGCGTTCCGGACTTCCTCGGTCGAAGCCGAAAGCTCGTACGTGAAGCGCAGGTCCTTGCAAACTCAACGGAGCACCAAAAATGAGGACTGAGAACAAACCAAGGTGGCTTCCCGCGGTGGTGCCATGGCCGGCAGCTCGGGGCATGCGGATGTGGCGTTCTAGTGGGCAATATGTTTAACTGGAAGCACAGGGGGGAGGAGAAGGTTACTGCGAGTCGATTGGAGCGGAGCGCGGCGTCCGGGAGGGGCTCTAAAGGCGGGTCACCATCGGCGGCGAACTGGAGAGAGGGGGAGGTGCGGGTGAGGTGAAATCCGGGCAAAACGAAACCACAACGCGAAATTGGCATTACCTACTGGCGCGGTGAAACAAGGCGAACCTTCGGGACTCGTCGCCGGCGAGGCTTGGGGTGTTGGTTCGGTGAATTGCAGCGGCGGTGGCGAGCTGCTTGAGCGCGAGCAGGGGAAAGGGGAGAAGGAGGGGTGCGGCTCGGGGCTTTAAAGGCGGGGCGAGGCTGCGGTGAGGAAGGAAAGGGAGCGGGGATGATTGGCCGCTTGCCAAACGGGCACGGCGGCTTACCATACGGGGCTGCGCCATCGGCGGGCAAAGGAAAGGAAGGAAGCGGCCGGAGAAGAAAGGAAAGGGAGGGAGGCGGTGCTGACGGGTGGCTGACGGGTGGGGTCCATGGGGCAGTGCCGAGTGGAGCAGGCCAAGCGGGCCGCAGCCTTGCGCGTGCAAGCGGTGTGGAGGAAAGGCTGGCGCGCTGAGCGGGCCGCAGCGCCGAGTAGCAGGCCGCCGAGCAGTGGGCCGTGCGGGCGAGAAGGGAGACGCGCGCTGGGCCAGCTGGGCAGCAGGCCGCGTGTGGGAGGAGGAAGAGTGGGCCGCCGAATGGACCAAGGCCAGGAAAAAAAACGGGAAGGAGGAAGGGAGGGCGACTAGGCCTGTTCCTGGAGTTGGGCCAAATAGGAAGGAAGGGAGATCTTTCCAAATCAAATTCTTTTTTTTTCCTATTTAGTTTTCAAAGCCAATTCAAATGTAAACTAAATGCAAATTCAAATAGAGTTTGAACATATTTTTCAATTCCAATAAAAGTGAGCAATTTTGGTAAGTTTCCAAAAATAACTTTTTAAGTTCTTACATTTTCCAATTCCTTTTCTTTTTCTAATCTTCCAATTCTAAGCTAAATTCAAAACCAATTCGAGTATGGTTTCAAATATACTTTCCCATTTAATAAAAATGGTCAATTCCATTAGGTTTTCCAAGATAAACTTTACAACTTTTAAAAATACTTTTATTTTCTAATTTTCTTTTCTTTCTTTTCTTTTATTTCAAAGCCATTTTCAAACTCTTTTCAAAAGCATTCCAAATTACTTTGGAGTTTGGATCAACACCATTCATCGCAATAAATAGAATGCAACAGCATGTATGCTCGCACATGTTGCTACCTTATGATAAATTTTAAATTAATGAAACTTTTTATTTTCCTATATTTCATGTGCACAAAAATTCACAAATAAATCATTTTAATCCTATTTTCAAAAGAGGCAAATTTTTAGGGTGTTACAATTCTACCCCCCTTAAGATGAATCTCGTCCCGAGATTCAAGAAAAGTAGGGACAAGGAAGGGAGACAGAACTAGGAATAGAACTCAAATGAAACATTCCAACATTTCAACTTGCATTGTAAACCAGCTTAACAAGTTACATCTGTCTCATCTGCAAAGCTTAAGAACAAAAGATTTGGCTGCATGGACTACCCCTTTAAGTCAAGGGATACGACTATCTTGAATACAGAAATCTTAAACTCAAGGGCATAACTAACTTCATATGACACCCCCATCTTGACTTCTAATGTAGTTGTGTTACACCTCGAAGAGATGAGGAAAATCCATCTTCAATTGATTCTCATTTTCCCAAGTTGCATCTTCCTCTGATTGATTATTCCATTGAACTTTACACACATTAAGCACTTCTCCCTTAAGAGTTCCCTGGGCTCTTTCTAAGATTCTAACTGGATAATCACCATCCATCGGATGGGGCTCCTCCAAGGGTGTTTGTTCCTCTACACCATCATCTAGAAACTCACAGTCCACTTTACTATCCTCAGTGTTCACACCTTCTATTAGATCATTTCCATTGTCATATTCCTCAGGAGCAGGTTGAAAACCCTCATACTCAATTCTTTCTCCTGACGGTGTGGTTAGAAGCACCGAATGCTGGGTATACTTGATGACTCCTTTACATGCAGACATCCATCCCATTCCAAGAATAACATCAATGTCCACTAACTCTAACACAATAAGGTTTGCTTCAAACTTTATCCCCTTTATGTCAAGACTAACTCTTGGGCATATGCGGTTTGCTTTCATTTCTCCTCCTGGGGACTTAACAATCACTGGTTTCCTCATTCGTAGCATAGTTATCTTATGTTCTTTTACGTATGCACTGGAGATAAACGAATGTGACGCACTGGGGTCAAACATCACCATAGCATTGGCTGAACCTACTGCAATCCATCCATAAATGACCTTCTTAGCTCCATGAAGGGTAGTCATATTCACATTATTCAATTTTCCAAGGATGTAATTCCGTTTTAACTTATTTCCATGCACCTGCTTCCCATGGACATTCTGTTCTGGCTCTTGAGAGCTGACCTGTTGCACTTCATCATTGGGTTGCTGATACTGATTCTGATCTGTTCTCACAAGTAGATTCATAGGATGTGACTGATATTCTGGTTGCATAGCAAGCCGAAGTTGAGTATTCCTTAGCTGGCATGAAAGATCACGTTTTCTCTTCTTCTCTTCCATCGGTTGAGTTTGCATCATCAAAGCTTGCTCTTTAGTTGGGGGACTTGACAGCGATGGGTTAGAAGTGGGAACATTCCTTCCAACATCTTGTGAAGCATTTCTCCTGGTAGAGGCCATCTGTTTCCAACATATGTGCATTAGAATTTAGTCATTCATAGCATTCTTTATTGTAGTTTCAAGAGATAACAAGTTAGGATTGATAGTATGAAAGACTAGAGAAAACCCCAACCATCGGAATATCCAATTCTTCCACATGATACACTAGAATGCAAGAAAACTTCATCTTGCAAACCCTTCAACTTGGCTACCCCCCTTAAGAAAAGATAAACTAGGGGACACCAAAGTATAGCTTGCATCATCTTGTGATTGAAGTCTACTGTTGTCCAAAATTTTCTCATGATTTCTTTTTATCGTCCAAAATCAGAGATATGAACCGATAGAGACAGGCTGCTCCAAAGACAGGATAGGTAAAACAGAAGAAAACGATAACCCAACTATTTATTTCATTAATCCTTATACCTTAGGCCTATAAACTAAATGAAATTGTGGGAACACCCAACAAGATCATTGCAATCATTACAAAGATGCAAAACAAGCATAAACATAATGACAATTCAACAAAGCACCTAAATATGCACAACTCACTCATTGACTCAACTTGCGATACTATCGTTTTTATTACATAAGGGGCACAAACTCCTATGCCATAACTAAGGATCTTGAGTAGTCTAGCATAACTTCTTCATTCATCAATTTCACCAAGTACTTCTTCCAGGTTGGTTATCACTGACACTTCCTGGTGGCAGTCCGGTAGTGATCTGACTCTGGCCACTTTCTTGGTGTAATTGTTGATTCTTCTATGGGCAAGGTTTAACATAATGTTCCTTCTACTGGCAATGATGACACCTTCTCTTAGCTAGGTCTTTTGTGATGTCATACTCTACGGAATTGTTATTTGGTGTTTTGTTAGCTTTCTGACTCTGAAGATTCACCTTGGTTTGACTGATCTGTTTTCTAGCTTGCTTGGTCTTTCGAGGTTGAAACTCCTTATAGGTGATATTCCACCCATCTATGCATACCTCAAGTGAAGTAGTTTTAGCTTGAGAAGCTTCTAACTCTTTATAGTTTAGATTCTTCTGACTAGGGATTAGAGCTAGATGTGACGAATCCAAATGTTGATTGCTTCCCAATACTTGCTCTATTGAGACCTCCATTCTCTTCTTATCCATATTAGCTTCACAACTTGGGTTCACCTTAATTCCCTTCTTATTAGACTTGTCCTAAAAATAGGGAAAACCAAAATGTTTATAGCACTGACTTGGATCCTAACCTCTAAGAGACTTGCTATGAACACCCTCATTATTTAATACTTTGAGTTCTCTCTTACATCCTTGAGTACCACCATGCTTCCGCTGCGCAAACTAGAATGTAGGACACTTCATCTTCTTCCAAGCTTCTGCGACTTGTCTCTTCACTAGCCCCTTTGGTATGTTAGTTTGACCTTGTAACAAGCACTGTTGAAACTCCTATGTTGAGTTATTCCTTCTAGCACTTGTTGTTGCATAGCTACAGGCTTCTCCTTGTCAAATGCAGTCACGGCTAATGTAGCTTGATCCTCTTGATCTCTAATGTTGGCAGTTAACTCGTTACGTTCCATCTAATAGACCAAGAGAGAAGATTCAGAATAGAGACAAATTTTTCATAACAGACACAGGCTGAAGTAAGCATAACTTTTCGCAAATAACAAGGTTAGAGAGAAAACAAGAACTAAGCAAGATAAAAGCATGCTAAAACGTCCAGTTCTATATAGGCTTGCGTCCTATAGTCAGTATTGCTCTGATACCACTTTGTAGCACCCGGTTTTAAAGACAAAACTAGATATACACTATATGTGAGCCCAGGAAGTCAAATCTCACATATAGCCACAAATCAGGGTAATATCAAAAGACAATACTTATTACATAACGTATTAGTAAAAGAAAAGTACCCTCAGAGTAAAGACAACGGAAAGTTGACTCCGTTCTTCAGGCGAAGACTCCAAATTCACAGGGACGACTGACTGGTTGACCACAAGCCTAACTCCTCCAAACCAGCAATCTGGTACCCATCCGGGATTTTTATCCAATGTATAGAAAATAAAACAAGTGTAAGTACATGTCGTACTTAACAATTATATCATGGGGTTCATGAGGCTCAAAAAGGCTGACACTGGTTTAACTGCGATTCGCTTTAATAGATCATCTTTTTAGCAATTGACTGGCAACAAGTTTATCCATAAGCCCATAAACTCATGATCAAGTAAACATGAATAATGTATAGCATAAACGATTAATTATTAACATCGTCATCCATTAGTGATCATCTCTATTCCATAAGGGTCCAAGGTCACTCGCGTCCGTGAGCACGGCTGTTATAACAGTTTTACACTCTGCAGAGGTTGTACACGTTCACTGTGAGTCGTGATTTACCCTTTTGCCCGAGGTGATCAGCCTCTTAACCCACTACCAAGGAAGGTCGGCAGGGTTCACTATGAAGCCTTTCAAAGGTTCGTCTAACAAGTTAGGGCCGCTAAGGTTTACCCATCAATAAGCATGAACCCCCCTCCAAGTAGTGACTAGCAAGTGCACCTAATTGGCAGACCGAGATCATACCCGTTGGAGCCCCTCTTGCGCCATAAAGGTCACCACTAACAAGCTAGAAAAGGTCCTCATACTGAGCTAAAGCCAGAGCCATATGGCCCTCATAGCTGTACTGTAAGTCCCGGATGATCACTTATAGATGAGTCCTTAGGGAGAGGAATCTGAAGCATATAAACACTTCAGCCCCCTGATTCCATGTTACTAAAAAGTCATATTTTAATGTTTATTGCATATATCATTAGTCAAGTTACAAGATCATGGCTTTGATTAAGCACTAGCAAAAACTATCCCATGCAATAACCCAAAGGTTTCAAGGTACAAGATATCAAATACCTAGGATATCCTTATTGGTAACAAGGTAGACACATGCAATATGAATTAAGTGATTATATATGAATAGGTAACAAGGATGGTCCCATGCTATACTTGCCTTACACACCAATCCTTCGGTAAGCTTTATTCTTTGATGTCTTTCTTCTTCTTGGATCACCACGTGTATCTCACCGACTGGACAATCATAGAACACCACACAAACATCCATACACATACATGCATAGCATACAATTGCATCTATATTAGAATAGTACACCAATCATAGAAAAATAAGTAAGAGAGATTAAAACATGGTTCTACGCATCGTTACGAACACACAGTCGCGAGAAGCACTCTAATCGGAGCTATGGTTGAAAAACTACAACTACCGAGAGATTTGCTTTATACGTGGAAAAAGAAACTATAGGCTTCATTTATGTTAACTTTATGAATTCATATACAAAAGATATTTTATAGATGATATGGATTGAATTAAGTCAATCTTAGATTTAAATTATAAAACAAAGGTAAAACAAATCATATTTTATGTATAAAACCTAGTTGCATAATCTTTAATCAAGATATGATTTAAACTATAATTTTTATGAAATAGTAATGTAGTAAACATCATTACTAATATGTAGATCTCGTCGTTACGAAACAAACACAACTTGTACGGACTATTTTGGAGTTTAAATAAATAAGTTACAATTTAAACAAGTTTTACTTTGGTTAATTAATAGATTAAATCTACTCTTGAATTTCAAGTGTTGAAAACATGCCTAACAGTTGTATAAACACGTAGATAACGTAAACACGATCCTAACGCAATTCGAACGGATCAAATCGGACTTAAAACACAAAAGTTACGCATGAAATAAGGTTCAGTGGCATTTCTGTGAATATTTGAACTCAAATTTGAATTAAAATAGTTTAAAATCTCAATTTAAATGTACTTTGGACTGGGCACACCAATTCTGGAAAATACAGGGTCTAAAGTGAATAAAATCAGGACGGATTTGTAATTATTTTGAACTAAATCGGACTGCGGGTTGATTCTACAAAAAATAGGAGGGCTTTTCTGCAAAGCGCGCGGCTTTGACTGTGGTTGACTCATGGCTGCTGACTGGGCTGACGCGTGGCTGCTGATGGGTCGACACGTGGCGGCTTCTGATGGGTGAGGTGCACCATGTGGCAGTGGACGCGTGCTGACGCGGCGGGGTGGACCGGGTCCATGGTTCACCGTGGACCGGTCACTTAACCTGAAGGGGTATCTAATCGTGGCCGTTCAAAATAGATTCGATGGCGCAGGTGGGATCGGGTGATTACCCGTCGCTGCACAGTGCTTCTGGTGAGGGCACCATGGCCGGCGGTGAGCCGGGCACGGCGGCAGGCGTCGGGGGCGTTCCGGACTTCCTCGGTCGAAGTCGAAAGCTCATACGTGAAGCGCAGGTCCTTGCGAACTCAACGGAGCACCAAAAATGAGGACCGAGAACAAACCGAGGCGGCTTCCCGTGGTGGCGCCATGGCCGGCAGCTCGGGGCTTGCGGATGTGGCGTTCTAGTGGGCAATATGTTTAACTGGAAGCACAGGGGGGAGGAGAAGCTTACTGCGAGTCGATTGGAGCGGAGCGCGGCGTCTAGGAGGGGCTCTGAAGGTGGGTCACCGTCGGCGGCGAACTGGAGAGAGGGGGAGGTGCGGGTGAGGTGAAATCCGGGCAAAACGAAACCACAACACGAAATTGGCGTTACCTACTGGCACGGTGAAACAAGGCGAACCTTCGGGACTCGTCGCCGGCGAGGCTTGGGGTGTTGGTTCAGTGAATTGCAGCAGCGGTGGCGAGCTGCTTGAGCGCGAGCAGGGGAAAGGGGAGAAGGAGGGGTGCGGCTCGGGGCTTTAAAGGCGGGGCGAGGCTGCAGTGAGGAAGGAAAGGGAGCGGGGATGATTGGCCGCTTGCCAAACGGGCACGGCGGCTTACCATACGGGGCTGCGCCATCGGCGGGCAGAGGATAGGAAGGAAGCGGCCGGAGAAGAAAGGAAAGGGAGGGAGGCGGTGCTAACGGGCGGCTGACGGGTGGGGTCCATGGGGCAGTGCCGAGTGGAGCAGGCCAAGCGGGCCGCAGCCTTGCGCGTGTGAGCGGTGCGGAGGAAAGGCTGGCGCGCTGAGCGGGCCGCAGCGCCGAGTAGCGGGCCACGCGGGCGAGAAGGGAGACGCGCGTTGGGCTAGCCGGGCAGCGGGCCGCGTGTGGGAGGAGGAAGAGCGGGCCGCCGAATGGACCAAGGCCGGGAAAAAAACGGGAAGGAGGAAGGGAGGGCGACTAGGCCTGTTCCTGGAGTTGGGCCAAATAGGAAGGAAGGGAGATCTTTCCAAATCAAATTCTTTTTTTTTCCTATTTAGTTTTCAAAGCCAATTCAAATGTAAACTAAATGCAAATTCAAATAGAGTTTGAACATATTTTTCAATTCCAATAAAAGTGAGCAATTTTGGTAAGTTTCCAAAAATAACTTTTTAAGTTCTTACATTTTCCAATTCCTTTTCTTTTTCTAATCTTCCAATTCTAAGCTAAATTCAAAACCAATTCGAGTATGGTTTCAAATATACTTTCCCATTTAATAAAAATGGTCAATTCCATTAGGTTTTCCAAGATAAACTTTACAACTTTTAAAAATACTTTTATTTTCTAATTTTCTTTTCTTTCTTTTCTTTTATTTCAAAGCCATTTTCAAACTCTTTTCAAAAGCATTCCAAATTACTTTGGAGTTTGGATCAACACCATTCATCGCAATAAATAGAATGCAACAGCATGTATGCTCGCACATGTTGCTACCTTATGATAAATTTTAAATTAATGAAACTTTTTATTTTCCTATATTTCATGTGCACAAAAATTCACAAATAAATCATTTTAATCCTATTTTCAAAAGAGGCAAATTTTTAGGGTGTTACAAGCCAACAATTCTATTTTGACATTTTTTCATGCCTTGCTATCTTGGTTATTTATGTGAGGAGAAACAAAGGAAAATATTTGTATATCAGGTGCAATAAAAGTCCAAGATCCTCAAGTTCAGCCGACAGCAGGGGGTAAGATTAGGCCCTACAAACACCAGGGGGCACGGTCAAGGTCAAATGACAAGGGGGCAACCACCATCATAGCAATCATCAAGAGCCCCTGTCACACAGATAGCTTAGCCTCCTACTAGACGAACCCAAGTGTACTTAGTCCAGCAGCCAACCTCGTCAATTACTCAGCAGGTCGTGCAACGGTTGTGTGGGGGTATTAACCCCTATACCCTTACGGCTAGGCTTGGGCCGGCTCGGATCAGTGGGTTCGGTCCACCAAAAGACGACGCGCGACCCGGCCAACCTGTTCGGAGTCCCGCGTAAGGAGTCAAGACGGATTTGGCGATCAAGCAAGATCCTGGTCGGTTAGAATAGGAATCCTTATCCGGCCACATATGGCAATTGTAACAGGCTAGGATTAGTTTCCAAATCTATAACCCTACCCCCCGGACTATATAAGGCGGGCAGGGGACCCCTCTAAAAAACATCTCTCATTGACATACAGCAATACAAACCAAACGCGGGACGTAGGTATTACGCCTTCTTGGTGGCCGAACCTAGATAAAAACTCGTGTCTGTCTTGCGTCACCATCTTGTTTGGGGCTTACGCATCTGTCTGCCGATAATCTACTACCTTGGGCATACCCCTAGGTAGAGTGCCGACCATACTTCGTTGACAGTGGCGCGCTAGGTAGGGGGTGTGCGTACTCCTCTCCAAGCAAACAAGATGGTCATCATCTCTGGCTCCATGGCTACGCCGAATGGCCTCACGTTCACCGTCGGCCAGATCACCTGGACCACTGGCTCCGACGACTCCATCGCCATGACCACGAAGGAGGTGAGGATTCAGTCCGCGCCGACCACTACTTCACCTGCATCGGCTACAGCTCTGACCACGACAGATACGGCTCCGACCACAACGGATACGGCTCCAACCACGATGGATCTAGCTCCGACCACGGTACATCTGGCTCTGACCACGCCTACGTCACCTTCAGCCACGCCGACAACCCATCATCCGCTTCTCCGCTACAAAGGGAAGTAGATCGACAACACCGACCTGCTCGACTCCATCGATCGGGTCGGCACCAAACTCGCTGAAACCCTAGTTCTGGTAATTACAATTCAAAGTCAACCTAATGAGCAGGTAACCGCTCCCCACAACAGATCTACCCGACCAGCTCAGACCAGTCGTCCTGCATGACTTGGAACAGATCTCGTGGTCATATCTACTCCTGAGGGGTGCTCCGCTCATCGCTAGCTAGCCTTCGCGATGGGTCTCCGACTCTCCGAGTACGAAGCCTCAATGGAGAACCACCAGGTCCAGCCCTACGGCCTGCGAAATGCTACCTCCAGCTACGCGTACAACCTACAACACTGCTCGGATCTATGTTTTATGCACCGACCTCGGCCAAAGCCACGCAACTTCGTCAACATGATTCGGATTGAAGATTATCAAGAAGGATCCATCCACACGGTCTAAGAGGGTGACTCCAGCTCCTCGTCTGGCACCACATCTGATGCCTCCGTCCACACCAAGCTCCAGCATCATGGCGATGAAGGCGTCGAATACGATTTGGATATCCCAGATCATGCCCTGGGGTTCCCGCAATTCCCGTCTTTCCCGCCAAGGCGAGGGGGTTTGATCAACATTGTCAGCAATGACGAACCACCGGCAATTGGCAAAACAGAACAAGAAAGGACTGCACACGAAGCGTGCAACATTGACTGGTTTAATCGCCGGCAAATCGAAGCCGAAGTAGACCAGGAGGCACGACGCATAAGGGTCTAGCCACGTGACCTCAATGATGCTTTCGACAGGGTGGGAGATAAACAGGTCTTTAGGACTCCGAGTGCCAACGTAGCTGTCACCATGGCGACAATGCAACGACTACCCAACACCCTGGAAACCCAAGCAGTTCGTGATGAAATACAAGCCTATCTGACGGCTGCTATGGCCCAGACCGCGGAGATTGCAAACCAAGCTTGGGCTCCATCCGTCTCAGTCGAGTCAAGCCATAGCTGCTAGCACCCAAGTCATTCACAGCCACTCAACCAACATGGCTCGCGCAACAACAACCCATCAGATAACTGTCAAGGCAGAAATGGTGGCCATGATGGTGGCCAGAATAACAACCGCTGTCGGGACAATAACCGCTGGGACAACCGTGACAATCGCCACGATAACCATGGCCGCAGGGCTAATCCAGATGGCAATCGAGATGCCGTGATGGCAATAACGATCTCCGCCATTACCTCGGTGGACGCAATCTGCGCGCTCGCATCAACCAGAGAGCCAACGATCGAGCATCCCACGAAAGTTATCGCCGTATGGAATATGACACTGCCCACTACCCGCCGGGTTTGAAGCAGTTTACTCCACACCTTCACCAAGTCATATGGCCCAAGAATTTCAAGCTCGAAAAACTTCAAAAGTACGACGGCAAGGAAAACCCCGAATTATGGGTCATGCTCTATGAGACTACGTGCAGATCAGCCATGGCTGACGAACACATCATGTCTAACTATTTCCTAGTCGTTGTTGGCCATGCAGGTCACCAATGGCTGGTTAGCTTGCCGACGAACTACTTTGACTCTTGGCAGGAGCTCAAGCAAGCCTTCATCGACAACTTCATTGCTACTTGTGAATAGCCAGGCAACAAATACGATCTGCAACGGATTCGAGATCGAAAGGATGAGCCACTACGCGAGTATGTCCGGCGCTTCTCGGAGATGTGCATCAAGGTCCCATCAATCTCTGACAATGAGGCAATCGAGGCTTTCGTCACTGGCCTCCGCTTCCATGATGCCCTAAGGGACAAGCTCCTCCGCAAGAGACTTGAATCAGTCATAGCGCTCTTGGCCACCGCTAAGAAATATGCGGATGCCAACGACGCTAAAAAGATAATTGTTGAAGAAGCAGCAAGGGTTCCACGTTCCGACCACCCCCCACACCACGACGATTACCGCAGCAATCGTGGTCAGAACGACAATTTTGACCGCCGCAACCAGCGCAACGACTCCTGCGACCATCGTGACTAATGTAATCAGCAGCGTAACCACCGTGACGATTACAGGAGCAAGCATGCTCGGGAAGACGATGGTGAGGTCAATACCGTTAAAAAGGGGGGCGGACGTCGTAACTACGAAGACGACTATGCCAAGGCGTTGAAGGGGCCCTGCCAGCTCCATCCTAAGTCAAACCACACCATGGAGAATTGCCGCATCCTCAAGACTATCTACACACGTCAACAGGCTCCAGATACGTCCGACAAGCCTAACGACGCAGGGGAACAGTGTAACGAGGATAACGACGATGATGATGCAGACCCTCATCATAAATACGTCAAGCCAACTGATCACGTGCACACCATCATCGACGGCAAGGTGTCCATTGAGACCAAACGAGAACGCAAGCTGCTCGCCCGCGCTTGCTTGAACGTGGCAAACACCGACAACCTTCTCACCGATCCACGGCTCCCCCCGTGGTCTCACTGCGAAATCTACTTCAGCAGGAAGGACCAATGGACTACCATACCTGAACCAGGACGTTTTCCCCTATCCTCGATTCTTGTATCAACAAGGTTCAGTTCGACAGAGTACTGGTCAACAGCGGCAGCTCCATCGATATACTGTTCAAGAATAGTCTGCCTACCCTAAAAATAGCCCAGGCTGACCTGAAGCCATACGAGGCATAGTTCTAGGGCGTTCTCCCTAGACAGAGCTCTACACCTCTCGGGCAGATCACGTTACCTGTGCAATTTGGGACTCCGGACCACTTTCACACCGACTACGTCAACTTCATGGTCGCTGACTTCGACGGCACCTACCATGCTATTCTTGGTCGACCGTCGCTCACCAAGTTCATGGCCATACCTCATTACATGTATTTGGTGCTCAAGATGCCTACCGAGAAAGGAGTTCTAACCCTCAGGGGCAATGTATACGCAGCTTATACTTGCGAGGACGACAGCTTCAAAATAGCAGAGGCCCACGACCTCTCTATTCGCATGGCCGAGACCATGCTCGACACTAAGAAGACCTCAGCCGACCACCTGGAGATCCCAGAGCTCGAGGCTCCACGCAAGAACATTAGGTCCAAGGAGCACAAGGCGATCCAGCTGGTCGATGGCGATCCTAGCAAAATGGCCCTTATCGGGGCCAACCTAGATCCCAAATAGGAAGACGCGCTCGTTAGGTTCTTGAGGAGCAACATGGGCGTGTTCACATGGAAACCTTCTAACATGCCCGGTGTACCTCGGAACTTGATCGAGCACTCCTTAAATGTCAATAGCAAGGCCAAACCAATCAAGCAGAAGCTACGATGGTTCGCCCATGATAAAAAAAGGAGGCGATTAGGGTAGAAGTTACACGGCTTTTGGCAGCCGGATTTATCAAAGAAGTGTATCATCCGGAGTGGTTAGCCAACCCGGTTCTTGTACGCAAAAAGAATAATGAATGGAGAATGTGCGTTGATTACACGGATCTCAACAAACACTGCCCTAAGGACCCCTTCGGCTTACCTCGCATAGATGAGGTCGTAGATTCAACTGCCGGTTGCGAGCTGCTTTCCTTTCTCGATTGCTACTCTGGTTATCACCAGATCGCTCTCAAAAAGGATGATCAGATCAAGACATCTTTCATCACGCCTTTCGGCGCCTACTGCTACATGACTATGTCGTTCGGGCTCAAGAACGCCGGGGCTACCTACCAACACGCTATACAGGCCGGCCTTAACGACAAGATAAAAGACGACCTCGTTGAGGCTTATGTTGACGATGTAGTTGTCAAAACCAAGGAAGCATGTACCCTTGTTGACAACCTGGAATGCACCTTCACAGCCCTCAATACGTTCCAATGGAAATTAAACCCAAAGAAGTGCATCTTTGGCGTTCCTTCTGGCATACTGCTCGGCAACATCATCAGTTACGATGGCATACGCCCTAACCCAGAGAAAGTTAAAGCTGTCTTAGACATGAAGCCCCCAAAAAAGGTGAATGATGTCCAGAAGCTTACCGGATGCATGGCTGCTCTAAGCCATTTCATATCAAGATTAGGAGAAAAAGGACTACCGTTTTTCAAACTGCTCAAAGCATCCAAGAAGTTTGAGTGGTCGGAGGAAGCAGACACTGCCTTCACGCAGCTAAAACAATACCTTACATCACCTCCGGTCCTTACTACTCCTAGAGAAGACGAAACTCTCCTACTTTACATTGCAGCAACCAATCGGGTGGTCTCCACTACCATGGTGGTCGAGCACGACGAGCCGGGCCATGCCTATAAGGTACAGCGGCTAATTTATTTCATCAGTGAGGTACTCAATGAATCCAAGACCAGGTACCCACAGATTCAGAAACTGCTCTACACCATACTAATAACATCCCGAAAGTTGAGACATTACTTCGACGGATATCGTGTGGTGGTCATGACCGAGTACCCTTTGGGGGACATCATTCGCAATAAGGATGCGAATGGGCGCATCGTCAAGTGGGCAATGGAGCTATGCCCCTTCTCCTTGGAATTTGCAAGACGTACTACAATCAAGTCTTAGGCACTCGTCGATTTCATCATCGAGTGGACAGACTTAAGCATGCCTGCCTCTCCGGGATCCAATGAGTATTGGACGATGTACTTCGATGGCTCTCTCTACATTGACGGTGCGGGAGCAGGAGTTCTTTTCATATCACCATCCAAGGAGCAGCTCCGGTATGTCCTCAGGATTTATTTCCCAGCATCTAATAACGCTGCCGAGTATGAAGCATGCCTGCATGGTTTATGCATTGCGGTTGAGCTTGGTGTTAAACGTCTCTATGTCTATGGAGACTCGACTCTGGTCATCAACCAACTCAACAAGGACTGGGACACGACCAGCGAAAAGATGGACGCATACTGCAAATCGATAAGAAAGCTGGAAGGCAGGTTCTATGGCATCGAGTACATACACATGGTTCGGGACAAGAACCAAGCAGCAGACGCACTATCAAAGTTAGGATCATCCCGAGCCAAAATCCCACATGGTGTATTCGCCCAAGACCTACTCACGCCTTCCATCGAAGAGGAAGATTCCACGATCAACAAGCCTCCAGACCAGCAATTGGTGGCTACGGTTCCGGCGACGAGCACCATTGAGCCGCCACCGACCACTCATGAGCCCGACTGGAGAGTACCTTTCATCAAGTACTTAATAGATGGCAGTGGTTATACTAATCGGATAGAAAACGAGCGCCTGATATGTCGCAGTAAGCAGTATCTGCTGGTCGATGGCAAGTTATGGCGCAAAAACGCAAAGGAGGAAATGTTGATGAAGTGCATAACCCAGGAGGAAGGCGAACATCTCCTGGACCAAATCCACTCTAGCTCCTACGGCAACCACGCGGCCTCAAGAACATTGGTCGGTAAGGCTTTCCGAGCAGGGTTCTATTGGCCATCAGCAGTAGCCGATGCAGAGAAGCTAGTGCGCCATTGTGAGGGTTGTCAATTCTTCACCAAGAGAATCCACATACCAGCACATGAGATCCAGACAATACCAGCCTCTTGGCCCTTCACATGCTGGGGATTGGATATGATCGGGCCCTTCAAACCGGCTCCTAGGAAATTTACATGCCTCTTTGTGCTGATCGACAAATTTTCTAAGTGGATAGAATACATGCCTTTGGTACAGGCATCCTCAGAGAAGGCTTTCATGTTCCTCGACTAGGTCATCCACCATTTTGGCATACCCAATAGCATCATCACTGATCTGGGTACTCAGTTCACTAGGAACATAGTAGTAAAATACGTCTCGGTGGCGCACCCTAGAGCTAATGGGCAAGTCGAGCGGGCAAATGGCATGATCTTGGACGCATTGAAGAAGAGGATGTACAGAGAAAACAACAAAGCTCCTAGAAGATGGCTCAAGGAATTACCAGCCGTGGTTTGGGGCCTCAGAACTCAGCCCAGTCGTAACACCGACGTCTCACCATACTTTATGGTTTACGGTGCTGAGGCAGTCCTCCCACCAGATATAGCTTTCAGGTCAGCACGGGTAGAGAACTTCGACGAAGGCAAGGTCAATTAAGTACGGGAGCTAGAAGTGAACAGCGCAGAAGAGAAAAGGCTCAATTCTTGTGTACATACGGCCAAATACCTTGCTGTTTTGCGTAGGTACTACAACAAGAATGTTAAAGAGCGGTTCTTCATGGTCGGGGACTTGGTCCTGAAGTGGAAGACGAACCAGGCTGGTGTCCACAAACTCGCAACCCCATGGGAGGGACCCTTCATGATCAAGGAAGTCACACGACCAACGTCTTACAGGTTAGCTCACCTGGACGGTACGGACGTACCAAACTCATGGCACATCGACAAGCTTAGACGTTTCTATGCTTAACTACTGAGATATGTACTCCTCTTATACTTTCGATTTACTTCAATAAAGCAATTATGATTTCTCCGACCACTCTAATGTGTCACTTCGAATTTCATGGTTATTCTAACTAAGCCAGTAAAAGCCGACCGCCACTCCTTCTATGGTTTTCGGAGCAGGCCCTATCTTCGGTTCCTCCCAGCATGTGCATGGGATCCGCTCTCTATGTTATGGGTGATCGGCAGGTCCCCCTTGGTTTGACTTGTCCGCGTCTACGTGTGCACAGGTCACCGTACCTCACACTCCGACCACATGCCAAACTAGGGCCGCACAAACTTTTCGGATGATGTGTCGAGCAAAATGGTACAACTAAACAGAACGTTAACATGTTCTCACTTAGTTACACCAACATAAAGTATCAAGCTTAAATATGTTTTATACAAAGCAAACAAGCTTATAATGATATACAGTTACGTTATTACAAGCTTGCCTGAAGAGGCTCAAGTTTACAATAACATAACTATGTCCTCCTTCTACAGCTCTAAGCCTATTACATTGGCTGGTCGGGGCACGTGGCTCTTACTACTCGCTGCTTCCGATACCCTACTCGAGTCTCAGGGACTCTTGTGCTAGTCGAGCTAAAGGGGATGGCCCCGCCGGTGCCTGGCTGGTCGAGACCGTAGGCTTTGTTGGTTGGCTTGCAACTGATGGCGTTTCCAGCTGACTTGTCGATGGCATACCCTGTACAGGTGCTGTCCCACCTCCACACAGGTTAATGTCACCAATTATCTTTGATGACAAGTCCAGCTAGGCCGTCCGAAGCTCCTCTGCCTTGTCTGGGTCTACCTCCTTTGGGTACCCAACCTCCAGGCGCTTGAGATCGATCAGGGGGTAGTGGGCACGCACCATGCTTAGTACATGGGCACCCGTGTACTCACCCGCCTCCTTCACGAACTCTTGGAACCAGCCCCACACTTGTCTGCATCTCTCGACTAGTCTGAGCTAGGGCGTCCTTGGCTCTTCCTCTGTGAGCGCAGGGTCGATAAGGTCGAGGACGGGCACAATGCCAGTTGCCACTTCTTGGCACCGGTTCTTCCACGTGTCCCGCTTCTCGGTGGCCTCGAGGCATTGTGCTTTCCAGCCGTCACGCTCTTTGATCACGGCCTCTAGATGCCTCTTGGCATTGACTTTTAAAACTGAACACCATACAAGACATCAAATGTAATGGCACGACAAGACAAGGCGGGCAATAGAATGAGAAAGGTGGTCTGGAATACTTACTTTTCAGATCCTCCTTCATCTTGGTTGTGCGGTCCCAGAGTTCAGACTGGTCGCGCGCCAGTTTCTCGTTGTCCTCCTTCAGGCGACCACACTCTGCGGTCACACGGCTATTCTCCCCTTGGAGGTGGGTCACTTCAGCTTCTAAACCTGCATTACAGCTGTTACTGCCAAGAATGCAACAACACAAGTCCTGCACTTGCTATGATAAGATGAAAACTTACTTGTTTTCTCTAGCTCTTTGTTATTGAGCTGGCCAACCAGGTTTTGGTTCTATGCCTCTCGCTCTGTCCTCTCCTGGTCGGTGGCTTCAAGTTGGCGGCGCAAGCGTTCCACCTCGGCCGCCAGTTCTTTATTGTTCGCCGTGATCCCTTCAATCTGGTCGAAGCACCTCTTTGTAACACCTCTGGTGTTTTGACCTAATACTAAAATTTGACATGTCATCATGTGCATTGCCAAGCATTCATTTAGTATAAAGTTTTGAATGCATTCACTAAATAAGGTTTATTTCATAATGTTGTTATTTCATGTGATGTGTTTCAAAAACCCTAAATACAGATCATGACCACAGGGGTTAAATTTCATGTGATCATGTTAGGTCATATGTCCTTTGACTCAAATAACCCTAATGGGCCATGTTACTGGTCAAAAATCAAAATCTAAGTAAAAGGAAGACAAATCAAATTTGAATTCACATTCAAATTATAAAAGTCCTTTTTGCCCCTTTTAACTAATTCAAAATCCATGAGGAATTTGGGGTTGAGGCAAAAAGCAAAGTTGGAGATTATTTTATAAGGATCAACTTTGGTATTCAAAGTTTTTCAAGTTTACATACAAAATTTGGAGTAATTTTGAAATGATTCAAATCTTTAAATGTACCCCAAATTTGAATTTCAAGATGGAGGCAGAATTTGAAAATGTTTCTTAAACCAAAGTTGTAGTACTTGAAAAATTGAACAACTTTCATTTTTGGAGATTTTCAACTTCTTTAGAAAATTTCTGAGTAATTTGAGAAATGAATGCAGTGGCAGTTCTGTAATTATTTCAAAGATCATCTCCACCTCACTGCTTGCCGCCGGCGCCACGCGGGGGGTCACCGCCGAGCAAATTTCGCCGCTTTCCCGTGTGCAGGCACATCACCGTCGCCGTGGCGTCTCCGTCGTGCGCTGTCGCTAGCCAGGCGAGCTCATCCCGGCTATAAATAGCCACCGTCGCCGCCGTCGTCATCGTTTTCCCCTCTGCTCTGCTCTGCCACCGTATAGCTCCGCCGCTCGCCGTAGGTCTCGTCGAGCCGCGTCAGTCGTTCCCAGCTACATCAACGTGATCGCATTGGTCTTGCGCTCCTCCTCGACTTGCTCTCGTCGCTAGGGTTGGCCGAAATCGCCCGGCGTAACCCGTCTTCCTCGTGACCGGTCGGAGCTCCGCCGCGACTGCCCTCACCGTGGCCAGGCTGCTCCAGACCATCTCCGACTGCACCGAGTCCACCATCGTGATCACAGTAAGCTCCTGAACGTGTTTATCACTTCGCTTTAGTCCCTACTGTACCATCACCGTGTTTACGCCGTTCACCGACGTGCTCCGCCCGCCATGCCCGGCGTGGAGGTGTCTCCGGTGCACCTTATTCCTTTCTGATAGCTGAGTTCGATTCGTAGGAAGTAGAAGATCATGTAGGAGCAATCCGTATCGTCGGAGAGTCACCACCGGTGCGTTTTGCTGACCGGAACTGGCCGCGCCACCGTGCGGCTTCGTTGTGTCGCTGATAGCGGGCCCAGGCTGTCAGTGAAGCTGAGGAAGAAGAACAGTACTGATTTTTGTTTTCTGATTTTGAATAGTGCAGCAATTTGGCAATTTTGTAGGAATTTATTTACACATCCAAAAATTCTGAAAATTTTTGTGTAGCTTCTGTACATGTTCTAGTATGGTTTAAAAATTTGAAACTTGAAATTTGAATAAATTTTTAATGTTCAAATATTCAGTCCATTAATTGAGAAATGTAATTTCCATGATTTTTGTAGGTCACTGTATAATTCCAAAAATTATGAAATTTGTTTTGATACACTAATTTGTCATAAGGAAGCTTACATAAAATTTTCAGGTCATTTGGAACAAGTTTATTTTTGGACTTAATTCCAAATTAATTCAAAAATAAATAAAAGCAAACCCTAAGTGTTTGATTAGTGTTGGATCTTGTTTTGGTCATGTTTTGTGACTAGTAGGGTTCCAAGATCCATTAGGTCAAGTCACATGTGTGGTTCTTAATGATAGGGTTACAGGTTGGTTTTGTTGGCTTGCAACTGTACCGCGAAATCAAATCGTTTGCGGGTGTTTTTACATTTCATGTGCCGTGAAACCATCATGTTTACATTATCATCATGTTAAAGCATATGTTATCATTTCGTGTAGAACCCGAGAACGAAACGATTCTAGTTGAGCAAGTTCTGGAAGAATCCCCGGTTGTCACGGGATTTGATAATTGTGGTACTAATCCGGAACCGGAAATCGTCAACGAAGGCAAGCCCCGGTTTATGCATTAAGCCATTACCTTGTTACTTTGAAAAGTTTATCACCTATGTTACTTATTGCATTAAGTTGATCAATTCAAATACTACCTACTTGATGCATTGCCTACCTTGTTACTTGTTTACCATCCTTGAAGATGTTTTTATTTACAAAGTCGTAGAATGCTTAGTATGCTTTATGATAGGCTTTCAAAGCAAAAGTTTTGATACAATCAAAGATGGCATACTGGCCAAAGAAAGAAAGAATGTAGAATGAATTAGAGACTAGCCGGGTGACTTATCTTGAATGTTGGGTAATGTTACTGACTATGTCGCTTAAAGGCCACTCATTGTGGATCTTCTGAACGAGACACTTTGTAGTACTGGTCACATACTCCGGTAAGCCTACTTCGGCTAATCCGGTACTAAGACGAATGCCCGCGCACTGGGAGTGGAGAGATGGCGGGAGTAGCGTGTACCCTCGTGGCTGGAATGTGGCCGGATTTGAGGTGTGCTGTGCTCTCGGGTGGCGTGGAGATGGCTTAGTATAGGAGGATCCTGTAGCGAGGTTGATATATGCAAGATTAAGTTCTACATATGTCGTGTGATAAGGAATCCCCAGCTGGGACTTGAATCAATTCGAATTGCCGGTGCTCCGCGGATATGGAGACTCGATTCATTACAGAAGCAATGTAGTACTGGTGAATTACTAAAATATGAGAAAAAGAATGGAATGAGAAGGAATGAAATATGGGAAAGTTACATTTAGTTTGAGATAAAGAACTAAAAGGACTTAGGGGTAAAATTTGAGAATAGGATAAATATAGTAAGCTTTTGGCAAAGGACTTGAATCTTGCTACATCCTTACCTTGTCCCAAATCCCTGCATCTCTAAAGTCTTACACCCCGTTACATCGGGTTAGTCTTGTTGAGTACCTTTGTACTCAGGGTTTGTTAACCCTTGTTGCAGGTAAGTCGCATGCGCAGGCTTGTTTTGGTCCCTGCTGCATGTCAGTGTTTGAAGTCAACGATGATGATGAGGAGTAATGAATGGCCTTTGGACAAGGCACTAGTTTGTGTGATAAATAAAGTTAATGTAATATTATCCCGCTACTATGGTCGTATGACACTTATGGTATTGTAGGTTTGAAAACAACTGGTTTGTAATAATACTATCTTAAGACTTCCGCTATCTTTTACTCTGGTATATGTTTGAATAAAATGTTGTAATCTGCAATGACTGTGATTGGGATCCTGTTTGAAAAGAGAATCGTGGATGATTCGGGTTTCCCGAGGACACCCGACAGACCTGTTGAGTTGTTGGGAACTCATGTACGCTATCCAAGGTCTGTTAAGACAACGATAGGTGCATGTGGGCCCGATTCCTTAGGAGGTTCTGCCACACTCTTTCGGTACTTTGCGGTCTTCATCAAGTCCTGCATATAGACAAGCTAAGTCAGATAGTTCGACTACATAACAGGGTCAAATGGTCAAACCAGACATACCTGGACTTCTGTCACCAGACGCTTTGCCGCTCGTTCAACTTTTAGGGTCTCTTCGACCTCTGGGATTTCTTCGTGCATAACCCACTCATCGTTCCGCCAGCGCGACACATATACATGTTGTCGCTTATCCTAGGGATGGCCTAGGATCTCTTCTACTTCGTCCTCTTCAGCCTCCTGTTCAGGGGGCGGCGCTGGTCTGGAGTCTGCAGTCTCCGCGACCACCATGGCTTTCCCACGAGCCGTCGTATCGGCAAGAGTGCTCTGTGCCACCTCCGGCTGCTGCTCCCCGGCACGGATTGGTTCCCTTGGCGCCAAGGTACCTGCTTCAGTAGGGTTTGTGCTCGGAGCACTTGTACTTTGCTCGGCTGTCTTCTCGACTAGCTGCTCGGGGACTGTCGTCGGGCCGCTCGCCTGCTGAGGTTCCGGCAGAGTTTCTTCTACAGGTTCTTCCATGGCTGGCTGCTGGGCAGTTTTTTCCGCCATTGCTGGCGAGGTCGTGCTGCACCCGGCTAGCTGGTTGGGATTTTCTGTGGACGCCGACCTAATAAACCAGGAAAAAAGTTCAGAAGACAATAGTATTCAATACAAATTATAAGCTTACATCAAAGTTACAGATACTTATAGCTTGGAAGCGTAGAATGACGTGGTGAAGGAGCGTCTCTTCGACCGCCCCTACTCCGCATGCTCGGCTGGTTCCACCGAATCTTTTTCCACCACCAGTACAGGCACCGGGGTTTGGTGCTCGACATTTTCTCCGCTTGTCCTCTATGTTATAGTGGTCGATGATGCGATCACTGCTGGCACAGAGGAGCCACCCTGCTCCGTCGACCCCATTTGTCTCCTCCTCTTTTGAGGGATGAGCTGGAAGATGTCTGCATCCTCTGCTTCATTGTCGAAAAGGGAGAAGATGGCTTGGCGCCGTTTGTTGGCAGCCGGCCGCTTGCCAGCAGCTCTGGTCGATGCATCCTCCACAACCTCGAGTGCCGCCCAGTGGACGTCTTCGGTCCTGGCACTGCTCTAGGCGGCTGGGCTGGCGACTTGCGGCCAATCCACACCAGGGGGCGGAGACACAAACACTGTTGCCCAGTCACAACCATTACTCTGATAAACATAAAGGAGACAACAGTCACTTTCTTGTTACAACATGATTCTACAGTTACAAGGAAGCATCGTTTACCTTTGGGGGAGGTCGAGCCAGCTTGAAGGCGTGTTCGATGATGTTTAACCTGACATAGTTGGGATCGGTCAGGTTGAACAGCTCCCCAATCCTAGCCTTGACTTCTATCTTGTCGAGCACCTCCTTCCTGGTCCTCGTTGGATTTGCGCCACCCTAGTACTCGAAGCCAGGATGAACCCTCTTCTGGCAGGGCTAGATCCTTCGGCTGATGAAGTTCCCGACAACACTTGGACCATCCAGCCTTCCCCATAGGATCATCCTGAGCAGTTCTATGATCTGCTCCAAGTTCTCGGGCTTCTCCGACCAGCTGTTCTTCTTCTCCGGAATCAACCCCATGTCGCACAGGGTGATTGTGTTCGGCTCTTCGCGGATGTAGAACCATTTCTTGTACCATTCGTCCAGCGAGGTGTTCCAGGGGTAGTGCAAGTACTGGGCCTTCATACCGTCACGTAGATTGAGGTAGATGCCTCCGGCTATCTTTGAGCCACCGCTCCCTTTCTTCTGTAGACAGAACAGGTGGCGAAAGAGGTCGAAATGGGGCTAGAAGCCACCATAGGCCTCGCAGAGATGGATGAAGGTGGAGACAAGAAGAATTGAGTTGGGATGCAGATTGCAAATCCCAATCTCATAATACAAGCAGAGACCCTGAAGGAAAGGGTGCACTGGAACCCCAAAACCTCGCTTGAAGAAATCCTCGAAAACCACAATCTCACCTGGTTGTGGATCAGGGAAGCTTTCTCCTTTTGGCACATGCCATCCCGCGAGTGCCTTGTTGTGGAGCACTCCCATGGCGACGAGGTCTTCGATGGTCTGCTCATTGCTCCTTGACTTCCACCACTCCTTCGCCATGATTCCGCCTTTCTTCTGGGCATCTCTCTTCGCCATTAATCTGCCCTTGCTAAGGGAGTGGATGTGGTGGAGGGGGGATTGGTGATGATTTTTGGAGGACTAGGGTTCGGCAAGAAGAAGAAGAAGGTTGCGGCGGCGAATGACAATGGGGATCGGTAAAAAGTAACTTACCAGTTCTACATTATAAATAACCAAGAGCTCCGTCGTTTCATCCGCCCGAGATTCTTGGGAGACATGCGCACGCGCCACAGACGGTTGTTTTCACAACCTTGAGATCTACGCCAATAAACGCGCCCCTTCGTTTCTAGTGTACGCGCCTCTTCGTTGATAAAGTGAGAGGGCCCACACTGACGCACCTCCATACAGGTGCCAAGCGACTGTTTGCCAGAAAGATTAAGAGGGCAGAGTGACGTGCTATACATGTCTGCTTTTTTGACCAGACGTGTCAGATTGGACTTGATAGAGTAAGGAGACAAATAAATACACCAAATAATAGTACAAGCGGCATTCATGATCGTGGATTGCCCTGACCACTACAATGCTCAGGGACTGCCCAGACCACTACTATGCTCGGGGACTGCCAAGACCACTCCTGTGCTCGGGGACTGCTCCGACCACTACCGTGCTCGGGGACTGCTCCGACCATTACCGTACTCGGGAACTGCTATGACCACTGTTGTGCTCGGGGACTCTCTCGACCACTTCTTGGAGATCACTCTCCTCGGCTACATGTGATTTGTACTCACATACAGTTGAGAGACATTTATTTAGACCTTGCTACACGGCTCATACTTCACCTTCCAGCAAGCTCGGAGACTACGTCGGTACGATGCACCTGCCGGTGCATCTCGTTTTGCCTGTACGGCAATTGGATTCTTAACTTCAGCGGAAATTCTTTTTAGACCCTGGCACCACATGCCTGCGTCACCTACTACCAGGCTCGGGGACTAAGTGGGCACACTTCACCTTGCGGTGAATGTGTTTGTTTAATCGACCCTTGTGCTTTGAATGATTGTAAGGATTATTAATGTGCTCGGGGACTGTCCCGACCACTGCTCGAATAATGGTTCTCCTTGGCTACATGTGGTTTGTACTCACAAATAGTTGAGAGACATTTCTTTAGACCTTGCTACAAGGCTCATACTTCGCCTTCCAGCAAGCTCGGGGACTACGTCGGTACGATGCACCTGTCGGTGCATCTCGTTTTGCCTGTACGGCAATTGGGTTCTCAACTAAACTAGGAATTCTTTTTAGACCCTGGCACCACGTGCCTATGTCACCTACTACCAGGCTCAGGGACTAAGTGGGCACACTTCACCTTGCGGTGAATGTGTTTGTTTTTCGACCCCTACGCCTTTGATGTTCAAGGACGCTATGCTTCAAGACCACTTACATTTCTTTTCAGAAATACAAGTGGGCACACTTCTCAGGATAGAAATCTTTTTCTTTTTTCTTAAGAGCACCATACATTCTTCGGACAACCTACTTCTCCGGTGATGACGGTGGTCAGAGACGTCAAGGACTCAAGCCTTACTTGTCGGAGAAGGTTAAAATGGCGTGTCGCAGCATAATACATGATGCTCAGGGACTAGCTGTGGGGGTATTAACCCCTATACCCTTACGGCTAGGCTTGGGCCAGCCCGGATCAGTGGGTTCGGTCCACCAAAAGACAACGCGTGGCCCGGCCAACCTGTTCGGAGTCCCGCGTAAGGAGTCAAGATGGATTTGGCGATCAAGCAAGATCCTAGTCGGTTAGAATAGGAATCCTTATCCGGCCACATATGGCAATTGTAACGGGCTAGGATTAGTTTCCAGATCTGTAACCCTGCCCCCCGAACTATATAAGGCGGGCAGGAGACCCCTCTAAAAAACATCTCTCATTGACATACAGCAATACAAACCAGACGCAGGACGTAGGTATTACGCCTTCTTGGCGGCCGAACCTGGATAAAACCTCGTGTCTGTCTTGCGTCACCGTCTTGTTTGGGGCTTGCGCATCTGTCTGCCGATAATCTACTACCTTGGGCATACCCCTAGGTAGACTGCCGACCATATTTCATCGACAGGCTAGCTTAGGAAAGATTTAGTACCTCATATCAAACGCTGTAGTCAGCCCATAAAATTACTCCATCAGTACAGAAAGGGACAGGTCAATGGAAGCACAACAAGAAAACGAATAGAGCCAATGGCTAGAAGTTTCAAACATACTGTCATGAGATAAAGATGGAAAAGATTATTTTTGATCGGCTCAGCATCTAGAGAATTGCTTGATGGCCCACTGAAGGTAACTTCATCTTTAGCAAATGAGGGCCTCATAATCAAAGGAGTACAGACCACTGCTCTGAGAAGTATCATGTGCCTGTTGGAAAGACAAATAAACTAAGAATACAAATGTTGGGTAGTCGAAAGACAGGAAAAATAAACTCACTAGTTTTTATCGGATTTCTCTTTCTTGGTGAGTTTCAATAGCCGATGATGCAATGGGTGAGTCAATCGGCTAATTAACATTTGGAGGAATCTCCATCCATTGACTCCTCTTAAATGATCCATGCAGCCAATGAAAATATAATAAAGAATTATTTGAGCTAGCTCAGATTAGAGAAACCATCAACTCTGATATAGAGCCCATGATATTCATCGACAACAAGAAGCTGATATTAGCATTTGTTCAGCCATCTATCAAGGTTCATTCGGCTGGTAATGGTGTGGCGTCACGCATCAGGATTCATCCAAACCATGTAGGTTGCTGCAATGCTCGAGTTAATTATGTCGCAACTCCTGAACAAGCTACAGCAGGAGGCCACTGATGATTTGTTTATATATTTGAATCAAGAGTGAGTCGACATGTGACTATAATATTCATCGGCTTCATAGTGAGAAGATCAAGAGCATAAAGCTGATGGTTTCCTAATAGAAAGGAAAAGATGACCAAGATTCTCCTTCTAGTATGTTCAAGCATATTAATTCAGCTGAACCTCACTCGAGTTTGGCCGGAGGGCAACGTACGGATAGAAATCCTCATGGGCATTCTCAACTACTCGCTCACCGGCTCCTCTGTGGGTGAACATCTCATTGAATCAGCTATTGGTTCGCCATCATCGTTGCAGCTGCATTCTTATTCTCTAGCACCTTGGGTCTCGCCGGTGACTATGTCACATTGATGCTTAGTTGCTTTATTGCCAGCGCCGACATGGCTACAATCGGGGGGGCTAGTACTCCTCAAATGGTCTGTCAAGATCCTGCAAATACTTGTCCAGGTTAGGTGCCAAGGTATCGGCTATGAGTACTCAGAGTATATTTTAAATATGGTGGCCGAGAACCAAGGCACTGTACATGTGCATGGCTACATTAGCTGGAGCTCAACCAGTTCAGCTTTATTATCTACAACGCCAACGTGGATGTGCTGAGGCATGAGTACTCCTCCTACCTAGACCAGAAGATGCAGTAGTGGATATACAGAAATCGGTAGGGGTCAGCTCAGCTACACATGATTGAATAGAGCATCCGGCCTAGAGGCTGATTGCTTCTGTTTTTGGCAATGAATTAGGCCCAACAATGATTACGTTACTGAGCTTGGCACACATAAATCTGTCACAACATTTGACTCAAAAGCTATGTTGGTCATCTCGTGGAAGGCAAATTAAAGGTTCTGTTACGTGTTCTTGCATCTACAAAGAAAATACAAACAGTAGTAGGGAAAGGGATAAATGTTAAGCACATTCCTCTGGCGAAGTATTTGAACTAATGACCTTCCCCAAAGGAAACTAGCTGCTAGTTTGAGACCCCACCTTTCAAGCCAAAGAATCATTTTTCCTAAAAAGCCGATGAAGATCAGACATCATTAAAAATTGGAACTCAGAGTCGCATCGGCTGAATATTTTAATCAAAGACTTCAAGGCTGATTCTAACCTGTTCATTCAACCAATAGTGGTTAGATACTGCTCTAGGCCACCATACATCAGTATTGGTACGTTTACTTAGGCCATCGCCACTTCCAACTTCTTCAGCGACAACCAGGGATTCCACGAGCTGACAAAAGTTGCCGAGCTGGCCGCAAAGCACACTGAGGTGACCAGGCTTAGGATGGAGGTACATGCATGCAGATATGAGGTATATATTCTTTATTCCTTGCTTTACCTATCACTTGTGAATAATTTATCATAGGGAAAGCATGTTATCTAAGTAGTTGATGAATGAGATATGGTATGATGAAGGGAACCTTGCTTCTTGTTACAAAGTACTTGGGAAATTTTCTTACAAAAATTCAAAATCAATAGCTTGTCTCCTCGATGATATTAAATTTCTTACCAAGGCCATATGTTATCATAAAAAAACCTTCTACATAGGTTGCTTACTTTGTGTTGAGTTTTGTCAAGCCTTGTTGACCCTTGTTAAGAGATTTATCATGCTCCCAAGATCAAGATCACATACACGCCTCATATATATGCTGCTTCTACACTGGAAGTATGCAAAAACATGCTTTTCATGTACCTCAAAGTGTTCTACTCCTACACTAGGAGAAGACGAAAATATGTTTGTCAGGCATTATCAGAATAAATGCTCAAATTCTTGATAATATTTCTCTCAAAAGTTTGTTGTAAAAAGAGACATGGGTTGTGCAAAAATATAAAAAGATGGACACAAAAGAGGTCCAAAGTAAAAAAAAGAGATGAGAATAAATGTAACCCATATTCTCGCAAAAATATTCCACAAGAGAGAAACGTATTTCAGGGAGCATAGTAGAATTAGGTTAGCCACTAAATATTCCACACACGTGCACATCTTGGTCTACGAGTATGACACTTCTCTCCTTGGATCCGGGGTTTGACTTTAAGATATACGCAAGGTAAGTATGCTACATATTTTATCCCTACCCGAACTCCACATAAGCTTTTTAGAAGTAGGGTGAATAGAGGCAAAACAATATCTTGGTGAGGAACAATACACATTGAGTGATTTGAGAGAATCGTTTGAGGAGCAAAGCTATGTTTTAATTTAAAAATCTTTCAAAAACCCATGTTTTCTTAGCAGGAGAAGTGAGGGTGACTGGATTCCAATCCGTTCCATTCTTCAACCACCCAAGACGGTGTGATAGACACTTCAAAGTTCACATGTACAGGTGAGGCTTGGAATAAGATAATATTGGTACCGGTGAATTCTTCAGCTCCTTGCCATTGATTTGATAGCCGATTATAATTATAGACTCGGGGGGGGGGGGGGGGGGCAGCCCTTAATCGGCTAAAGCCGATGAACACCCAAGAGATTGAACTCAAGTAAGTCATCAAAGTCAAGTATTGCAATTAGATGTCACTGACTCGGAAAAGAAGACTATCGAATCAAAATTGTTCGAAGCATGAAAATTCATACTCTAAACTAGGGGGCCTGTGTTGACACCAAAATTTGGTAAGCTTTTCCTAGGAAGGAAGAGATCGGCCGATGATGTCAAAAGCAAGAAAGATCTCCTAATTAAGGTATATTTACGAGCCGGCCAAGGAATACTCTTTAAAATATTATGGGAGATGCATGACGTCTAAGTTCATCACGTCACTAGTATGATGGTGCGTACATGAAACGTTCAGAGGTGCTTTAGCAGAAATATATATATGCAAGGACCATGCGGCCGGTTGTTTCTTATTTCGGCAAAAGAAACACAGATGACGCGAGGTAGTCTAGAGGAGCCAGATTATAATAAATCTTAAAAGGAGATCGAGGTGGAGTCCGGTGCACGTCAAGTGTGTACATGTTACCAAGCACGCTCAGAAATGTTAGCCGGATATGACATATGATTAATTTTGTTTGGGCCGTCGCCGAATCAAGAGAGAAGACATTTACGACCAGACTTTGCATGTTGAGCTATTTGCATGTACGGCCAATTAACATATTTGGCTAGGTCGGTTCGGTTAATATATGGCTATATACTGCTAGTGCTAGAGTCCGTGCATAGAGAAAAAGAAGCCAGCCGGGATATATATTAATATTAGCCAAGTTGATCAAATCATGTGTATAATATGCGTTGCAGATGGAAAGCGTCCCAAGCACATTGTTATCGTTGGCTAGTATGTTGTTGTTGTGCATACGCGTTTACCATTAGGAGTCAAGGGGA
Organism: Miscanthus floridulus; assembly: GCF_019320115.1. Taxonomy (NCBI): domain Eukaryota; kingdom Viridiplantae; phylum Streptophyta; class Magnoliopsida; order Poales; family Poaceae; genus Miscanthus; species Miscanthus floridulus. The sequence continues at coordinate 29,140,627 of NC_089581.1, read as the reverse complement.
AGGAAATAGAGGCATGTACGTACATATATTGGATGGATACGTACTCGAGTCTGTACACAAAGGGAAAGGAAATAGATGCAAGCCAAGAAAGATGAGATCAACCAGAGGATCGGAGGGACATATACGCCTACGCGTTACCGTGGATTATTTGGCCATGAGTTGCATGGCCAATTAAAATATATTTGGAATATTTTATTCAGTTTGTAACCAAGAGAGAGTTACGTATCTTTTGTTTTTAGGAAAGATCGTGTCATGTCCAATTAGGACTTGTATCAACCCCAGGGTATAAATATAAACCTCCGGTTATTGTATCAAGGACATCCATACATCAATCAAAATCAGTCTTTTTTTTTCGGCTTCACGCCAACCCTTAGGAGTAGGAGAAATGTAGCTTTTCGATGAGTTCTTCAGCAAATAGGGCTGCATCGACTGATCGACCTCTAGCTTGATTGTGAGTACCATCACGACTTATATTGTGCTTGTTAAGCTGCATCAGCTGATTGATCTTTTATGAGCCATAATATAAGTTAGTTATCGATCTGTATCATAGTTTATAAAGTTGCATCAGCTGATTGAATCTCTTATGAATCATAATATAGATCAAAGTTATTGATCTTGTGTTAAATAACTTGTTGTTTAATATAATATCACCTATTATGGAATCTGCTAAGATTTGTAAGATTTTTCTTGCTGCTTTTAGTTGTTTCACCAATTATCGATCTTGTTATAATTAATGTTTTATTAATTATAACAAATCACCTGATTGAGATAGAGATAATTCGGCATCATATCATCTTAATTGGTCGTCCTTTGATCTAGTCATGCTTTAAATCCCATAATTGATGACATAATTCCGCTAGATCACCTGTTTTATCTTTATTCTAATCAAACATAGTATGCATCCAAAGACATGTTTCAATCTTTAACAAACTCACTAGTTAATGAGATCTAATCTAATGATACTACCATACCTGTATTGATCCGGCCGAACCTCACTAGTAAGACTTTAGACTAGAAATTATCGATTAGTGGCCTTGTTCATGATCAAAATATGTACTCTGTTTATTTGCTATGACTACATCAGCTATTTTAGCCGATTTGCCTGTACTCTCATGCATATAGCATGTTTTCATAAATTTGTTAACATATAGATGGTTTTATGGATTCTTTGGCTTTGGTTTGTTATCATTATCATAGCTGCATCAATCCGGTCGAACCTCAGTGTTGATGATAATAGATTAGATTAAGATTGTTTATGGATTCATTTATGGTAAACAGTCGATTGTTCGCGTGTTATACCCTTTTCATCAAACTTATCGGCTCAACATTTTATGTCGATCATGTTCTATTTAGCCAATGATGTTTTCTGATGTTCCATGAGCATTGATTCGTATCATTATCGTTTAATATTAGTCAATAATCCTTGATTCAAAGATCTTCATTCCATGAATACGCTGGATATCGACTATTTAGTCGATAGCCTCATTGAATCGGCTATCTAGCCACACATTGGAACTGTCTGATGCAACACCGACATGTTCCATCTTAAACTACTAATTATTCTCTCCATGTCAATTGCAGGGTTAAATTGACTAGCACGCACATCCTTACTACCATCCAGAGTGCGCACTCTTACAGAACAGGGCCTAGTCTGAGTTTAGCTACTCAGCTTCATAGTCGGAACGAGTTATCTAGCCAGCTAAGTGAGAGGCATGCGTTCAAAATGACCGAGGACCAACAACGGTACGGTCCTTAATCGGCGTAGACATAATCATATGAGTCAACCTACAACATAGACTCTGTCTGGCCTTGATTTACAACATCCATGGTTCTTTTACATGATAGCAAATATAGCCAACCGTGGTTCAGTATCCACCTATATCTCGCAGGTGACAGGAAATCACCCGACTTCTACTGGTCTAAGTATGGCTAAGCATATCTTCGATCCTAGACCTACATAGGGTTCAAGGTATATTTCTGGATAAGGTAGTTCTATGCATCAAGTGTTTCCAACCAACTCTTATAACCTAATGCATCAAACATAAAGGACACAAGTGATATTTGTAAAAATATAGGAGGCTTAGAATGCTCCGGGGCTTGCCTAGGATCCAACACAAAGTCAGTTCAGTTAGCTTGCACCGTCTTGGGGAACATCTTTCACTCTAGGCATGCACTCCAGGGGTCCTTCCATCTTCGGGATAGGTCCACCAACATCGTCTTCTGGTTCGACTCCATTATCACATGCTTCACGTCCACATGTTGTGCATCTAGCGTACCTAGATGAGATGCAACAATGCCAGTGCATGAATGCGAAGAATGGTAGCATGAGATGCATCATATAATAGCATTCAAGATAAGTATAAGGTTACACCTCAAGACATATGCACTTAGAGAGCAAGTCATTTAACTAACTATCACTCAAGTCTAGCATAGGGGTAGCAAGCATAACAAGCATGGCACACTAGTTAACTCAAGTCAAACTATTACAAGCATTTAACAATCAAGAACTAATTAAGCCTAGCATCACATAAGAACTGGGGTTGCGGTGAATGACACCAACATAATTAAAGCTCTAGCAAAACATGCATAAAGATCATTGGGGCAACATGCATACATGACCATTTATTAGTTATGTGCTTGACCAACATTATATAACACATTTATATGATACCTCAGGTAGATCAATTTAACTCTAGTAGTGTCATGAGCTAACACTAACAAGCATACAAAGCAATGCAAAGTGATGCAAACAACTTTAGGTACATGCTCAGATTCTGGGCAGCAGTACAATAGCCACTTGTTTTAACCATAACTAGATATATAGTTATCCAACAAAGGTGATCCTAGACTTTCTAGAAATCTAATGAAATTGTCTACAACTTTGTTATTCCAACTAAAAGCTAATTCATAGGTTAACATGATCAAATATGCCAATATTTCAGATCTATATAGACAAGGACAAAAAACTAATAGTAACTTCAGAGATGCATAACTGGAGTTCTAGACCACCAAAAACACTGATCTTAGTCATTTTAGAAATCGTAAGAAAATCACTACAACTCTCCTATTATCACTAATACATGATTCCATGTTTAAATAAGCCAAACAATACAATCATTTAGATTTGTTCAGAGCACATGCAAAAGCTAATAGCAAAATTGTAAAATCTATAACTCCTAAAACTGCAGGACTAAAATCATGAAATTTTAGGACAAGAAATATAAGACATTTATCTACAACTTTGGTATTCAACACATTCATAGAAAACATCATTATCACCACGAAATCAATTGCTTAACCAAAATTGTACATGCAACCCAAATAACAGAGGCATACTGCATTCATCTATCATTTAGTTGCTACAAACTAACATATTCTTGACATATATGCTACCCCAAACATCTTGGAATCATATTCAAATAATCATAGCATGTAGAAATAGCTACTAAAAGCATCACATGACAATAAATACATGTATATGCTCACAACATTCATCCTCTACTTTAATAATGCAACATATGTATTATTTTTAGTACTATATGAGAACAACTAGTTTGGGGCTAAGACTTTTATGAGTGATAGATATTATCAAAACATGGCTACTGCATAGATTTTATATGCTCAGGTTTTATAATTTAATTGCTATGAAAAAGACAAATCTTAATTATTAATAAACATGTGAGAATAAGATAAATCTAAAGATCATTATTTTCTATAATCATATAGCCATATTAGGGCTTCTTAGGCCACATTATCACCATGCAAGGGCAAAGGAGCCATATTTCACATTTTTACACCTACATAAAAATTATAACTTATTTAAAACTATTTATCAAGCCATAAAAAAGTTAAATCAATAACTCAAAGATACTGCATCCAATGACCATGAAATTTTGACCACGGCACACACATAGCATCATTAGCCTACCATAAAATTTTTAGAGCACCACAACTTTAGATATGAATTTATTCCTAGAAAACTCTAATTAACATAGATAAATAAAAACAGCAAAAACCTTATACTAACACATATCATATTATGACTCTACTGCATATATCTACTCTCAAGGATTCCAAAAAGTCTTCATTTGCTATTTTATGATTTTTCTACGATTTATTATGATTTTTCAAAGTTTAGTCGATTATATGCATATAAAGAAAAAGAAAAGGATAAACGTTTTTTTCACTGGGGTCCCTGAAGATTTCCTTAATTTACCCACAGAACAACCTTTACTATTCATATGAGTCATGCACTATGCACTTAACCCCCTGGTAGACTTTCTATTTCAGCGCGAACTCCATCTTCTTGTTCTTCTCGACGCCAGAACAGGGAAGGGGCCGGCCTCTGGTCGGCTGAGGCGGCGCTGGTGGCGAGCGGCGACAGGGAAGGGCCGGTCGGGCTCGGTCGTGGCCACGCCTAGCCCATGGCTTGGCTAGCTGCAGCCCATGGCCTTCCTGGCCATGGCAGTCATGGGTTGTGGCCAGAGCTACTCCGGCGCAGCGGGCGACGGCAAAGCCGACCTCACAGGGCACGCGTGGTAGTGGCTAGAGGTCACGAGGAGGCGCGGAGGCAAGAGAGACGTGGTGGCTTGGAGCTCACATGGGCAGCCATGGCGGGCGCGTCTGCGCTAGCGAGCAGGAAGGCTGTGAGACGGCGTGGAGAGGGAGAGGGCGAGCACAAAGGCGCTGTGGAGCTCGACGTCTCTAGTCCATGCACGAGGGAGGTAGGGGCGTGACCACTCAGTAGTTGAAGGTGGGGCGCTAGCTCGGGCATGACTGCAATGCACAGGGCACGCGTCACTCGTAGGAGCAATTCCCCGAGCACGTGGGCAACGGTGTGTGTAACACCCTAAAAATTGCTCCTTTTGAAATAGAGAGAAATGCAATTAATTTTGAATTTGTGTGCTCATGAAAACATAGGAAAAATAATAATTTTCATTAAATTAAAATTTATTATTGGAATTTAGCAACATTTTTGTGCATTCATGCTGATGCATACTTATTTTTGGGATGAGTGATTTTGTCCAAAATTCAAAATAATTTCAAATGCTTTTGAAATGGTTTGAAAATGGCTTTGAAAATAGAATTTAGAAAAAGGAACTCTCTCCCCCCCCCCCTCACTAGCCCAGCGCATGGCCCACTGCCCCGCTCGTCCTTTCCCCTCCACCGCAGGCCGTTCCTGCCCCTCTGTCCAGTAGGCCGGCCTAGTTTCCGCCACAGCAGGTCGACCCAGCGTAGCCACGCCGTTCTCCACTCCTCCCACCTTGTCTCACTGCCACCCCAGCCCTAGCTATAAGTTGCCTTCTTCTTCCCCATGATGTCACTGAGCTAGACTCCGCCACCGCATTGGTGTCTGTGTTCCTCCCGACTCCGCCTTGCCATGCGTCCCAAGTCTCCCCGGCCATAAATATCAAGTCCTGTGTCCACCACCTCCATCCTGAGCCCTAGCATAGCTGGTAGCCGCCGTTGTGCCCTAGTCATGCCGCTGCAACCCTAGCCATCATGCTCGCCGTCGCCCCATCGAGCTGCCTGCCATCCTCGTTCTGTTCCTGCCTTCGATTTTGTTCGTGGTGAGTTTGCCATCTCCCTCTCTTTCTCCCCATGCTTCTGGTTTGCTCTTTCATGGCCTCTAGGGCCATTTTCGGGATCTCTGGCCATGGCGCCACTGCCGCCAAGCTCACCGCTGGCAGATTTTCCACTCCCGATCTATTCTGCATCGTCCGTCGTTGATCTAACGGCTTAGATTTGAAGATACCGATTCGGCTGGCAACATTGCATAAGAGCCCCTGCCCTTTTCTAGTATAGAACCCGCAGTCCATAGCATATTTCTAGAATACATCTTTTTCTTTGGAAAACCTAGTTTCCTTCGGTTAGATCCAAAATACGTTTTCATCTATTTACAGTTTTGCCACTATTTTCTTTAGGCCATAACTTCTCCGTTTTAACTTCGATTTGATCCGTTCAAGTTGCGTTAGATTCATAATTGCATAATCTACATGTTTATCTTACTATTAAAAATAATTTCAACTTTTGAAATTCAAGGTTAGATTTAATCTATTATTTTATTAAAAGAAATCTTGTTTAATTCATAACTTTTTCGTTATAGCTCCGATTAGAGTGCTTTTCGCGTCTGTGTGTTTATAGTAATGTGTAGAACGTCTTTAAAACCTTTTTACTTATTGTTTATGGTGTTTGGTGTACTATTTTGATTTAGTTCTATTGTTTGTTTCATGTATGATTGCATGGATGTTTATGTGGTGCTTTATGAACATGTCCAGTCGGTGAGCTATACATGATGAATCAAGGAGCAGATCTTTGAAGATTTGGACTAGAAGAAGATCAGAGTTTTAAGGCAAGTATAGCATGGGATCTTCCTTACTGTCCTATACACCTTTAATCATGTAATTCATGCTGCATGTGCCTACCTTGACTACCACTAAGGATTTTGTCGGGTTCATAAACATAGGGCCCCCGATGGGCCCGCTTCCCAGCAAAAGCTTAGCTCAGCAGACGGCATTACAACAACGCATGACTCCTGGGCCAGCCCAGTTACTTAATGATAGGTTGGAAGAGCAATCTAGTCTTCGACCAAAAGTCCTGGCCAAGGAGGGGACGATGCTCGCTTGTGACTCTGACCCACTTTTCTGACCGAGAATATGTCGAACCTCTGCTTATAGCTCTTCTCCGACCAATGCAATCAGAGCCAACTGGGAACGACCGACTGGGGACGCCTGCTCGGTGAGGACCCAAGAAATAGGAAGAGTAGATAAGGCAATGCGCTCAAGTCAAACCGCAATACTGAGGCACATACCTAGCACACCTACAGGACAGTACCTTCTAGGCATGTCAGAACCCAAATAGTGTTGTGGGCGCCGACATTTGTCTTACAGTGTTGTGGGCACCATCATCTGCCATACCAGGCAAACATGGTAAAGCCTACCACATGCATCTAACATAAACAATATTGTGGGCGCCAACTACCATTTTGTACCTGGTAGCGTGGGCAATAAGACTAAGTAGCATATGTGCACACTCTCTCTCACACACACTTGTAAGGTCATCCCCTTCACCTATAAAAGGGGATGCGCTCTCTCCCAACAAAGAGGATGGTCATTCTAACTCTCTCTCTCTCTACTAAGCTTAGACATTCTGAGCACTCAAACAGCTCCATAGCTCTAGAACTCTAAAGCAACATAGAGCATACGTTCCAATACTTACGCATGTTGGAGCTCCCATCACTATTGGCCCTTTGGGTCAGAGCCCGATCGGACCGTTACCACCCCCCTTTCTATTCCCACTTGTTTGTAACCCCACAGCAAACTTTGAGCACCTGGGCTAAGGAATAAAGTCACCAACCAACTATAACTAGACGTAGGGCATGTTGCCTGAACCAGTATAAATCCTATGTCATCGAGTGCTTGGCCACATCCAATCACAACGCACAGCAAAACTATAAATATTTACTTGTTGGTCACTTTTCGCACTGACAGTTGGCGCCATCCATGGGGAGGACACCATGCGTTCATGCCTTTGGTCATCGGATGGCCCACCTTTCCACCATCTTCTGCATGATGGGCTCAAATGATACAATTCGCTTTGGCTCGCTAGAGTTTCCCATGCTCCCACCTGTTGGGATGTGGGTTCCTCCTATCTTTGAGCTATTCCAGACATTCCTCTTTGGAAGCCTGGACTTCATTGATGACCAGCTCAGTGAGCTTCGCCTCCACAAGGAGGCACTTGTCCTGGCACCCATCGGTGGAGGAGCGCCCTTCATCGGCTCTGGGCCACCCGACGACCTCAACGACGACACACCTGCGCTTTGCTCTGAGCCCACGCTAGGCTCAAACCCCACTGTGAGTAACATACATATTGTTCTTTACTTGCTATTTAATATCTTCCACCGACTCTTCGGAGGGATCTCATTGTCCCCACCTCAATCGCCATGCGACCGGTTCCCCTATGGCCTTGCGTCCCCCATGGACATGTACACATGGGAGCTCCAAAAGATGCTGATGCTACCCCCTCTCACATCCAAATTCATGGGGATGGCAGGCTACTCTCTCGCCTCTTTCCACGACCTCATGGATGACGAGGTTGAAAGCGACAGCTCCAGCATCGGCGACGTCGTGGCACCTAGCCACCCTCTATCCTAGGAGTGCGCTATGGTAGATGCTCTGAGATAGCCGCCGGTGGTAGCAGTGTCTCTACAGACTCACAAACCTCTGAACCCTCATGCAGAGGCCCTCACATGTGCGTAGGAGCACGGTGAGGAGTTACGACAAAGGCGATAGAGCCAGCCACCACCTACGCTGGTGCGCTTGGCGTAGCATGCTATGCCACGCGCGAGTAACCCAACAAGTGGTGCCCCAGGTTGTGCCCGTTAGGTCTAGCACAACATCTTGGATGGAGGAAATGATCCCCCATAGTTCCCTCGGGATGGCCAGAACATCATCGCTGCAGCGATGCTTCTGCATGGCTTTCCTGAGCCTGTTAACCCCCAAGAGCATGCGATCCACCTGAACCTCTAGGCGCTGGTGGAAACCACCGCCGTTCAACTAGCTGAGAACTCCACGTCATGACATCGGTTCACAGCCTCTTTCCCCATAGGGGGAATGGGGGTGCACCAGTTGAATCTCTCCATCCTCTCACCACTACAATCGCTAGGTGTGGAATAGGAGGCCACAGCTACATCGCGGCCTGACTCGGCGTCCGCTCCACACCGACCACCTATGCATGAACGGCTCAAACCAAACTACGATGCTCATAGCATCATCAACAATCAGTGTCAAGCCCAACATGATGATGACGTCTATCAAGGGGCGGTGAGAGTAGGCGGCATGGGCCACGACCGGATCATCGAGGGGAGCAGGGACATGCACCCCAAGCATGGTCGCCGACTAGACGACCAAAGTCCTATCTAGATGGCCTGAGACCATGGGCCTTTAGCTAATGCATCTAGAAAGCGATGTTCCCATAATGCTTCTGACCACCCACCATCATTGCCAAATACACCAGGGAAACGAATCCCGGTATATGGCTCAAAGACTATTAGCACGCCTACCGAGTCAAAGGAGTGGATGATGACTACATCATTCAAACCTCCCCATTTGGGTGGGGGGCATGTTCGAGCATGGCTCGAATTCCTCCTGCCTGACAGCATCCGAGACTGGGCAGGTCTCAAAAGGATCTTGATCGGGAATTTCTAGGGGATGTATGTTCGTCCTAGGAATTCCTAGGACCTCAAGAGCTGCCAGCAGGAGTCCCACGAGTCCCTGCAGGATTACATCCACAGGTTCTCAAAATGATGCAACTCCCTTCTTGATGTCATTGACGCAGACATCATCAGTGCGTTCCTCTCTGGGACAACCTATGAGTCCTTGATCCACAAGCTTAGCTATCTAAAGCCCCATGCCACTAGTGACCTGCTTGACATTGCCACAAACCACACCTCCAGTGAGGAGGTGATCAGAGCAGTCTTTAGCGAAGGCCGGGACAAGGGCAAGGCCAAGCGCGAGGACCAAGGCGAGGGCCCCTCCACGTAAAGGGGCAAAAAGAACAAGAAGGATCAGCGCCAACCGGCCGACTCTCCTTTGGTCACCGTGGCCGATCGTGCGAGCAAGCAGCCCCAGCAGGGTCAGCTCGACCACTTCTACAAGCTCATGGAGAGCCCATGCACCAACAATGCCTACCCCATCAAGCACCTCTACAAGGATTGTGAACTCCTCAAGCGCTTTCTGTGGTAGGCCGGTGGGCTGAAGGAAGGAAAGGGCAAGGAGGCAGCGGCCAAGAAAGGAGGCACGACAGGCAAGGATGATGATGGTTTTCCCGACCTTGAGGAATGCCTCATGATCTTTGGGGGATCCGATGCCATCTACTCCAAGCGCTAGCACAAGGTGCGCTACAGAGAGGCATGCATCGCCGAAACGGTCATCCCCCATTTTCTTAGCTGGTCAGAATCTCTGATCACTTTTGATCAGAGGGACCATCCTTCCCATGTCTCTAGACTAGGTTGCTACTCTCTCGTCATTGACCCCATTGTCTGCAAGAAGTGCCTCACCAAGGTGCTGATGGACGGAGGCAGCGGCCTCAACATTCTATACATCGACACCCTTGACGCCATGCGCATCCCCCGGTCGAAGCTCTACCCAGTGAGCTCTCCCTTCCACAGCGTGATCTCGGGGATGTAGGCATACCTGCTCAGGCAAATTGACCTGCCTGTCACGTTTGGCGACCGAGCCACCTTCCGCTCGGAGGTCCTCACCTTTGAGGTGGTGAACTTTCTAGGGTCCTACCACGCCATCTTGGGGTGGCCATGCTACGCCAAGTTCATGGCAATCCCCAACTACACCTACCTCAAGTTGAAGATGCTGGGACCGAACGATGTCATCACTATGGGTATCACCTTTTCGCATGCCTACACATGTGACCGTGAGCATTACGAGCTCACCACTATCATCATCAACTTAGCTGATCTCCTTGAGCTTAGAAATTCATTGACTCTAGCTATCCTAGACTACAACAAGTCAACCTCCTCGACTGCCTTCCACCTAATCAAGGAAACTAAGGCAGTGGGGATCGACCCCACCGACCAAACCAAGACGGTGTGAATCGGGGCCAAGCTCCTGACAAAGAGGAATGCGAGCTCGCTAACTTTCTTTACGCCAATCACGATGTGTTCGCATGGAAACCTTCTGACATGCTAGGCATACCATGGGAGGTTGCTAAGCATGCATTACACGTCATCCTAGGCTCAAAGCCCACCAAGCAACGCCTACGTCACTTTGACAACAAGAGGCGTAGGGCCATAGGCGAGGAGATCGCAAAACTCTAGGTAGCTGGATTCATCAAGGAGGTATACCACTCCGACTAGCTAGCCAATCCTGTTCTAGTTAAAAAGAAGACTAGGAAATGGAGAATGTGCGTTGATTATACTGGCCTCAACAAAGCATGTTCGAAGGACAATTTTCCTTTGTCGCAAATAGACCAGATAGTCGACTCCACCTTAGGATGTGAAATCCTCTCCTTTCTGGATGCCTACTCAGGATACCACCAGATCATGATGAAAGAGTCCGACTAGCTCGCAACTTCACTCATCACCTCGTATGGTTCGTACTGCTATGTAACCATGCCTTTCGGTCTAAAGAACGCTAGCGCCACCTATCAGTGGTGCATGCAACAATGCTTCACTGACCAAATCAACCAACTCGACCAACCTGACCAAGTCGAGTAGCCAAAATCAACAATCACCATCTATGAGATGACATAGTGGTCAAAACAGCCCAATCTTGCAACCTGATCGCAAACTTGGCCGCAACGTTTGCAAACCTCCGAAGGTTCAACATCAAATTGAATCCCGAAAATGTGTTTTTAGGGTTCCGAAGGGGAAGCTGCTTGGATACATCGTGTCCAAACATGGCATCAAGGCCAACCCAAAAAAAATCATAGCCATCTCCAACATGAGCCCTATATGCAACGTCAGGGGCGTACAAAGGCTCACTGGCTGTTTGGCCATCCTGAGCCGATTCATCTCCTGGCTAGGCGAGCGGGGGATGCCTCTCTACAAACTTCTCAAAAAGACAGACGTGTTCATCTGGACTGATGAAGCACAGTAGGCTTTGGAAAGCCTCAAAGCATCACTGACATTAGCCCCAATCCTCATCGCTCCCGAATGGGGAGAACCTCTCCTCCTATACATCGTGGCAAGCAACCATGTGGTGAGCGCTGCCCTAGTCATCGAAAGGGAGGAGCCAGGACACCACCTGAAGGTCCAATGACCTATCTACTTCATCGGTGAGGTACTCACCAATGCCAAGGTTCGGTACCCCTAGGTGCAGAAACTTCTATACGCTGTGCTGATGGCAACCCGAAAGCTCCAGCACTACTTCACCGACCATGAAGTCATGGTCGTCACTTCATTCCTGCTAGGAGACATCGTCCACAACCATGATGCCGTGGGATGGATCTCCAAGTGGGCACTCGAGCTAATGGGCCATGACATCAGGTATATCCCCCACACCATTATTAAGTCTTAGGCTCTCATGGACTTTATCGCCAAATGGATGGAGGTCCAACTCCTGATCCCAGATGTCACCCACGAGTACTGGATGATGTACTTCGATGGGTCCGTGATGGCGCCTAGCTTAGGGGCTGGAGTGGTTCTAATCTCCTCGGATGGGAGCAGGCTTCGCTATGCGATCCACCTCCATTTTTTGGCCTCAAACAACGCAGCGGAATATGAGGCCCTCATCAACAGGCTACGCATCGCCATCGAGCTCGGCGTTACACAGCTGTACGTCAATGGTGACTCAGAGTTGGTCATCGACCAAGTCATGAAGGAATCCTCGTGCAAAAGCCCCCTCATGGCAGCATACTGCCAGGAGGTGCGCAAGCTTGAGGACAAATTCTAGGGGATCGAACTACATCATGTCCCCCAAAAGGACAACAATGCCGCCGATTTTCTCACAAAATTGGCTGTCAGGTGGGTTCTGTCTCCAGATGTGGTCTTCATCAATGACCTTCATGAGCCATCTGCCCGCATCCTAGAAGGTCCGATCCAGACACACTCCGACACCGATCTGGCACTCGGGGGCTCCAACCTTGGTGCCTCCATGACGACATCACCCGCAGACATCACCGTGGTAGCACTCGATCAAGCTAACTAGAGAGCACCACTACTCACCTACCTCCTCGAGGAGATTCTCCCACAAGAAAGGATTGAAGCGTGATGGATCGCTCGACGCGCCAAGACATTCGTCACATTCGGTAACGAACTTTACAAGCAAAGTTCGTTGGGAGTACTCATGAAGTGCATCCCTACCGACCAAGAGAAATAGCTCCTCCTCGAGGTCCATGCTGGAATCTATGGACACCATGTGGCCCAAAGGTCGCTGGTCAAAAAAGCCTTTCGCCAAGGATTTTATTGGCCCACTACGCTATGAGATGTAGAGGAGGTCATCCGCAGGTGTGAGGGATGCCAGTTCTACACTCGACAAACTCATTTGCCAGCGCAGGAGCTTCAAACCATCCCCATCACCTGGTCATTCATGGTCTGGGGCCTCGACATGGTCGGACCCCTCAAAAAGGGCCCGGGTGGCTTCACTCACCTACTCGTAGTGGTGGACAAATTCACCAATTGGATTGAGGTGAAGCCCATCGCCAGCATTCGCTCGGAAGAGGCGATCAAGTTCTTTCTTGACATCATCTATCGTTTTGGTGTTCGTAACTGTATCATCACTGACCATAGAACTAACTTCATCAGGAAGAAGTTCCTAGACTTCTATGATGGATACGGCATCAGGATTGATTGGGCCTTGATCGGACATCCGCGTACTAACGGTCAGGTCGAGCGGGCCAATGGCATGGTCCTCCAAGGACTTAAGCCACGCATCTTCAACTGACTCAATAAGTATGTCGGGCGATGGGTTGTAGAGGTCCCAGTGATCCTCTGGAGCCTGAGAATGACCCCAAACCAATCCATAGGGTTCACACCTTTCTTCTTGGCCTATGGAGCTAAAGCAGTGTTGCCCTCCGACCTCAACCACAGCGCCCCAAGAGTGAAGGCCTTTGACCAAGACCAAGCCATGAAGGCTTAGTAGGACGTGGTTGACCTACTCGAGGAAGCTCATGAGATGACCGTCATCCGCTCTGCTCACTACCAGCAAACTCTCTGTAGGTACCACAAAAGAAAAAATCAGGGGGAGGATCCTCAAGGTTGGTGATCTCATGCTCCAAAGAACCCAATCAACCAAGGAAAAACATAAACTCTCTCCACCATGGGAAGGACCCTATACGGTCACCAAGGTGATCCCACCGGGCACCTACTAGCTAAAGGATGACAACGGCAATGTTCTCACCACCACATGGAACATTGAACATTTACATCATTTCTTCCCCTAAAGCTCGGTCTTACCATTTTTCTTTCATTCAATGTTTGCTCCTACAAGAACCCTAGCCCGAGCACTCCGCCCTGGGTCGCTTGGGGGCTCCACGAGGGTGCGATACCACCCCTCTTTTTTACTATCATATAGTAATACTTTTCACCCAAACAAAAGGGTACTCCATTCTTTTATTTACCCTACGTAACTTATGTTTTAAACTCCCAACTGATCACACCCCGCCATGACCTACGGTTATGAGCAGCTGAGCCTCGTGGGCCATGCTCGGGTTCTTAAGGTTGCAGCCTACGGGTCAAACGGGCAGGTGCAAAAAAGAATGGATAAAAAACAAAGCTATGCTAGGGTAAAAATAAAGACAAATGGGACAAGCTTCCCCTTACAAGTGATTCCATCACAAAACAAAATTGAAGTATTCACGAATGTAAAAAAAAACTGTTCACACGGGGGCTCCCCATGAACTTATCTTTTACATATACTAATTGTTTCTACTCTAAATTCTATTGTGGTCGCCTGGTGGCTTCAGCTGATGGCACGATCGATGAGGATAAGAGCATCTCGCTTTTTGACAGGACAATGTTTGGCTCAGTCGGAGATGGGACGATGCTCGCTTCCAACCTGATCTCCACTCCTTCCGTAGGCTAGATGACATCTTCCTGGTGTACGCCTTTAGCCATGCTCAAATGGTGAGCCTCCATCAACCACTGCGTGGAGACTTGTTCGGCAACCATCTATGCACATGGCATCAAGCTCTCCCCAAGCACATGGATTGCATCTACGCTCCACCCATCGGTGTACCCTCTGTAGATGGCGGCAAAGTCCAGATCCGGGTGGTGCATTACCACTGAGGTCAGCAGCCCCAACGTCCCATAGAACATACCATCGGAGATGAGTGCCCAAACTTCATTCGGGACCTCCGCCAGCTAGACGGCGGGCATACTAGTGCTCAGCCCCAACCCAAACACCTCAGAAACGACCACTTGGGTGACATTATGAATCTAGTCGAGCTCCCCCTTGAAAGCGCGTCGCTCTTGAAGGGACTTGCCTAGCGCCTCCGCGCTCTGACCGATCGCTGCCTTGGCTGTCTCCAGCTCTCGCTCCAGAGAACCAATTTTTCCACCCAATTCTAGAAAAAAGACGACAAGTTCAGAAGCAAAAGAAAGAAAAAACCAAGGCATCAACCTAAGGAGGAATAGATACATACCAAGGTGGGTGCTTTTGAGGATGGAGAGTCCTTTCTCCTATCGGGTCACCTTCTCGAGTGTTTGACTCCTCTACCCTAAGCACCTACCCCTAGAGCATGATCGCTTCTTGTTCAGCCTCCAACCGGGCCTTCCGCTCTATCTCCAGAGCCTCCAAGAACTTCTAAAGCACCACCTTGGTCTCCACCAAGTGGACCTTCATGGCGTTGAGTTCTCGCTCGATAGCAGTCACCCATTCAGTCACAAGTAGTTTCATAGCCCGCGCTCCCATCGCCTCGAGCGCCTGGTCTTGGGACTCATGATGGGTGGATTCCAGCTAGCGCCGAAGCTCGTCAACCCACCATGACATCGTTGCCTCCTGCTCCACCTGACCGTGTTCCTCCCAAAGGAAACGGGACTTGTGGATCGACATCGCCTCTAAATCCTGTAAAGCGAGAAGCAAACATGCTGAAACAACTAGTGAAAGACGAAGGAGTCAAGGACAAATGCTAAAAACACAAAGAACTTACCTCTATGATGCATGGTAGGTCCACTATAACCGTCTGATGGATGAGCTCAACCCGCTCTAAGGCCTCCTTCAGCCTTGCCTTGGTTTGGGTGAGATCGGACTCCATCGATAGTCCGCTCTCCCCAAGCAGGTGCCAGAGCTTCACCTCCTCCTCATTGCAAAGGATGAACCGAGCCTTCCTTGGGTCACTAGGTAGGGCCACACTAGCTTGCAGGCCATCCCTAACCCGTTGGAAGATCCAGCCATCGCAATATCGTGCGACGACCAGATCATCACCAACTCCTATGATGATGGAATGGCTGGTGGCTCCACCCTAGTGCCTGCCTCGCTAGAATAGGGGATCTCCACTATCTAGACTCTGTGGCTCACTAGCGGATGTTCAACCTCTGGCCTAGCCATGTCTCCTCCCGACCCCTCTAGCTTTGACCAGGAAGGCGAACCATGTGCTCCTCCACCGGGCGAGGCCGGGAGCCTGGTCTCCCTCCTCTCTTCTGCCATAGCTATTGGAGGGATCACAAGGGTCACCTCTAACCCAATCTTTGCCATCACCATGGGGATCGCTGCCATCACTGCCACCGTCGCTGCCGCCGTACTCGCAACTGGCTAAGAGGACGCAACCCCTGGAAGGGAAGGTTGCACCGCCACCAATCTGCTTTCCCCACCACTCGTCATGACTCACTGCAGACTAGGTCTCCACTCCTCTCGCATGGGAGGCAGGGCAATGCCTAGTCTTGCCAGTCCTTGGCCACTGTCAAATAAGTGTAGGTCAATCACGCTCAAAAAAACAAAGCTGTGAGATCGAGAAGGAACATAAATGCATACCTAGATGAAAGTGGCAGAGCCCCGAAGCCTCGACTCACTGGCGAAGAGCCCACCAAACGAGGACTGCTCATGGGTCGTGACCTATGCCCCCTCATATCGATCAAGGGAGGAGCTGACCTAGCTAGTTCCCGATCGGCCCATGAATGACCGCTACCGCCAGCTCATAGCGAACCCACCGAAGCAACAGATGGGGCATCTCCCTGTTGTGGGTCGCACACACACACCAACCCTAAAGATGCGGGGGGACAAACATGCTCCTCAGACCGACCAACATGCCCCACCACGCTCGGAGCAGGAGGGTGCGGAGCCAATGACAATGGTATCTTGGCCCACTTCGCCTCTCGTTTGACAATGATATCTTCGCTCATGGCATGCTTCCTTGACTCGAGGACATCGCCACGCTTCTCCGTATCCTGCCCACTGCCAATGGACGTGGTCATAGGCTCATGATGCTCCACTGAGGTCGCAATGATGCCTCGGTCTCCTTTGTCCTCGGAGGTACTCGTATCACCACCCACCTCCATGGGCTCCTCCGACTCAAGCTCCGCCTCCACATCGCTTCGGCTTCGCCGGCCGATCTCCTTTTCCTTTTTGAACCTCCTCCGGACCTTCTTAGCTCTCTTCTTCTTCTTAGCAAGCGTTGCCTCCTTCAAGGTAGCTTGCCAAGTGGCACCCTCTGGCCCCCTCGGAAGATGCGGCCAGGATTTGTAACACGCGAGTCCCTATGAAATGGACAACCCAAAATCAAAACAAAGGAGACCAAGATGGAAAAGGTCATGTGATAAGAAGAAGGGAGCATACCAGATTGGATAGCTTCATGGCATGAAGAGGTCCTAGTATTCCTTCAAGGGAGTCTTTGTCCCTTAGTTGCAGCACCCGATTGAGTCGACTCCATACCTCATCCTTCGACAACTCCTTAGGTGACGCATGGTTGGGATCCGTTGGGCCGGAGTATGCCCACATCGGCCGCCTCCTCTCCACCAATGGGGTGACTCAATGGTGGAAGAAGGTGTGGAAGACTCGTAGCCCATCGAGGCCACACTACACCAGCTTATGAGGCTCCACCTCATCGACCTCCAGCTTGTTCTGCTGACTGGAGGGACCCCACAACCAACTTTCCCTCCTCTCCGGCCTTCTTTCGGTGAACAGCGGGAATGGCGCCTCCGCTGGGTTCCTGATGTAGAACCACTCACCATGTCACCCTCGATTGGAATCACAAGGGGAGTATGCGGGGTAGGAGGTTGACGGCTTCGGTTTCTTCTGCAAGGCAAAACCCCCAATCGGTGCGGTTCTAGGCGGCTTCCCCTCAGACAAGGTTCGCTCAGTGAAGATCCACCAGAAGAGGTCCACGTGCGGCTCCATCATGAGGAAGGCCTCACAGACAGTGATGAAACCGGCGATGTGTAGCACCCTAGTCGGATTGAGGTGCTGCAGCTCCAGGCCCCACTTGTTTAGGATCCCACACAAGAACCAGTGCATGGGATATCCAAGCCCGCGCTCATGGAAGGCAAGGAAAGAGACAACCTCGTCATCCTGTGGTCATGGAATAGCCTCCCCTAGTGTAGGAGCCCTCCAATGCACCACCTCCTTCGGTGGGAGTAGCCCCTTCTTAGCGAAGGCGGCCAGCACCTCCTCATCCACGTTGGATGGCCTCTAGTTCGACATCACGCCCTGGATTAATGAACGAATCTATGAGTTCTCCTCTCCCTCGCTTTACCCTCTCTCTCCTAGAAACCGCTGCGGTGCATGAACGGGCTTGGCAAAAAGGAAGAAGTTGGAGAGGCGGAAGTTGGAGAAAGATGAAGAAATGGGAAGAAAACCCTCTCCCTTCCCCCTATTTAATGTGGATAGGCATATGGTGGGACGCGTCCTGACTGATGGGATGCACCTTGCCCAACAAAACATTGTCTAGTTAAAACAGGGCATGGCCTAGGAAGGGCCCACCACTATCACAACCTGGGTGCAGGAAACAAGGCGCAACCGCACGCAAATGACCCTTCGCCTTTCTAGGCAGGGTTTGGAAGGGCCCACCAATAGGATCTTCATCAAGGAAAGACCAATGGGCTACCTAAGTCGGTAACACCCTAGGTGTTTGGCTTCGACAAAAGTGCATTTCATTTCATAAACATATGCATCATCCATGTCACCATGCCATTGTCACAGAAACATACATATGCAACATTCACAAATTCTGTTTGTTTCATACTTGATTGCTTATGAATGGTAGTCGTGCAACATGTGAATGCAACATGAGTTTCTCATACCTTGAAACATGGCAACATGGTAGGAATGTGGCAAGTTAAGCTTGCAACAAAAGTAATGAAACATGTGAAACATGAAATTGCAACAATTGAGTGAATTGATTGTTTTATGCTTCATCACATGTGATCATTAGAAATTGGTATAACAATTGTGTAAAGTGGTTGATCATGGTCTAATACACTTTAACTACACTTAGGGTAACTGTTTGGACATTGTTCATGTGGACCAAAATGACCAAATTGCCCTTTAGGAGAGGTTTGACTTGAATTGACCCTTAGAGTGCCACTGTTTGACTGATTCAAAAGACCATCTTAGAGACCTTGCATGGCTGTGCACTCTTTACCAAAGTTGTAGCTAATTTATCAAGGAACAAAAGTTGTTTTATGATCATCTCATGAAAATGGCTAGAACATGCTCAAACATGGCCCACTAGTCAGAATTCCATGCTGATTTCACACTTGGAAAAATTGCTAAGTCATAATCCATTTTCAGTTTGATTGAGCCATCTTTGGCTTGATGTAACTTCTGATCCATGGCAAATTAGATGATGGTCCTTGAAAGGAAATTGTAGATGGATGGTAGACCTACAATTTTCAGGTACACTATTTTTACATTGGATCAACGGTTTAGCCGTATTAAGACGTTGAAGTCGCGCTGTCAGTCGGGTTCCGTTGTCTGAATGAGTGCTACAGTGACTGCCCGCCATCAGACAACACACGCCGCATGTTTGCCACCCGTCGCTAGACTTCTGCTCGCACTGCCACGCACCATGGGCATCCTGGCGCTGCTGGCCATGGCTTGAGCACCCCGCGCGCCTGCCCGACGCACTCGCCCGCTCCATTTGCTTCTCTTTCTCCTCCACCGCGCGCAGCGCCGAGCCGCTGCAGCTTCGCCATCGCTTAGCTCACGCGCCTTTGCAAAAACGCATTGCCTAGTTCGCCCAGAGCCTCGCCGTGATCTCCTCTACCACCTCCATCTCTCAATCGGTTCGTTTGAGTCTTGGTAAGTGCGAATTCATCGTTTCTTCCACCGCCGCTATGGCTGACCTCGCCAGAGTTGGCGCTCCACGTGGCCAACTGCCATCGTGCCCCTTGCCAACCCTTCTCTCCCTTGCGCTAGCTGCTGCGTGTGCTCCTAGTGCTCGAAGAGCAGGCCACTAGGGTCGTAGCGCCGTCGACTCGCCGGAGCCGGCCGAGCCATGGCCGTGCGCCGCCATGGTCGTCGCCATTGCCAGTAGCCGCAACAATAGCTTCAATTGAGGGCACCGCTAGATGCGCATGGGTGAGGAGAACGTCGTAGTACAGCTGGACTCACCAGAGAGGCCACCGGCGACGAGCTACGCCGTCGTCTTCCTCCCTACCCCTGTCTGTCTCTCTATCGCGTGGGGTCCCATCGTCAGTCGCTGAGTCAAGGCGGGAGCCAGCGTGGGCCGTGCCAGCGCGTGTGTCGTGGGCCGCTGGATCTGTTCGGGCCGGCCCAGCGGTAGAGTTAGGATTCAAATTCATTTTTGGTTTTATTCTTTTCACAGATTTGTGTATAGATTCAAAAATATGTATCTCCTTGTTGGTAGCTTCAAATGATGTGGTTCCAATTTTGCTGAGTTCATGATAATGTCTAGTTTATATTAAAAATATGATTTATGCCATGTTCAGTTATGAAAATGGGAGTTTCTATTTATCTCTTTTAATCATGGAGGAAATAGGGATAATTATATCTTTTTCTATGTAGCTCCAAATGGCATGAAATTTTTATGGTGTACTACTCATATCATGAATAGCCTGTAGTTAAATTTTCATACATTTTGGACACTGTATGTAGGAGATAGAAAATTCTCTTGTTTGCATGGGTGGATCTTGGGTGAATTTTCATAATTTTTCTATAGATCCAATTAGGGTAAAAATTGGTGAGTGCTATTCTTATGCTAGAATGATACTAGGAAAAATAAGAAATCTGTTGCTTGACACTTTTCAATAGGGTTTCCTAATTATGCTAAAAATAGACATGCCACCTGTTATTTTGGATACAGCAAGTTCTACTTGCCCAATGGCTTTGAATTTTTTATGGTAGTCTATGTGAAGCATTAGATAGCTACTGTAATTTTTGTAGATTTTTCTGAACATTTTTACTATATATTACTTTAATCACCTAATCAACTAAATAAATTAGAAAAGGATATTAAATAATTTATTTAGAAGTTGGCACTATACTTTCTAATGTTCCTCTGGTATGTACAACAAGTTGGTAAACTTGGTTTGGTCCAATTATGCTTTTGCATCATCACTAAATATTTAATTTAGTAACCCTGTCATTTCTGGACAGATTCTAGGTTTACTAGAATTCGATTTGGTTAACATAAGAATCATGCTTTGATGTTTACAAATGATTTGTAGATAATTTCATAAGCTTTCCATAATGTCCCCATGCAAGTCATTTCGATTTATAGAACTCTTGCTATGATTGAATTAAGGAACTACCCGTGTGCATATGAAACTTTAAATGTTGTTTTAAGTATGCCTTTACTATTTCTAAGTTTGTGGTAATGTTCCTAGGTGTTAGGCCTTTAACTGAAGATGAGCATCTTTATCTTAGGTTATGCAAGTTAGGTAAGTTGATCTTGTTCTTCAAGTTAAGTTAGATACCTGTTTTAAAGTGATTTGAATTGAGCTACTCTTAATCGGTAAACGAGTGTCTAGTGATGCTTTTGTTAAACACTTACTGTGATTCATTCATCATGAGCATCATGTCATTCCTTGTGCATCGGCATGCAATAGGTGTACCGGAGGGTGTGACACTGCTAGAATTTGAGGAACCGAGCGAGCAGCAGCAGCCAACACCGGAGGTTCAGGAGGTGCAGCCTTCAGGAGAAGTGCCAGATGAAGTCGCAGTTGAGTGCCCGGATCACCGTCCGTGCAACTTTGTGAAAGGCAAGTCCCGGAGCATATTAAGCCTCCTAATTTCCGAAATGCAGTTACAGTATTATTGTTACATATATATATTGTTGCATTAAGTTTAGGTGTTGAATGCAAACACTTGCTGCATTGGTTATCCAATCCTTGTCCATATATTGATACCCTGAATCCTATGTAGCTCAGGCTCGTGTAGTGCTTAGCCTTGCTTAAAAACGGTAGAAGTCAGGTGATTTCCTGTCACCTACAAGATATAGGAAGATACATATGGCACGGTTGGCTATATTTGCTATCGTGGAAAAGAAGCAGTCTTAATTTGAAATGAAGACCGGACGGAGGCTTGCCGGTTTGCAATGACTCCGTCTGTGTCACTTAAGGACTGAATCTTGGAGCCTTTCCTGTTCATGTTGAACGCATGCCTCTCTCTTAGTTGGCCGGGTCTGGAGACCGACCACGAAGCCGAGTAGCTCACCTCAGGCCGGGAGTTGATAAGTATAAAGTGCGCCTCGAAAGGGAGCCGTAGGCGTGAGTCCAAGGGCAGGTGATTTAAAAGTCCTAATCGTCCTGGCAGAAGGGTAATCCCTGAGAGTACTGGCGCTGATCGAACCCATGAGTTTGGTTCCTGAGTTGTTCCAAAGGTGACCCACGATTACCCTTGCTAAGTATGCCAGGGTGAGAGTTAGGAATACCCCCTCAGCTGAGTTGTAATTCGATTCGAGTCGCCGTCTCTCCCGGTTAGTGAGAACTTGACGGGCTTATCTCCAAAGTAGATACACTAAATAACATAATGGTTCAGAAATGATGATATGATGATGACAGCCTAATTATACCTGCTATGGTTAATATTGTTTGCTCCTAATAAGTGAGTGCTCTAGTACAGGTGCAAATCTAGTGGACAGGTAAATGATGATAAGCTTGATGCAAAGTTTAAATTGGTTACTATAATCATAAGCTCTTTTATGCAACTGTGTCAAGCTAGCCCACCTCATAAGCCTTGCATGACCCTTAGTGTCTTTTATTTCTAGTTTTGATGGGTAAGTCTAGCTGAGTACCTTCTCGTACTCAGGGTTTATCTCCCACCTGTTGCAGATGACCAGTTCTACTTTGGTTGCTGCAAGTACTGCCTTCTCCTAGCTGGGGATGAAGACTAGATCGTTGGGCGTGGTCTCTCCTAGTTCTCATACCCGATGATGCTTTTGTGGGACATGACTCAGATCTGGCAATGTATTTGAAACTATGAAGTTATGTACTAAACTATGTTGCTTCCGCAAATTCAAACTTGGTTTGTAATATTTATTTGAACTCTGATGGATGTAATCCGAATGCTACTTGTGAAATGTTGTAATGAATGATATGTTGTGTTGAATCACTACGGTCTTGGTTTGTATGTCGAGAGTTGGTTGAAATCCTTCGTGATTTCTGGACTACCGGGATTATGGGATCTTAAGTACAGGAATTTGATCACTTCGGTGATTGTTTTTGTACTTACGTTCTTATGATTTGGTCGGTTTTATTACAAAGTCGATCAGATGGCCCAAGCGACTGCCAAGAGATAGGTAAGGAGCAGTGGGATGCCCTAAGTAGGCTATGTCGACTCTGTCATGAATGACGGACATAGATCCCATTCGAACATATCTGATAAGAGCTCCTCAAACCCATCACTCGAGCCATCATGGTAACTTTACCAAACCTTCTTACTTTATTCTCTAATGCATGACCGTTCATTCATCCTTTCTCATACATGCATTCACGCATTCATCCACACAATCACTCATTCATCCCATACATCCAAAGCATTGCATATGCAATTGATGCATCACAATGCTTCGTGTTGCATCATGAAGCGGTAGTCGACTCATTCGACATGAGCGACAACCGACTAGAGTTCAAAGGCCAGCCCATGAAGGGCTCAAGGCCACATCATGTCAAACTAAGCCAGGGGAGAAAATGCAGATGAGCCCTAGTGGCTCTCGCCTGATCTGCTTAGAAGCATACATGGTCATCTCCACCTTCTCGTTCGATCCTAACCTCGAGCCATGCCCACAGAATCTCCATCAAGGGGAGGCTAGTGGGCCACCTAAGTCAGTCTCTAGAATGGCTTAGGCATCTGCCGGGAGGTGGGTTAAGGAGTAGTGGAATGCCACATGAGGGCTATGTTGACCCCATTACGAACAATGGACCCAGATTCCACTCGGACACACCTGTTAGAGAGCTCATCGAGCGCGTCACTCGAGCCATCGAGGCAAGCGACGTTAGCTCAGCCCCTCTGGTTGTAGAAACCATGGATGGGATAACACACGAAACTAGACCAACCCCTTGGCCATGCCCAGCACTTGGGTTCGTGCTCCGTCGCGCCTGAACCCCTAGCCGCGTCCGATGTTTGGGTTGGCGCCCGATGCCTGGGTCCATGCTCCTAGAAATGATGGCTCAGAACCTAGAAAGGGGAGACATGCAAAAATAGGAGACATTTTTTCCTACTAATCTCACTATCCTCCCCTCGACCTTTAGTGACACCTGACCCCAACAATGGCAGGGGGTCGGATCTCACTCAGGGGCTACACCCACCGGGTGTGCTCGCGCACACCCATTGGTAAGTCGAAAGATCCCCCATGCGATTCTACTCGAATTGCCCAGGGGCTTAGGGGCTACACCGACCGGGTCTGCTCGCGCGCACCCGCTGGCAAGTCAAAAAAATCCCCCAGGCAATTTCTAGAACCACAAAGGCTACACATCTTGCCTAGCTCCGCTTCAGCTAACCACCGAGGGTAGGCTCCACCTCGACTGACATCTAAGGGTTGGCTCTGCTTCACCCGATCCCTCGGTCATAGTTCCTAACAAAAGCTCACACTGCCACCAATCACTACGGGCTAGAAAGTACAACCCTAGGTCAAACTCCTGGCATAATGCAGGGAGCAGTCACATCTCAGCACAACACGTCTCCATGACATATCGTTCCAGGGGACTCTTATCGACCCGCAGTGATGGACACATGGTCACTATGCTACCTACTCCCTGTACAACCACTGATCAGCATGTTGGTTCATTGGTCCAACGCCTAGGTCCATGCTCTGTCACGCCTGACCCCTCAGCCATGCCTGATGTCTAAGTCCGTGCTCTATCGCACCCGATGATGACTCATGATCTTACACCCATCCTTTGCTCTCATACAATGAGTATAAACAGCCCCTTCACGACTTCATAGAAGTCCCAAAAGGGCTTAGGGGCTCCTATTGGGTTCATAAACCTAGGGTCCCCGATGGGCCTACTTCCCAGCAAAAGCTTGGCCCAGCAGACAGCATTACAACAACGCATGACTCCTAGGCTAGCCTAGTTACCTAATGATAGGCCAGAAGAGCGATCCAGTCTCTGACCGGAAGGCCTATCTAGGGAGGGGATGACGCTCGCTTCTGACTCTGGCCTGCTTTTTTGACTGAGAATACGTCGAACCTCTGCTTACAGCTCTTCTTCGACTGACGCGGTCAGAGCCGACTGGGAACGACTGACTGGGGACACCTGCTCGGTGAGGACCCAAGAAACAGGCAAAGCAGATAAGGCAAGGTGCACAAGTCAAACCGTAATACCAAGGACCGTACCCTGCACACCTACAGGACAGTACCTTCCAGGCATGTCAGAACCCAAACAGTGTTGTGGGTGCCAACATTTGCCTTATAGTGTTGTGGGTGCCATCATCTGCCATACTAGGCGAACACGATAAAGCCTACCACATGCGTCTGACATCAACAGTATTGTGGGCGCCAACGATCGTCTTCTACTCGGTAGCGTGGACAACAAGACTGAGTAGCATACGTGC
Source organism: Miscanthus floridulus (assembly GCF_019320115.1). Classification (NCBI taxonomy): domain Eukaryota; kingdom Viridiplantae; phylum Streptophyta; class Magnoliopsida; order Poales; family Poaceae; genus Miscanthus; species Miscanthus floridulus. The sequence goes on along the minus strand of NC_089581.1, from coordinate 29,115,224 downwards.
ACACTCTCTCTCTCTGACTCACTTGTAAGGCCATCCCCTTCATCTATAAAAGGGGATGCGCTCTCTCCCAACAAAGAGGATGGTCATTCTAACTCTCTCTCTCTCTCTGCTGAGCTTAGACATTCTAAGCACTCAAACAGCTCCATAGCTCAAGAACTCTAAAGCTACACAGAGCATATGTTCCAATACTTAGCGTACGTTAGAGCTCTCATCACTCTTGGCCCTTCGGGTCAGAGCCCAACCAGACCTTTAACAACCCCCTTTCTATTCCCACTCGTTTGTAACCCCACAACAAACTTTGAGCACCTAGGCTCAAGAATAAAGTCATCAACCGACTAGAACTGGACGTAGGGCACGTTGCCTGAACCAGTATAAACCCTATGTCATTGAGTACTAGGCCACATCCGATCACAACTCACGGCAAAACTACAAATATTTACTTGTTGGTCACTTTTCGCATCGATAGATTTCCTAGTACTTTGTACCTTGTTTCTTGATACCTATGGGGTATTGCATTGGGTAGTATGATGCTAGTGCTCAAACTAAAGCCATGATCTTGTAACTTGACAAATGGATTATGCAATAAACACTAAAAGATGTTTTTTAGCAACATGGAACAAGGGGGCTAGGGCATTGTGCTGTTTTTATGGTGCTCTAGATTCCTCTCCCTAAAGACTTATCTGTAAGCAAACATCTGGGACTTACAGTACAACTGTGAGGGCTACATGGCTCTAACTTTAGCTCAGTATGAGGACCTTTTCTAGCTTGTTAGAGGTTACCTTTATGGCATAAGAATGGCTTGCTGAATCATGTATAGGACAGCCTCTACTCTTATGTGTATAGGCTATGTGTCATTGTGCCATTCGACAGGGGGTTCCTATATCTATTTGCTGAGTGAATCTAATGGCCCTAACTTGTTAGACAAACCTTTGAAAGGCTTCATAGTGAACCCTGTCGACCTTCCTTGGTAGTGGGTCAAGAGGTTGGCCACCTCGGGTGAAAGGGTAAATCACGACTCACAGTGAAAGTGTACAACCTCTGCAGAGTGTAAAACTGGTATATCAGCCGTGCTCACGGTCACGAGCGGCCTTGGACCCTTACGGAATAGATGATGAACATTAATTATACTAATGATATAGATGCTCACTAATGATTACTATTTATACTATTCATTATTCATGTTTACCTGATCATGTGTTTATATGGCCTTGTGAATAAACTTGTTGCACCCAATTGCTAAAAGATGACTCATTAAAAGCTAATTGTAGTTAAACCAGTGTCAGCCTCTTAAGCCTCATGAACCCCATATTATATTTGTTGAGTATGACATATACTTATGCTTGCTTTACTTTTTAAATCTTTGGATAAAAATCCCGGATGGGTACCAGATTGCTAGTGTGGAGGAATTAGGCTTGTGATCAACCAGTCAGTTGTCCCTGTGGAATTGGAGTCTTCACCCAAAGATCAGAGTTGTCTTTCCGTTGTTTGCTGTCTAAGGTTATATCCTTTATACTAAGTACATTATATATTGAGCATTGTCTTTTGATATTAACCTTATTTGTAGCTATATGTGAGATCTAACTTCCTGGGCTCACATATGGTGTGTATCTGGTTTTGTCCTTAAAACTGGGTGCTACAGTGTGGCCACTGTGGGATGCCATTTTGGGCTGGCTATGGGCCAAAATGGACCTTGGACCCAAAAGCAAAGTTGAAGCCCACGAATTGCTCTACAACTTTCATTAAGGGCATCTAGAAATCAGAGCTCTCCATTAGTGATTAATTAAGCCCCAAGTTGATAGTGTCAACGCATTGACAGCGATCAGTAAACATCTAAATTCATGGTCAAACTAAAGTCAAACTAGTGCCATCTTTTTGCATGCTCTTCCCCAAAACATATAGTCTGACTTTTATATTTGGCTCAACTTGAGTTGCTTAACAAAAATCCAAGAACGTGAGATGCCAATCATCGTTGCCACTGAATTTCCAAACTTGGCCAATTTTTTTGAGATCCACGACAGCACTGGGTTCAGTTTTGAGTCCTTAGTTTGACTAAGTTAGGAACCAAACTAACTCATGAACCTTAAACAAAGTTTGTTGTACTCCACTAAAACTTAAACTTTTATTTAAGGTCAAACTTCATAACTTGTTTCCACACTATTATTTGACCTTGGTCAAAGCAGCATCATGATAAACCTTAAATTGGAGTTTTAGACCGATCGAATCATTTTCTTGGCATTTGCTCAACAAGGACCCTTCATGACTTTTGTGGTAGAGTTCAATGAGAGTCATTTGGGCAAGGTAGCAAGGTTTGGTCAACATCCCATGTTTCCATTCACTTAATACAACAATTCAAGCAAGGTTATAACTTATCATTTCATGTGACTTCTTGACTCCAAACTTCATGAAACTTTTCTAATAGTCAATGTAGATGGAAATAGATCTGAGGTACATGAAAAGGGGCACCTTCCACATTACTTAAGCATACCTCTTAAAAGGGTTAACATAGAAGCAAGGTGTGTTGTCCAAGTTTAAGTTGGGGCTCATTCTTAGAGAGTTGATCCCAACACCTTTGTCACCACTTAGAAGTTTGAACTAGAGCTCTTGATTACCACTGAACTTGTCATGTTGGAGCCCAAACCCACTGCTTAACTAGTGATAAACACCTGAGGTGTTACAGCCCTCCCCCTTATGAGAATCTTGCCCTAAGATTTGGTGCAAAAGACTTTCAAGGGAAGAGATGCGTGTCATCTATTTTCCAACATCAGGAATAGCTTTAGGCTACTTAGATTCAAGCATCAGAGATGCTAATTTGGTCAAGACACTTTTTGATACTTGCTCTTCGTAGTAAGTTTTGTATAAAGAATTTCCTTCATTGACTTCCATGAAACATTGTTACTTTGAGAGGAATCCACGACAACACAGTGCTTTGTTCTTGGGATACAGAGAGTACTATGGAGCATAAACTAATTACCCATAATATCTATTTCCCAAGTAAATATAGCATGAACCATGTGAACTTTGCACTAGAATACAAGCTTCTAAAAGCTACTGTAACACCCTAGTGTTAAGCATTGCATCTTGCATTTGCATTTCATGAGCACAAGCATCATCCAATCCTTCATGAGCATGAGCATATGAAGTTTCATTTTATTCACTTTCTCTTTATCACATGTATGAGATGGTTGTGAGGTCACCAAAATACCTTAGACACACCTAGAACGATATTTGGAACAATGTTTATATTCATGACTTAAGCCAATTTTGCTTCTAAGTGTTGGTTTAATTTGAAATGCCATTTTCATAATGCTAGTTTGAACAAAGTTGAACAGTAGCTTAGCTTAGAGTGTTTGCATGGTTGTGTGACCTAAATAAAAGTTGTAGTTCACATCATGGGTAACAAACTTTATTTAATGGTCAAGAGCTAATTCAGTGTCTAACATGGAAAAATAGAGCTCACAAGTTCCAACAAAATGTTGTTTTGTGACTTAAAATTTTTCAGTGTAGAATGCTTATTTCAGTTTCAAAGTAGCTCACTTTAGAGCATTGTAGTTTGAAAACCAGCTTGAATTAGATGTTACTCCTTAAAGCAATCTTGTAGTACTCATGTAGCTCTACACTTTGTATTACTAAAGTTTTCACAAATTCACCATGGCTTAGGAGATCTAGGGGCTCAAAGATCGTGGGTTCAGTCAAATGAATCAGCACAGCCGATTTCAACGCCGGCCGTCGTGGCTGACCACACGCAGGCCACGGTCGCCACCTGGTGGTCGTACCCCTGCATCGGGCCCACTAGTTAGGCCGAAGGGGAGTGAAGAGGGAGGTGACATCGTTGCACCCTCCATTTCTCGCTCTCTCGCCCTCGCTCTGCATCTCTCTCGCTCGCCAAGTGAAGCCAAGCACCGCTCCATCGCCGCTGAGCTCCGCTGAGCACGCGCACCACTGTCGTCGTGCCATTGCTTGATTCCTTGCACCCACAGCTCCGCCATGCCTTGCTCTACCTCACCAACCCACTAACACCACCTTTCGAGCCAAGGGGAGGGCCCTCGGGCCACGATGTCATCGCGAACGCCATTGGCGCCACCGAGCTCGAGCTCACAGTGGTCGTGCTCACCGAAGCCCTTGTGTCATCTCTCTTCTTGTGTTAGGGTTAGGTTAGAGCTAGGTCTAGCTCAAGGCAAGAGCCTACGGCCGATGCTGGCCTCATCGGTGCCAGAACATGTGACCACCGCTGTGAGCCAAGAGTGCCACTGCCATCCACACCACCATGGTGATGCCTACCCGGTCCTCTTCCTCGCTCACTTCTAGATGTTAGGTCGTAGCCACATGACAGTGAAGCTCATGGGAAGACAGATGCACAATACCATCGCCCGTCTCACTAGAATGCCACCACATTGCCATCGTGCTCACGCCACCGTGCCGCCGTGCATGCGGCCATGCCTCACCGGCGCTACCACGAACCCCAATCCGAACCCTAGAGCTCCTCTAGGTCACCCCTAAGCCGTAGTCATGCTCATCTAAGCTTGTCATGGCCAGAGATGGTCGAAGCACCACTATGCAGCTCCGTTGAGATGCCATGGCCACCGTCAAGCTTGCTCTGGTGAGCCCCTTGGTAGTCCGACCCCTCTAGTCAAGGCCCGTGGTAATGGAGAGCATGTTAGTGCCGACTGCACCGCTGGAAACCTCATTGTCGGCGAGTTCACCATCGGTCAAGCCAGCGCTCTGCTCTGCCTCACTGATGGGTGGGACCCATTGACTCATGGGGCCCAGCTATCAGCGCCTGAGTGTGTAGTAGACCGGGTGTACATAGCATTTAGGGTTTAGTTTGTTTTTGTTTATTTTTCACAGATTTGAATACTAACTTGCAAAAATTATATCTAGAGCTAGGAGTATCCAAATGAGGTGAACCAAATTTTGTTGGATTCATCATGAAGAGTACTATTTGATAAAAATATGAAATCTATTGCTTAGGGTATTTTCTTGGAGAATTAAATTGAGCAAGTTGAGTGCTTTTAAATTAGTTTGTATCTTGTAAATTGCATATCTTGAGCTAGGGAAGTGCAAAAATTGTGATTCCAATTTTGTTGGTCTTGTGTTGACATGCTCTAGCTAAGAAAAATATTAAACGTATAGTAAGCATACTTGAAATATGGTATTCCTATTTAATCTTAATTAATTGCTAGTTTCTAGTGAAATTAAATGGTATAAAAATAATTAAGATATGATCATGCAAATTTTTACATAGTATTCTTGTGCTAGGAGGAAAGTAAGAAAAATATTAAATCTATGGCTTGACACTTTTCACTATGCTAAACTATTTTTGTAGAAAGAAGCATATGTAACTTGTCATTTTTGTAGAGGTATCTATACTTATCCAAATGGCATGAAATTCGTACAATAGACTATTAGAGTCATGTGTAGACTACTGTAATTTTCTTAGAAGTTATTGAGTACTGGAAATATTTACTCTGTAAATCACCTTATTATCTAAGGAAATTAATAAATGGATATAAATAAATTAGTTAGGCTTAACCATGATGTTTTCTGTGGTGTGTGTGATGCATATAATCGGTCGATACTATTAGTGAGGCTTCAAAGTAATTGGTTGTATGCAACTAGTTAATTATTTCTTTATAATTCAACTAGATGAATGCATATGTAGTTTCTATTGTGGTGGTAAATTCATGATGATAATGATCTTTTCTGTGAAACTTGTTAATAACAAAGTTGTATATAACTTACTTATCTACCTTGTGTTAAATTTTCATAGTCATAGGCCTTATGATTTGAGAATTATGGTGGTTAGAAGTCTGCTATCTAAAATGCTTACTCTCTAGATAGATCTAAAAGATTGAATTGTTTGACCTAGATAACTACTGAATCACCTTAAGATGATTAAAATAAAGTTGTAGGAAATTTCATAATATTTCCAGAATGTCCATAACCATATTATTTTGATGTGTATAACTCCAGTTATGGTCAAAAAAAGTGGTTGTTGTCTTGTAGTCCAGAAAATGATTTACATAAGTGTTTGTTTAAGTTACTAGAGAAGAGATATGCACCTACTCAGTAAAAGAAAATGTAACTTGTTATCACCTTAATACAATGCTGCTGAGAACACTTATGAGGATGCATTCATCACATCATATCATATTATACATGTCATTATATATGCATCCATGATATCTCATTTCCTGTTTATGCATATATGATCGTCCAAGGGGATGACTCTTTTGGAATTCAAAGAAGAGCCAGAGGAACAATAGGAGGCACCTCAGGTCATACCTTTAGAATGAGAGGAGCAAACTCTTAAAGACTTACCCAAGTGCCTAGACCATAGGCCAACTTCTTTTTGTCAAAGGCAAGCCTAGAGCATTCTAAGTCTCCCATGTTTTACAAAATATCACTTGAGTCCTTTTTATGTTTGATGCATTAGGTTATAAGAGTTGATTGGAAACACTTGATGCATAGCACCACCTTGTCCAGATATGTATACCTTTAACCCTGTGTAGGTCCATGATCAAATATATGCTTAGCCATGCTTAGACCGGTAGAAGTCAGGTGATTTCCTATCACCTACGAGATATAGGTGGATACCAAAGCACGGTTGGCTATATTTGCTATCGTGGAAAAGAACCATGGGGTAATGTAACTGGAGGTCGAACAGAGTCTATGCATAGGTTGACTCATGTGATTCTGTCTGTGCCGATTAAGGACCGTATCATGGTTGGAACTTTTGTCGAGATTGAACGCATGCCTCTCATTAGCTGGCCAGATAACTCGTTCCGACCATGAAGCCGAGTAGCTCAACTCAGGCTAGGCCCCATTCTATGGAAGTGCATGCTCTAGATGGTAGTAAGGATGTGCGGGGAGCCAGACATGAGCCCAAGGGTAGGGTAGTCTTGATCGTCCTGGCAGCTGGTCATCCCTGATTGTGCGATGCTGATCGAACCCATAAAATGTGTACCTGAGTTGTACCAAAGGTGACCTAAGGTGACCGTTGATCTGGTCTGCCTAGGTTTATGTTAGGAATAAATTCCTAGCTAGTTGAAATCGATTTGAATCATTGTCTCTCCTAGATAGTGAGAAACTTGGCTAACTCTAGCATCGTAGTAAGTGTATTATGGAATGATGGTTATGAAGAACATGGAATTACTACACTGGCTATGGTTATTATTGTTATGCGACTAAATGATATACCACATGTTTGGCACAGGTTAGTTGCTAATCTAGAGATGAATAGCTATAATTAACTTGATGACCGAATTATAAATGTACAACTGAATTAGTCATTTTTTATGCAAAATGTTGTCAAGCTAGCTCCACTTACAAAGCCTTGCATGATCCTTGGAGTCACTTTATTTTTGGTTTATGACGGGTAAGTCTAGCTGAGTACCTTCTTGTACTCAGGGTTTATTTCCCATTATTGTAGATAATACGATGTATCATGGTTACTGTAAGAACTACTTTTGTCCTGTCGTGGACGAGGAGTAGGGCCCTGGGCAAGGCATGTCTTGTTAATCCCTCTCTTATGCTTTTGTGGGATTGTGATCATGAGCTGGCATAGTATTTGAACAATGATGGATACGTTGGTTTCAAACTCTATTTGCTTTCGGTGCTATTTTACCTGAACTTGGTTTGTAATAACTTTTAATCATACTCTGATGTATGGAACTATATTTGTGAACTTTATGTAACGTGTGACATGTATGTTGAATCATGTATGATCTTGGTTGTATGTTGGTTGAATCGAGACCCTTCATGGTACTTGATGGACTATCGGGTTTATATGGGCTCAAATATGATAGTGCGACCACTTGTGGGCCGCTATTGTACTTGTGCTCTTATAAATTGGATGGTTCTGCTACAGCTACTCATTACAATGGTTCCATGTTCATTCACAAAGTTTGAAAAGCAGTTCCTTACCAAAGTAGCTTGAGTACAACCTTTCATAAGGGATGAGATCATAGATGGGGTAAGCATCCTCTGAGGCTGTGAGAAACCGAGTAACCAACAGACAATGTCTATGCCGGTCGTAACTGTTCAATCACTCAGATGCTAACCGATGGAAAACTACATAATATTCCATGTGTGTAGTTCTCTTTCTCTAATGATAACACTGCATTATCTAAGTCTGTTGAGTGAGCAGTGAATGTGATAGCTGACTCTGTTGACTCAGTGTTTTCGACGATCATTATTTGAGGGAATCCTCGTATCCAAGCGGCAACAGTTATCTGGGTTGAATCTAATGCAACCTCTTGGGTAAAAACACATGGAAGGTACCAAAGGACAAGTCTGCCTTGGAAATCCTTGCTGAAGAAGGATGATAGTGAGGTCTAGAGGACAACAAAGATTGCAAGTATTCACTAACTGGAGAAACAGTACACTACCAAATAGGTTTAGTACAATTTCCTTCATGGTGTAGTTGCACAGTAAGTTGGGTTGACTTTGCACTGTAGTAAAATTAGCCTTGTTGGACTACTTTTGACATTGAGGCTTCTTTCTAATGTCAATCAACAACTCAAAATCATAATCTGAAATTTGTTGTTTGACACTTTTCAAATTGTTTCTGACTCGTAATGGTACAAATTGACTTATAGAACACCTTGACTGCTCAACATTGCTGATATGAGTCAGCAAAAGCAAGGCACAAAGGGGTGCAAGGAGTCTCCTCTAGGGCACCTAAAGGAATATCTAATGGCAAAACATAGACCATGTTGCAAATCTTGGCATCAATTACAACACAACACCTTCTATTTTGAGGGGTGATAGCAGTCCACAGAGAAATCATAGATTATGTACACTTTGGTTTTTAGTTCATATCTCACAAACTACTACTCCATTGTGCACAAATTTTGGTAGTCATGTAGACCCATGAGTCCTCTAATTACTAACCAAAATTCAGCTCAAACGGACACTGTTTGGCTATCCAAATAAATCATCAACCAAAACCGCTTGGTTCTGAAATTGTTGTGACCCGAACTGACAAAACATCTCTCAAATCCGATGCTTTACTCAACCAATACTCAAACCAACTTAAGACGTCGAAGCATCCTAAGCAAGGAATGAGCTCGTCAAGTTTTGTGACAATCCAACTATGTTTGAGCCTCTAATCACCGGCTTAAGGATAACCGGTTTAGTGCCATGAAATCTGGACATATTTCCTGCTCTTCTTTTCCTTTGCATCATACATTGTGGATTGTGTTCTGCATGCTTTAACCCTCCTTATAGAAGTAGCAGTAGCTTTCTCACTGAGGATGGAGTCTAGTGTTTTCCTCACATGCTTCTTAGGGAACAACTCCAACCGTTGATTTAGACACCAACTCGACGATGCACAAGCATTGGACTTGTGGGCTATTTTTGTAGGGCACAATGCATACTTCACGTGGAGGGGTAGTCCTACAAGAGAAGGGACCATTTCCAACTACCCTTCTGTACTTCCTCCAATAGAGTCCTAAACAAATCCTTTGATAGCACCATATACATAATGATGCTGACCGAACTAGGGACGTGCTTTGTCTAGTTCCTTACTTAACATTGTTCTATGAGACAAAGCCTTCATAGTTACCAAAGAGTTATTACCTAGTTGTAACTTAACTTTCCTATTGGTAACTAATTAGTTGTCTCTCAACATTTAAAAGCTCTAAAACTCCCTTTTTGATGGCAACAATTGTAGTGGATGCGCAAATAGACAGTCAATATCAAATTCAGCAGAAAAGGGTCACACCGAAGAGGTCGGTTGATCATCTTGCACATAAGGTCAAGACTTGGACAGAAAGCTCATAAGCACCAGATGACCTATTACAAGACATAATATCCTAGTCCATTTATCATCCGACTGATAACTTGTTTAACTTTAAGTGTTGTGTACCTTTTTGATCCAACGGGGATGACATAAGTTGCTCACTAAATGATCGATGTCATTACAGGGATAGTCAAGTAGAGTCACTTATCTACCACCTCTTGTAGTCTGTTAATGTTTATGTCAGTGATCTATTCTTCAAATGTTATCATCTAGATGACTTCAGAAGGAAGTCTGTGGGGGTATTAACCCCTATACCCTTACGGCTAGGCTTGGGCCGGCCCGGACTAGGGGGTCTGGCCCACTAAAAGATGACGTGTGGCCCAGCCAATCTGTTCGGAGTCCCGCACAAGGAATCAAAGCAGATTTGGAGATTAAGCAAGTTCCTGGTCGGTTAGAATAGGGATCCTTATCTGGCCACCTATGGCAATTGTAACTGGTTAGGATTAGTTTCTAGATCTATAACCCTGCCCCCCGGATTATATAAGGCGGGTAGGGGACCCCTCTAAAAAACATCTCTCATTGACATACAGAAATACAATCAGACGTAGGACGTAGGTATTACGCCCTCACGGCGGCCGAACCTGGATAAAACCTCGTGTCTGTCTTGCGTCACCATCTTGTTTGTAGCTTGCGCATCTGTCCACCGACAATCTACTACCTTGGGCATACCCCTAGGTAGACTGCTGACCATATTTCATCGACAGTGGCGCACCAGGTAGGGGGTGTGCATACTGCTCTCTAGGCGAACAAGATGGTCATCATCCCCAGTTCCATGGCTATGCCGAACGGCCTCACGTTCACCATCGGCCAGATCACATGGACCACTGGCTCCGATGACTTCATCGCCATGACCATGGAGGAGGCGCGGATCCAATCTACGTCGACCACTGCTTCACCTACATCGGCTATGGCTCCGACCATGGTGGATCTAGCTCAGGCCATGCCAGCATCGTCTTCAGCCACGCCGACAACCCGTCGTCCACTTCCTCACTATGAAGGGAGGCAGATTGACAACACCGACCTGGTCGACTCCATCGATCGGGTCAGCACCAAACTTGCTGAAACCCTAGCTCTGGTAAGTTCGATTCAAAGTCAACCTAATGAGCAGGTAACCACTACCCACAACAGATCTACCCAACTAGCTCGAGCCAGTCGTCCTGCACGACTCAGTATAGATCTCGTGGTCACATCTACTCCTGAAGGGCACTCTATTCATCGCTGGCCAGCCTCCGCGATGGGTCTCCGGCTCTCCAAGTACGAAGCCTCAATGGAGAACTACCAGGCCTAGCCCTATAGCCTACGTAACTTCGTCAACATGGTCCAGATTGAGGATTATCAAGAAGGATATGTCCACACAGTTCAAGAGGGTGGCTCAAGCTCCTCATTCGGCATCGCATCTAATGCCTCCATCCACACCGAGCTCCAGCATCATGACGATGAAGGCATTGAATATGATCTAGATATCCCAGACCATGCCCCGGGGTTCCCACGATTCCCATCTTTCCCACCAAGGTGAGGGGACTTGATCAATGTTGTCAGTAATGATGAACCACCGGCAGTTAGTGAAACAGAACAAGAAAGGCTAGCATGCGAAGCACGCAATATTGATTGGTTTAATCGCCGATAAATCGAAGCTGAGGTAGAAGAGGAGGCACGATGCATAAGGGTCTAGCCACGTGACCTTAACAATGCCTTTGATAGGGTGGGGGACAAGCAGGTCTTTAGGACTCCAAGCACCAACGTAGCTGTTGCTATGGCGACAATGCAACGACTACCCAATACCCCGAAAACCTAGGCAGTTCATGATGATATACAAGCTTACCTGACGGCTGCTATGGCCCAGACCACAGAGATTGTAAATCAAGCTTGGGCTCCATCCATCTCAGTCCAATCAAGCCACAGCTGCCAGTACTCAAGTCGCTCACAACCACCCAACCAACGTAGCTCACGCAACAATGACCCATCAGACAACCGTCAAGGCGGAAATGGTGGCCATGATGGTGGGCGGGACGACAACCGCCGCAACTACCAGGACGATAACCGCCAAGACAACCGCAACAATCGCTGTGATAACCATGGTCGCAGGGTTAACCAGGGTGGCAACCGGGATCGCCGTGATGGCAATAATGATATCTGCCATTACCTCGGAGAACACGATCTACACGATCGCATTAACCAAAGAGCCAATGATCGTGCATCCCATGAAAGCTATCGCCGTATGGAATATGATACTGCCCATGGCCCTTCGGGTTTGAAGCAATTTACTCCACACCTTCACCAAGTCATATGGCCCAAGAACTTCAAGCTTGAAAAACTTCAGAAGTACTACGGTAAGGAGAACCCCGAATTATGGGTCATGCTCTATGAAACCGCATGCAGATCAGCCATGGCTGACGAGCACGTCATGTCTAATTACTTCCCAGTCACCATCGGCCATGCAGGCCACCAATGGCCGGTCAGCTTGCCGGCGAACTACTTTGATTCTTGGCAAGAGCTCAAGCAAGCATTCATCGACAACTTCATTGCTACTTGCGAGCAACCCGGCAACAAATATGATCTACAGTGGATTCGAGATCACAAAGATGAACCACTGCATGAGTACGTCCGACGCTTCTCGGAGATGCGCATCAAGGTCCCGTCAATCTCCGACAATGAGGCAATCGAGGCCTTCATCACTGGTCTCCGCTTCCACGATGCCCTAAGGGACAAGCTCCTTCGCAAGATACCTAAATCAGTCACAGCGCTCCTAGCCACTACTAAAAAATATGCGGATACCGATGATGCTAAAAAGGTAATCATCGAAGAAGCAGCAAGGGTTCCACGCTCCGACCACCCCCCACACCACGACGACTACCGCAGCAACCGTGGTCGGAACGACAATTTTGATCGCCGCAACCAGCGCAGCAATTCCCACGACCACCGTGACCTGCGTAATCAGCGGCGTAATCACCGTGACAATTACAGGGGAAAGCGTGCTCGGGAAGACGACGGCGAGGTCAACACCGTTAAAAAAGGTGGCGAGCATCATAACTACGAAGAAGACTATGCCAAAGCATTGAAAGGACCCTGCCAGCTCCATCCCAAGTCAAACCATACCATGGAGAATTGTCGCGTTCTCAAGTCTATCTACACGCGTCAATAGGCTCTGGATACATTCGACAAGCCTAACGACGTAGGGGAATAGCGCAACGAGGACAATGACGATGAAGACATAGATCCCTGTCACAAGTACGTCAAGCCAACCGATCGTGTCCACACCATCATTGGGGACAAAGTGTCCATCAAGACCAAACGAGAACGCAAGCTGCTCGCCCACGCCTGCTTGAACGTGGCCAACGCCGACAACCTCATCACCGATCCGTGGCTTCCTCCATGGTCTCACCACGAGATCTCCTTCAGCAAAAAGGACCAATGGGCTGCTATACCTGAGCCAGGGCATTTTCCCCTGGTTCTCAATCCTTGTATCAACAAGATTCAGTTCGATAGAGTGCTGGTTGACGGCGGTAGTTCTATCAATATACTGTTCAAGAACAGTTTGCCAGCCTTGAAGATAACCTAGGCTGATCTCAAGCCATACGAGACACAGTTCTAGGGTGTTCTCCCTAGACAGAGCTCTACACCTCTCGGGCAGATCACGCTACCTGTGCAATTTGGTACCCCAGACCACTTCCGCACCGACTACGTCAACTTCGTGGTCGTCGACTTCGAAGGCACCTACCATGCTATCCTTGGTCGACCAGCGCTCACCAAGTTCATGGCCATACCTCACTACAGGTATTTGGTGCTCAAGATGCCTACTAAAAAGGGGGTCCTAACTCTCAGGGGCAACGTGTACGCAGCTTACACCTGCGAGGATGACAGCTTCAAAATAGCAGAGGCTCATGACCTCTCTATTCGCATGGCCAAGACCATGTTCGACGCCAAGAAGACCCCAGCCGGTTGCCTGGAGATCCCAGAGCTCGAGGCCCCACATAAGAACATCAAGTCCAAAGAGCACAAAGCGATCCAGCTGGTCGACGGTGATCCCAGCAAAATGGCCCTTATCGGGGCCAACCTAGATCCTAAATAGGAAGACGCGCTCATCAGGTTCTTGAGGAGCAACGTGAGTGTGTTCACATGGAAACCCACTGACATGCCCGGTGTACCTCGGAACTTGATTGAGCACTCCTGAAATGTCAACGGCAAGGCCAAACCTATCAAGCAGAAGCTACGACGGTTCGCTCATGACAAAAAGGAGGCTATTAGGGTAGAAGTTACACGGCTTTTGGCAGCCGGATTTATCAAAGAAGTGTATCATCCGGAGTGGTTAGCCAACCCGGTTCTTGTACGCAAAAAGAATAATGAATGGAGAATGTACGTTGATTACACTGATCTCAACAAACACTGCCCTAAAGACCCCTTCAGCTTACCTCGCATAGATGAGGTCGTAGATTCAACTGCCAGTTGCGAGCTACTTTCCTTTCTTGATTGTTACTCTGGTTATCACCAGATCGCTCTCAAAAAGGATGACCAGATCAAGACATCCTTCATCATGCCTTTCGGCGCCTACTGCTACACGACCATGTCGTTCGGGCTCAAGAACGCCGGGGCTACCTACCAACACGCCATACAGGCCTGCCTCAAAAATGAGATAAAAGATGACCTCGTCGAGGCGTATGTTGATGATGTAGTTGTCAAAACCAAGGAATCATATACCCTTGTTGACAACCTAGAACACACCTTTGCAGCCCTTAACACATTCCAATGGAAATTAAACCCAAAGAAGTGCATCTTTGGTGTTCCTTCTAGTATACTGCTTGGCAACGTCATCAGTCATGATGGCATACGCCCTAACCCAGAGAAAGTCAAAGCTGTCTTGGACATGAATCCACCCAAAAAGGTGAAGGATGTTCAGAAGCTTACCGGATGCATGGCTGCCCTAAGTCATTTCATATCAAGATTAGGCAAAAAAGGACTACCGTTTTTCAAGCTACTCAAAGCATCTGAGAAGTTTGAGTGGTCGAAGGAAGGAGACGCTGCCTTTACATAGCTGAAACAATTCCTTACATCACCTCCGGTCCTCACTACTCCTAGAGAAGACGAAACCCTCCTGCTTTACATCGCAGCAACTAATCGAGTGGTCTCCACCGCCATGGTGGTCGAGCGCGATGAGCCCGACCACGTCTATAAGGTACAGCGACCAATTTATTTCATCAGTGAGGTGCTTAATGAATCCAAGACTAGGTACCCACAGATTCAGAAACTGATCTACGCCATACTGATCACATCCTGAAAGTTGAAACACTACTTCGATGGATATCGTGTGGTGGTCATGACTGAGTACCCTCTAGGAGACATCATCCGCAACAAGGATGCAAACGGGTGCATCGTCAAATGGGCAATGGAGCTATGCCCTTTCTCCTTGGAATTTGCAAGCCGTACTACAATCAAGTCTCAGGCACACGTCGATTTCATCATCGAGTGGACAGACTTAAGCACACCTGCCTCTCAGGGGCCCACCGAGTATTGGAAGATGTACTTCGATGGCTCTCTCAACATCGATGGTGTAGGAGCAGGAGTCCTTTTCATGTCACCATCCAAGGAGCAGCTCTGCTACATCCTCAGGATTTATTTCCCGGCGTCTAATAACGCCGCTGAGTACGAAGCATGCCTACATGGTCTGCGCATCGCGGTTGAGCTCGGTGTCAAATGTCTCTATGTCTTTGGAGACTTAGCTCTGGTCATCAACCAACTCAACAAGGACTAGGATATGACCAGCGAAAAGATGGATGCATCCTGCAAATCAATCAGAAAGCTGGAAGGCAAGTTCTATGGCATCGAGTACACACATGTGGTCCGGGACAAAAATCAAGCAGCAGATGCGTTGTCAAAGTTAGGATCATCCCGAGCCAAAGTCCCACATGGCATATTTGTTCAAGACCTGCTCATGCCTTCCATCGAAGAGGAAGATCCCACGGTCGACAAGCCTCTAGACCAGCTATTGGTGGCTACGGTTCCGGCGTCAAACACCACCGAACCACCTTCGACCACTAAGGAGCCTGACTAGAGAGTACCTTTCGTCAAGTACCTAATAGATGGTAGCGGTTACACCGATCAGATAGAAAACGAACGCCTGATGCATCGCAGTAAGCAGTATCTGCTCGTCGATGGAAAATTGTGGCACAAGAACGCAAAGGAGGAAATCTTGATGAAATGCATAACCCAGGAGGATGGCGAACATCTCCTGGACCAAATCCACTCTAGCTCCTGTGGCAACCACGCGGCCTCGAAAATGCTGGTTGGCAAGGCTTTCTGGGTAGGGTTCTATTGGCTATCAGTCGTAGCCGATGCAAAGAAACTAGTCCACCATTGTGAAGGTTGTCAGTTCTTCGCCAAGAGAATCCACATACTAGCACACAAGATTCAGACAATACTAGCCTCTTGGCCCTTCGCATGCTGGGGACTGGATATGATCGGGCCTTTCAAACTGGCCCCTGGGAAATTTACATGCGTCTTCATGCTGATCGACAAATTTTCCAAGTGGATAGAGTACATGCCCCTAGTCAAGGCATCTTCAGAAAAGGCTATTGCGTTCATCGACTAGGTCATCCATCCACTTCGGCATACCCAATAGCATCATCACTGATTTGGGTACTCAGTTCATCGGGAACGCTTTTTGGGACTTCTGCGATGAAAGGAGCATAGTAGTAAAATACATCTCGGTGGCGCACCCTAGAGCTAATGGACAGGTCGAGCAAGCAAATGGTATGATCTTGGATGCACTTAAGAAGAGGATGTACAGATAAAATGACAAAGCTCCCGGAAGATGGCTCAAAGAGTTACCAGCCATGGTCTAGGGCCTCAGAACCCAGCCCAGTCGTAATACCGGCGTATCACCATACTTTATGGTTTATGGCGCTGAGGTAGTGTTCCTAGCAGATATAGCCTTCAGATTAGCACGGGTAGAGAACTTCAATGAAGACAAGGCCAATGAAGTGCGGGAGCTAGAAGTGAATAGTGCAGAAGAGAAGTGGCTCGATTCTTGCATACGTACAGCCAAATACCTTGCTGTTTTGCGTAGGTACTACAACAAGAACGTTAAGGAGCAGTTCTTCGTGGTTGGGGACCTAGTCCTAAAGTGGAAGACAAGTCAGGCTAGCGTTCACAAACTCGCAACCCCATGGGAAGGGCCCTTTATGATCAAGGAGGTTACGCGGCCAACATCTTACAGGTTAGCTCACCTGGACGGTACAGACGTACCCAATTCATGGCACATCGACAAGCTTAGGTGTTTCTATGCTTAACTACTAAGATATGTACCCCTCTTGTACTTTTAGTTCAATTTAATAAAGCTATTATGATTTCTCCAACCACTCTAATGTGTCACCTCGAAGTCTATTGTTATTCTAACTCAACCAGTCAAAACCGACCACCATTCCTTCTCGAGTTTTTGGAGCAGGCCCTGTCTCCGGTTCCTCCCAACGCGTGCATGGGATCCGCTCTCTATGCTACGGGTGATCGGCAGGTCCCCTCTAGTTTGACTTGTGTGTGTCTATGTGTGCACAAGCTACGCACCTCACACTCCAACCACAAGACAAATTAGGGCCATACAAACCTTTCAAGATGATGTGTCGACTGAACTGATACAACTAAACAGAACGTCAACACGTTCTAACTTAGTTACATCGGTACGATGTCTAGGCTTAAAAACATTTTCTACAAAACAAACAAGCTTATATTGTCATACAGTTACGTTATTACAAGATTGCCTGAAAAGGTCTAAGTTTACAATAACGCAACTACATCTTCTTCTACAGCTATAGCCTACACTAATGGCTGGTCGGGGCATGCGGCACCTGCTGCTCGCTAGGCCTGACATCATGCTCGAGTCTCGAGGACTCTTGCACTGGTCGAGCTAAAGAAGATGGCCCCGCCGATGCCTGGCTGGTCGAGACCGTAGGCTTCACTAGTTGGCTTAAAAATGTCGGCGCTTCTAGCTGACTTGTTGATGGCGTTCCCTGTATAGGTGCTATCCCACCTCCACACAGGTTAATGTCGCCTATTATTTTCGCCGACAAGTCCAGCTGGGTCATCCGTAGCTCCTCAGCCTTGTCTGGATCTACCTCCTTCGGGTATCCAGCCTCCAGGCGCTTGAGATCGATCAAGGGGTAGTGAGCATGTACCATGCTTAGCACGTGTGCGCCTGTGTACTCACCCACCTCCTTCACAAACTCCTGGAACCATCCCCATGCCTTTCGGCATCTTTCGATCAATCCCAGCTGCGGTGTCCTTGGCACGTCCTCTGTTAGCACTGGATCAATGAGGTTAAGGACTGGCAAAATGCCCGTTGCCACCTCCTGGCACTGGTTTTTCCAGGTGTCCCGATCCTTGGTGATCTCTTGGCACTGCGCCTTGCGATGAATGTGCTTTTCGGAACTATGCCCAGGGACTGGCTGCCTTCTCGGTTGGTCTTCTATTTTTCTTCTACTTTGGACCCTGGCACCACATGACTATGTCATCTACTGTCAGGCTCTTGGACTAAGTGGGCACACTTCACCTCACGGTGAATGTGTTTGCTTTATTCTGGAAGACTCTGTGCCTCTTGAAGCTAAAGAAGACTATCTCCCTTTCTCGTGGTTGGACTCTAAGTGGGCACACTTGGTCCACTACGAGGAAATTTTTGATTTCAATCTTGAGCTCCTTACATCCTTATGGCAATCCTAACATGGGATACGCTTCTCGGTGATGGTTCACGCTGCTCGGCGATGGCTCACGACTGCTCGGCAACTCAAAATGGTGGTCGGACCATGAGTTTGACTGCTTGGCTTTGTTCGCACCTGCTCGGACAAGCTCAAGATGGCATTGCACAATGGATACAAGGCGCTCGGGGACTAGCTATGGGGGGTATGACCCTAGATACCCACGGTAGACCACATGGGCTGCGCCCCCAGGGGTGGCCCAGTCCATAAGATGAAGCCTTGCAGGGCACGACGCTGCTCAGCATCTCCCATAAGACACCAGGAAGATATCCTGAAGATACTACGAGATCTATTAGGATACGTATGATCCCATTATTCCTATAATCTATTATTACTTTCTGGTTATCTGCTAGATCTAACTGACTTATAACCCTTCCCTTTGGACTATATAAGGTGGGCAGGGACCCCCTCCAAACACACGCAATATCATACGATAGCTAATACAAACCAACAGACCACAAGAGTAGGGTATTACGTCATACTGATGGCCTAAACCTATCTAACTCATGTGTTTCTGTTGCGTTCTTGTTCTTGGTCACACGCTTCTCTACCGATCAATCTACCTTCATGGGATACCCCTCGAAGGACTACCGATGATATTCTGTCGACACTGCTCCAAGCCATCTAGGTGGCTGCAACCACCAAGAGTAACAAGCGAATCCCGCAGCGAAACACGAACACCAAGTGCCTCTAGATGCAAATACTCAAGCAATGCACTTGGATTCTCTCTAATCTCACAAAGATGATGAATCAATGATGGAGATGAGTGGGAGGCCTTTGGCTAAGCTCACAAGGTTGCTATGTCAATGCAAATGGCCAAGGGAGTGAGCTAGAGCTAGCCATGGGGCTTAAATAGAAGCACCCATGAAATAGAGCCGTTGTACCCCTTCACTGGGCACTGCTCGGGGTGACCGAACGCTCCGGTCAGATCGACCAGACGTAGGACCCCAGCATCCGGTCGCCCGATGCTTGCCATATGTCATCGGCTTCAAACGTTGATCGCCTGATCTCAATGGTCATTAGTACATTTAAGTAGTGACCGAACGCACTGCTCAAAGTGACTGGATGTAGGACCACAACATCCGGTCATTTCCAGTAAGGTTCCATTTGCAAAAATTCATGACCAGACATGTTGGGTCATGCCCGACCAGACTCACCCAGTGTCTGATCACTCAACGTCTCCTCTATGCGCTACCACATCAGTAGGATCGAACACAGCTAGCCAGCGTCCAGTCATGAAGTGACCCAGTGTCTGATCAAAGACTGATGCCAGCGTCTTCATAGCTTCCACTAACCGAACGCTCCGGTCTAGTTAAGACCAGTGTCGAGTGCACCTGTGAAACCCTGTCTTTTCTATATAGGGCGCCAGTGGCACCATTGGACTGTCCGCACTCTATGGGCGAACACTCCGCTAGTGAAGTTTCTAACACTTGCTCAAATGTGCCAACCACCAAGTGTATCACCTTGTGCACATGTGTTAGCATATTTTTCACAAATGTTTTCAAGGGTGTTAGCACTCCACTAGATCCTAAATGCATATGCAATGAGTTAGAGCAACTAGTGGCACTTTGATAACTGCATTTCAATACGAGTTTCACCCCTCTTAATAGTATGGCTGTCGATCCTAAATGTGATCACACTCACTAAGTGTCTCGATCACCAAAACAAAATGGCTCCTACCACTTATACCTTTGCCTTGAGCCTTTTGTTTTTCTCTTTCTTCTTTTCAAGTCCAAGCACTTGATCATCGCCATGGCATCACCATCATCATGTCATGATCTTCATTTGCTTCACCACTTGGAATGTGCTACCTATCTCATGATCACTTTGATAAACTAGGTTAGCACTTAGGGTTTCATCAATTCACCAAAACCAAACTAAAGCTTTCAACATTGACTAGGGATTGAGTTGATAAAGCAATGAAATGATTTGTAAGGAAAAGATTCTGAGGTTTAGGCAGCGAGAGGTTAGCGTTGCACTAGATCGTATGTAAGATAAAAGGGCAGCGATGTCCGACAGGGATTTTTGGGTAAGGTATTCACACATAGGAGCAAGACATCCATGACACATGCAAGCATTCAAGGGGACAAAGCTTGGGCTCATGAGTCAAGCAAGGCATGGATACACAAACATTCAAGGGCTAACAATCACCCACACAGGCTCAAGCTCCTAAGCAAGGGAATCTACTTGGAGACAACCATGAGATTAACGTAACTTGAGTGCGGTTCTAGGATTAGGCTCTTCAACACTTGTATGCTCACCATGGACAAAAGGGGTAACGACTATGATACTGCCTAGGTAACAAAGCATCCACACATACATCATGGTCTTAAGCAAGCATTTGAGAAACTCAATCAAATTAGATTAAGCAACTAATAGCAAGCACAAAGCTCGCACATAACAAGCAGTCATTTACAACAACAACACTATACCTAAATGTGAAACATGGTGGTAAGGTACTATTATCTTTTATTTCCTTTTTACTAAGTAGGTGGATATCTCTTCAAAACAAGTTTTACTTACACTTAGCAAATTAGTTTTTGGTCATGCACAACATGACCATATGGTTACAACAGTTATCCATTAATAGAACAAGGGTGAGAGGAGCATGTTTATGCACAAGCAACAATCATGATGTATGCTTGTCCTATTCGTCCTCATGAAATTGCTAGCCTAAGGTGGCAATCATGTTCTATGTTGGTGGCATAACATGTACTCTCTCGATATATAGCTAGTCATCAGCTACATTCAATCTACGCATTCATGGTTAGCGTACCTACAGAAGGATTTCATTTCAGCCCAACCCCACAATTATATATATGCGGAAATGAAAATATGGTCTCTAAGTTGCAAGCTAAATACTTCCATATATATATACCCACTATATATATACTTCCATATCAAAGCTACCCATCAGTAAATAAGTCCATATATACATATCAATATGCATATACAATCGTACCAAAGCTAACCCACAATTAAATACTTTCGTATATATATGAGCTATATATACTTAAGTATCAAAACTACCTCTCCCCTTTGACCGCACGCTCACATCGTGCGGTCATGCCACTCACCAACTTACCTGGGTGTAGAGGTATATTGACCCATACATTACCATTCAAGCGAATGGCATCCATACAATAGCATGTCGTATGGATGACAAAATAAAATTACAAGAAAGTAAACCCCCATAGTTAGTGTTAGTTTACTTATTGCCACCTAAAGTTCCTTAATTGGGCTTAACTAGAGGTTGTTGCTAGTACAGTTTTGCAAATTAGTTTTGATAATTTGCCTATAGATAAAGTTTTAGTTAAAATAGGCTTTTTAAAACCAAAACTTTGTTTCTAAAACTATGTACATGATAGTATTATGCTGAATCTTGCTCTGATATCAGCTATGACAGAACCGCCCAATTTATATAAGATCAAGTATGGTTGTCCCCGCTAACACGTTGACACGCGCATACTTTCACTTATATAAACCAGATAGTCCGCCGAGTGTAATGAAGGACCTCGGTAAATCACCATCACAACCAAGATCGCATGATTAAGCAAATACACATCACATACACAGAGTTGTAGCGCAAATAATATTACAAATGGGTTCACAAATAATAGTACAAGTTTGGGTTTCAAAACCGATTAAGGGAAAACAACATAGCTTTCAAATGATTACATTAATATAAGCTCCAAATACATTGCTAGCATAAGTGACATCCTCTGATAGAATCATATAGATGAGAAATAAATATAGAGTCACAGAGCCCACTGGTGGTTAGCCACCATCTTCCTCAGGCCGAGAATTTCACCTGCAACATGGTGGGATAAACCCTGAGTACTCGAATGTACTCAGCTAGACTTACCCGTCATAAACCAAAAATAAAATGACACCAAGGATCATGCAAGGCTATATAAGTGGAGCTAGCTTGACACCATTTTGCATAAAAAGCCACTAATTAAGCTATACATTTTATAATTTGGTCATCAAGTTAATTATAGCTATTCATCTCTAGATTAGCAACTAACATGTGCCAAATATGTGGTATATCATTTAGTAGCATAACAATAGTAACCATAGCCATTTATTATATCGTCCTCAGAACCATTCCACTTGCATTTACTCACTATGATAGAAGGAAGCTCAGTTAAGTTTCTCACTATCCGGGAGAGACGGTGAATAAAATCGATTTGAACCAGCTGTCAATTTATTCCTAACACAAACCTAGACATACCTACGCCAAGGTGGTCTTAGGTCACCTTTGGTACAACTCAGATACACATTTTGTGGGTTCGATCAGTGCCGCACAATCAAGGACAACCAGCTGCCAGGACGATCAGGACTACCCTGCCCTTCGGCTCACATCTGGCTCCCAGCACATCCTTACTACCATCCAGAGTGCACACTCTTATAGAATAGGGCCCGTCATGAGTTGAGCTACTCGGCTTCACGGTTGGAACGAGTTATCCGGCCAGCTAAGTGAGAGGCAGGCGTTCAAAATGACTGAGGACCAACAATGGTATGGTCCTTAATTAGCGCAGATGGAATCATATGAGTCAACCTACAACATAGACTTCGTCTGGCCTCAATTTACAACATCCATGGTTCTTTTACATGATAGCAAATATAGCCAACCGTGGTTCAGTATCCACCTATATCTCGCAGGTGACAGGAAATCACCTGACTTCTACTAGTCTAAGCATGGCTAAGCATATATTCGATCATGGACCTACATAGGGTTCAAGGTATATTTCAGGACAAGGTAGTTCTATGCATCAAGTGTTTCCAACCAACTCTTATAACCTAATGCATCAAACATGAAGGATGTAAGTGATATTTGTAAAAATATAGGAGGCTTAGAATGCTCCGAGGCTTGCCTAGGATCCAACACAAAGTCAGTTTAGTTAGCTTGCACCATCTTGGGGAACATCTTCCACTCTAGGCATGTAATCCAGGGGTCCTTCCATCTTTAGGATAGGTCCACCAACACCGTGTTCTAGTTTGACTCCATTATCACGTGCTTCACGTCCACGTGTTGTGCATCTAGGTACCTAGATGAGATGCAACAATGCCAGTGCATGAATGCGAAGAATGGTAGCATGAGATGCATCATATAACAACATTCAAGATAAGTATAAGGTTACACCTCAAGACATATGCACTTAGAGAACAAGTCATTTAACTAACTATCACTCAAGTCTAGCACAGGGGTAGCAAGCATAACAAGCATGGCACACCAGTTAACTCAAGTCAAACTATTATAAGCATTTAACAATCAAGAACTAATTAAGCCTAGCATCACATAAGAACTAGGGCTACGTTGAACGACACCAACATAATTAAAGCTCTAGCAAAACATGCATCAAGATCATTGTGGCAACATGCATACATGACCATTTATTAGTTATGTGCTTAATCAACATTATATAACACATTTATAAGATACCTCAGCTAGATCAATTTAACTCTAGTAGTGTCATGAGCTAACACTAACAAGCATACAAAGCAATGCAAAGTGAAGCAAACAACTTTAGGTACATGCTCAGATTCTGGGCAACAGCACAATAGCCATTTGTTTTAACCATAACTACATATATAGTTATCCAACAAAGGTGATCCTAGACTTTCTAGAAATCTAATGAAATTGTCTACAACTTTGTTATTCATACCAAAAGCTAATTCACAGGTTAACATGATCAAATATGCCAATATTTTAGGTCTGTACAGACAAGGATAGAAAACTGACAGTAACTTTAGAGATGCATAACTGGAGTTCTAGACCACCAAAAATAGTGATCTTAGTCATTTTAGAAAGCTTAGGAAAATCACTACAACTCTCCTATTATCACCAATACATGATTCCATGTTTAAATAAGCCAAACAATACAATCATTTAGATCTGTTCAGAGCACATGCAAAAGCTGATAGCAAAATTGTAAAATCTATAACTCCTAAACCAGCAGGCCTAAAATCATGAAATTTTAGGACAAGCAATATAAGGCATTTATCTACAACTTAGGTATTCAACACATTCATAGAAAACATCATTATCACAATAAAATTAATTGCTTAACCAAAACTGTACATGCAGCCCAAATAACAGAGGCATACTGCATTCATCTACCATTTAGTTGCTACAAACTAACATATTCTTAACATATATGCTACCCCAAACATCTTGGAATCATATTCAAATAATCATAGCGTGTAGGAATAGCTACTAGAAGCATCACATGACAATAAATACATGTATATGCTCACAACATTCATCCTCTACTTTAATAATGCAACATATGTATTATTTTGAGTACTATATGAGAACAACTAGTTTGGGGCTGAGACTATTATGAGTGGTACATGTTATTAAAACATGGCTACTTCATAGATTTCATATGCTCAGGTTTTATAATTTAATTGCTATGAAAAAGACAAATCTTAATTATTAATAAACATGTGAGAACAAGATAAATCTAAAGATCATTATTTTCTATAATCATATAGCCATATTAGGGCTTCTTAGGCCACATTATCACCATGCAAGGGCAAAGGAACCACATTTCACATTTTTACACCAACATAAAAATTATAACTTATTTAAAACTATTTATCAAGCCATAAACAAGTTAAATCAATAACTCAATCATATTGCATCCAATGACCATGAAATTTTGACCACAACACACACATAGCATTAGTAGCCTACCATAAAAATTTCACAGCAATTGGAGCACCACAACTTTAGATATGAATTTATTCCTAGAAAACCCTAATTAACATAGATAAATAAAAAAACAAAAACCTCATACTAACACATATCATATTATGATTCCACTGCATATATCTACTCTCAAGGATTCCAAAAAGTCTTCATTTGCTATTTTACAATTTTTCTACGATTTATTATGATTTTTCAAAGTTTAGCCGATTATATGCATATAAGGAAAAAGAAAAGGAAAAACATTTTTTTCACTGGGGTCCCTGAAGATTTCCTTAATTTACCCATAGAACAACCTTTACTATTCATATGAGTCATGCACTATGCACTTAACCCCCTAGAAGACTTTCTATTTCTGCGTGAACTCCATCTTCTTCTTCTCAATGCTAGAACAGGGGAGGGGCCAGCCTCCGGTCGGCTGAGGCAGCACTGGCAGCGAGGAAGGGCCAGCCAAGCTCAGCCATGGCCACGCCTGGCCCATGGCTCAGCCAGCTGCAGCCCATGTCCTTCCTGGCCATGGCAGTCTTGGGTTGCGGCCAGAGCTGCTCTGGCAGCAGTGGGCGACGATAAAGCCAGCGGTGATGGTGGACGTTGGCGGAGAGGGAGAGGCGCTGCGGCCTCGCAAGGCATGCGCGGCAATGGCTAGAGGTTGTGAGGAGGCACGGAGGCAAGAGAGACATGGTGGCTTGGAGCTCCCACGGGTGGCCATGGTAGGCACGTCTGCGCTCGTGAGCAGGAAGGGAGTGAGACGGCACGGAGAGGGAGAGGGAGAGGGCAAGCACAAAGGCACTATGGAGCTCGGCGTCTCCACTCTGCATATGAGGGAGGCTAGGGAACATCGGCAGTTGAAGGTGGGGTGCCAGATCAAGCATGGCCACCATGCATAGGGCACGCGTCGCCCGTTGGAGCAATTCCCCGAGCACGTGGCGGGTGACGGTGTGGCCACTGCGGGATGCCGTTTTGGGTCGGTTATGGGCCGAAATGGACCTTGGACCCCCAAAGCAAAGTTGAAGCCCATGAATTGCTCTACAACTTTCATTAAGGGCATCTGGCCATCAAAGCTCTCCATTAGCAGTTACTTAAGCCCCGTTGATAGTGTCAATGCATTGATAACGATCAGTAAACATCTAAATTGATGGTCAAAACAAAGTCAAACCAGTGCCATCTTTTTGCATGCTCTTCCCCAAAACAAATAGTCCAACTTTTATATTTGTCTCAACTTGAGTTGCTTAACAAAAATCTAAGAACACGAGATGCCAATCATCGTTGCCACTGAATTTTTAGACTTGGCCAATTTTTTTGAGATCCACAATAGCACTTGGTTCAGTTTTGAGTCCTCAGTTTGACTAAGTTAGGGACCAAACTAGCTCATGACCCTTAAACAAAGTTTGCTGTACTCCACTGAAACTTCAACTTTTATTTAAGGTCAAACTTCATAACTTGTTTCCACACTATTATTTGACCTTGGTCAAAGCAACATCACGATAAACCTTAAATTGGAGTTTTAGACCGAGCGCTTGATTACCACTGAACTTGTCATGTTTGAGCTCAAACCCACTGCTTAACTGGTGACAAACACCTAGGGTGTTACACCAACCATGTATGAAGATATGAAGGACTTCATCCGGAGGTGTGAAGCATGGCAGAGGCACAGGAACATTAATTCAAGAGATGCCATGCAACTCACCACCAACCTCCAGATCGAGCTCTTCGATGTCTAGGAAATCGATTACATGGGACCATTTCCAAAGTCAAAGAACTATGAATACATCTTGGTGGCAGTTGACTATGTCTCCAAGTGGGTTGAAGCCATGCTGTGTAGAGCTACTGATGCTAAAAACTCCAAGAAGATATTTGAAGAGACAATATTTCCATGATTCAAAGTTCCAAGAATGGTGATTAGTGATAGAGGCACTCACTTCACTGACAAGAATTTTCACAATTACTTGTCAAGACATGGGATCCGTCACAATGTCGCTACTCCATACCACCCTCAGACAAGTGGCCAGGCAGAAACATCGAATAAACAAATCAAGAATATTCTGCAGAAGACGGTCAACGAGATGGGGACTGCATGGAAGGATAGACTACCCGATGCACTATAGGTTTATAGAACAGCCTATAAAACACCACTCAGGATGTCACCATACCAACTTATCCATGGGAAAACCTATCATCTACCTGTTGAGCTAGAATTCAAGGCTCATTAGGCCATCAAGCGATGGAACATGGACTTTGAAGCTACCGGAACCAAGAGGAAGATGCAACTCTCTGAACTTGATGAATGGCATGAAAAAGCATATCACAACGCTAAGATTTACAAGGAGAGAACCAAAAGATGGCACAACAAGAGGATTAAGAAGAAGGATTTCGCCCCTAGAGATAAGGTATTATTTTTTAATTCTAGGATGAAATTATTCGAGCATGAAAAACTTTGGAGCAAATGGGAAGGACCATTCAAGGTTATAAGCACCTCGCGCATGCAGCGGTAACACTTCAAAATGACGAAGGTACATTATTCAAGGTAAATGGCCACCATCTTAAGATTTTTCTAGAACCTAAAAACCACCTGAGGATTTGGATGAGGTAGATTTTCTGATTTTACCACAGATTTACACCTCTGCCATCCTCTTTACGTTTCATAACGCGTAAATATACTTTTTAGGATTAGATAGGGATTACAAACCACCGTGAGAAAAACCCCCACAAGAAGATAATGTATGGGACCAGCCGGCCCCACCTAGAGGTCGATCGGCCCACCTATCAGTCCTCTCACACCCGGTCAATTCTCTCGTGTCTTCTAGATCCTTCCTCTCCACAATCCCGTAGTTTTTCGACACATTCTGTTTTTCCTCGTTACGAGACCTCTAAAGGATAGATCTTGACCCCTACTGCAAGTTGTTCCCCCTATATAAGCAACCCCTGCCTGCCTCTATAGCCATCCCATCAAAGCCTCATCTCTCCAATAGCAGCAAAGCTCTCCTCCTCTCTAGTCCCCATGGCCAACAAGCAGATCGTCCCCTACGTTCTTGATCTAAACAAGAAGCCCAACATGATTGCGCTCAGCATTGTTCCTCCAGAGATCATCCCCATTTGCTCAAGCTAGTCTTACTTCACCCAAGTTGTTTGTCATCAGGTGATCGCTCCACCACCGCCACACCCACTTCTTGAAGGCAAGCCACACCAACAAGAGCCTCATCTAGACGTCTAGAAGCTGATCAAGGTGACAAAGGAGATCAACCTCCTATCTCCAAAGGGACACGAGGTGCTGACTGCAGTCAAGACCAATAAGTTTGGAGATGTTACATGTGCAAAATATTAGTTGGTCACCCCTCGTACAACCATCAATGGAGTCTGGGCTATGCTGGATCAGATCAAGGTTGTTCCCCCAAAGGAGAAGAAGAGGAAGGCACCATCAACTCTCCTAGAGAATAAGGAGAAACACCCTTGGATGACCATTGCCCTCTTAGAGAAGAAGATTGAAGATCTAAGCAATGTTGTCTATACCTTAGAACAGAGGATCGACGAAGAACACATTTTCGCAAAAGCCTGCAACAAGATTTAAACGCTTTGAATCATTTTATTGCCAAGACTAGGAAGTAAAAGAGAGATAGGTTTTTTATAAGGCACGAGTGGTTAGGTCGATAGGTTTTTGATAAGGAACGAGTTGTTAGGTCAAGTGTTTAAAGATAGTATGTTTAGGTTACTTGCTTAACTCTGATTGTTAGATAGTTGGAGTTTGTGTTTAGGTTGGTTTGTGTAATAAAGTGCCTTATGATATTAATGGAGTCTTATTATTATTATTTGCTCTCTATTTCTTTTGGATATGTGTTTTGTCTCCACATATTCTGCATAAAGGTATACAGGAAAACATGTGTGGGGGAAGCACACCGCGATAAACAGACATAATTTAATCGCGAAAATCACAAAATTTGAGAAGTAATGGACCAAGGACCATGTGCAATGAAGCGAGCCTTGAGCAGCTCCTAAAGAAAGCCACCCGGCCCCTCTTTGGGCCGACTGGCCCATCATGGTGTCACCTCGCCCCGAGCTTTGTCCACGGTCAGGTTTGAGCCCAATACACTCTATTTTCATATGTTATGCTTTCCATTTCGAACCGAACTGAAAATCCTTTGATTAAACAACTTTAAAACATGAGGAAAGATTATTTCAGTCATGACTAAAGGATAGACTCACATAATACTTTTCCTAGAAGTCTTTCTACAGTTGGGAACTTTTTTTAGGGACCCCATGTTACTTAAGTTGTTGAGGAATGAGATATAGTAGAATAATGAGAACTTGATTCTTGATGTCTCGTTATTGGAGAATTTTATTTCAAAAAGTAAAAAGAATAGCTACACTTCTCCTTTGTGGTAAGCAACATCCCACTAGAGCCATATATAGACTAGAGAAACCTTCTACATATACTACTTGTCGTTGTGTTGAGTTTGGCCAAACCTTGTGACCCTTGTTGAGAAATTTATCATGCTCCCAAGATCAAGATCACATACACTCCACATATATCTATTGCTCCTACACTGGGAGTACGCAACAACATGTTTTCTATCCACCCAAAAATGTTCTACTCCTGCATTGGGAATAGACACAAAAATAAGTTTGTTAGGATAAATGCTCCAAGTTCTTGTAAATGTCACTTTTGAAAAGTTTCAATTACAGAAAAAGAAGCATGGGCTATGCAAAAGTTATAAAAAGAGAAGAAAAGAGAAAAAGTATTGAAAAATGGACAAGTGTCTAAGATTTTTAAAACAATGGATACTTAGATGCCCGCCTGCAAAAAAAGAGAAGAAAAAAAGAGATGAATAAGATAGCCCACGTTTTCTTGCAAATTATTTTCAAGTTTCAAGCAAGAGAGATATGTTTCAAGGAGCATAGTAGAATTAGGTTAGTCACCACATATACATACCCATACACATGCACATCTTGATCTAAGAGTATGATATTTTTCTCCTTGGATCCTTGTTTTGACTTTACAATATATGTAATACAAGTATGTTTTCATATTCATCCCTACCTGAGCTTCACATAAGCTTTTAGAAGTAGGAAAAAAGAAGGCAAAGTCATTAATGCCTTTAGTGAGGATCCAAAAATACTACATATATTGAGTGATTCGAGAGGACCACAAAAGGAGAAGGTAAGCTATGTTTTGTTTTCAAAAATCTTAAATGTTTCTCCAATTGACTTGACTGAAAGAAGATGGTGATCTGTTTCAAGTTGTTCCATTCTTCAACCGCCCAAAGTTTCATGGTAGACACTTTAAATCCTGCAGTGCATGCATGACTAGGAATGGTTTTATGTTGATATCATGTCCCAAGGTTATGTCCTGACTAATCCATCCTTTTATCGAGGATGAGTAAAAGTCTAAGTGTGGGGGAGCTTGTTGACGGTAGTTAACATTCATCACAAACCATTAATATAACTTGCATAAATGGCTAAAATGGATCACCACTATAGACTTAGAGGTTTAAACTGACAAATTCCATGAGTTTTAGTGAACCTGTGTTTTCAGAAGGATTTAATCAGAAAACTACCAAGGAGGACCTATTCATTAAAGAAAATTATGGAATTATGTCGCGTAAATAGCGTGGGAAGACACTAGAAAACTCTAGGAGGCTCTCCACCAAAGTGGATCCCATGCCCCTGACATGTGGGGCTAGTCGGCCCCACCTATAGGATGGCTAGCCTGTGGGCCCCCCATGTCAGCCCCCTATTGCTATGTTGGTTCTCCACCGCCTTAAGGATTGTATCTCCGCTGTTTATTCAAGTTAGTTTTGATCTGAGGGCTCATGATTGATGCTCTGGCCTATATATATCTGCTACACCCCCCATGGTATGAATTGGCATTTGATCCTGAGAGCCTGAGGACTAGAAACCCTAATCCATATCTCCACTAGGATCAGAGCTAGCAATCAAAAGAAGATTAGTCTTCAATAGGATCTCATCTTGTATTAGAGATAGAGAGATAGAGTGAGAGGGAAGAGTTTCAAAGGAGTTCCGACCTATCGGTGCTCACTCTATGGCTTGTACCCTAGCGGAATCAAGTTCTTCTTGAGCTTGCTTCTAAGATTTCTCTGGTAATCAACTTCTAATTCAAGTAAGCATCTTGTTCATATCGTTCTTCAGGTTTGTGACTCTCTTTTGAGTACTTTAATCCTTGTAGTTCTAGGGTTAAAGTAGTATTCGTAGTGTAAGTGTGGTGGTTAGACTCGGTTACTCATAGATGTACCCTACTTTCTGGATTGGTGGTAGCTCATGAGGGTAACTCTTATAGCCTCGTTGAATCCTTTATAGTCCACCTCCCATTAGTAGGCCTAGCAGGACATTATTGCTATAGGAAACATACTCTACATGTGTTTTCTCTAGTAATATCCCCAGAATTAAACAATAGAAGACAAAGCTTACTGAAGTTACAACTAGAAGACCTTTGCAATCTCTCTATACTCCTATTATATAGCCTTGATTATGAAGTTGGGTTAAGTTAGATTTGGTTATTCTCACACACATTTCCTTGAGTTCGATATAAAATTGGGTACTCCCGGTGAAGTGCTACATCGGTATAATATCCGTGCGCTTGTGGATTATTCTTTATGCATTAATTTATACCAACAGTGGTACATATAGAGATGATGATGAGAAGGAAGAAAAGAAGGAGAAGAAAGATGAGAAGAATAAGAGTGTGGCATTCAAGGCCACATCATCCAAGGGCAAGGCAAAGCAAGAATCATCAAGTGAAGATGAAGACTCAAGCTCTGATGATATGGATGATGAGAAGATGGCTCTCATTATGAAGAGATTTGGTAAGTTCATGGTGAAGAAGGGCTACCGTGCTAGAAGAAAGAAGTCTTCATCTAAAAACAAGGAAGAGTCAAGAAGGTGCTTCAAGTGTGGAAGCAAGGATCATCTTGTTGCTCAATGCCCATACAATAGCGACAATGATGACGATGATAAGAAGACCAAGAATAAGGACAAAAAGGAGAAGAAGGAGAAGAAAGGCAAGATGACCATCAAGAAGAAGAAGGGTGGTTCATATGTGGTCACTTGGGATAGTGATGCTTTCTCAAGTGATGATGATAGTGATGATGACAAGACCACCAAAAAGAAGGCTCTTGCAAGCATTTCTATCAATAAGAAGTCTTCTCTCTTTGACACTCCATCATGCTTCATGGCTAAGGCCACTAAGGTACAAACTTGTGAAGATGGATGTGATGAGGAACATGATAATGAAAGTGAAAGTGACAATGATGATGAACCAACTAAAGATAAACTACTTGACATGTTAGATGATGCTAAGGAACATTTGACATTAAGAGAAGGGAATGCAAAGACTTGCGTAAGGAACTAAAAGCACTTAAGCAAGCCTTTGATGAGCTCAATGCATCTTATGAGAGGCTAGAGGAAGCCCATGAGAAGCTTGGCAAGGCTCACAAGAAGCTTGAGAAAGCTCATTCCTCTCTACTTGATGAGCGAAATCCATGAATCTTTCTATAGGCTTATCATTGTTGCTTCCACTAACCCTTCTTGTAGCACATCCACTTCTACCACATATAGTAGTGATGGTTTCACTTGTGATGCCTCACTAATGGTTGAGAATGAGACCCTCAAGAAGGAGGTTAATGAGCTCACTCATGCCTTAGGCAAAGCCTATGGTGGGGAGGACCGCTTGCTTATGTGCTTGGGTAGCCAAAGAGCTTCTCTCTATAAAGAGGGATTGGGCTATACCCCCAAGAAACGCAAGGTGGCCTTTACTCCTCACAAGACTAGTTTTGTGAAGACCAATGGTCAATTTTGCACTAGTTGCAAGCAAGTTGGTCATAAAGAGCATAAGTGCAAGAACAAGAACAAGAATGCTAATGTATCCTCAATTAAGCTTGATTCTTTCTATGTGCTTACTAAGGGTACAAATGGTGTGAAGGCTAAGTTTATTGGTGCACCATGGATGGGCTCAAAGAAGAAAGCCATTTGGGTGCCAAAAAGCCTAGTCACTAACCTTCAAGGACCCAAGCAAGTTTGGGTACCTAAAAATATTTGATCTTCTTTTGTAGGTCAATTACAAAGCCGGAGGAAGGCATTGGGTTCTTGATAGTGGGTGCACTCAACACATGACCGGTCATGCAAGAATGTTCAACTCAATCAACACCAATGATAGTAATGGCTATGATAGTATCACATTTGGTGATAATGGCAAAGGCAAGGTCAAAGGGCTTGGTAAGATTGCAATATCCAATGACTTGAGCATATCCAATGTGTTGCTAGTTGAGAGCTTGAACTTCAATTTGCTATTTGTGGCTCAATTGTGTGATCTTGGATTCAAATGCATATTTAGGATAGATGATGTAGAGATCATAAGTGTAGATGGCTCTAACTTGATCTTCAAAGGCTTTAGATATGAGAATCTATACTTGGTTGATTTCATTGCTAGTGAAGCTTAATTGTCTACATGCTTGTTTACTAAGTCCAGTATGGGTTGGTTATGGCATAGAAGGCTTGGTCATATTGGAATGAAACAATTGAATAGATTGGTTAAGCATGACTTGGTTAGAGGCTTGAAAGATGTTGTGTTTGAAAAGGATAAGCTTTGTAACTCTTATCAAGCCGGCAAACAAGTTGGAAAACCCATCCTAAGAAGTTCATAATGAGCACTAGCAAGGCATTTGAGTTATTACACATGGATTTATTTGGGCCAACACTAGCATCGGTGGAAATAAATATGGCTTTGTGATAGTGGATGACTACACTAGATACACTTAGGCATTCTTTCTAGTGGACAAGAGTGATGTGTTTGCAACATTCAAATCATTTGTCAAGGGCATTCACAATGAGTTTGAAACAACCATCAAGAGAGTTAGAAGTAACAATGATAATGAGTTCAAGAATACTAAAATTGATGAGTTATGTGATGATTTTGGAATTAGACATCAATTCTCGGCCAAGTACACTCCACGGCTCTATTGGCCTTGTTGAGAGCAAGAATAGAACACTTATTGACATGGCAAGACCAATGTTGAGTGAGTACAATGTGAGTCAATCCTTTTGGGTCAAAGCTATCAACACAGCTTGCTATTGTAGCAACCGCTTATATTGTCATCCATTGAAAGAGAAGACGCCATATGAGCTCTTGAATGGTAGAAAGCCCAACATTGCATAGTTTCGAGTCTTTGGTTGCAAATGCTATATCTTGAAGAAAGGCACTAGATTGGGCAACTTTGAGAAGAAATGTGATGAAGGATTCCTACTTGGTTACTCCACTACAAGCAAAGCATATAGAGTTTGGAATTTGGCAAATGGCACTCTTGAGGAAGTTCATGATGTTAAATTTGATGAAACCAAGGGTTCCTAAGATGAGAATGAGAACTTGGAAGATGTTAGAGGCATTCAACTTTCAAATGTCATGAAGAACATGAATGTTGGTGAATTGAAGGCTAGGCAACTGATAGATGAAGAAGATGATCAAGTGCAAGTGCTCTCTAACTCAAATGTGCAAGTTAACACTAATCAAGCAAGTTCAAGTGGCTCTCATGATAATGTGCAACATCAACAAGTGGCTAGTACATCATCTCAATCTAATGATCAAGCAAGTGCAAGCAATGTTCCAATTCTCCAACCAACCAATATTGCAAGAGATCATCCATTGGATACTATAATTGGAGATATTTCTAGAGGTGTACAAACAAGATCAAGATTGGCGTTATTTTGTGAGCATTTCTCATTTGTGTCATCCATTGAACCAAAGATGATAAATGAAGCATTGTTAGATGTTGATTGGGTGAATGCAATGCATGAAGAATTGAACAACTTCACAAGAAAACAAGTATGGGAACTAGTTGAGAGACCAAAGGGACACAATGTGATTGAGACCAAATGGGTCTATAGAAACAAGCAAGATCAAGATGGGATAGTAGCAAGGAACAAAGCAAGATTGGTAGCACAAGGATACACTCAAATAGAATGTCTTGACTTTGGAGAAATATATGCCCCGGTTGCTGTAACAGAACCGTCCAAATTATAAGAGCACAAGTACAAAAACGATCGCCGAAACGATCAAATTCTCGCACTTGAGCCCATATAATTCTGGTAGTCCGTCGAAATCGTGAAGGATTTCAAACCAACTTGCATACAACCAAGATCGTACATAATTCAACATAACACATCACACATTACAACATTTCACAAATAGTTCACAGATAGATACAACACTTCGGAGTCATAGTTATTACAAACCAAGTCTTGCAAAGTAGCGGAAGCAAATAGTTTAACTCACACACATGAGTTTGAATACAAGTACCAGCTCGCTGATCACATCTCACAAAAGCATTCGGATAAGATAAACAGAGATCATGCCCGTGATCTAGTCTTCGTCACCCACAGGGTGGAGACAGTACTTACAGAAGCCCTGATAAAGGAGGTCATTTGCAACAAGAGGGAATAAACCCTAAGTACGAGAATGTACTCAGCTAGACTTACTCATCGAAAACCAAAAATAAATGACACCAAGGATCATGCATAGCTTAATTTAGTGGATCTGGCTGACACTTTCTTTTTGCAGAAAAGCATAAGTAATAATGATCAACTTTTAACCTAAGCTAGCAGTGACTTTTAGCCATTAACCTGTCATCTATTTAGCACTTGTACTAAGCAATCACTTGATTAAGAAGCAAACATTATTAACCATAGCAGGTATAAACTGTGGCAACATTATCATCATAGTCCATTTAACCATATCGTTAAATTAAGTGAATCTATGTTGCCGCTGCTCAGTCAAGTTCTCACTATCCAGGAGAGACGGCGACTCGAATCGATTCCTATCCAGCTGGAGGGGTATTCCTAACACAAACCCTGCTTCCCCCGTCGAGGTCACAATCAAGTCACCTTTGGCACAACTCAGGAGTCGCTGGTTCGGACAGCGCCACATTCTCAAGGGCGACACTCTGCCAGGAAGTGCAGGAACTTTAAGCACCTAACCCCTTGGACTTACGCCAATGTCCTCAAGCACATCCATACTACCTCTAGAATGCACACTATAACCCCCTGGTTCTCGGCCTGAGTCGAGCTACTAGGTTTTGTGATCGGAACGACTTATTTGGCTAGCTAAGTGTTAGGCTACGTTCAACATGACATAAGGACGTACAGCGTATCGGTCCTTAAACGACACAGACGGAGTCACTATGTCCAACCTTACACAAGACTCCACCCGGTCTCAATTCATTATTAACATGGTTCTTTTCCATGATAGCAAATATAGCCAACCGTGACCCACTTCATCCTACATCTCGCAGGTGACAGGAAATCACCCGACTTATATCGGTCTAAGCATAGCTAAGCATCATTCGATCATACACTTAATTAGGATTCATAGGATTTTATCTGGACAAGGTAAGGATATAATGCAACAATTGGTTCCAACCAATTCCTATACTTAATGCATCATCAATAATAAAAGATACTCAAGATATTTATAAAAACATAGGAGACTTAGAATGCTCCGGGGCTTGCCTTTCAGGAAAGAGGATAGGCAGTGATCAGGGCACTCGGGCAACTCCTCCTCGGCGGCTGCTTCGTCGATTGCCTGAACCTCGGGCTCCTCCGGCTACTCCTCCTCCTGGCTCGCTCTCTCGAACTCTAGAAGCGTCACTCCCTCCGGCACACCTATTGCATGTATGCGTAAGATAAATATCATGGATGCACATGAACGAAGTTAGGGATGCTCGAGGAATGCACATGCTTACTGCAGTACACATATTCCAACTTAAGCTCTATTCAAATCACTTTAACTTACCAAGTTTAGACAACCTAATATACAATTGCTCATCTTCAGTTAAGGACCTAGCACCTGCACCTAAGCATTTTCTCAAGTTAGCCTAGCACCTAAACAATCAACAAGAACAATGCTACAAAGCATTCACACAAGCATTCATATTTCAGCAAAACTGGGACTATACAGCAGCATAGTAAATTGACCATAACTGGAGATTTACAAATCCAAATGACATGCAATAAGACAATTTAGAAAGCTTATAAAATTGCCTAAATTTTATTTTCATACCTCAAGGCATGATTCCAACTTTTACTAGGTCGAAATCACTTAACAACAAAAATTTGTCTTCACATAACAGAGAGCAGCCAAAACTGGACTCAAACTGAGAACAGTCATATCTCCTAAACTACTTGATCAAATGCAACCACATTTTAACACAAGCTAGTTTAGTAAGTTAACTACAACTTTGGTATTCACATGATTCCCAGCAAACACCATTATCAAAGCCTAATTCACCAAGTGCTAAAAACTGTCCAGAATTATAAAATGCTAAAATTAAATATTTACTTATGTGCCAAACATGATTTCTGACCAAACCAAGTGCATCACAAGTTCACACATGATATAAGATCACCAGAAAGTAAGGTGTTCACCACCAATTCATTTCTTTTAATGACTTTCTTAATTTATGTAGTTATTTAAGTGGAATAATGAACATATATGAAAACTACACAGTTTAATCTATAAAAATTATAGTTCATACTAAATGCTCCAAATAGGCTACTATAAAAATCTCACCCAAAGTTACCAATAGAAATATCCTACACAAAAATAACAAGGCAGCAAGGCTGATTTTGGCCTAAATTAGAAACCCTATTAAAAAATGTTAAACAATAGAAGCAATATTTTTCTTAGCATCCTTAAGATACCAGGACAGCCTTCAATAAATCTCATGAACATTGGATTCATAGATTAATTATTAAAATTCACACAAGGATCACCTAATTATAAAAGGGAAATTCATAACTCAATTACTATTCATGCATTGACTCTCAATTTTTTACCAGAGCTTCTACTCGTCAAGATCAGCTCACCATACAAAGTTCATAATTTTTGGAGCACTAGAACTCTAGATATGAGTTAAACAAGTTTGCATTCATTTAAAAACACATTTTAAGTTGCAATTTAATTCTTCCAGAAACTTTACTACAAGGGTTCATGTTATATTGTTCCTAAATACTACACTTCATAAGGAACACAACAAAATTTGGTTCACCAAAATTAGACCTCAATAACTCCACTTATGATTTTCCAAAGTTGCATGTAAACATGGAAATAAATGAACTATCTTTTCACTTCACAGTCACTGACAACCGGGGTCCACGCCTCAGACAGGCCCGCATGTCAGTGAAAGCAAAAACAGAGCACGGCGTGGGATGGCACGGGATCGACGGAGCTCAGCAACGGAGGCTTCCCCGATGACATCACTAGTACTACGACGATCACCAAGACATTGCGAACACAACGGTGGCGGCCATGGCGGTGCGGCGGAGCGGCTCGACGGTGAGGCACCGGAGGTGACCATGATAGCTCGATCTAGGGTTATGCCTAGACTCTACATGCTATGGTGAGGCTAGCGAACACACAAGCAAGGCACACGGTGGTCAGAGGCGGTGTGGCCATGGTGACAGAACGCGGCGGCGGAACACTGGCAAGGTTCGCGCGCGGCACGAAGGCTCACTGTGCAATTTTAGTGAGCAATAAGGGTGCGGTGATGCGGTGGGAGATCAACGAAGCTATTGCGGTGATGGAAGAGGGACGTGGTGCGCTCTGTGCTGGCAATGGCGATGGCGGTGTGGCATAGAGATGTTGCGGCTGCTGCGGTAAGGCAAAGGAGAAATAGGGAAATGGAAATGGAAATGGAAGAGCGCGAGGTCATGGGCGAGTGCTGGCGCTTGAGTTGGCATGCGGCAGCCCGATGTGGCCTGACCGAGTGCGCTGACAGTGATGCGCGGCCTCCATGCGGCGCTGGAGTTCTAACGTGGTCGGCACTATAGCTGCTCGATTCAGTTCGGCCATCAGAGCTAGCGAGGCAGCCTGATAGCGCATGTTGACAGCGTCCAAACTCCTAATCCATGAAGTATTAGCGCAAACCATCTAAACCAAAGTTGTAGCCCTTCATACCATCTACAATTTCTATTAAAAGACCAAGGCCTAATTCTCACTGGTTAAGGAGTAAAATCATCTCCAAATTGAGTACATGAAACTATTTTTTAGAGTTAACACTTAGAAAATTTGTCTCTGAAGTTAGGGGTAAATTTTGTGTTGTGATCCAATTTTGAGCATGTTCTGCACATTTTCATAGCTTGGCACCTTTACAACTTTTGTTCCTTATAAAATTATCTACAACTTTACCAAAAGGTGTATTGCCATGCAAAGCTTCTAAGCAACACTTTTTAAAAGGTCAAACAAATTGGTTCTAGGGTTTCCAATTTGGTCAAACCTCACTTAGGGGCATAATTAGTCAATTTAGTTAACATGAACAGTGCTCCACTATGTACCCTAAGTGTAGTTAAGGTGTTTTAGGGGATAATTAACCACACCACACATTGATCACACCAAAATCAAGCATCACATGCATTGAAACAAGGAAAAACAAGTGAATTGCTACTTTTGTTTCAAAGCCATGTTTCATATGTTTCATGAGTTTGTTGCATAGCACTAACTAACCATGTTTCACTAAGGTATGTGACATGTTTCAAGAGTGAGTTGCACATGTTGCACTTGAGTGTTGCACACTATCCATTTCATAAAACAAACACACATGGAATATAAAAATATGTTGTAATGTTTCAAAACCATGTTCCAAACAATCTAAGCTCATGAATGGATGAATGATGCTCATGTTTATGAAATGCAAGTGCAAATGTGGAAGTCAAACACCTGGGGTGTTATAGCTGCTAGATTGAAAGCAATTAGAATCTTGCTAGCTTATGCTTATGCCCACAACATCAAGCTCTATCAAATAGATGTCGAGAGTGCATTCCTCAATGGCTACATCAATGAAGAAGTTTATGTTGAGCAACCTCCCTGTTTTGAAGATGACAAGAAGCCCAACCATGTGTACAAGTTGAAGAAGGCATTGTATGGCTTGAAGCAAGCACCTAGAGTATGGTATGAGAGGTTGAGGAACTTCCTACTCTCTAAAGGGTTCATGATGGGCAAGGTTGACACCACTCTTTTCACTAAGAAGATTGGCAAAGACTTGTTTGTGTTGCAAAACTATATTGATGATATCATATTTGGATCAACCAATCAAGACTTTTGTGAAAAGTTTGGGGAGATGATGGCTAATGAGTTTGAGATGTCCATGATTGGCGAGTTGAGTTAATTCCTTGGTCTCCAAATCAAGCAATTGAAGAATGGTACATTTGTGAGTCAAGGCAAGTTAATCAAAGACATGCTCAAGAAGTTTGGTATGAATGAGAGCAAAGCCATTAGCACACCAATGGGAACAAATGGCAATTTAGATAGTGATGCAAGTGGCAACATGGTGGATCAAAAGTTGTATCGGTCTATGATTGGAAGCCTACTCTATGTGATCGCATCAAGGTTGGATGTCATGTTTAGTGTGCGCATGTGTGCAAGATTTCAAGCCTCACCAAGAGAAAGTCATTTGAAGACTACAAAGAGAATATTGAGGTACTTGAAGCATACACAAAATGTTGGTTTGTGGTATCCCAAAGGAGCAAAGTTTGAACTTGTTGGATATTCAGACTCCGACTATGCGGAATGCAAGGTTGAAAGGAGGAGCACCTCGGGCACTTGTCAATTGTTGGGAAGATCACTTATTTTATGGTCATCAAAGAAGCAAAATAGTGTTGCATTATCAACCACCGAAGCCGAATACATATCCGTCGATAGTTGTTGTGCATAAATTCTTTGGATGAAGGCCACCTTGAATAACTTTTGAATCAAGTTCAGGAAAGTGCCATTGCTATGTGATAATGAGAGTATTATCAAGATCACCAACAATCCGGTTCAACATGCAAGAACAAAGCACATTGATGTCTGCCACCATTTCATAAGAGATCATCAACAAAAAGGAGACTTTTGCATTGAGAGTGTGGACACCAAAGATCCACTTGCCGATACATTCACCAATCCATTGGATAAGAAAAGGTTTTGCAAGCTAAGGAATGAGTTGAACATATTGGATTTCTCAAATATGTGTTGATGCACCCCCCCCCCCCCCCCCGCTTATATGACATGCCTCTCCTTTGAGCACCCAAGGTAAAAGTTGATTGGAATGCATACATCCTTTGCTAAGGACTTGTTTAGCGCATCTAGTCATTCCTCACATGTCTTAGGCTTATTCATGAAAATGAAATGAATTTGATGCTTGTATGGTACCACTATTGCTTCTATGCTTGACTTGATCTAGTGGTAGCACATGACATGTATGTGGGCTTGTGAACCTAGTGTTTGATCTAGAAAATGAGCTATAAGTGTTTAACTCAACATGGTACAAGATAACCCTTGAAGTAAGGCATGAAGAAGTTTATCCTTGGATCAAACCGAGTTAAATATCTTTGGTAAAGTGTTCTAGATTGAATCAAGTTTGGGAAAATGATCCTCGCCCTATTGATTGACATTGATAATCTTAACCTATCTAAAATTGAACCTTTGTGGTCATTGCTGACAAAAGGGGAGAAGTAAGTCACAAAGATAGGGGGGTAACATAAGGGGAGAAATATGACAAAGGAAGGGGATCAACTAAAATTTGAGCACACAAGTAGGGGGAGCAAGCTCATAAACTTGTTTGTTGCATTTGAATATGCATTACATATGTATGCTTGCATGGCACAAGTTTTAAAATTAAATTCCATGCTTTTGTGGTGTATGCTAGTTGTAGGTTTGAATGATGAAATGAAAAACTAGCATGCATAGGTGGTAGTTAGATATGCCTTGGTTTTGCTTTTCAAAGTGGTACTAGAACCTTGCATATAATGTTGACCTTACAAGGTGTCTAGTGTTTGTGTTTTGCAAGTAATTCCAAGTGGCATCTAACTAGCAATGGTGCTAAGGATGGTATATTTGGTGCACTCTAATTAGTATCACACTTCAAAGATCCATCTCTTATACATTATCATCATTTTGTCGACATTGCCCTCCCACATTTCCAATCCATGCATATGTGCAAGCTTTCAATCCAAACTCTTTGCACATATGTAGGGGGAGCAAATGCTACCAATGGGGGTTCATGAAACTTGTCCAAATCCTTTACACATGGTAAAAATACTTGGGTAAGCAACATGGATTCAGATTTGAATTTATTTCATATCTTTGTGGAGGTTGTCATCAATTACCAAAAAGGGAAGATTGAAAGCCCTAGTTTGGTTTTGGCTAATTGATGAAACCTATTTGGACTAATCCTTGCATCTAAGTGTGTGACTAGATAGGATGGTCCAGTCCAAGTGAAGGAGCTAGGTGGCACTCATGGATGGAGATGGCCACATGAAATGAAGTCCATGGTGGTGGTGTGGACATGTGATGATGATCAAGCTCCGGGACTTGGAAAAGAAGAAAGAGAAACAAAATGGGCTCAAGGCAAAGGTGATATCAATAGGGCCATTTTGTTTTCGGTGATCCAGACACTATAGAGAGTGTGATCACATTTAGGATAGATGGTCATACTATTAAGAGGGGAGCTCTTAACGGACAACTCAATCATCTAGTGCCACTAGGTGTTGGAAAACATGCATGTGCATTTTAGGCCTAGTGCACAATCGATGCGAAGTGTTTAACCTTTGAAAAATGATTATGAAAATGCTAACACACTTGCACGTGATGGTGAGACACTTGGAGTGTTAGCACATTTGCAAAGGAGGTGAATAGGGTGAAGAAAAGGAGGTGATTCTTGGCTCAGGGTGCTGCCATAGGGGCACCGCCACCCCCTGTCTAGTGCACCACCACCCCTATGGCGGTGACCGGTTGAGCAGGCAAGAGCGTGAAGTTTGACTGGTGGCACCGCCACCCCTAGGGCGGTGCCCACCTGGACGTGGCTGAAGTGAGCTGGTGCAGAGGCTGACACCGGAAGTGGTGGTGTGCACCGCCTTGGGCACGACGGTGCATCGCCGTGGGCACCGCCACCCCGTATCCGGTGCCATCGCAGCCTGTTCGGTGCCCTATTGGATGACTGTTGGAGGGGCACTGCCACCCCCTGTCTAGTGGCTCACCGTCGTGTCCGATGACTTTGTAGAAAGCTGCTCCAAAGGGGTAACAGCTCTATTTCCTTGTGTGCTTATAAATAGAGCTAGTGGCCAGCCTTGGCCACTCTCTTGGCACTTCTAATAGCTGCATACACCCTTTGAGAGCTGAGCACACCACTCCACTCACTTGCACACTTGATTTCATCATCTTGAGTGAGATTGGAGAGCCTCTAGTGCATTGCTTACTATTCTAGCATCTTGTGGCACTAGTTGGGCGATTTGGGCTGGTGGAGAT
Source organism: Miscanthus floridulus (assembly GCF_019320115.1). Classification (NCBI taxonomy): domain Eukaryota; kingdom Viridiplantae; phylum Streptophyta; class Magnoliopsida; order Poales; family Poaceae; genus Miscanthus; species Miscanthus floridulus. Next base: position 29,071,692 of record NC_089581.1, on the reverse strand, counting down.
CTTGTTACTCTTGGTGTTTGCCGACACCTAGATGGCCCAGTGATTGGTGGATCATCGAGAGGAGAAAGGTGATTATCTCCGGCTCCGATCATTGTGATTGTGAGGGGTTCTTGTGCCTTCCCCGGCGGAGCACCAAAGGCAACTCTAATGGATTGCGCGTGCCTTGTGGATCCTCATCTTGTGTTGGTTGTGTGGTATCCGGTTGTGGGTTAGGCATGTGATGCCTATTAGCGCGTAAACCTCCAAGTGAGTGAATCGCCACAAAGGGGACTAGCTTGCCAGCAATCAAGTGAACCTCGGAGGAAAAATTGATTGTGTCATCATTGTCTCCTTGGTATTCTTGGTATTCATTGTGTTTGATCACTTGCCATGGCGGTATATCACTTCTACCTTTCTCCCGCATTACTTTGTATTTGTCTTGTGTAGTGCTTGTAGCTAGTGTAGCTCTTTAGTTGTAATTCTCTAGCTAGTTTTGTTCACCTAGGTGTAAATTAGTGACATAGCTCTTGTGTGATATACTAGAGATCATAGAAATTAGAATTGGGTAGGTGGCTTGCAACACAAGTGTAGTGCTAGCATAAAATTTGCTTCGCCATCTTATTTACTAATCACTTGTCTTAGTGTTGTTGTAGAAATTTTTAATAGGCTATTCACCCCCCCTCTAGCCATTAGGACCTTTCATCTAGGGGTGGCGGTGCCCCTCCAATGGTCGACTCAATGGCTAGTTTGACTAGCCATGGTCACCGGCCATGGTGGCGGTGGCACCACCCCTGGGCTGCGGTGACCACCTGGCCAACTGCCCAAAAACACCAGTCTCTAGAAAAATATGGTGGTGCACCACCCTAGGCACGGCGGTGACATTGGTGATGACCAACCCCATTTCCCTTGCTCTCTGGATAAAAGTGGTGGTGGCACCAGACAGGGTGGCGGTGCCTTCGGCGGTGCACCGTCCTGCCAGTGGCGGTGCACACCGCCCCTTCCACTGCCAGCCTCAGCTCCAGCTCCTTTTGGCCACATCCAGGTGGGCACCACCCTAGGGGTGGCGGTGCCCCACTCGAGCACCTCCTCCTTGGCCTACTCAGCCAGTCACTGCCACAAGGGTGGCGGTGTCCCCTAAGGCAGCACACCGAGCCCGGCAATGCCTCCTTTTCTTCACCTTTTTCGCCACCTTTGCAAATATGCTAACATTTCAAGTGTTTCACCATCACGTGCAAGTGTGTTAGAATTTTCACAATCATTTTTTCAAAGGTTATTCACTTCTCACCGATTGTGCACTAGGCCTAAAATGCATATGCAAGTTTTCCAACACCTAGTGGCACTAGATGATCGAGTTGTTCGATAAGAACTTCTCTCTTAATAGTACGACCATCTATCCTAAATGTGATCACACTCTTTATAGTATCTCGATCACTGAAAACAAAATGGCCCTATGGAAATCACCTTTGCCTTTAGCCCATTTTGTTTTCCTCTTTCTTCTTTTCCAAATCTCAGAGCTTGATCATCACACATGTTCACACCATCACCATGATCTTCATTTTATGTGGCCATCTCCATCCATGAGTGCCACCTAGCTCCTTCACTTGGATTGGACCATCCTATCTAGTCACACACTTAGATGCAAGGATTAGTCCAAATATGTTTCATCAATTAGCCAAAACCAAACTAGGGCTTTCAATCTTCTTCTTTTTGGTAATTGATGACAACCTCCACAAAGATATGAAATAAATTCGAATTTGAATCCATGTTGCTTGCCCAAGCATTTTTACCATGTGTAAAGGATTTGGACAAGTTTCATGAACCCCCATTGGTAGCATTTGCTCCTCCTACATATGTGCTAAGAGTTTAGATTGAAAGCTTACACATATTTATAGATTTGAGTTGTGGGAGAGTAATGTCTACCAAATGATGCTAAGGTATAAGAGATGGACCTTTGAAGTGTGATACTAATCAGAGTGCACCAAATATACCATCCTTAACACCATTGCTAGTTAGATACCATTTGCAAAAACAAGAACTAGATACCTCTTGAGATCAACATTAGAAGCAAGGTTCTAGTACCACTTATGAAAGCAAAGCAAGTCATATCTAACTACCAACTATGCATGCTAGTTTTTCATTTCATCATACAAACCTACAACTAGCATACACCACACAAGCATGTATATTGAATTTAAACTTTTCAATGCAAGCAAGCATATGTGAATGCACATTCAAATGCATCAATCAAGTTTATGAGCTTGCTCCCCTACTTGTGTGCTCAAATTTTAATTGATTCCCTTACTTTCATATTTCTCCCCCTATGTCATCTATGTCATCTTTTCACTATGTTTACTTCTCCCCCTTTGTCATCAATGACCACAAAGATTCAATTTTAGATAGGTTAAGATTATCCATGTCAATCAATGGGGTGAGGATCATTTTCCCAAATTTGGTTCAATCTAGAACACTTGTCAAAGATATTTAACTCAGTTTGATCCAAGGACAAGTTTCTTCACACCTCCAAATAAGGGTTATCTTGTACCATGTTGAGTTAAACACTTATACCTCATTTTCTAGATTAAACACTAGGTTCACAAGCCCACAAACATGTCATATACACAGGAGACGATGATGAAGACCACGATGGAGGCCACGTCACACAAGACGGCTGGCGAACCACAACTATGTCAATAGTGCCACCATGACCGGCACAGGAGCATCACGCCACACCTTACCATGACGTGGGCTCAAGACCATGATGACTGAAAGCATCTAGGCCCCTAGTTGGATTTTGGTGATTAATGTCAATACGAGATTACTATGACTAACATGTGTTTTGCAGAGGCAATTGAGTTAGGTCATAGTAATGGTGATCGATTGGGCAATCGAGATGGTCATGCCCCTACGATGGAAATTGTTTCGGTTTTCAAAGGATGGACGACAAGGTTAAGGATGACTAGTTCTAAGTGTCAATTGGAGTTGGAGAGACACTTAGAGTAGTTTAGGACTTTGTTTTTCCTTTGGCCGTACTATTAAGGGGGGTATGGATGGGTACCTTGACCTAGTTGAGTCTAGTGAGTTAGGTGTGGTGCACACTTGTTAAAACTAGCTCTAGGTAGCTCCTATGAATGCCTAAGATCCTTTGGAGCAAACTTCATTCACATATGATCGAGAGTTGGAAGTGAATGGAGGGTCAAATGCTGACCGGACGCTGGCTCTGGTGTGACCGGACGCTGGCAGCAGGGTCCGGTCAGTTCATTTGATCAGCCGACAGCATTCGGTGTGATCGGACGCTGAATCGGTTAAGTGACCAGACGTTGAGAGGCAGCATCCGGTCGAGTCCAGTAAGGTTCCAGTGAGGGTTTCATGTGACCGGACGCGTCCGGTCAGTGCTGACCGGACCCTGTCAGCGTCCGGTCAACACATTTCCACTGGATCATGGGTTGAACTGACCGGAGCGTCCGGTCACCCCGTAGAAGCTCATAACGGTTTGTTTTTCAGGCTGCCTTATAAATAGAAGCTCCACTCGTGTGTGGAGTCACTTTTGCTCATTCCAACAGCTAAGAAACACGTTTGTGAGTGCCAAGAAGAGCAATGTCCTAGTGAGGTGATTGAGATTTGAGAATCCAAGAGAGTAGCCTCATTAGTGAATCAAGAGTAGTCAAGTGTGCATCCATCTTCTCATTAGGCTTCGCGAGGTCAAGTGAGAGTTCGTGCTTGTTACTCTTGGTGATCGCCATCACCTAGATGGCTTGGTGGTGATTGAGAGCTTGGTGATCACCTGGCAGATCTTGTGGGTGACCCAACTCAAGTTGTGAGCAGCTTTGGGTGATTCGCCGTGATGGAGTGTCAAAGAATCAACCCATAGAGAGCACTTGATCCTTGCGCGGATCAAGGGGGAGCTACACACTTGTGCGGGTGCTCCAACGAGGACTAGTGGGGAGTGGCGACTCTTCGATACCTAAGCAAAACATCGCCGCGTTCCTCTCTCTCTTTACTTTGAGCATTTACTTTGAGTATTTCATTTGAGCAATTCAATACTTGTCTTTACATTCTTAGAATTGCTTTGCTAGAGTAAGTTTGGAACATAGGTTGTAAGTCCTTTATGCGTTAGTTTGATAGAAACACTTTTCTAGGCACAAGGGGTTAATTAGGCTATCCATAGGATTTGATTATTGCAAGAAAATTTAGAATTATCCCAATTCACCCCCCCCCTCTTGGGCATCTTGATCCTTTCAATTGGTATCAGAGCCTTGTGCTCACATTTTAAGCTTAATCGCTTAGAGCAAGATGTCTCACGGGGATGGACCTCCTCCTATCTTTGAGGGAGATAACTTTCCATATTGGAAAATCCGCATGGAGGCGTACTTAGAAGCTCTAGATGTTGGTATTCTTAGAGCCGCCTCTCAAGGCTTATCAAAACCTCGGGATGCTACTAATCTACAAGGCGATGAGGTTGACTATGAAAAATGGAATGCAAAGGCTCGAAACACCATCTTTAGAGGCCTTTGCAAAGATGTGTTTAACCATGTAAGGAACCACAAAGACGCCCATGCACTATGGTCGGATGTTTGTGCGCTCCATGAGGGAACCAAGAGTGAGCGTGAGGAACGCTATCATCTTGTGATTAAAAAGTTAAATTCTTTTGAGATGCTTCCCAAAGAAAGTGCTAATGAGATGTATTCTCGTTTAAATGTTCTTGTAGAGGAAGTCAATGGGCTTGGACTTACTCAAATGTCACCATCCGACGTTGTGAGAAAAATCTTGAGTGTCCTCCCCATTGACAAATATGGGCACATTGTGACCATGCTACATCAAGGTGATCTTTCCGCCGCTACACCAACACAAATCTTGGGAAAGATCAATGCTCATGAGATGTACATGCACATCACGCCACAAGATGGCTCATCCTCTACAAAGAAGAAAGAGAAGGACTTAGCATTCAAAGCTAGCCAAGATAAGGGCAAAGCAAGACTTGAGTATGAGAGCTCAAGTGATGAAGATGATGAAGAAAGCCTTGCTCTCATGGTGAAGAAGACCGCCAAGATGCTAAAAAGGCTAAACAAGAGTGGCATCAAGTTTGACGGCAAGAAGAAGAAGTTCTTCACTAGCTCAAGAAGAAAGCCAATCTCCGAGATGGATTGCTACAATTGTGGCAAACTTGGCCATCTAGCTCATCAATGCACAAAGCCCAAGAAAGACAAGTTCAAGAACAAGGGCAAGAAAGATGATTCAAGCAATGAAGATGAAGATGAGAAGAAAAAGAACAAGCCATACAAGAAGAGAGATGGCAAAAAGAGGGACTTCTACAAGAAGAAGAAGAGTGGCAAGGCCTACATTGTCGGTGATTGGCTCATGGACATTGATTCATCAAGTGGATCATCCGATGATGATAGTGACAATGAGAAGGTGGCCGCCATTGCTATTGATCTTGCATCCTCACCGCCACCATCGCCATCATCCTCTACACACCTATGCCTTATGGCCAAGGGTGAACGCAAGGTAACTAAGAGTGATGATAGTAATGATGATGAGCAAGCTAGTGATGATGATAGCGATAGCAATGATGATTCACCTACATATGATGATCTTGTCAAAATATTAAGAAAATACACTAAGATCATTAGAAAGAGTAGAGCTACAAATGAAAAACTTGATGCTAAAAATGATTCACTCTTAGCTAAGTGTGATACATTGGAAAAGGCTAATGATGAACTCAAAGAAACAAATGATTCTATATCATCCAAACTCAAGGAGCTCAAATCTTCTAAGAAAGAGCTTAAAGATAAACATGATAAACTTGAGTGGGTGCACAATGAGCTTATCACTAGTCACAACAAGCTAAAAGATGAATATACAACTCTAAAGATCAATTATGATACTCTTGTTATTGCTCAAGAATTCTTACCAAATGAGCCACATGATGCTACTAACCATGTTGTTAAGGTTGATATAGCTACCTCATGTGATGATTTAATTGATGAGAGCATTGAGCATGGATCTAGTAGCAAAGGCAAGCAAGTGGTTGAGTGCAATGACTATGATGAGTATGTCAAGCTCAAGAGTGATAATGAGAAGCTCATGAAAGATCTTGAAGAGATGAAGAGCAACAACATCATTGCGCTAGAAACTCTTGATCATGACAAAGAGTTGATCCATTAGAATGAGAAGCTCAAGGAAGAGAACAAGAAGCTCAAGGAAGAGAAGAACAATGAGGTTCTCAAGGAAGAGAACAAGAAGCTCAAGATGGAGAAAGAACATCTCAAGATTGGGTTGAGCAAGTTTGCTAGAGGCAAGATCTCCAAAGTGAGCTACTCATGAACATCGTCATGAAGATGGATAGAAGTGGCATTAGATATGTGGCAAGTGTAGAGAAGAAGAAGGCTCAAGCTCAACAACAACAATCAAAGCCAAAGCCAAAGCCAAAGAGATGTTTTGAGTGTGGACAAGAAGGTCACTTTGCTCATGAGTGTCAAACTCCACCGCCACAACCCTTGCCCAAGCATGCTAGACCCTTTGCTTTCAATGCTCACTACATGCTTAGAAAAGATTCTAGTGGAAAGATGAAAGTCATGTTCTTAGGACCCCCCAACAAGAGTAGGCCTAAGAAGATTTGGGTGGCTAAGTCACTTGTTGAGAAGGTGAAGGGCCCTCAACAAGTTTGGATTCCTAAAGTTTGAATCTCATGTGTGTAGGTGAACTACAAGACCGGTGGAAGTCATTAGGTTATTGATAGTGGTTGCACTCAACATATGACCGGTGATCCTCGTATGTTCACCTCACTAGATGAAGAGGTAGATGGACAAGAGAAAATAACATTTGGAGATAATTCAAAGGGCAAGGTTAAAGGATTGGGCAAAGTGGCAATATCAAATGATCATTCCATCTCAAATGTGCTCTATGTTGCTTCATTGAGCTTCAACTTGCTATTCGTTGGGCAATTGTGTAATCTTGGCTTTCAATGCTTGTTCACCGAGAAGGAGGTTGTTGTATCCAAGGTAGATGACAATCAAGTGATATTCAATGGATTTAGATACAACAACTTATATCTAGTTGACTTCACCTCCGAAGATGCAAACTTGAAGACTTGCCTATTCACCAAAACAACACTTGGGTGGCTATGGCATAGAAGACTTGCTCATGTTGGGATGAGCTCACTCAAGAAGCTTATGAAGAATGATTTGGTGAGAGGATTGAAGGATGTGAAGTTTGAGAAGGACAAACTTTGTAGTGCATGTCAAGCCGGCAAGCAAGTTGCAAACACTCATCCAACCAAAGCTTTCATGTCAACCACAAGAGTGCTAGAACTCCTACACATGGATTTATTTGGACCAACAACATACAAGAGTTTGGGTGGAAATCTCTATTGTCTTGTGATTGTGGATGACTATTCAAGGTATACATGGGTGTTCTTCCTTCATGACAAATCCGAAGTTGCATCTTGCTTCAAGAAGTTTGCCAAGAGAGCTCAAAATGAATTTGAAGTGAAGCTCAAGAAGATTAGAAGTGACAATGGCAAAGAATTTGACAACACAAACATTGAAGCCTATTGTGATGAAGTTGGAATCAAACATGAAGTCTCCGCAACTTATACTCCTCAACAAAATGGTGTAGTTGAGAGGAAGAACCAGACTTTGATCACTCTTGCAAGGACAATGCTAGATGAGTACAACACCCCCGAAGCTCTATGGGTGGAAGCAATCAACACCGCATGTTATGCATCCAACCGCCTATTCCTTCAAAAGTTCCTTGGCAAGACATCTTATGAGTTGCTCAATGGGAAGAAGCCGGACGTCTCATTCTTTAGGGTGTTTGGTTACAAATGCTATATCTACAAGAAGCGGCAACACCTAGGGAAGTTCCAAAGACGTTGTGATATAGGTTTTCTTGTTGGTTACTCATTGAAGTCCAAAGCATATAGAGTATTTAATCATGCCACCGGCTTGGTTGAAGAAACATATGATGTGGAATTTGATGAATCTAACGGCTCCCAAGGAGCACATGAGAATCTTGATGATGTAGGTGATGAACCATTGAGGGAGGCTATGAAGAATATTCCGGTGGGAGACATCAAGCCAAAAGATGATGAAGATGATGTACAAGTCATTAACCAACCTTCTTCATCAAGTGTACCACAAGATGGTGAAAAAGATGGGAGAGTAGAAAATGAAGATACTCATATCTCCCATGAGCAAATGGTGGTACAAGCACAAGATGTTGATGCTCCACAACCTCCTCCTCAAGTGGTCAATAGAAGAAATACACCTCTCCTACAAGATCATCCACAAGATCTCATCATAGGGAGTCCATCAAAGGGTGTAATGACTCGATCTCAAAAACTTACTTCATTTATTGCTCATCACTCTTTTGTCTCTTGCTATGAGCCTACCAAGGTAGAAGAAGCTCTTAAAGATCTGGATTGGATAAATGCCATGCATGAAGAGTTGAACAACTTCACTCGCAATGAAGTTTGGACTCTTGAAGAGCGACCAAAAGGTGCAAGAGTCATTGGAACAAAGTGGGTGTTCCGCAACAAGCAAGATGATCAAGGTGTTGTTGTGAGGAACAAGGCAAGACTAGTTGCAAAGGGGTTCTCTCAAGTGAAGGTTTGGATTTTGGAGAGACCTTTGCACTGGTTGCAAGATTAGAAGCCATCCGTATCCTTCTTGCATATGCATCACATCATGAAATGAAACTATATCAAATGGATGTGAAAAGTGCATTTTTAAATGGCTTTATTAATGAACTAGTCTATGTTGATCAACCTCCCGGGTTTGAAGACCCTAGATATCCTAATCATGTTTATAGGTTGTCCAAGGCACTATATGGGCTTAAGCAAGCCCCAAGAGCTTGGTATGAGCGCCTTCGGGACTTCCTTATAGAGAAGGGCTTCACCATTGGGAAGGTCAACACCATACTATTCACCAAGAACCTTGATGGGCATATCTTCATTTGTCAAGTATATGTTGATGATATCATCTTTGGATCATCAAATGAAGACTCATGCAAAGAATTTGGTGAATTGATGTCGAAGGAGTTCGAGATGTCAATGATTGGTGAGCTTACATTCTTTTTTGGTTTTCAAGTCAAGCAAATGAAAGAAGGCATCTTCATCTCTCAAGAGAAATACACAAAAGATCTTCTCAAGAGATTCAAGATGGATGAATGTAAGCCAATCAAGACACCAATGCCTACCAATGGACATCTCGACCTAGATGAGGGAGGTAACCCGGTTGATCAAACTCTCTACCATTCTATGATTGGTAGCTTGTTATATTTAACCGCATCTAGGCCCGACATCATGTTTAGTGTGTGTATGTGTGCTAGATTTCAAGCTAGTCCTAAGGAAACACATTTAATTGCCGTAAAAAGAATCCTTAGGTATCTTAAGCACACACCAAGCATTGGCCTTTGGTATCCCAAAGGAGCTTTATTTGAATTAATTGGCTATTCCGATTCGGATTATGCCGGATGCAAAGTTGATAGAAAGAGCACATCCGGAGGGTGCCATTTGCTTGGTAGATCACTTGTGTCTTGGTCCTCCAAGAAACAAAATAGTGTGGCTTTGTCCACCGCCGAAGCGGAATACATTGCCGTGGGTGCTTGTTGTGCACAAATATTATACATGAAACAAACTTTGCTAGACTATGGTGTAGTTCTAGAAAAGGTACCTCTTTTGTGCGACAATGAAAGTGCGGTAAAACTTGCAAATAATCTGGTTCAACACTCTCGCACCAAGCGCATAGATATCCGCCATCACTTTCTAAGAGATCATGTTGCTAAAAATGATATATCACTAGAAGGTGTAAGAACCGAAGATCAATTAGCTGATATCTTCACTAAACCGCTAGATGAGGCTACATTTTGTAGATTGCGGAATGAGCTCAATGTACTTGACTTTAGCAACTTCATAAAAATTTGAGCTTGTGTTGTCCCTTGCATTCATTGTAATATACAACATGTTTAATTTATGGCAATGCATATAGGGCTTGTCTAACATGGTTAAGATAACCGCCGAAAAGCGTGTGAAGAAGCTTAACCTTGGATCAAACTTGACAAGCAACTAGATTTACTTACAAGTATTGCATATGCATGAATGTTGTTTTGTCGTTTTGTTCCATTTGCCCTCTTGTTGCCTATTTTCTTAAAAAGAATTATAGCCTAAGGCAAAATATTTTGAAAAATATGAGGGTTTGAGAGAGGTCACTCACATCAGTCCCAATTGGTGTTTATTTGGATCTTATTCAAGTTGGGACTTGATTGGGAACAGGCAGCGCGAAGGAACTTTGAAGATTTGCTAAAAAAGGTGCACCAGACGCTGCGGCCTAGCGTCTGGTCAGTTCACAGGAGGTGAACTGCTGCTGAAGGAGTGATCGGACGCTACGTTTGTGCGTCCAGTCAGAAGGGGATCCAGCATCCGGTCGATCGAAGGTAGAACAAGCTATACTGACCGAACCCTGCCTGCGTCCAGTCATGGACCACCGGACACATCCGGTCCCGATTCCAGAGGGATTGGACCTCCATGGAATCGACCGGACGCTGGGTGGTAGCATCCGGTTGCTACTACCGGAGCATCCGGTCAGTGGATCTCACGTGGCTTCAGGACTCTTTTCCGTTTCCTTATCTGTTGCGCTTGGGGACCCTCATATAACCGCTGCCATCGGTTCTTTTTTTCTTGACCTAACCACGCCGCCGCAGCCTCCATGCCCGACTCCCGCGCCGCTACAGCTCGCCAACGCCACTGTCGAGCCTCGCCGCGCCGCCGTAGCCGAGCCCACAGCCGAGCATCTTGCGCCCGCCTCGCACGCCACAACGCCTCCCCTGCCTCACTCGCCTCCACGCCACCGCAGCCCGCTACCAAGCCTCGCCGCGCGCCTCTCGCAAGTCAGCCACGCCGATGTCAAGCCCATGGATCCGGCGCCTCCAGTCTTCCTGCTGCTCAAGCAATCTAGCCCTAACCCTACCTCCTCATTTGGTAAGCCCCTTTTCTGCAGATTCATCAGGTTACCCATCCTTTGCCGATTGTCACTGATCCACGGCCAATTCTTCGCAGAGCTTCAAAAACCCTAGCCCCAGCCAGTTCCGAGGGTTCCCCCACGTGACGTCTTTCCTTTTCCCGGATCGCCGATTCATCAGCGAGTCAGTGCCATTGTGGTTCTTGTGGCAGTTGGCAGTCAACTCGAAGCCAAGCTCGCGAGTAAGGATCGAGGCCAAGCCTCAGGAGTGTTAGTTTGTCTGTTGATCTTCATCAGCGGCAGTTCACTCTCTTGTCAGATCAGATGGCTCGCACCAAGAACATTGGTGGTGGCCCAGGTGATGATGATCGGAGGCCCCCGCCTCGCCAGCCTGTAGGATCGAAAGGCAAGTCAACAAAGCAGGTGACATCCAAGAAGCGCAAGTACCCCGACGCAGAGACAACGAGAGCAGCAGCTGTTGCAGAGGCCGCAGAGCGTGCCAAGAGAGGCGGTGCCCACAGTGGAGTCATCATAGCAGATCAGCTGGCACCAGATGCGCAGGGCAGACTGAGGAAGATTGAGCGACTTCATGGTAGTCCACCTAGGACTGTCATGATGGCAGGACGTCGTCTAGCCATTGAGGAGCTTCAGCGTCAGGGGGAGTCCCAGCAGGAGGCACAGCAGTAGCCCCCACCAGCAGAGCCTCAGCCAGCTCAGGACACTCAGGAGGGCCAGCAGGCCGAGGAGACCGAGCCGGCACCCTAGCTTCGCCGCTCTGGTCGTACTAGTGCTATAGTTCCACCGAGGCCAGCTACACAGCGCAGGGGTTCACGCCCACTGCCCAGACCATAGGGTCCGCCTCTAGTGGTTCACCTTGACTTGAGGGCCGCCACAGCCAGACAGGTTCGCCAGCTGAGGTTTGTTGAGTTTGATGTGTGGTTCCCTCCGAGGAGGGATGAGAGAGCAGCTGAGGGGTTCTACACGCCGCTCCAGGAGGATTTCTACAATGCCTATATCAATAGTGGGGCTATGTTCAGATCTCAGAGGGTCTACAGTTTGGAGTCTATTGTGGCAGCAACTGGAGAGCACATCCGCCCCTACTTGTCATATTTGCCAGGGCTAGCAGATCTGATTGGCCGGACAGGAGTATATGTACCATCTTGGGTCTGGTAGTTTTATGCTTCACTCTACGTTGATCTGCATCACAACTTCATACACTTTGCATTCAACGGTAGAGATTACCGGGTGATGAGCTTCAGGGCCCAGGAGATACTAAGATTACAGGAGCGGCCTATAAAATTGCATGAGGTATGTTATGGACAGCAGGAGCCTCCCAGGCGTCCTCATGGAGGGTTGGTGCCCCCTATAGATTTGGTGCGACATTGCTTCAAGGAGCCGTTTGGTGAGGGGTCGAGCAGGAACCCCAGTGACTTGACTCCCACAGCGAGAGTGCTAAAGGCCATTATCAGGAGGACACTGCTTCCCAGGTTGGGATACAGAGAGGGTCTGACTCGCTTGCAGCTCTGGCTTCTTAATGCCCTAATGCAGCAGACCGTGTTCGATATTTGGGACCTCCTTCTATTAGAGATGAAGGATACTATTATTGAGGGCTTCAAGGGTTGCCGACAGCTTCCTTATGCACATTGGGTCACATTCTTGATGCTCAAGTGTGTGCAGGTCAGGACTCCTGAGTTAGTTGCCGAGTACAGGGCTGCCACCACAGAGTTTCCAGCATACAACATGGCACAGAGGATCAGGCACAGCACTCCACAGGCACCTGCTCAGCCCAGCCATTATCCAGATGTTCTAGAGTCAGCAGCTTAGCAGGATGAGATCATCAGAGGCATTACCGCCACAGAGGAGGAGGAGCTCAAGGCCCAGCAGGGGATGACCGAGTCTAGTGATAGCTCGGATGATGACTACCAGCCGATGCCTTAGATGCCTCCATGAAGACATGATGCAGAGGCCAGCGGTTCTAGCTCAGCACCACCTGCACCGCAGACGGACCCCGCATTGATTGCCATACTTGAGCGGATGCAGTGGGAGCAGGCACGACAGGCACAGGAGACAGCTGCCAACTTCACACAGTTTCAGGCTCGTCAGAACGAGTTCCAGCGGCAGCAGCAGCTCCTTCAGCACCAGCAGTTACTTATGCAGCAGCAGCTCATGGGATTCATGCAGCATGTAGTGACAGCACTTGGGGCCCCACAGCCACAGTCTTCGCCCCAGCTTGCTTCGCCTGCCACCACTTCGACGACTCCAGCACTACAGCCCAGCGGGCTTCAGAGTCAGGGACAGCCTCTAGCTCCATTTGCTTCACCTACAGTTCAGGTGTCCCAGTGGTTGTCCTCACCAGTGGTTGCCCTGCAGTTCACTCCATATCACATGGGCTTCTCACCGGAGCAATCACCCTCGCTGTTTGTGCCTGACACGTCAGTCTCCAGGAGTCTTGGAGCATCCTTCAGCGAGTTGACCGGCATGCCTACTCCGCCTCATATGCATACCGCCGGTCCTTCTACAGCAGCTCCAGCTATCATGACTACTCAGAGGCTCCCCTCGTCTGTCGCCTCGTCAGATCCTACGACAGACATACTAGCAGCTTCACAGGCAGCACCAGCCCCAGCTCAGACCCAGACCGCTTTAGCGACACTTCCTGCTTTAGAGGGTCAGTCCGTTCAGAGCTCAGGGTCAGATGATGATGGCGCCCAGTTCCATCTTGCTCCACGTACTTCAGCGCCCGGCTCATCCATTGCAGCCCTGCCGACCGACCCCTAGGTTTTGGTGTTTGACGCCAAAGGGGGAGAGGGTTCGAGTATGTAGACTCAGGGGGAGCGAGATTTAGGGGGAGCTAGTTATCTAGTATTAGTCTATTATATACATTTGGAGTTTTATTTGTGTGATACACTATTACTTATGCATTCGTGTGTTTACTTTCATGCATACTATTATATATATGTGATAGTGTTATCTATGTGATTGTGATATATGACATGTGTGCTTTCTACTTTGCATTATTTAAATGTCATATCACTTGTGTTATGCTCATTTGCCCTTGCTTCCGCGTTTATACTTCGAAGCAAATGAGCATTGTTATTTGTACTCATGCTTAATTTGTATCCTTTGAGTACATTGTGTTGGCTTGGGTCATATAAGCTTGCCTAACTCTTTTGTTCTTATTGACAAAAGCTTATATGAACCAAGCCCGTCAAAAACCTCACTCTTTCACATACTCGAGGTGGTATTGTCATCAATCACCAAAAAGGGGGAGATTGAAAGCATCTAGGCCCCTAGTTGGATTTCGGTGATTAATGTCAATACGAAATTACTATGACTAACATGTGTTTTGCAGAGGCAATTGAGTTAGGTCATAGTAATGGTGATCGATTGGGCAATCGAGATGGTCATGCCCCTACGATGGAAATCATTTCGGTTTTCAAAGGATGGACGACAAGGTTAAGGATGACTAGTTCTAAGTGTCAATTGGAGTTGGAGAGATACTTAGAGTAGTTTAGGACTTTGTTTTTCCTTTGGCCGTACTATTAAGGGGGGTATGGACGGGTAGCTTGACCTAGTTAAGTCTAGTGAGTTAGGTGTGGTGCACACTTGTTAAAACTAGCTCTAGGTAGCTCCTATGAATGTCTAAGATCCTTTGGAGCAAACTTCATTCACATATGATCGAGAGTTGGAAGTGAATGGAGGGTCAAATGCTGACCGGACGCTAGCTCCGGTGTGACCGTACACTGGCCGTAGGGTCCGGTCAGTTCATTTGATCAGCCGACAGCGTTCGGTGTGACCGGACGCTGAATCAGTTAAGTGACCAGACGCTGAGAGGCAGTGTCCGGTCGAGTCCAGTAAGGTTCCAGTGAGGGTTTCATGCGACCAGACGCGTCCGGTCAGTGCTGACCGGACCCTGCCAGCGTCCGGTCAACACATTTCTACTGGATCGTGGGTTGAACTGACCGGAGCGTCCGGTCAACATGACCGGAGCGTCCGATCACCCCGCAGAAGCTCATAACGGTTCGTTTTTCAGGCTGCCTTATAAATAGAAGCTCCACTCGTGTGTGGAGTCACTTTTGCTCATTCCAACAGCTGAGAAACACATTTGTGAGTGCCAAGAAGAGCAAGGTCCTAGTGAGGTGATTGAGATTTGAGAATCCAAGAGAGTAGCCTCATTAGTGAATCAAGAGTAGTCAAGTGTGCATCCATCTTCTCATTAGGCTTCGCGAGGTCAAGTAAGAGTTCGTGCTTGTTACTCTTGGTGATCGCCATCACCTAGACGGCTTGGTGGTGATTGAGAGCTTGGTGATCACCCGGCGGATCTTGTGGGTGACCCAACTCAAGTTGTGAGCGGCTTTGGGTGATTCACCGTGATGGAGTGTCGAAGAATCAACCCGTAGAGAGCACTTGATCCTTGCGCGGATCAAGGGGGAGCTACACCCTTGCATGGGTGCTCCAACGAGGACTAGTGGGGAGTGGCGACTCTCCGATACCTCGGCAAAACATCGCCGCGTTCCTCTCTCTCTTTACTTTGAGCATTTACTTTGAGTATTTCATTTGAGCAATTCAATACTTGTCTTTACATTCTTAGAATTGCTTTGCTAGAGTAAGTTTGGAACATAGGTTGTAAGTCCTTTGTGCGTTAGTTTGATAGAAACACTTTTCTAGGCACAAGGGGTTAATTGGGCTATCCGTAGGATTTGATTATTGCAAGAAAATTTAGAATTAGCCCAATTCACCTCCCTCTTGGGCGTCTTGATCCTTTCAACGACAACCATGCCCAGACGTGCACCACAAGACGGCGTAGCTTGCAAGCCAAGTTAGCTAGGCCCCTCCCTCAGGCTCACGACCCCTCGGTCGGGAGAACCTCCTTCTTTGTACATGCCCTGGCCCCGAACTCTATATAAGAGCAGCTAGGGCATCCTATCCAGAGATCTTCATCTTCAACACATTCACTCCGTAGTAGGGCTCCTGAGGTTTCCCTTCAGGCAGTCCATCTCCTAGCTCTAGCTCTCCTACCTCTTCTACCATTCTTGCAAGCCCCCCCATTGTAATAACTTTAGAGCATTCAAGCGAGGAACACGCAGTCGATCATCTCTGAGACTGGACGTAAGGCTCCGGCCTGAACCAGTATAAATCCTCGTGTCTTTTGGATGCTGCCATCGTCTTCCTAGAGAAGTGTGGCAATCGTATAAGTTTACTAGTTTGGTTTATAAAACACCAACAGGTCCACATGTGAGTGACAGAGAGAAAGGTGGAGGGGCAGTTTTGCCCATATGAAAATACGATGACACCATGTACGCCTGCAGTGGGCCTAACACCTTCCCAAGCGTACACCATGACGTATTTCAAAGAAACAACGAATTGTAATGGTAAAATTAAGAATAGATGAATAGTAATTATAGTTCTTAAACTTTGAAAATTATAACGGTACCAATTCACATAACCCTTTGAAGAATGGAATACTTCCTCCAAAAAAGAATGTAATTCTCTTCTTTTTAAGTCAAATAATTTTAGGTTTAACCAAATCCATACATAAAGCGCTAGCATTTATAACTATCATTAGACTAATCGCAGAATATATTTTTTTAGTAAAACACAAAGGTTATTTTTTTATAGATTTAGTCAAATTTATGAAAATTTGACTCGATTCAAATCTAGAATTATATTTTTTCTAGATGAAAAGAGTATGTTGATTAACAATGAGGAATAGTTCCATGACCAAAACTGGGTAAAGAGGAAATTAACACCCGATCAACTCTTGCGTTTGTTCAATTTTGACCCCAAACTGCATATGCTGAATGGAAAAGAGAGAGAGAGAGAGAGAGAGAGAGAGAGAGAGAGAGAGAGAGAGAGAGAGAGAGAGAGAGAGAGAGAGAGAGAGAGAGAGAGAGAGAGAGAGAGAGAGAGAGAGAGAGAGAGAGAGAGGAAATGCTAAGAAAATTTCACTAACATCAAAATTCACTCAAGTCTTCGAGCTGAATGTGTCGTATTCACTCAATCACTTTAGGTATGCTAATGAAAAGATTAATTGGGCCAAAGAGGA
Organism: Miscanthus floridulus; assembly: GCF_019320115.1. NCBI lineage: Eukaryota > Viridiplantae > Streptophyta > Magnoliopsida > Poales > Poaceae > Miscanthus > Miscanthus floridulus. The sequence goes on along the minus strand of NC_089581.1, from coordinate 29,054,715 downwards.
ATGACAAGAAAAGATTCTTAGCATTTAAAAGAGCAAATGCTATCGTATTCACTGGTGCTGTCGTATTCATAGATAATCTTTTCCTTTTCGATTCTTATTTCTTATCATTTCTTGGAGTCTCAACTGCATATGCTGAATGGAAAAGATTAATTGGGCCAAAAATGGACTGGTTACTTTTCTTTTTTCCATTCTAGATGAACAACCAATTAATCTTTCATGAGACTCACAGCAAATGACATAGCACGAAATTGCACTAACAGTGTCTCTACGATGCTGTATACAGTATTCATCTGGCATGGAAGATAGCAAACATAATTGGGTTTTGGTCGGCCCCTGAGTATGATGGACACTGGCTCCCATGTCCATACGGCCATACCCAAAACATATGGCGATGTCCCAATGTTATCTCGAAATGCCCAGCAAGGCTGAAAGCAAGCAATTCAAGGACAGCCTGGGTTAATGGAGACGTATTGTTTACGTTAACATTAACACTTAAAAAAATTGGCGTGCAGCCATCGTTACTGTGAGTTCCCACACTGCTCAAAAACAAAACGCTGTCATGTAACGAACGACCAAAAACAATAGGCTGTCAGGTAAAATAATCGAACTTCTTTACAAGACTATGGAATCCCTTGCTCTGAATCATGTCACTAATACGGCGGCACAGCCCCATCTTATGCGAGATAGTCTGTCGGACTGCAGCAACATCGGTTCGCCGAAAAACTTGGGGTTTGCATCATCTTCCATTTGATATATACAAATCACAGTGACTTTGTGTGTCTAATGAATATTTGGAATCTAGATACACGGCAGGCTTGCTATGTGCATAGAGAGAGGACTGCAAACAGATCTTATGGATTTTTTAGAGCAGCCAGTCTCTTCTCTAGTTCCTCCAATTCCGAACTGCAGATGAGAGAAGCAAAACATTTTTTTTATTTTAACCCAAAGGGACCACAATGTTCAGTAACATGGCAAAGGTGTGGTCTTTGCTACCAGCAATTCATGTTGTATGCAGTGAAGTAAATAGTGCACTTGCTGGCACTAGACGGCATGAGGAATCGTTGGTATACAGCTTGTATGCTTAGTCTAGTCTTATTATTAGTTAGAAGTACAAAGAATCATAAAATATAGAAAAACAATGGTAAGGTAATCAGATGCATAAAAAACGGCATAGAAATGTTTGTGCAGTCATTTTTGTGCGTGAAAGTTGCCTAGATGTCTCAGCATGTCACCAATAATGCTCAAAAGTCAATACAAGTAAAGAATGTGAAATCCTACATCAGACCTGTGCTTGCTATTTCCAAGAAATGCAGACAATAGCCGTGTTTCTTCCAAACCATTAGAAACTGTCTGAGATGAAAGCTAAGCAATCAAAGCAATAGTCATGTGACTAATTAATCTAATTTTCGGCATCCAACGGTTTTGCCCAACCCACTGTTGAACACCCCTAAATACAGGGGATAGAGCCTTAGAAATATCTTAATTATTTCATTGAACGCAAAAATAAGTCAGAGAGCTAAATTTTTATCCTGGCCTTTGGTAGTGATTTCAGGTGGAAAAAATAATACAGTAACCATATGAAGAGGGGAGGGAAGTTGAAAAACAATAAACAATGTAGAGTTGTGGGTGAAGGATAGAGCAAACCTTTCATCAACCTGAACCTTCTTTCCAGCAATTTTTCCTTTGGGAGCCGAGGACAACTACAAGAGGAAAGATAGAAAAGGTTTATATTAAAGGAATAAAATATGGAATACAAGAATCAGCATCTTCAACTACCTGTGAGGCAATGTCTACACCAATCTCATCCAGAACCTAAAAGGCAATGGCAAGAAACAGAACGAATAATCAAAAGCAAAGTACAGGGCTTATTGAAGAACAATGGGAAAAAAAAACAGCGAATAACCTGGTTAGCAAGTTCTTCAGTTTCTTCCTCGGCCTGGTCATCGTCTAAGACATCGTCAATTGAATCAGACATCATCTCATTCTGCACAATGCATAAGATTAATCAGTGTGCACCCTCACATGCATCATTTAATATTAATGCGCAAGCACACATCACATTCATAAGAACTTCCCTAGAATAACAGAAGGTAAAACGTGTATAATTGCCAGAAATCATTCTGCTAAGCTTTGGAGAAGTTTGCATACCGTCATATCCATTTGTGCTGACTGCTTTTGGAATTCTTTCATTATTTTCATCTGCTTGGTAGGTTCCATTTGCTGCAAAATAGATAAGTACACATTCAGTAAAACATATGTATTTGATTCTTAAAAAAGTGTATTCTGCGTAATAGAAGTTACAAGTAAAATACACCCTGTTAGTTCCTGTATAAAATCCATACATGATTTTTCAAAAAACATATATATGAAATGACGCATGCGCAAAAGTTCAGTAGAATATTACCTTATTCAAAGCTCCCATTGCTTTGCTTGCACTTTGTAAACCAGTAGCCACTGAAGTGTTGGCATGCATTGCCTAAGGACACGATTTACCACAAAATAAAAAAACTAACCTGACAATCCACATTGAATAAAGCAAAAGAAGGAACAACATTTCACCTGAGTATGTGTCGCAATCCCCCGAATCTGAGCTCGGCTACCTTGCAAATTAGAAATCTGCTGCCTTAACCTGATCAACTGACGGGCTAGAATTTTTGTTGCTGCCTGCAGAAGCAAAGGAAAACCATACTCTATGATCTAGATAAAGAAAAATAAGGAGCTGAAACCGAATATAATATAAGAGTAGAAACCTCATTGCCAGTTTTTGCTGTCCTTTTAATTTCAGCAACGAGTTTCTTCTCCTGTAGTTGAAAAAAAAAAGTTTGAAAACCTGTGTTGTTATTGCTATGCATCAACAACAAAATTGAATAGTGGAACCACATAATGGAAAGGCGGTGACTTTAAAATTATCACATATTTATAGATCCGATACGATGCAGACATAATTTAAGCAACAGAACATACAGAGCTTCCTAAGCATCAGTTGAATATGAAGTATGATCATACAAGGAAAATTCTAAATCGTCAATATATATAAGGATATTTTGTTTATGAACCACACTAATATGACTGAATTATCATACCTCTTGCTGTAATGACGCAATGTCCCTCTCGATCCCTGCAGATGAGACATCCCAGGCATTAAATAAACATACAGTCATTATTTTGTGAGCTATGTGTTTTTTTTTCTTTCCCATCCTGTGGGTTGCTCGCGGAAGAGTTGGCCCTTGCCAATTCTGTATATATAGACCTCCTCTCTTCTTAATTGAAAGGCAGAGCTCCTGTCATTATGTTCAAAAAGAAGATGGTACATGTAACCACAGACTAAGCCTAGATACAGGCTGATATATTCCTTCATGTTTCATGATTCAAGCTGACTCTCAACTCCTCACAGGTACGGTTTCAAATAAATAAACTCAATGAAAAAAAGATTAAGGGATTGGACATTTTCGGTATATACATATATAACGTTAATAAAATTAGAACACCTATTATCTAGTTTTCTCAAAATAAGAGCCCTGAAAGTTTCATTACAACATTACTGTTGATGTGAACAATTGTAGCAGCAGGAATTGGTGTTTCTGCCCAACCCACATAATTGTGTTAGATGCAAAGTGAACTCATTACATGTAACACTGGATGCTCTAAGTAAGCAAGGCAGAAACAATTTTCATTGTCTGTGATAAGCGCGCCACCAGAGAGGGACCAATTACCTCGCGTAGCATTCGTCAGGTCCGGCTTGCTGCTCCGCATCACCTCTGCATAATAACCAGAGCCAAAATTAGAATCCGGAAGCCAACGAACGCTATTTTTCTCCGCTAAACAAATCAGTCAATAGTATTTTCGGCCGTGCTTATCAGCAAGCGAACAGAGCACGCGTTAGTCACGGTGCGCAGAGCCCTAAGCCCCTCGCCTACTCCCCTCCCGAGCAAACGGATTTATTCAAGGCACGCAGCGGCGACCGGCGACCTGTAACCAACCGAACTCAAGCACGATCGAGGCGGGGATCGCGCAAGTAAAGCCGAATTCGATCGAATTCCTGCCGAGAAGCGGGGGAGGAGGATTGGGGATGGATCATACCTCGCGGAGTTGGTTTCTTCGCGAAGGGATTCATCGCTGACTCGACTCGGTGTGCTCGTTTCGTCGTCGCCGAGACTCAGAGAGGAACACGCACCGAGGAGAATGCCGCGTACGCGTGTGGTGTGGCCGTGTGGGTATGTTTTTAATCCTTTTCGTGGCATGTGGCAGCTTCGTTGCTTTCTCCTCGGTGGAATCTTAAGACTGTCTCCAACAGGATAGTCATCACGCCACCAAAACTCAAATATACGTCGGGCACGTTGTTTTTGGCGAAAACCGACGGTCCAACGGAGTACCCAAACCGAAGACGCAGTTTGCGTCGGAGTCAAATGCGAACCCAAATATGCCTGTGTCTCTCTCCTCGACCCAATTCTCTGCTACGCCTGGCGGCCTTGCACGGCTCCGACGCGGAAGCGGCGACGGCGGCGGCCTCCGCCTCGGCGAGCGGCAGTTCTCGGCCTTGCGCGCCGCTGACCGGAAGGGGAGAGGCTCGCGGATCCGGTCCGCCCCCAGCAGGGGCCGCCGCCACCGGTGAGCGCGCCCGGCCGGCTGCAGGCTGCCGCTGCAGCCCCAACGGCGCGAACACGCGGGCGCCTCCGGCCCCGCCGTCGCTGCTGCCGGCCTCCTGGCCGCCGGCGCGAGCGAGCCGGCCCTGCAGGCCGCACCGGCCGTCGCAACAAGCGGCGCGCGCACGGGCTGCCCTCCTGGTTGTCCGACGCCGCTGCCTAGTCCCCTGGCGCGGGCACCCTTGGCCCTGCCGCAGCTCCCTGGCCGCCGGCGAGTGTGTGCAGAGCGGTGCATGTAACACCTCGGGTGTTAGCCTTACATAACTTGACTTGCATAACATGAGCATGAGCATCAAGCATTCATAAACCATCATTTACAATTGAAACATTTGATCGAAACATATGAAACATTGCTTGTTATCTCGTGTTTCTTGGAACATATACATATGATTATGTGCAAATGAATGCAAGTGGGTAATGTTGGTCACTAAAACACCTTAGCTATACTTAGGTTAACAAAAGGAACCTTGTTCATGAAGGCCCCATTTCATGGTCAAGCACTTAAGTGATATTTCATGTGTTGACCTGGATAGCTCTATGAGTGACCACTGCATAAAATGATAGGATGACCTTGGGAATTTCTTAAACATGCTTAGGATATCATCATGAACAACTTTGGTATTTAAGGTTAGGGCTAGTTTGGTCATTTAGCCATGGTTTGAGTATGGATCATGATTTCAATGTGACATGTTTGACTAAAGTTGAACTAGGTGTTAGAGACCTTGCATGGAGGAGTTCACTAAAGCAAAGTTGTAGTGTTTGACATTAGGAACAACTTTTATTTTTGGGTCATCGCATGATTCAGCTCCTAACATGTTTGAAATTGGATCACAAGAATCATCAAAATCCTGATTTCAACACTTAACGAAATTGGCTAAGTCGTGGGTCACTGACCGACTGACGGGCTCACTTTGGAGATGATTTTTCTCAGTTTCGGTTGCGAATTAGCACGAGATCATTGAACAACATTTGTAGCTGGTACTTAAGTCTACGAAATTTATTCAGGAGGTTTGCACGAAGGAGCCATGGATTTGCAGATAAATCAACGAGAAAACACGCTGTCAGGCGTCCCGTTCGCGTCTGAACCAACTGAATCGACCGGCACAGTGGCCGACCGGCGTCAGAGCAGAGCCGCCGCGTGGAGTTCACGACGGCCGCGCGTCGCCAACGCTCTGTCCGCGCAGGCCACGACGCGCCTGGGCGCGCCTTCTTCACGCCAGCGTGCGCCCGCTCCATTTCCACTCGCCCACGCCAGCTCTCTCCCTCTCCAGCGCCCTCCCTTGCTCTCGCCGCAGAACCAGGCCACGCCGCCGAGCACAGCACCGCCTCCGCCGTCGCCTCGTGTGCGCTACGTCGCACCACCACCGCCTCCATCTCGCCCATAGCTGCGCCACACCTCCCTCCACCCCTCGTCTTGATTGCAGCGGCTGTCACGCTTCGGTGAGGACGTATTCACCGTTTCCTTTCTCACCAGAGTTCTCGGTCGCCATGGCCGCCTCCACGGCAAGCTGGCCATAGCTCGGCTCATCGGCGCTTTTCCTTCGATTTTGAGCGTTAGCGTTGGGTCAGGACGTGTATTAGCCGGTGCCAAGACGTTACCGTCGTTAGTGATCCCGCCGGCGTGGAACGCGACGACCCGCGCCGCCGCATTCTAACCCCTGCACCACCGCGCCGTGGTCAAGAGTCGTCGGAGCTTTATGTGGAGCTTTTGTTGTTGAAATAGAGTCGCTAGGTCACCGTGGTACCATTGCGCGCCTCGCCTGGCTTTCCCGTGGCCGGAGATGGCCAGCACAGCGTCGAGCAGCGCCGCCGTGCCGCCATCACCGACGACGAGCATGCTCCACCCACCCTCACCTGCCACCACCTAGGTCGTTTGACGCGCGCTACTCAGTAGATGGTGTCGTGAAGACCTCACCGCCGGCAACCTCGCCGTCGGCGAGCTCTGACCGCGCCAGCAGCGTACATCACCGCTGCCCTATTTTCATGTCACTGACGCATGGGGTCCCCTGACCAGCGGGTCCCACCGGTCAGCGACAGCAGTGTTGTAGGCTAGTTCAAATATTCCAGTTTTTGATTTGTTTTGTGAATTTTGTATCTTCAGTTTGGTAGCTCCTAAAATTGTGAAATAAATATGATTGTGTTGCTTAGGAAATGTAGTATTTAAGAAAAATATGTTTTTGGGTTCAACAGTAGAAATTTCTAGAGATTTAAATCAGGATTTGAAATGTGTTTTTGAATGCATTCAAATTTGTTTATTTTATATCTAGAGTTCTTGTGCTCCAAAAATTATGAAATTTTTGTGGTAAGCTAGTCTTAGCATATATGAGCTTGGATAAAAATTTGAAGACCGGTGCATGTGTAGATCTATAGTTATAGATTTTTCTTTTATAAATAGTTAATCCTTGCATGAATTTTTATAAATTAATTATGAGTCCAAAATTCATGAAATTTGTTGGAGGTGATACTAGTACCATATGGATGTTAGGAAAAATAAGAAATCTATTGCTTGACACTTTTCAATAGGATTTTCCATTTATGCTATTTTAAACCTTGCTTCCTTATTATTTTTGTATAGAATGTTCTACTTAGTAAAATGACATGAAATTTTTATAGTAGTCCTTTGATAGCATTAGTAAGGCTCTGTAAATTTTTGAGAATTTATTAAGCACATCTAATATATAATTATTATTTAACCTAGATATCTAAATAAAATAATAAAGGCAATTTAATAAATAGTTTGGGCTTCACCATTATATCATCTTAACTGTATTTGGTATGCTTACACTGTTGGTAGGTTCTAGTTTGTCAAATTTTGAATGATTACATAAAGTAGAAGTATTCTTACTTTATATTGCATGTTAAATCATTTCCGGACTGATTCTAGAGTGTGAGGAATTACATGTTGAAACTGATGTAGACTGTAAAAATGGTTAATAACAAAGTTGTAGAGAATTTGATAAGCTTTCCAGAAAGTCTAGGATCACTGTTTTTGGATTTGTAGAACTCCAGTTATGAGTGAAACAAGTAGCTACTGTATGGCATAGTCGATGCATTGTAAAAGTAGTTAAGTAGTAATCGAGAAGAGATATGCACCTACTCAAACAACGTGATGCACTTGTTAACATATATGCATTCGTGATACTCATACCATACTCATGCATCTAGGATCGGAGGAAGAGATCACGTTGCTGGAATTCAAAGAAGCAGAGGAAGGGAACCCGCAGGAGGATCCGCAAGCCACAGCTCCCGAAGGCGTGGAGCAGAACCCTGAAGAGCTTCCGGAGTGCCCTGACCATCGCCCTACTTCCTTTCTGCGAGGCAAGCCCCGGAGCATTATAAGTCTCCCAGTAATTTACAAATGTTTACTTACGTATTTATGATTGATGCATTAGGTTATAAGAGTTGAATGAAACCACTCGATGCATGTACATTCCTTGTCCAGATATTACACCTTTAACCGGTATAGGTCCAGGATCAAATATATATGCTTAGCCATGCTTAGACCAGTAGAAGTCGGGTGATGTCCTGTCACCTGCGAGATATAGGTGGATACCGGAGCACGGTTGGCTATATCTGCTATCGTGGAACAGAACCATGAGGTAAAAGTAAATTGAGACCGGACGGGAGGTCGATAGGGAAGCAACAAGGCATGGAGGTCTTGGGTGTGGACATATCCCCGTCCGTGTCGATTAAGGACCGTACCGTTGTTGGCGCTTCTGACAAGATTGAACGCATGCCTCTCACTTAGCTGGCCGGATAACTCGTTCCGACCGCGAAGCCGAGTAATTCAACTCAGGCCGGGAACCGTTCTGTTGTGCGCTCCTTCCGGGGAACGATCAGACTGAGCCCAAGGGCAGGTTTGGCCTGAGCATCCTGGCATCTGGTGTTCCAGATTGTGCGGCGCGGTACAGACCCGCGAAATATGTACCTGAGTTGTATCAAAGGTGACCTAAGGCTATCGTGGCTGGTAGACCTGGGTTTGTGTTAGGAATAAATTCCCAGCTGGTTGAAATCGATTCGAATCGCCGTCTCTCCCGGATAGTGAGAAACTTGGCTAGTCCCAACATCGTAGCAGCTATATTATGAAACATGATGGTTCAGATGAATATGGAATTACAATACCTGCTATGGTTACTATTGTATGCTTCTAAATGATATACCACATATTTGGCACAGGATAGTTGCTAATCTAGAAATGGATAGCTATAATTAACTTGATAAAGGAATCATAATTGTACAACGGGTAATTGCCTTTTACACAAAATGTTGTCAAGTTACGTCCACTTATATAGCCTTGCATGATCCTTGGAGTCATTTTATTTCTGGTTCATGACGGGTAAGTCTAGCTGAGTACCTTCTCGTACTCAGGGTTTATTTTCCCATTGTTGCAGATGGCACTGTGTATCATGGTTATTGCAAGAGTTGCTTCTATCCCGTTGTGGATGAGGAGTAAGCCTTGGGCAGGCTTCCTTAGTAATTCCTATCTTTGCTTTTGTGGACCGTGATCGGGTTTGGCACTGTATCAAACTATGTTGGAAACCTATCTTTGAACTTAATTGCTTCCGCTTTATTTATCAAACTCGGTTTGTAATAACTTTTTATTCGTACTCTGATGATGAAAAGTATCTGTGAACTTTATGTAATATGTGGCATGTATGTTGAATCCTATACGATCTTGGTTGTTGTAAATCGTTTATCGAGACCCGTCGTGGTACTCGACGGACTACCGGGTTTATATGGGTTTAAGTATAACAGTGCGATCGCTTGCGGATTGCCATTGTACTTGTATTCTTATAAATTGGTCGGGTCTACGACAGTGCAGGCACGGGCCCTGCAGGCCGTGGCTAGCCGCCGCTTTCCTCTTCCTTTTCTTGCTGCGATTTGGGTCGTCCGTTGGAGAATCTAAATTTTGGGTGAGGATCTTTTTCCCTGTGCACAACCTAAATCAGAGAATAGGTGTTGTGTTTGGGTTCTCATCATTGGAGATAGTCTAAGCTGCTACCAAAAAGCAGAAGCATTAACCAAAGGTGCGTTTAGCTGCAGAGCTCCCAGAGCTGCTGCTAAATCCAGTAGGGGCTGTGCTAAACAATTCTTAGAGAGAAATAATTCTTAATTGATTTTGTCAAGTGATTCTCTAAAATAAAATAAAAGATTGAGAGTTGGAAAAAGTGGCTTCTTTCGATTTTGTGAAGTGATTCTCCATCGTAATTTTGAGAGTTTATTTATGTTAAAGAATCAAAGAAAATCACTTTAGATCACAGAATCACTTGTTTCATAGAATTAGCTTCCATAGAGAATCAGAATTAAATGGAGCTCTACCCAGCAAGTCCTTAAATTCTCAGTAGAATCACTAAAATTATGGAAAAAGTCTACTTAACCCCCCACCTATTAACCATGGTCTACTTCACACCTCAAACTATGAAACCGTCTATTTTACCCCCTGAACTTTTCAAAACCGTCTATTTTACCCCTTCGAGCGGTTTTCGACGGTGGGTTTGCTACAGTATTGGTGGTTTTGCTATAGTGATGGTGGTTTTGTCTTTTTCTTTTTTATTTATTTCTGGTGAATCTTTAAAAAATCATAGTAAATCACAGAAAAATTATAAAATAGAAAATCTAATTTTGTTGGACTCCACATGAGTAGATCTACACAATGAACATATAATATGATATGCTTTAGTACAAATTTTTTGCTGTAGTTTTAGATTAATTGGAAAATCCAATTTTGTCTGTAATTAATTGGAACAATTCATAGCTGCAGCTTCTGTGGTCCAATTATGGTGAAATTTTTATGGTAGGCTAATTATTGTATGCTTGAACTATAGTAAAAATTCCGTACTCATTGGACCATGTATAACTTAGTTATAGATAAATTCTAATTAATTACAGACAAAATTAGATTTTCCAATTAATCTAAAGCTACAGCAAAACCTTTATACTAAAGCATACCACATTATATGTTAACTATGTAGATCTACTCATATGGAGTCCAACAAAATTGGATTTTCCATTTTATGATTTGCTATGATTTTTCAAAGATTCAGCGAAAATAAATAAAAAGGAAAAGGTAAAACATAGGTACTGTAGCAAAACCACTGTTACTGTAGCAAACCCGCCGTCGAAAACCGCCCGGGGGTAAAATTGACGGTTTTGAAAAGTTCAGGGGGTAAAATTGACGGTTTTATAGTTTGGGGGTGAAGTAGACCATGATTGAAAGGTGGGAGGGTTAAGTAGACTTTTTCCCTAAAATTATTGTCAAACGTCACAAAGATGAATATATTTTAGGTGAATTACTTCGAACCAATTTTTCATTTTTTTTATTAGTATAGAGAGCACCTAAAATCAGGTTTTGCCTCATTCTAGTTTTAGTTTCAAGAACCAACGAGCTAGGCAAACGGTTACACGAAGTGATTATGATTTAGTAGCTAAATATTTCTACAGAGAACGTGGAACTCAAACATTTGGAGAATCTGGATTCCTACTAAATGTGCTATAAATGGATGGAACCTAAAATTACTGTTTAAAGGAGAAGTTTTCGTGTAGTATAATTTTATTTGCACCTTTCACTCTACTTTTGGCTTTCAACTTTTTTAAATGAATGAAAATATAGAGATGTTTTATGGATATTTCAAAGCAGATAAAGAGAGAGTATGTATCGGGTTATGACCCCGGGGTGTCTCAAGACGCCGATTAGTTGACAGGCCACGCGGCCCACAACTCATCGGGCTAATAATGGCCCGAACGACCGAGGCCCAGCTAGGACGAGCACGCCAAGCCAACACCTAGGTCAGGGTCGGTCGCGACCCTTTCTCCTGCCTTAACCACACGGAAGGCGCTCGACCTCTCCCCCATCATGACTCCTAGGCAGGACGGGGAGAGATCGAGCGCGGCTCAATACGCATGCTCTGACAAGAGCAAGCACGCCGCACTGACCTCATAAGGACCGAGGGGACGGCAGTCACCACGGTCCGGTCAGACGTCATCCCTATGCCATGCTGCATCAATAAGACAACATCGCATAGCGGTGGCCACGGGTACGATGTCCATCGTCCAAATACGGACCAACGGGACACGTATACGATCCCACCCACTATAGGATGGGATCCATGACAAAGGTCTCACCTTCGAACGGGGGAACCACCTCTTTGTAACAAGCCCTGGCCCCAAACTCGATATAAGGGCAGCCAAGGCTCCTATCTTAGGACATCTTAACATTATTCATCCTCTACCATTCTATCCATAGCAGTAGGGCTCCTAGAGCTTCTCTTTGGGCTACCCCTCATCTAGCATAGGTTCTACCACCTCTTTCACCATTGTTTGCATCCCCCATTGTAAGAACTTTAGAGCATTCAAGCGAGGAACATGCACTCGATCTTCTTAGACTAGACATAGGGCTCTGGCCTGAACCAATATAAATCCTCGTGTCTATTGGATGCTACCATCGTCTTTCTAGAGCAGCATGACAATCGTATAAATTTACTAGTTTGGTTTATGAAACACCGACAGTTGGCGTGCCAGATAGGGGACAGTCGCGCACTCTCGATTATTGAGGAAGGAAGCGATGGCTCATCGCACCGCCGGTGGACTCGCTGGTGGAATGACCCACGGCGGTCGTATCCATCATGAAAACTACGGGTTCATCGGCGCCAAAGGGCCAGCACCCGCATCCGCCATCAGCCACAGTCCAGACCTCTACCTTAGAAATCTGAGTTCCATGGCCCGCGGCGGACACACTCCCGAAACTACCATCATATGTTGTCTTCTTTACATACTTTGAGTTACATTGAATTTGATGTTTTGTGTAACCTAGATTGTTTGGAAGAGAGTCTTTTTAAATATGCTGATTTGCCTTGGTTTTCTAAACACACATATCATGTTATTGGCAGATATAACAACAAGGGACAATATATGATACATCGAGTATACATTCGTAATAATATGAATTCTCCTTTTGTTGTACAAGATTATGATTGTTTAGAGGGCAGCCATAATAATACAAACATTTTCTCATGTTCCTTAAAGAAACAAGTTCACTTCCAAGAAGGAGAGCATTGTTGGTTGCTACCTATGTCTGCTCGACCATCTATTCCTGCATTGTCTTTGGTTAGTTCTAATCTTTTGCAGGATAGTGTTAACATACATCGTGTGCATTCGGATCATGGAGTCTACATGCTTGCTGAAATTTTTATGTGAGATGACATGCTAGAAACTTGGAAACATGGTCACGTTCCTTCTCACAATTATTTCAGTTTTCTTTGTCCTCGCAACCCCGTTCTCCTTTATGTTGTGCAGGATCAGTTTCAAGCACAATCGACGCCGAGGACAGCTTTTCATCAAGAAGGGGAGGATGATGAGGACATGACACCCATGCATATGACCATGTTTGGTGCATGGGATGGAGGGGAAGGAGGCCAGCAAGGGTGTCCAAGTCAAGAAGGAGGCCCGAGGCTAATTCGGTTTGAGTCCCCGAGGTGGAGGCCCAAAGCAACTCAAGTTCGAGTCTGTCTCGGAATCCAGGACCAGTCTGCCTTAAACTGGTCACCCAGGATGCATCTGGACTCCGTTTTCGATGATCCACATATGGATGGAAAGATAATTTGATAAGGAAGCTAATTCAAGTGGTTTCACATCAAAAGCTCTTCGGAATCAACGGGAATCGTCAAAACAAGTCAGCGTCCAGAATCTGTCAGGGTGCTGCGACACCTTCTTTTGGGCCGTTGAGCCTTGTAACGTGTTGGGACACCTTTAGGACATGAAGAGGGATCCTTGGATGTCCCTTAGGCTATATAATCAGTAGCCACCACCTACATTAGGTTTTGGGTTTTGTTTTAGATCAATCTGTCATTGAACAGTCGCCGTTATTGGTTTGCAAGACCCCAACTTCGAGTGCTTAATCATTCATCTGCAATTGTCACTTCAATTGAGTTGCGTTTTATCTTGTTCTTGCTTGTGTTCTTCGACTCGTAGCAGGGATTAGCCTTCTTGGCGAGGTCAACCAGATTGTGACGCGGTTGATAACCAGAGGAGACGTGGTGCTAAGGTTGCAGGGTTCGGGTCTTTGTGATCTGAAACCAGATCGGTGTGTCACTCTCCGAACAAATCGTTGTTTATCTTGAACCTGACGGAAGATCGGGACCCTCGTCCCCATTACCATGGCTCATGACAAACTCGCTAGAGGAATGGCCATGACCGGCTACATCCCTCTAGGGAACCACACGGTTAACCACACCAAAGGGTTGTCGCCTGCGTCCGCCCTTGGCCATGGCCCAGACCTCCACCTCAGGAATCTGGGTCCCACGGCCTATGGCGAGCGCACTCTTAGAACTACCTGCTGCATCCTAGAGTTTACCTACGTAGGGGGCCCAGGGCCCTCTCTCATCGCCATCCACGGTCAAGACTTCCACCCAAGGAGCCAGACAGTCATGGCTCACGTCGACCTCGCCCGAGGAATGGCCCACGGTGGCCACATCCTCTTAGGGAACCTTGAGATTGCCCAAACCAATGGGACAACGCTCGTCATCGGCTCCTACCCGATCTGGACCCGCCACGTGGTGGAACTGGGTCCTATAATAGAAACGCACCCCGAACAACGGCTTCGCTTGTGGAATCTTGTGAGCCAGGGCGCGCATGAGCAATGAAACCATCCATCGCCCCATGATATCATCGACAGTAACAGAGTTGCTAGCCGACACCACTCCATGAAGGGTCAAACCCAGAGTCAGGATCCGATCCTGTGCAGCGGGCAGACCATGCGATGCATCCCTGTGGGCCATCACACGTTGCACGGAGGCACGTGCCTCTGAGGAGGCAAGCTCCCTAAGCACACCATGCGTCGCGATGAGCGGATCAAATCATGCTGTAATCATAGCCAACCTCTATAGTGACAAGGCACACCAGCCCTCTGTAGAAAGGGGCAGTCGCAACCGAAGGGGGAGACACGGTGATGAAAGCATCGTCGCACCAGAAAAACCTAGGCACCAAGACATGTAGGTCCCCCCTAACCAAGAGCGACGACAGACAAGACACGGAGAAGACATCCTAGGAAGATCGTGAGCCCACCAAAGGCGTCGAAACAACAAAGGCGAGATTGAGGCAGCCCAAGAGGATGACCCGCTCTAGCCATGACCGCCTCAAGAAGCCGAGAAGCACCCTCGCCAGCTCATGGCTTAGGAACCATGATGGACTCTCTACAAGCGAGCGCTCGGGAGCTCTCCTCAGCGCGAGCAGCAACCGCGGGGCAAGTGTCTGCTCCCCAAACAAGCACAGGTGATATCAATCCTGTCCCTCTCTTTGTTATTTGAACACGTTCATATATGCACATAGACATGATGATAAACTCGACTGGTCAGCACATAGTGCTGGATGAAGCTAGGGACAGAAAGTCCATGTGTTTCATCTCAGAGACATTTCACCACCTGAACATCATGACCCACTCCGTAAGGGTGGACGCGATATCATGGCCTATGAAGGGAGCTTACATAGGGCCCCCATAGACACACTCTCACCACCCATGTCACGCGGCATTATAAGAGGTATAGCTCAGCGCGCGGCCCGTAGCAAGCTCTTGCACGAAGTAAAGCGATCAATTCACGAACCAAAACCATAGGCCTGATTGCTTTAGGCTAAAGTAAAAATAAACCAAAAACAGTGAAAGCCACATAACAGCGTGAGCGAATAGAAATAAAGACAATTAACAAACTCCACATACGAAAGATTTGCTTTCAATTTGGCCCGCCGATGAAGCACATGGGCTGATGGACTACAAACACTCGACGCCACTTAGAAAACCTAGCTACGCCCATGAAGGCCACCTTCGTCTTCATGATCGCCGCAGCAGCCTCCGCAGCGGCGACTAGATCACCTAGCAAAGCCAATTCCCCACTGGATTTTAGAGGCCGTGCCTTAGTGGTGGTTCCCCCTAGAGGGCCTCCGTGAGGGAGGGCCTCCCCCACCTCATGGTGGGACGTCGTGAACTGCTCCTCTAGCGCTGCTATACACAAAGTCCCATCAGAACCTAAGAGCAAGAACCCAGCGAACAAAAGCTAGGAATGAAAGAAGCCTCACCGTACGCCCGCACCCACGCGGTGGTAGCCACTGCCCATGCCTCGACGACCTCCTCTACCACTAGAAGGGCTGCCTGGAGGTAGTCCATGTGGACCTTCAGCTGGGTCACCTCATGGATAGAATTTCAGTGCTGTCAGCAAGCTTTGTCCCTTTCGAGCACATAGCTCCATATCCCCTATTGTCCGATGGAAAGGGATAAGGCATGGGGCTCGCCGGTCCCGGTGTCGGAATGGGCTGGGGATGGGGGCACCTAGGGTTCCCTTGGTCTCTGACACCATCGTCGGAGGAATAACCCTAAATATGCTCACGATTAGCTCGAACACCATCGAACTCGAATAACAACACAAAACCACTTACCCCTGCTCTTATAGAGAAAATGAGAGAAGCAACGGTGGCCTATCGACCTTAGAAGACTCCTCATGGGAACGTTTCTCGAGATCCATCACCAGAGGGAGAGTAGTAGCGGACACTGAGCAAAAATGGGGAAGATGGAAATGTGAGAGGTGGGAGAATGAGGGTTCCCACAATGCGCCTTCCCAGTGGACTTATAGCCGCAAGGATAACCTCGGCAGAGCAAAATAGGCACATAACCATTACTAACCACTTTGGTAATCCCATAGAATAGGAGCAATGACTGGACGAAAGGCAGGGCGGCGTTCTCCCCCACGATGACCCAGACTAGGTATGCCCTGCTCATGTTCACTTCTTTGTATTGCTTCAATTCACGCACCTTCATTCAAAGGGTGCCCCACAGCCAGCGAGTAGACATTGTCCATGCCATGTGATCTGGGAGGTCGCATGCCCCCAAATCCACACGCAAAGGCTACCCGCTGTGAACATGACCCCACATCATGCATAGGAAACCCACACTTGGGCTGGCCCTTAGACGGGCTCGAGGCCAAAAGAGGGATAGGGGCAGAGAGAGATGGGCCCCCATGGCTCAAATCGGTGGTACGGAGCCACATGACCATCTCTCTCTATGTTCGAGTCATCCGCTTTGAAGTCACCCGGGTTGACCCCCTCTAGAGGGAAGGCATCTTGCCCTCTAGCCACTGAGGAGGCGGTTGGGGACCAACGGGATTGATGGTCGATGATTTATGGGACGTCTCATGTGAGGCACAGTCGAACTCCATGTCAATTGGGGAGGATATCGGGTCCCACTCGAATTACCCATCGACCCCGCTGAGGCGCACCGCTCCCACCACGTGGTTACGGTGGACAAGCCTCTCCCCATGTGGGATGAAAACTAAACCCCACTCGTAATAAGGTGGCATGACCCTCTAGCTCACAGACACTCGGGAGGAGAGGTCCAAGGTTGCTCGATGACCTTGTCACCCTGCATGGCGATAGGCCGATGACTCACCCAAAGCCTATGACCTCTAGCTCACAGATACTCAAGAGGAGAGGTCTAAGGTCACTTGATGACCTTGTCACCCTACGTGGCGAGAGGCCTATGACTCACCCAAAGCATGTGACCTCCAGCTCACAGACACTCGGGAGGAGAGGTCCAAGGTCACTCGATGACCTCATCGCCCTACGCGGCAAGAGGCTGATGACTCACCCAAAGCCTACGACCTCTAGCTCATAGACACTCGGAGGAGAGGTCCAAGGTCGCTCGACAACCTCATCGCCCTACGCGGCAAGAGGCCGATGACTCACCCAAAGCCTGTGACCTCCAGCTCGCAGACACTCGGGAGGAGAGGTCCAAGGTTGCTCAACAACCTCATTGCCCTACGTGGTGAGAGGGTGATGACTCACTCGAAGCCTACAACCCCCAACTCATAGACACTCGAGAGGAGAGGTTCGAGGTCGCTCAACAACCTCATCACCCTGCGTGGCGAGAGGCCAATGACTCACCCAAAGCCTGCAAAACTCTGACTTGCAAATACCCTAGGAGAAAGGCCTAAGGCCACGATCCACACATGAGAAAAAGCGAATGCCTAGTCAAACGCAACCTAGGAGCTCAGGCAGAGAAGCCCAAAGCTGCCCAGCAACCTCTCACGATGAGAGAACGATGGCCCACGTGGGAAACCATTAGTCAACAAGCCTGAATCTAGCCAAAATGGCTCGGGGGCTCATCACTTCTTTGAGCCCCAAACAACTCCGGAAGGAGGATTCCCTGAGCTTTTATTCATATCCTATATGATTACAAAGCGATGTGCGAGCGATCTGCACAACAAGGAATGAAAAAACTGATACCACCACACCCTAGTGGTGGTATCACTAAAAGGCTTGTGGGGAACAACGCTACAGGGGAAGCGAGACGAAGGAAAAAAAGAACTCGCAGACCCCCTGTAGTGTTGCAACCCTAGGAATGAGGTGCGAGGACAAAGAGAGTGGCAGGACTACCTAGCTCCAACAAGAATCTTAGCGACCAGCCCGGTGCCAAGATGGAGCAAAAGGGAGGCCAAAGTGTAGCCATGTCACAAAGGCTGCATTGCCTCCTACACGGTGGTCACGCCCTTCTTCACTCCTCTGCCCATAAGATTCCTTCTAGCATCGATTGCCAGAATGGATGACAGTCGCCTCCGGCCACCGCAAACTACCCCCAGTGCGTCACATGCTCAAAAACCACATGGTCCTCTCCAAAACCTTCCCCTCTTTGAAACTCAATCTCCCAAAGAAGCCAGGGGTGGTTGAAGCGGAAAAAGAGCCTTTTATAAAGACTAAGGGAAGACTGAGCAGCATATGACCCCCTTGCCACATGGCGAGCCCAGGGAGGTCTCGCCCCACACCAGATGCCCACGAGAGGTTAGAAAAATTAAGATCTTTCCAAAGGCACGAACAACATAGCGTCGATGAGAACGCTCGGCCCTGCCTAGATCACAAACCCTAGTACACAACCCACTAACGCGACAAGGCATGACAATCCTATACCACGATGATAGGATGTCCTAACAAGACAAATCATAATGGCCACCCACTACATTCAATGCGTCAGCCCACAAGGGGTTGAGCAACAAAGCTCGAGTGGGCCACGACCATGAGCCCATGTTCCATACAAGCACGCACATCAGCGCTTTCATGATCACTTCATGATTGCAAAAATGCTCGGGGGCTACTATCGGGGTTATGACCTCAGGGTGTCTCAAGGCGCTGATTAGTTGGCAGGCCACGTGACCCGCAACTCATTGGGTGAAAATCATGATGATGGTGATGGCATGGTTATGATCAAATGCTTAGGCTTGGAAAAGGAGAAAGAGAAAAACAAAAAGCTCAAGGCAAAGGTGAAACTTGATAGGAGCTTTTTCATTTTTGTTGGTCAAGACACTTAGTGAGTGTGTTCACATTTAGGATCGATAGCTGTACTATTAAGAGGGGTGAAACTCATATCGAAATGTGGTTATTAAAGTGCCACTAGATGCTCTAACTCATTGCATATGTATTTAGGATCTAGTGGAGTGCTAACACCCATGAAAACATTTGTGAAAATTTGCTAACACCTGTGCACAAGGTGATACAATTGGTGGTTGGCACATTTGAGCAAGGGTAGAGAAGATAGAGTTGAAAAGGAGTTGAACGCGCTGGTCACGGGGTGACCGGACACGTCCAACATGAGTAGCGGACATGTCCGGTACTATCTCAGGTGGCAGTGTACCTGATGTGACCGGACGCATCCGATATCGATACCGGACGTGTCTGGTATTCTGGCCATGCATGGGCAGAGTTGTCGAGGTGACCGAACTCTGGCTCAGTGGAGTGACCGAACACTGACGAGTTACTGTTCAGCGTCAGGTCAAGTGATATACCTTAAAGCAGGATTGCAGATAGCGGACACTGCGATCGAGCGTGTCCGGTCGCCATGCATCCGGTGTGAACCAGCAAGTCTCGGGTTTTCAGCGCAATAATTAATCGGACGCTAGGAGTGTTCGGTCCGGTCGGCCAGAGTGGCTCTGGGAGCTCTCTGGACTCGACCGGACGCTACGTCTCCTGCGTCTGGTCATTTTCTAATAAGGTGTCCGATCACTAGTTTTATTGTGCGTAGAGATAGCCGTTGGGCGCGAATGGCTAAACAACTTGAATAGGACACATGGCGGTCAGGCTACGATCAGACATGTCTGGTCACCACACCGGACACGTCTAGTGCACACGGTCGGCGCATCCGGTCGTTCCGCAGTCAGCCTAATAATTGAGCCAACGGCTCTATTGTTTGGGGTGTCTATAAATATCGTTTGGCCAGCTCTAGCTCACTCTCTTGGCTATTTTACATTGACATAGCAACCTTGTGAGCTTAGCCAAAGCCCTCCCACTCATCTCCATCATTGATTCATCATCTTTGTGAGATTGGGAGAGAATCCAAGTGCATTGCTTGAGTGTTTGCATCTAGAGGCACTTGATCTTCGTGTTTCACTGTAGGATTCACTTGTTACTCTTGGTGGTTGTCACCACCTAGATGGCTTGGAGCAGCGAGGATCGTCGAGCAGAGGTTGATGATTGTCTCCGGCTCCGATCATGGTGATTGTGAGGGGTTCTTGACCTTTTCCTGGTGGAGAGCCAAAAGGTACTCTAGTAAATAGCTCATGGCTTTTGTGATCCTCATCTTGTGTTGGTTGTGTGGCACCCTATAGAGGGTTTGGCATATGATGCCAATTAGCGTGTGAACCTCCAAGTTAGTGAATCGCTACAATGGAGACTAGCTTGCCGGCAAGCAAGTGAATCTCGGAGGAAAAATCATTGTCTCCTTGGTATTCACTCATTAGTCACTTGCCACGGCGGTATACCTCTCTCTACCACTCTCTTGTATTTCATTATACATTCACTTGGATTGAGCTAGTGGTAGTTAAGACTAGATAGTGTATCATTTAATTGTATTACTATCACTAGGTTGATCACCTAGGTGTGTATTAGTGACATAGCTTGGTTGTGATATACTAGAGATCATTGAAAATAGAATTGGGTAGGTGGCTTGCAAACACAAGTATAATGCTAACGCAAAATTCGCTTCGCTATCTTATTGACTAATCATTTGTCTTAGTGTTGTTGTAGAAATTTTTAATAGGCTATGCACCCCCCCTCTAGCCATTAGGACCTTACAAGTGGTATTGGAGTCGTGGTCACCATGATTTGAGGCTTAACAACCTTCGGTGTAAAAATGGCTCAAATCAACAACACCAAGAAGCCACCCCAATTTGATAGCTCAAACTATCACTATTGGAAGGCTAAGATGACAACATATATCAAGTCAATCAATAGAAAACTTTGGAAGGTGGTGGAGACCAAGATTGAGATAGAGGATCTGGAGAACCCCACCACCGCTGAAGAAGTGCTTCTCCAAAACAATGACATTGCTCTTAGTGCCATCCATGATGCTATTGATGAGAGAATATTTGAGCAAATCAAGAACATTGAGAGAGCTCATGAGGCATGGAAGAAGTTAGAGGAATCATTTGAGGGCACTCAAGCCATGAAGGGTGCAAAGGCATACATTCACAAGGAGAAGTTTGTGAGCTTCAAGATAAAGGAGGATGAGAGTGTGCCGAAGATGTTTCATAGGCTTCAAGTGCTTGTCAATGATCTCAAAGCACTTGGAGAAGAGGTGAAGGACAAGGACTTCTCCCACAAGTTCTTGAGATGCTTAATTCAAGATTTGGCACATTGGTCACACTATTCTAGTGAGGAGTGGTTTGGACACCATGACACCAAACCAAGTGTTGGGAAATATAATGACCGATGATACATATAGAGATGATGATGAGAAGGAAGAAAAGAAGGAGAAGAAAGATGAGAAGAAGGATGAGAAGAAGAAGAGTGTGGCATTCAAGGCCACATCATCAAAGGGTAAGGCAAAGCAATAATCATCAAGTGAAGATGAAGACTTGAGCTTTGATGAGATGGATGATAAGAAGATGGCTCTCTTTGTCAAAAGATTTGGCAAGTTCATGATGAAGAAGGGTTACCATGCTGGAAGAAAGAAGTCTTCATCCAAGAACAAGGAAGAATCAAGAAGGTGCTTTAATTGCGGAAGCAAAGATCATCTTGTTGCTCAATGCCCATACAATAGTGATAATGATGACAACAAGAAGAACAAGAAGAAGGACAAGAAGGAAAAGAAAGAGAAGGAGGACAAGATGATCTTCAAGAAGAAGAAAAATGGTGGTTCATATGTGGTCACTTGGGATAGTGATGCTTCCTCAAGTGATGATGATGATGATAGTGATGATGAAAAGACCACCAAGAAGAAGGCACTTGCAAGTATTGTTATCAATAAGAAGCCTTCTCTTCGACACTCTATCATGCTTCATGGCTAAGGCCACTAAGGTACAAATTTTTGATGATGGAAGTGATGAGGAACATGATAATGAAAATAAAAATGAAAGTGATAGTGATGATGATGAACCAACTAAGGATAAACTACTTGACATGCTAGATGATGCTAAAGAATGCTTTGACATTAAGAGAAGGGAATGCAAAAGCTTGCATAAGGAACTAAAAGCCCTTAAGCAAGCCTTTGATGAGCTAAATGCATCTCATGAGAGGCTAGAGGAAGCCCATGAGAAGCTTGGCAAGGCTCACAAGAAGCCTAAAAAAGCTCATTCCTCTTTGCTTGATGAGCAAAATAAGAAGAAGCATGTTGAGACATGTCATGTAGGCTTAACTTGTGACTTAATTGATGAATCATTCTAT
The DNA here is from genome assembly GCF_019320115.1 of Miscanthus floridulus. Classification (NCBI taxonomy): domain Eukaryota; kingdom Viridiplantae; phylum Streptophyta; class Magnoliopsida; order Poales; family Poaceae; genus Miscanthus; species Miscanthus floridulus. Next base: position 29,032,384 of record NC_089581.1, on the reverse strand, counting down.
AAGCCTATGATTATTGCTCCCACTAACCCTTCTTGTAGCATTTCTACTTCCACCTCATCGAGTAGTGATGGTTTCACATGTGATGCCTTACTAATAGTTGAGAATGAGACCCTCAAGAAGGAGGTCAATGAGCTCACTCATACCTTGGCTAAGGCCTATGGTGGTGAGGACCGCTTGCTTATGTGCTTGGGTAACCAAAGAGCTTCTCTCTACAAAGAGGGATTGGGCTATACCCCTAAGAAAGGCAAGGCGGCCTTTGCTCCACACAAGACTAGTTTTATGAAGAACAATGGTCGGTTTTGCACTAGTTGCAAGCAAGTTGGTCATAAAGAGCATGAGTGCAAGAACAAGAGCAAAAATGCTAATGTATCCTCAATTAAGATTAATTCTTTCTATGTGCTTACTAAGGGTAAAAATGGCGTGAAAGCTAAGTTCATTGGTACACCATGGATGGGCTTAAAGAAGAAAGTCATTTGGGTGCCAAAGAGCTTGGTCACTAACCTTCAAGGACCCAAGCAAGTTTGGGTACCTAAAAAGAATTGATCTTCTTTTGTAGGTCAATTACAAAGTCAGAGGAAGGCATTGGGTTCTTGATAGTGAGTGCACTCAACACATGACTGGTGATGCAAGAATGTTCAACTCAACCAAGACTAATAGCAATGATGGTTATGATAGTATCACATTTAGTGACAATGGCAAAGGCAAGGTCAAAGGGCTTGGTAAGATTGCAATATCCAATGACATGAATATATCCAATGTGTTGCTAGAAGAGAGCTTGAACTTCACTTTGCTATCCGTGCCTCAATTGTGTGATCTTGGATTCAAATGCATATTTGGGGTAGATGATGTAGAGATCATAAGTGTAGATGGCTCTAACTTGATCTTCAAGGGCTTTAGATATGAGAATCTATACTTGGTTGATTTCAATGCTAGTTAAGCTCAATTATCTACATGTTTGTTCACTAAGTCTAGCATGGGTTGGTTATGGCATAGAAGGCTTGGTCATGTTGGAATGAAACAATTGAATAGATTGGTTAAGCATGACTTGGTTAGAGGCTTGAAAGATGTTGTGTTTGATAAGGATAAGTTTTGCAGTTCTTGTCAAGCCAGCAAACAAATTGGAAACACCCATCCTAAGAAAAGTATGATGAACACTAGTAAATCATTTGAGTTATTGCACATGGATTTGTTTGGGCCAACTCAATACACTAGCATTGGTGGAAACAAATATGGCTTTGTGATAGTGGATGATTATACTAGATACACTTGGGTATTCTTTCTAGTGGACAAAAGTGATGTGCTTGCAACATTCCAATCATTTGTCAAGGGCATTCACAATGAGTTTGAAACAACCATCAAGAAAGTTAGAAGTGACAATGGTAGTGAGTTCAAAAATACTAGAATTGATGAGTTGTGTGATAAATTTGGAATTAGACATCAATTCTCGGCCAAGCACACTCCACAATCAAATGGCCTTGTTGAGGGGAATAATAGAATACTCATTGATATGGCAAGGTCTATGCTTAGTGAGTACAATGTGAATCAATTTTTTTGGGCCAAAGCTATCAACACGGCTTGCTATTGTAGCAACCGCCTCTATTGTCACCCATTGAAAGAAAAGACACCATATGAGCTCTTGAATTGTAGAAAGCCCAATATTGCATATTTCCGGGTCTTTGGTTGCAAATGCTATATCTTGAAGAAAGGCACTAGATTAGGTAAGTTCGACAAGAAATATGATAAAGGATTCCTACTTGGATACTCAACTACTAGCAAAGCATATAGAGTTTGGACTTTGGATAGTGGTACTCTTGAGGAAGTTCATGATGTTGAATTTGATGAAACCAAGGGTTCACAAGAAGAGAATGAGAATTTGGATGATGTTAAAGGCATTCAACTTTCAAATGCCATGAAGAACATGGATGTTGGTGAATTGAGGCCTAGGCAAGTGAATAATGATGAAGATGATCAAGTGAAAGTGCTCTCTGACTCAAATGTGCAAGATGATACAAATCAAGCTAGTACAAGTGGCTCTTATGATAATGAATAAGATCAAGTGGCTAGTACATCATCTCAACCCAACGATCAAGCAAGTGCAAGCAATCAAGTTCCAATCCTCCAACCAACAAATATTGCAAGGGATCATCCATTGGACACTATCATTGGTGATATTTTAAGAGGTGTGCAAACTAGATCAATATTAGCTTCATTTTATGAGCACTTCTCATTTGTGTCATCCATTAAACCAAAGAAGATAGATGAAGCATTGAAGGACGTTGATTGGGTGAATGCTATGCATGAAGAATTGAATAACTTCACAAGAAATCAAGTATGAAAATTGGTAGAGAGACCAAAGGGACACAATATGATTGGAACCAAATAGGTCTTTAGAAACAAGCAAGATAAAGATGGGATAGCAGTAAGGAACAAAGCAAGATTGGTAGCACAAGGATATATATACAAGTTGAAGGTCTTAACTTTGGAGAAACATATGCCTCAGTTGCTAGACTGAAAGCAATTAGAATCTTATTAGCCTATGCTTGTGCCCACAACATCAAGCTCTATCAAATGGATGTTAAGAGTGCATTTCTCAATGGTTACATCAATGAAGAAGTAAATGTTGAGCAACCTCTTAGTTTTAAAGATGACAAGAAGCCCGACCATGTGTACAAGTTGAAGAAGGCATTATATGGCTTGAAGCAAGCACCTAGAGCATGGTATGAGAGATTGAGAGACTTCCTACTCTCTAAAGGGTTCATGATGGAAAAGGTTGACACCACTCTTTTCATCAAAAAGATTGACAAAGACTTATTTGTGTTGTAAATCTATATTGATGACATCATATTTGGATCAACCAATCAAGACTTTTGTGAAGATTTTGGAAAGATGACCTAATGAGTTTGAAATGTCTATGATTAGAGAGTTAAGTTACTTCCTTGGTCTTTAAATCAAGCAATTGAAGAATGGTACATTTGTGAGCTAAGGCAAGTACATCAAAGACATGCTCAAGAAGTTTGGCATGAGTGATAGCAAAGCCATTCGCACACCAATGGGGACAAATGGCAACTTGGATAGTGAAGCAAGTGGAAATATGGTGGATCAAAAATTGTATTGGTCTATGATTGGAAGCCTACTCTATGTGACCGCATCAAGGCCAGATGTCATGTTTAGTGTATGCATGTGTGCAAGATTTCAAGCCTCACCAAGAGAAAGTCATTTGAAGGCTACAAAGAGAATATTGAGGTACTTGAAGCATACACAAAATATTGGTTTGTGGTATCCCAAAGGAGTAAAGTTTGAGCTAGTTGGTTACTCCAACTCGGATTATGCGAGATGCAAGGTTGAAAGGAAGAGCACCTCGGGCACATGTCAATTGTTGGGAAGATCACTTGTTTCATGGTCATCAAAGAAGCAAAATAGTGTTGCATTATCAACCACCGAAGCCAAATACATATCCACCGGTAGTTGTTGTGCACAAATACTTTGGATGAAGGCCACCTTGAATGACATTGGAATCAAGTTCAAGAAAGTGCCATTGCTATGTGACAATGAAAGTGCAATCAAGTTAACTAACAATCCTGTTCAACATGCTAGAACAAAGCACATTGATGTCCGCCACCATTTCATAAGAGATCACCAACAAAAAGGGGACATTTGCATTGAAAGTGTAGGCACTGAAGATCAACTTATCGATATATTCACTAAGCCATTAGATGAGAAAAGGTTTAGCAAGCTAAGGAATGAGTTGAACATATTGGATTTTTCAAATATGTGTTGATGCTCCTCCCCACTTATATGACATGCCTCTCCTTCGAGCAATCCAAGGTAAAAGTTGATAGACATGGCATACATTCTTATTAAGGACATGTTTAGTGCATCTAGTCATCTTTCACATTTGATAGGCTCATTCATGAAAATCAAATAATTTTGATGTTTGTATGGTACCACTATTGCTTCTATGCTTAAGTTGGTCTAGTGGTAGCATATGACATGTTTGTGGGCTTGTAAACCTAGTGTTTGATCTAGAAAATAAGCTATAAGTGTTTAACTCAACCTGGTACAAGACAACCCTTGTTTAGAGGTGTGAAGAATCTTGTCCTTGGATGTGGGGGATAAGACCCTCGGTATCCATAATACAAGACATGGGCCGCACCATCAGAGGTGGCCCAACCTGTAAGATCAAGGCGTGCACGGCACTGGTCGACGTGCACCACAAGATATTGTATAGTACCAAATATGATACTTTTCTTGTAACCCTACCCCTCTAGAGCATATAAGGAGGGGCAGGGGTCTCCTAGATGATATATCGAATCTGATACACAATCAATACAATACACCAAAGACACAGGACGTAGGGTATTACGTCAATCAAATGACCCGAATCTGTCTAAATCACTGTCTATGTGCCTTGTGTCACCATCCGGTTCCCGATCACACACACCTCCACCGACAAATCTACCATCGTAGGATACCCCTCGGTGGACTGTCGAGCATCTTTTGTCGACAGTTGGCGCGCCAGGTAGGGGGTGTGCGTGCTGATCCATGACAAACCAGATGGCGTAGCTCAAGACCAACGTCATTTGCGGCAACTCATCTCACTGCAATGGCCTCCTTCAACAACATCTACGATGAATCGGTGGCAGTGTTCAACATCGTGCGTGGCATCTATCATCAAATCCATCTACAAGTCAGAGCTTGACTGGTGGTCAACGAATTCATCGCATGATTGCACATGTGGGAATCGATCAGTTCAACATGGTCTGACTCATGCATCTAGGCAGAATAATTATCACCGAGTTGCAGACGCTACCGCTTGATCGTTGCTACTGCCTCAAAGCTGAGTCAGTTTCCTTCTTCGAGTTCATTTTGGAGCAAGAGAAAATCAATCTACAAAGGCTGCTGACTATTGTGTTGTCAGACTGAGTACTAACATTGGCACCATGTACGATCGTGTACATGCGCTATGACAACAAGCTAGCAAGGAGGCATGCAAGCTGATGGAGATTACACATACGTGATTCCAAGCCCATAGCAAGCAAGCGAGGCCAAGGTGTTTGTGCATATACATGCACGTATAGACCAAGATATACACATTAGATCGGTTGCTGCTCATCTACATATTCAACACAAAACCAAAACGAGAGCTGCCCGAGTCACCAACCACTAATATAAGGACAACATCACCCGAACTACTTACTCTGACCACCTGCTGCATCGCAATGATGATCGCCATGAAGAATGGTGCCGTGATAACCGCGACCGCCGCCATGACGATAGTTTGGAAAGCTCGAGCGCCGGGCAACTTCATCAACGCCAACCAGATAACGTCATACGCTACCAACCAGACATTCTGTCTAAAGCTAAGTCACGCTTTAATATTTTTCTAAATATTCTCCAATCTTCATATATCGCCATAATATTTCTTCGAGCTATTTTCTCCATGTTTGCTCTCCAAATGATTTTCTTTCATGTATGCCATCTTAAAGATGACATACAGCTAAGTCTAAGGTGAATCCCTGAATAGTCATGTTGATGCTCGGATGTCCCTAGAGATGGCCCTGTCTCTGGCTTCTCCCTACATGTGCACAAGCGTCTGCCCTCTGCGTTATGGGTGGTCGGCAGCGGCTTCTTAGCGACGCTTTGTTCTTCCTACATGCACACGGGCTTCATGCTTCGTGTTATGGTTAACAGGCTAACTAGGGCTGGAGACTCAGCTACACACTAACTGGTTGGGTGGTTTGTATTAAATATAAATACATCTTTAGAATAACACTAAGTGTTCACACCAACTGATCGCTGAGCTGCATACGCTATTTCATCACCATTGCTAATTTTTCTCTGGAGTTCATATATTTTTACATCATGTACTACCTGTTCTACATATTTGTATTGCAGGGTCATCGTCTAGGTGATCGGACCACCTGGTGCTCGGACTTCTCCACTGATCAACTGGTCAAACCGCTAGGTTCATGGACTTCATCGTCGACCAGTTGATCAAACTGTTCGTTGATCGCTTCTATTCAATGCTCACTTCACCGCTGACCAGTTGACTGGACTGTTCATTGCTCGTGCTTCATCATCAGCTATGCTGGGGGCTTACCAGCTTCATCAGGGACTCCTCGGTGCTCGGACATTGCCAGCTACACCGGGGACTCCTCGGTGCTCAGACATCGCCAGCTACGCTAGGGACTCCTCGGTGCTCGAACATCGCCAGCTACGCCAGGGACTCCTCGATGCTCGGACATCGCCAGCTACACTGGGGACTCCTCAGTGCTCGGACATCGCCAGCTACGTCGGGGACTCCTCGGTGCTCGAACATTGCTAGCTATGCTAGGGACTCCTTAGTGTTCGGATTCTTTGTGCAAGCATCGCCAGCTAAGCTGAGGACTCCCTTGGTGGTCGAGTCTTGCTACGTCTCATCGATGTGCTATCAAGCTGCTCCATGTTGTTCGGATCAAGGTGTTGATCTTGGGCAGCATGTCTGGGGTCTTGATATGCGCAAGTCAGATGACGTCGGCAAGCTTTCAGACTTCTTTTCTTTGACCCTGCTACAAGGTTCATTCTTCATCTTCCAGCAGGCTCGAGGACTAAGTGGCTATACTTCACCTAGAGGTGAATGTAGTGCTTATTTCTTGATTTACCCTCCTTATTGATGGAGTCTAAGTGGCTACACTTCTCCTAAGTGGAAGAATTTTCAAATTTTATCTTGAACCCCTTACATCCTTCTAGCAAGCCTTACTTGGATAAGTCCGAGGTCTCCTAACCAGTTAAACTGGTCAGCATTGACTTTCACCATCCAAATCACCAGTTAAACTGGTCGGCTTCGACCTTCACCGCCTAGGTCACCAGTTAAACTGGTCAGTTTCGACTTCCACTGCTCGGATCACCAGTTAAACTGATTGGCTTCATGTCAAAGTGCTCGGACTTGTTCAAGATAGCGTTGCTCAAAGGATACAAGGTGCTCGAGGACTAGCTATGGGGAATATGACCCCCGGTATCCATAAGACAAGACATGGGCCGCACCATCAGAGGTGGCCTAGCCCACAAGATCAAGGCATGCACAGCACTGGTCGACGTGCACCGCAAGATATTGTATAGTACCAAATAGGATACTTTCCTTGTAACCCTACCCCTCCAGAGCATATAAGGAGGGCAGGGGCCCCCTAGACGATATATCGAATCTGATACACAATCAATACAATACACCAAAGACACAGGACGTAGGGTATTACGTTGATCAGACGGCTCGAAACCTGTCTAAATCGCTGTCTCTGCGCCTTGTGTCACCATCCGGTTCCTGATCACGCGCACCTCCACCGACAAATCTACCATCGCGGGATACCCCTCGGTGGACTGCCGAGCATCTTTTGTCGACATTGGATTAAACCGAGTTAACTATCTTTGACAAGTATTCTAGATTGAACCAAATTTGGGAAAATAATCCTCACCCCATTGATTGACATTGATAATCTCAACATATCTACATTTTGAACCTTTATGGTCATTGATGACAAAGGGGGAGTGATAGTGTACAAAGATAGTGAAAAGACAACAAAGGGGGGAAAGAAACAAAGATATAAGTGATAGGGGAAAAACTTGACATAGGGGAAGAGATATGACAAAGGAAGGGGATCAATTAAAATCTTAAGCACACTAGTAGGGGGAGCAAGCTCATAAACTTGTATGGTGCATTTGAATGTGCATTTCATATATTTGCTTGCATGGCACAAGATTTTAAATTTCAATATCCATGCTTGTGTGGTGTATGCTAGTTGTAGATTTGAATGATGAAATGAAAAACTAGCATGCATAGGTTAAATAACTAGACTCATGCTCACATTATGAAAACTAGACCCTTGCTTCTAATGTTGATCTTACGGGGTATTCTAGTTTTTGTGTATGTATAGTTACTCATGGTGCTAAAGATGGTATATTGGTGCACTCCGATTGGTATCACGCTTCAAAGATCCATCTTTTATACCTTAGCATTATTTGGTAGACATTGTCTCCTATATTTCCTATCTAAGCATATGTGCAAGCTACAATCCAAACTCTTAGCACATATGTAGGGGGAGCAATTGCTACCATTTAGGGTTCATGAAACTTGTCCATATCCTTTTAGACATGGTGAATATGCTTGGGCAAGCAACATGGATTCAAATAAATTTCAATTCATATCTTTGTGAAAAGGTTGTCATCAATTACCAAAAAGGGGGAGATTGAAAGCTCTAGTTTGGTTTTGGTGAATTGATGAAACCCTAAGTGCTAACCTAGTTTATCAAAGTGATTATGAGATAGGTAGCACTACTCCAAGTGATGAAGTAATGGTGAAAACCATGATGATGGTGATGGCATGGTTATGATCAAATGCTTAGACTTGGAAAAGGAGAAAGAGAAAAACAAAAAGCTCAAGGCAAAGGTGAAACTTGATAGGAGCTTTTTTGTTTTTGGTGGTCGAGACACTTAGTGAGTGTGATCACATTTAGGATCGATAGCCGTACTATTAAGAGGGGTGAAACTCGTATCGAAATGCGGTTATCAAAGTGCCACTAGATGCTCTAACTCATTGCATATGTATTTAGAATCTAGTGGAGTGCTAACATCCGTGAAAACATTTGTGAAAATTTGCTAACACATGTGATACACTTGGTGGTTGGCACATTTGAGCAAGGGTAGAGAAGATAGAGTTGAAAAGGAGTTGAACGCGCTGGTCACGGGGTGACCGGACGCGTCCGGTACTGTCTCAGGTGGCAGTGTACCTGACGTGACCGGATGCGTCCGATATCAATACCGGACGCGTCCGGTATTCTGGCTAGGCATGGGTAGAGTTACCGAGGTGACCGGACTCTAGCTCAGTGGAGTGATCGGACGCTGACGAGTTACTGTTCAGCATCAGGTCAAGTGATATACCCCGAAGCAGGATTGTAGATAGCGACTGGACGTAGCAACCGGACGTGTCTGGTAGCCACACTGGACGTGTCCGGTGTGAACCAGCAAGTCTTGGGTTTTCAACGCAATAATTGATCGAACGCTGGGAGCGTCCGGTTCGGTCGGCCTAGAGCGACTCTGGGAGCTCTCTGGACTCGACCGGATGTTGTGTCTCCTATGTCTGGTCGTTTTCTAACAGCGCGTCCGATCACTAGTTTTACTGTGCGCAGAGATAGCTGTTGGGCGTGAATGGCTAAACAACTTGAATGGGACACGTGGAGGTCAGGCTGTGACCATATGCAGCGACCAGACATGTCCGATCACCACACCGAACGGGTCCGGTGCACACGACCGGCGCGTTCGGTCGTCCCGTAGTCAGCCCAATAATTGAGCCAACGGCTCTATTGTTTGGGGATATCTATAAATATCATTTGGCCGGCTCTAGCTCACTCTCTTGGCTATTTTACATTGACATAGCAACCTTGTGAGTTTAGCCAAAGCCCTGTCACTCATCTCCATCACTGATTCATCATCTTTGTGAGATTGGGAGAGAATCCAAGTGCATTGCTTGAGTGTTTGCATCTAGAGGCACTTGGTGTTCGTGTTTCGCTGCGGGATTCGCTTGTTACTCTTGGTGGTTGCCGCCACCTAGATGGCTTGGAGTAGTGAGGATCGTCGAGCGGAGGTTGGTGATTGTCTCTGGCTCCGATCATGGTGATTGTGAGGGGGTTTTGACATTTCCCCGGTGGAGAGTCAAAAGGTACTCTAGTAAATAACTCGTGGCTTATGTGATACTCATCTTGTGTTGGTTGTGCGGCACCCTATTGAGGGTTTGGCGTGTGATGTCAATTAGCGTGTGAACCTCCAAGTGAGTGAATCGCTACAACGGGGATTAGCTTGCCGGCAAGCAAGTGAACCTCGGAGGAAAAATCATTGTGTCTTGATTGTCCCCTTAATATTCATTGATATTCACTCATTAGTCACTTGCCATGGCGGTATACCACTCTCTTGTATTTCATTATAAATTCACTTGGATTGAGCTAGTGGTAGTTAAGACTAGATAGTGTATCATTTAAGTATATTACTATTACTAGGTTGATCACCTAGGTGTGTATTAGTGACATAGCTTGGTTGTGATATACTAGAGATCATAGAAAATCGAATTGGGTAGGTGGCTTGCAACCACAAGTATAGTGCTAACACAAAATTCGCTTCACCATCTTATTGACTAATCATTTGTCTTAGTGTTGTAGAAATTTTTAATAGGCTATTCATCGCCCTCTAGCCATTAGGACCTTACACCATGATAAAGGTCTTAATGAAGAAACCTTCCCGGCTAGCGGAGTGCCCCGACCCCAATGATCGGGGTCGTGGCCCTTAGCCCCACGAAGCGACCAGGTGAACAACAACCCAGGGCGGCTACCTACTACGGGTACGATGCCCTAGGAAACCTGAAGACGACGACAAAGACCATGACGGATGCCGCATTGCATAGGACAGCTGACGAACCATCGCCGTGGCTACAATGCTGCCACGACCATCACAGTAGCACCACGTCAGACCCTGCCGCGATGTGGCCACAAGACCATGACAATAGCCACGTTCGTGCGAGCACCAGAAGATGGCGTATCTTGCAAGCCAAGTTAGATTGGACCTCCCTTAGGTTCCCGACCCTTCGATCGGGGGAACCTCCTCTTTGTAACAAGCCCTGGCCTCAAACTCTATATAAGGGCAACTAGGGCTCTTATCTCGGGACATCTTGATATTCTTCATCCTCTACCATTCCATCCATAGCAGTAGGGCTCCTAGAGCTTCTCTTTGGGCTGCCTCTCGTTTAGCATAGGATCTACCACCTCTTTCACCATTCTTGCACCCCCCCATTATAAGAACTTTAGAGCATTCAAGCGAGGAACACGCACTTGATCTTCTCTAAGACTGGACGTAGGGCTCCGGCCTGAACCAGTATAAACCCTCATGTCTATTGGATGCTACCATCGTCTTCATAAAGCAGCGCGGCAATCATATATTTTTACTAGTCCGGTTTACGAAACACCTTCATAGTTGTTTCAATTAAACAACTTACAATATTTTCGTAACATATATCTAACATCATTTTTTCATAGCTCATAGCTCACATCAACTTTTTTTATAGCTCATGATTGGACCAAATGGACCCTTCGAGCAACTCAGTCCATTAATAATTATGGGTTAATATATGAAATGATCAATATGTCACTTAGATCGGTTTTAGTGGAGATTTTATTGGAGTTTGATAAGTACTAAATAAGCTGACATGACATAGTATAAATAAAGAGAAAGATGATAAAACTTTTATAGGATGAAATGAGTTTTATGAAAAGAAAACTTGTCTACAATGTTTCCAACACATGAAAGTCTTAGAAACTGGGACATTAAACCCCACTGACACTGACCTTAAAGGGGGTGAATAGACGTTCCTGAAAATATAAAACTTTGGAAAACAAGACTGGAATTTCCGGTCAGGCTCAGAATTTTCAAACCTCCCAAGATCGAAAATCCCAGTCTAAGTAATTTGAAATCATATTCGACAAAGATTATACCTATTTAATCGATTCTACTTGTTATCGAGAGTTATTGAACATGTAGTGAGTTAATTCCTCCCAAACTATATAACAAAAAAACACAAGAATAAATGGATTGAGGCAAATCGCCAAAAATGAATCTTGAACAATAAAAACACAAGAACAAGTAGAAAAGACACCCGGTTTGTTTAATGAAGTTTGGATTTACTCTACGTCTCCGTTGAGGAGCTCCCAAGGAAGTCAGGCCTCTTTCAGCCACTTTTCTCACTTTATTATTTTAATCTCTTCCCTCGCGGAGGCGAGATTGGGGCATTCACAAACTTCTCACGGCTCACCACAAGCATGGAAGCTCACCATGCAACTCCTTTGTCGTCTAGGAGGCTTCATCTTCAAGAGTAACAAACACTACACCAAATGCTTGATGAAGTCCACAATTGTTCAAGGGTGGTATTGCTCTCTCTTACTCACAATCATCCGATCTCTCACCTAACTCTCTAGATTTCACAAGAATTAATCAACCCTCACAAAGAGAGACGGGAGAGTTTCTTTGGCATATAAAGAGATGTTTTTCGTGGTTGAGGAGCTATATGGAGAGAAGGCAAGAGGGGGTATAAATAACCAACCCTTAAAAGTTAGCCGTTATGTCACCTTTCTGCATAGGATCGGAAACTCTGGCCAGGATCGAAAATTCCGAGACCTGTAAAGTTAGTATTCCCTTAGAATTTTTTACCTCGGCCGGAAAATTCTGTCCAAACCTAGAATCTCATTCCCTTAGAATTTTTTACCTCGGCCGGAAAATTCTGTCCAAACCTAGAATCTCCAACATGGCTGAACATAGTTAAAACAAGCATAACTTCTCACTCTGAACTCTGATTTTAATGTTCTTGACTCTACGAATAGCTTATTAGAGGGTTATTGATCACACTAAAAACAAGCTTCCAGATCACCATGTGAAAGTGTCGTGACAAGTTTTCTCTCAAGTTGGCACTTGGGTTAGGTTCATTTGAGCACCATGACTTGTCAATACACTCTTGCATCCCTCATGATAGGTAACATGTTTAATTCTGTATGCAAGCCCATGTCCACTTGAATCTGGATATCGTACCCGCAATAGACACACACCTAAGAATGTAAATGGTACAAATATTTATCTCGGATATTCAAACAAATTTTCAAATATTAGATACAAATTTAAATATTTATACTGGATAACAATTATTTTAAAATTCTCTATCGGATAAGATGGCTTATAAGCATTGAATAATAATATTCAATATTTTAACTCGGATATATCCAAATAAAAACCTGGACAACATCCTAATTTTTTTGATAAACAACATTTTAGTTTCGTTAATAATTAAATTAAATATATTTATATTGATCATATCTCTATTTTAATTCTGGTTCTCAATAAAGTAGTGTGGTAGTATGCATCAGCACATGATTGATGCGTTGCTTCTGTATAGCTATCCACCTTCTTATTACTATGTTAAATTCACAAGCAGCAATAAATAGCGTGCATACACAAGCGGGTCGGAGCATTTCAACAGTTCAGCCTATGCACCAAACAAACACTCCGTTGGGCGTACACGACGGTAGCAACACTTCTTTCTTTCTTTATCTTTTAGAGTATTTTTCTTTTTACGATTTTTCTATGATTTTCTACCATTTTCAAAGTTTTAGCCAGTTTATGAAAAATAAAAAAGAGCACATGGCACCACATCAGATGTCACCTATGTGGCAGAGTCCTATATAGCCTGTTTTGGATGAAGGCTAGGATGTGGACAAAGTTTATGGGCTCAGGCGAAAAGAAAAATTCATAGACCTAGGTGAGAAATGGAAAAAAGTTTAAAACGCACAAAACAATTACGACTTTGGAAAAGAGAATCGGTCATCTAACACTCTGTTCGTTTGGGCTTGTTTGGCTTATAAGTCATACTTTTTCAGTCAACGAACAATATTTTTCTCTCACATCAAATCAGCCAACAATACTTTCGGTCATGGCTTATCAGCCAAATAAGGCTAAACGAACAGGTCGTAAAACTCCCGTAGAATACCTTGTTTCATAGAAATTTGGAGAAATTGTATCACGATGCTAAATTTCGTAGCTGTATCAGCTCCTCCTATCCGATCTCTGTATTTTTCTTTTTGCACTTCATCCAGGCATTCAATCTTACATTTTTTTTTGTATAATCCATACGATCTAACATGTTAGAGTACAACATTATATTTCTACGCTCTTTTTAGATTTTTGGATTTTGGAATTGGAAGTTCAAAGAGACGTGTACACATAGATCTACTCCGAAAGACAAGTTTATTTTTGCTCAATTCTAGCTTAGCCCTAACCGAGAGTGGCATCCGAAAGACAAATTTATTTTGCCCTCCGCTGTTATATCGACGGCTCGACGCCCACCATTACCACATCACCGTCTTCCCGTCTCTCCCATCTCCTCCTCGCTCGGCTGCTTTGCCTAGGGTTTCGCCTGCTCCCGCCCCGCGCCTCCAGCCGTCGCTTCAGATCCCGCTGCTGCCGGCACTCGATCCTCCTTCGTTGCTCCTCGCTGATCCCGCTGAGCTCCGATTTGCGCCCTTCCTCCCCGCCGGAACAGCGTCCGGACGCGCGGGGGCAGATCTGGGTTTTGGTGGCCGGCTTGGTGTATGAGAAGGCCTCTAGAGCTTGCGAGTAATGGAGGTGGAGCCGGCGAGGAGGGACGCTGCAGCGCTGGACCCGGAGCTGCTGCAGCTGGCGGAGCTCGCGCCGGGCGCGCTTCGCGAGAACTCCATAATAGCTGATGCGCTCTACTCGCAGTGGCTCGTGCTACCCGAGACGACCAAGCTGGTATCCCTTCAACGCGCCCTCTCGCCTTCCTCGCTTGCTGCTTTGCTTTGTGCTTAAATTTCTCTGGACTCTGATCTTATGCTCAGACAAGTTAGAAACATCGTTGGAACGTTTTGGTTGGCGTCCTTTGTGCTGCGGCGCGTACTGGTTAGGTTGTTACTTCGTATATCGCATTTACGAGCTTGTGACTTCGATGAAATATGATGATGGAGTTTGGTAGGCCAAAGTGCAGGGTTCATTTAGTGGCTTGGTTTGTCTTTGTTCTTACCTATGTTTCTTTGTCTATGATCTTGTTCTTGGAAACTCGCCAATGTAAATTTCAGCGTAACTGGGCAGCATGGATATAGCATTTGTTTCTGCTTCCTGTGATTATCTGGTAGTCTGTGTGCAAGGGTTGGCTTTGATTATTTTAAACTTTGCAGTTCCAAGATGCTACGTCTGTAGTTTAGTGAGCCTGGAAGGTTGGGGTGCCCTTTCTTAGTTAAATATTTGATCTTAATTGTTAGTTTGTCGATTTAAGTGACAACCATAGAAGACTGCTTAAAATGCATATACAGTTCGTGTAAAGGATTCATGTTGCTAAACAGTTTTTTTTGGGTTATTTGGATTCATGTCATTATAATTTTCGATGTTTGGAGAAACGCCATTACTATTCGACTATTTTGAAGGATGCCATTACAATTCTTCGTTTCCCACAAAAATGCCACTGAA
Organism: Miscanthus floridulus; assembly: GCF_019320115.1. Lineage (NCBI taxonomy): Eukaryota > Viridiplantae > Streptophyta > Magnoliopsida > Poales > Poaceae > Miscanthus > Miscanthus floridulus. The sequence continues at coordinate 29,017,345 of NC_089581.1, read as the reverse complement.
TACGTATGGACACAGCCTGGGCCCAGCTGCAGGCGTATACGAAGACGTATACTTCATCTCCCCTGTCACTGACACGCGGGCCCCACATGTCATCTTCTTCTTCCTCCTCATCTCTCTCTCCGGCTCTCTCTCCATCCCGACGCGGCCACGGCGGGCGCTGCTGGCGGCGGCGGCTGCGGGCTTGCGGGCGAGCCGACGAGCCGCTGTCGTGACCCCGCGCGCCGTGGGCGAGCAGCCGGCGACGGGAGCACCACAGCCGAGCAGCAGGACGCGGCCGGTGCGGAGCTCACCGCCCGGGCGGCGCGCCGAGGACGCGGCCGGCGCGGAGCTCGCGGCCTGACCGACGAGCCGCTGTCGTGACCCCGCGCGCCGCAGGCGAGCAGCCGGCGACGGGAGCGCCACAGCTGAGCAGCAGGACGCGGCCGGTGCGGAGCTCACCACCCGGGCGGCGCGCCGAGGACGCGGCCGGCGCAGAGCTCGCGGCCTGACCGACGTGCTGCTGCTGCTGCACTTATTTTGCTTGTCGCTAAGCAAGGCCTGAACCCTGCAGCCATGCAGATCAGGCTGCGCGGCGGCTGGCTTCTGGCAGGCATGCTCCACTGCTGCAGCACACTGGCACTGCCTGTTGGTGCTTGGCCCTTCTGCATGTGATGAACAACAGAACAAACGCCTCTCTGATCGTCCGAGACGGCTGGACGGGATATGAACAGACACTAGCCACGAGCAAACGGAATGCTGCATTTGCATTGGTCGGTCAAACACAGTAATTTGGCCATGGAATATAGCGGGTCACTGGTGCGACATTGCCTGTAGGGGCCCTCAATTTGGGTCGCACCGGCCTCACACCCCTAGGGACGGGCCTGATTGCTGTATAAGTAGAGTTTAAGAGAGTAGCTGGTGGTTGATTTATGGTTGATACTAGTGAGGTGGTCTGAGCTTTATGAGCAGATCGTATGTGTTGGGTATGCAAACATGTACATTCCTATTGATGCCATTTTTGTGGTGCTACACTGTAAGAACACTAGCTTAAGATGGTTAGCTATGCCTGTCTCCAATTTAAGTTAGGTTGTGTTGTCCATCAATTTTGCAAAGTGCTTATTGGGGGCCTATTACATAGATTGATTCTACCTTTTCATGGACATGGAATTTTGGACTTGAGGTTTTCTCTTCGCAATAGCATTACGGTAGAGGCATGCAGAATATTTTAAGTTAGCTGTGCTGTATTTTAACTTTCCAACAGTGATGCTGATTTTGATTCTTAGCTCATTTCTGGTTTGTGGCCGGTAGCTTTTTGTGAACAATTGCATTTATTTATATTTGACGCTGAGTGCAATGACTTTTGAGTTGAGAGAGTGTGCGCTGTTCCTTTGATTTTTCTCAAGTGCTCCTTGGTAGCTTAGTTTATGCTTGCTCGTTTAGGTATATATGAACCTTATTGTTGTTTCAAAATAGTATCTGTTTGCGGTGCTGCAGCAATAGACCATGTAACGACCATGGTGCTACCACTACAGTAGGTTATTTTTTCTATAGCACAACAGCAAGCGGACTAACAATGCACCGGCTGAACGGAGGATGAAGACACCGGCAGGAAGAGTGGATAGTGGTTGGGTTAAAAGTTAAAACATTGGATTATCACTAACCCTACCCCTAATCCATGGCTTTGATACCATGTTACTAATCTCAAAGATTTCAGAAGACAATGACTCCATTAGTGGAGATGACATTATATAGAGAGCCTCATGGGCCATATCGGCTTAGAATGGGCCTTGATACGTACTTAGCATAGATATATTGGAAGCTATAACTCTTTCTGTGGCCTGGTATGTTTTGGTTTCTAAATATATCTGTTTGCCCATAAGATATTCCATCGGGAAATAAGGATGGCCAGTTGCAATGGGTTTTAGGCTTGAATTGATTGAATAAATGCATGATACCTAGGGGTGAAAATGGAAAACTTGCATTGGCAATATGATGCTTTATGAAACCTACAGTAGTTTTGCCTACAGATTTAGGCTTTATGAACTATGAGGATACTGTTACTTTGTCCAATGGTGCTACAATATTCTTCTTCCTTTGCGACCACTACCACTGTTAGAGCTGTATTTGCATATCTGCTGTGTGATTTTTTTCCTTGTGTGTGATTATCTATAGGTATCCTCTCCAGCAAATGCAGATCTTTTGTAACTTTATTTATTGTAAATTGTTGAGTTTTTCTTTCTCTGTGTTTATGTGAATGATCTGAAACTCTGTAGTGTACTCCCTCTGTTTCAAATTGTAAGTCATTTTGGCTTTTCTAGATTCATAGTTTTTATTATGTATCTAGACATAGTGTATATCTAGATGCATAGCAAAAGCTATGTATATCTAGAAAAGCTAAAACGAATTACAATTTGGAACGGAGGGAGTAGATAGGAAGTCAGATGCACAGTTTCTTACAGTGTTTATTTTTCATGTACATTAGGTAAAGTCTTTGATTGAGGATGCAAAGACTGGTGCCGTGCTTAATGTTGCTGGAAGCTCGGCTAGCACAAATGCTGCTTCAAGTGGTTCTCTACCGTCGATGTTTCCTGCTGGTAGTGCTCCACCACTTTCTCCTAGGAGCACTTCTGGTTCCCCCCGTGTTATGAGACGAGGATCTGGAGCTGGACCATCGTCCTTGGGTTCTCCATTAAAATTAGTTAGTGAACCAGTGACAGAAGTTATACCTCAGGTACTTCACACCTGTCCTTGTAACTATTATTGTAGTTTTTGTTGCTGCATTGTTTAAGCACAAAATTTTCCTGGACCAATATGTTTTATAGTTTTACTTCAAGAATGGGCGTCCTCCTACAAAAGATTTGAAGGAGCAGTGCTTATCAAGAACAGATCACCTATTTTTTGGTGGGGAGGGACTTCAGATTCAAGGTGAATACGGCTTCACAGCTTATTTTCTGTCATTGCAATGATTTCTGAAGCTTTTATACTTTTACTTGTCCATACCAGAATTCAGATCGGTCACAAAGGACATATGTAAACTTCCTTCATTCTTCTCTAGTGTCCTTTTCAAGAAAATTGATGTTGCATGCACCGGAACTGTCTCAAGGTATGATGTTCGACATCTGAACCCAAGGTCTATGGTGACACCCATGTAATGATGTAAAGATCCAGTTGAGGAACTATAGTTACTTTTAGATGTCAGGCTAGTGTTTCCTTATCCTATTTCAGTTTGTTCTTTATTCTTTGGGGTGTTGGTTTCTTCTGCGTCCTCGTTGATTGTAAACATGCTAAATGCTAGTTCTACTTGATTACGGTCATATGTGTTTATGCCTTTTACCTCCTTTGTCACTTAGACAAACATTAATCTTTGCTTTTGCCACAACTTATCATAGGTTTTCAGCACTTTAGTTGGATATCACATGTTGACCATTCGTTTTTAAGCCATCACATGATTCTTTAATTGACTGTGGGCAGTTCAACTACTATAAGGACCATTAAGATAATAATGAGGAAAAAAAACACCACCAAAATCTAAGGTGTTTTTTTTTTTGACCTAAGTCAAACTTCGCTTTGCCCAAGTTTATAGAAAAATGCACCAACATCCACAACATCAAATTAGTTTCAAGTCCACCATGATAGCGCATTTATTTGGTATAGTAGATGCTAAACCCCTCTTATTCCAAATGTTGTTTAAGACTTTTGCACAAGGATTAAGAAAGTAGGTCAAATGACCTTGTTGCCCTTCATTATTCTGCATTGGGAAAGAGGGCTCATTCATCTGTGAGAGTATTGGCATTTATTAAGTAGGGAAGAAAAGGGTAAAAGATGCATATAGAAGTTCTTGGTTGACTTGCATTTTGAGAATAGTTCAGAGGGCTAAAAGAACCTACATTTGTAGTTTTTTTCTTTTGGGGGGGTGGGTGGTAATATATTTTCCATAAATTTCTTGAAGTTGAATTTTGACTCGACAAAATTAAAAAACCTGACATTTTGGAATGGAGGGAGTATACATTTTGGTCAGTTAGTTTTGTCTTGTTCATGCAAGTGCTTACAGTTTTAGTAGTGTATCATGCTTGGCTAGTACCTGGACTACTGTGCATGACATTTCAAGGCTAAGTGATACTCCATCACACAAATGGCTTCAACCTTTTGGTTGAAAGCTGCATCCATATGTATATTCCTCTTCAAAGGAATTATATAGGTTACTGGTTAGTAGTTACAAGGTCTAGCAAAGTTGCCATTGCAAAAACATTGATACATGCAAAAGTGGTTTCTGTTATCCTGCTTCCTCCTTGAATCACTGATGCTAGCTTTTCTTTGATTTCGTTCATACCTGTAATGCTAGATCGTACCTTAGCCACTGGTTTGGAACCTGATTTGCTGAATTTGTTCATTAAGAGAAGTGTTGCAGCTTCTAGCTTGCCTTTCCCTACTAGTGTGTCAGATCATGTAACATGCTCTATAGCTTTGATGGTAAAATTTGGCGTCACTCAACTTCTGCTTTGTTTCGTAGTTTCTCAATTATTACTTGGGAATGTGATTTATGTTTAGTAATGTTTTCTTTACTATGTTTGAACAATTAGGGAAACAAATGCGTCAATTAACCCAATGACGCACTCTACTTCATTTGGTCTGTAAATCCTAGAAAAAAAAGAAAAAACAAAACACTATGAGGTGGAGGTAGAGTTCAGTGTGGAAGATTGGGTTTTGGGTTGACCCACCTTTCATCAAACTTGAATCTCTACATGTGATAAATTGTGCTAGTGATTCGATGTAAAATGGCAGTCTGTTTCACCAACACTGATTATTCTGAAGAAAGATTTAAGTATGGTAGTCTAACTCTATCTAAACACAGGGATGCATTTGTGGAGTACTGGATCAATGACAATAAGATTACAATGGATATGGCTAGTCAAATATTTGAAATATTAAGCAAGCCGGGTTACACACATCTCACTCAGGTCAGCTATTTTCTTCCGAATGTTCTCAGTGCTAACACGGGCATAGATGAATCTAGGAGAGATTTTAGTTCTTTCATTCTGTGTGACTAATTTTATACTGATGGGGGGAAAATACATTCGAATGTACAGGATGACTTCAAGCCTGTCCTGAAAGAACTACTGGCAACTCACCCTGGCTTAGAGTTTTTACAAGGGACCCCTGAGTTTCAGGAGAGATATGGTAGTTCCTGCTATCCAAAGTCCAAGTGAATTAGCAGACTTGAGAATTAATTCTTCACTCCAATTTGTACTTCATAGATGTGCTTTTCCATGCTTTTTTATTCTTCTATTCCTTGAGAAATGCACATATGAATGGCAAGCCCTTTACTTGGTGGTAGAGCAGCATCCTTACAGTGTTAGGTGTTTACAGCCGATCGGTCTTTTGCTAGACATATTTGAAATATGATTTTGTGGACTCTTATATGTTTTCCAGTAAGCTTGTCTGTCACATAGACATGGACACATAATATGATACCTTTTCATTTAAAGTAGTTCTAGTGTAGCCGGACAGCCTTGTCTTTCACTTCGTGGTTCTTGCCATAGGAATTTACGGGCAATGATGGCACCCTGATTTGAATTCTTTCCCTTAGCTATTGGAAACTGCTGGTAGGCAACAAGTGTTGGTTGCATGAAGTCTGGAGCATTACCAACCATCACTAAAACTAACTCAACTATCCATTTTGTTTTTAAGGTCAGATTTGCTGAATGTTTTGGACTGTTGCTAATGTTTGCTGCATTTCTTGTTGTTTTCTTCAGCGGAGACTGTAATATATAGAATCTTTTACTCCATAAATAGATCTGGGAATGGCCATCTGACTCTGAGAGAGCTCAAACGTGGAAATTTAATTGCTGCACTTCAGCAGTTAGATGAGGAAGAAGATATCAACAAAGTGTTGAGGTAATTATATATGACATCCTAGCAGATCGCCACTGTCTATTCATTGTGCATCACCATATGAGTTCTGAGCAGAACTGAGGTTTTTATCACACTATTTATCATGATGCAGTTGCGTACATGCATTTTTGTACTCCCTCTGTTCGAAATTGTAAGTCGTTTTGGCTTTCTTCAATACATAGTTTTTACTATGCATCTAGACATTGCGCATATGTTTTTGTGCATAGCAAAAGCTATGTACCTAGGAAAGCCAAAACAACTTACAGTTTGGAACGGAGGGAGTACCTGTCCTCTGCTTCCATTTGTTTTTGTGTGGATTACATTTGTTCACTGTGTTTTCTTTATATAGTCTTAACAGTATCCTTTGTATAATGTTTCCCAAGTTGATAATCTTGGCTCATGATTTGATGCAGATACTTCTCATATGAGCACTTTTATGTGATCTACTGTAAATTCTGGGAGCTGGATACAGATCACGATTTTTTGATTGATAAGGAAAATCTCATCAGATATGGAAATCATTCGTTGACCTATAGAATAGTTGATAGAATTTTCACACAGGTTAGTCTATTCCATTTTGGTATTCAAACCTTAGCCCTTTATTACCAAAATGTTGTGCTTTGTGTCCTTATATTGCCTCTTTTACTGTTATTAGATCCCAAGGAAATTCACAAGCATGTCAGAAGGAAAGATGGGTTATGAAGACTTTGTTTACTTTATATTATCAGAGGAAGACAAATCATCTGAGCCTAGCCTTGAATACTGGTAAGTTGTAGCTGTGTTCTGAATAGTTGTATTTTTTTTGTAGAACTGTTCCTTTTGTCTTAATGTGATAAGATGATTCCACCTTACAATTTGTAATCTTAGGGTGTGTTTGGTTTGAGGAATGAGTTGATCCATTATCATGTCACTCCTTACTTTTTTTGTTTGGTTTGTGTAATAGAATGGTTGATACATCACCACCTCATTCCTCACAAACTAATAATTAGTATATGCATGAGGAATGGGTTGATTCCACCAAAGTTCATGGGATGAACTCATGATGCACCAACTCATGTAGCATGAGGTGGTTCCTCAAACCAAACCCATTTAGACTTTATATCATTGCTAGAGTTTAAGGTGCTGTTTGGTTGGACTGATTTGGCGTGGGGTCCAATCACAGTGTCAACGAATCACGCTAGGTTGTGTTTGCTTGTGATGTGCTGGTATCAGGTGCCCTGCAAACGAATACTGGCTTAGTAGAATCATGACTACGCTCCCCATCCAGCGGGATCAGATAATGCTACGGATGTGGAGTGAACCAAACAAATCATGTAATCTCTTGTTCCATTTCGGATACTGCTGCAGCTTGATTCCTTTACGTTTGCATTACCTATCCTACAACCAAACAGCACCTAAGATGAGTAGCAAGTATATCGCATTGATCAATGTGCATTTAGGTAGGGGTAGACATGGAAGAATGAAGCAAAAAGGTGCATTGGAGTTATCATGGACTTATATTTGTTGCATGATGCATTTGAGAGATGGCTGAATGGACATATATATTTGGTATTGGAGGGAAACAACTTTCTATCTTTGCTGTGCACGTTGTATAACTCAGGTTATAGTGTGTAATTTTATTGAAATATTGTAATTGTTTGTTATTGAAATATGGGAAACAACTTTCACAGGTTTAAGTGCATCGATCTTGATGGTAATGGTATTTTAACTTCCAATGAAATGCAATTTTTCTACGAGGAGCAATTGCACCGAATGGAGTGCATGGCACAAGAGCCTGTGCTTTTTGAGGACATATTATGCCAGATGATTGATATGATTGGACCAGAGGTAGATTCTCATACATATTCCGCAAACATTTTATCTGGGCTTGATAAATATTTTCCTTTCTACAGAATGAGAGCTATTTCACTCTACGGGACTTAAAACGGTGTAAACTCTCAGGAAATATATTCAATATTCTTTTCAATCTCAACAAGTTCATGGCGTTTGAAACTCGTGATCCATTCCTCATTCGCCAGGTGATTATAACCCTTAATAAACTTTAGATTTGCTGCCAAGTATTAAGTTAATTAAGTTAAATAATTGGATAATGTTTAATTGTAGGAACGTGAAAATCCAACTCTAACTGAGTGGGATCGGTTTGCGCATAGAGAATATATTAGATTGTCCATGGAAGAAGATGGTGAGGATGCTTCAAATGGAAGTGGTGATGTGTGGGATGAATCACTTGAGGCTCCATTCTGAATGGTGTAAGTGTTTACTAAATATTGTCCAATGAATCTAGTAACACAACATGATAAGATAGCTAAATTAGTTTTGTAAGCTACACCATGAATGATATAAACACCATGAAATTTTGCAGAGTATAGAGGACAGCATTATTTCTTTTGTGTAATGGGCATATATCTTTTGTGCAATGGAGGCAATATTGCTATCTTACCGATTACCACTATACCCCGACCTGTTCTGTGCGCAAATATTCGTCACCTCTTGCAATTAAACCCCGACCTGTTCTGCTGTTCATGTCTTCTGTACACCTTAGACTTCACAATTATAGGGTTAGACCAGAAATAGCATGGAGTTTTGGGGGTTTAAAACCAAAACTGTCACCCAATGGTTTGCTGGTTGAATACAAATCTGAGATATTTTTTAAGTATAAATATACTTGTGGTCATGTTCCTACTAGTTTTTTTATTATATTTTTTTGAATTTTCTGTTTACAGGTCTTGCTGCATGAATTTGGTTGGACATGGATGATTATGGTTGTGAAGCGGAAGAATTGTAAGTTGGTGGAGGCTATTGTAGGCTCACAGCAGATTCAGTAACACCAAAGACTACTTACAAGTTTTACTGTGCAGATCTGATTCGATATTTGTCAGTTATCCTGTTGTGCAAACATTTTTGCTTGGCTGGAAAATTGGGGAGGGAGGTTGGTGGGCGCCCTGCAGTTTCAAGGCAACAACCTCAGCAGTCACAAATGATACTATAGTGAAGAACCCTTCCTGGTCGACTAGATCCATTTGTGTTCTGATTGGTCCTTAGGGGGATATCTGTTAATTCAATTGTGCGCAAATTTTGGAGCTGAACTGTTAATGTTTGGCTGCCATTTTCTTTGTTAATCTTGGAAGCGTGGCCTAGCAATTCCACCACAACTAAGATCGTGGCATGTAGCTTTCAGGTTCTGCTTTCTCATCATCATGGTGTTTTGTAGTTCCTGGTTTGTTGCCGTTCTTGGTTCTTGGGAGGAATGATCCGAGACCTTGGAGCATGGATACTGTTGTCATTTTGTAACATTACCGAGAAGCTGTGGATTGGGTGCATAGTAACACAAAGGTAGATAACATTGGCAATCCAATTTTTGTTAAGGTGTAAATTCAGAGAATGTTTTAGGTTGCAAGTACTATCGTTAGGTTCGTTCTCTTCCTTGAAAGTGCTTTGCCTATTGAGCTACTTATGTCGTGATGCGCTGAAACTTCATGTGTATTCTTGCTCTCTTTTCCTTTTAAAGATCATGTTTTCTTGGCTATATTTTTCATTTGTTGGTTCAGTTTTGTCAATAATTTTGCGCCCCTCCCCTCACTACCTCCATACGCAAACAGTAACATTTGCACTTGCGATGGAACGACACTTAATGGAGTGTTTGGTTTAGAAAATCAACCCATTCTAGATGCAGTGTGCATTATGAGTCTTACTCAAATTTAGGAAAATAATTTTATTTCTCATATAAGTAGCTTACGCTGAATGTGATCTTTCAAGCCAGACAAAGCTAAAAAGTGGGATGATAATGGACTACTTGATATCACCAACCAAACACTAATTGCCTACCAGCATTTTCCAACAGTCTTTAGGGTTGTTTGGACTTGTAGTTTTATCTAAACTAGTCTCGATAAAACTTGTTTTATCGTAACTACCGCTAAAAATATACTTGGATTTTCCAACAAACTAACGAAACATGATAAACTTGACTTCCACAAAACTACAAAAATGAGTATATTAATTAAAATTAAAATGTCCACATCGTTTTTCACTAACACTGTTTTTCTATGTCCACAAATTGGGAGGCCGTAGTCGCACGGGAAACATTTTTCAACGTCCTCGTCACATAATAAGTAGGAAGCTAGTAGGAAAAGCTCCCTACTCATCATTTTTCGACGTCGTGTTTCCACACGTCGTCACATAATGAGTATGAAGCTCGTACTACTCATCGTGTACCTGAAATAAACAAAAACAAATTTAAACAACTCATATAATAATTAACTACATAGTACGTACCAATCATAATTATGTGAATGCACACCGAACTCCGACATAATAAATATGGACCGTATGTCAGATCATCCGCCAAATAATCTTGAAATATCCTTTGGTGGCCACCTTCTCTATCTCGATAGATAACTTGGCATGGGACAGAACCACCATGTCTTCCTTTAGCATTCGAATATGTTTGCACAATTTGAGAAGTTGAGAAGATCAAATAATCGTCGTCATCTGAAGATGAATCATCCAATTCTCTTTGAAGAAGTGATTTCGTCATGACGTCTACCCTGCCTGCCTGAGAATTCACTGTGTTCAAATGACTGGTGGCCTAAATATACTAATATGAATCTCATTCAACAATTGATCATCAAGGCATAAACACATCTACGGCCAATCTCAAGCCAAAATATACTGCGTACGAATACTAGTAGTATACGTTCACATACCTAGCTGTCAAAGGCTACGAGAGGGAGCTGGAAGGCTGGAGGGGTCGAGTGCCTGGTTGCCAAAGCCTATCACTGCCGGCTAGGAGAGGGACATGCAGGCTAGAGGGGTCAGGTCCCTGGCTGCTGCCGGCTGGGAACCGCATGCAACGAACACGACATCCAAAACGGCGGCGGCGCAAAAGATTTCGCGGTGCCGTGCCACGAAAGAGATCGCGCCAGAAAAAAAAAACCGCCAAAAAAACCATTGTGGGTCCACAATTTTAATGTTTTAAAAGTCAAATATGAGGTACTCTAGGAGATGTCTCTTTTTTTCCTCCCCATACTACTTTGGGAGTTGGCAAAAAAACATGGATGGGAAACAAAATTTGGGGTACTCTTGGAGATGCTCTAACATTATAAATGATGACCATAAAAGGACATGTTGTAGCAAGATGATCTAAGAAAAAATGGCGGCATAAAACATGAACATGTGTTGTTCTGTCTCCTAGGGAGGTTGCGTCAGTTTCAAAACTGAGTCATGCCATGGCAGCAACCAGCATAAAAAGAGGCATCGGCACTATGTGTCGAGTTGGTTGGGAAGGAATTAGCACCACCTCTTTGTGATTTATCCACAGGAATGCGTGCATAAAGAGAAATTCAGCAATCTAAGTTGTAAACTGACTGAACAACTTAACAGGTTGTGTGTATCCATATTCCTGGTTTTAACAGATATGTAATTCAACTATGAGAATGACATGTTAAACTGTAAGGACTAACATATCATGAGATTTTAATAGTCAATCCAGGCCCAGTACAATGCCCGCTAAAAGGAAATTCAGCAATTCGAGTTGTAAACTGACAATGAACAATTTAACAGCCTGTGTGTATCCGAATTCCTGAAGGGCGGGCCTGGTGCAAGCGGTAGAGTCTTACCGCCTGTGACCGGAATGTCCCAGGTTCGAGTCGCGGTCTCCTCGCATTGCACAGGCAAGGGTAAGGCTTGCCACTGACACCCTTCCCTAGACCCCGCACAGAGCAGGAGCTCTCTGCACTGGGTACGCTCTTTTTGTGTATCCGAATTCCTGTTTTTAACAGATACTTAATTCAACTATGAGAATGACGACGTAAACTGTAAGCACTAACATACCATGAGATTTTTAATAGTCAATGCAGGCTATCCACGAAGGGCGGGCCTGGTGCAAGCGGTTGAGTCTTACCGCCTGTGACCGGAAGGTCCCAGGTTCGAGTCACGGTCTCCTCGCATTGCACAGGCGAGGGTAAGGCTTGCCACTAACACCCTTCCCCAGACCCCGCACAGAACGGGAGCTCTCTGCACTGGGTGCGCCCCTTTTTTTTAATGCAGGCTATCCACAAAGAGCAGAGGCTGCCATTTTTGTGCTGAAACAAAGGAAAAAATGCATACATCACTTTAGCCTTGAAGGCCAACAGGTTAAACAGCATGGAGGCGCTAATTAATTTGTGAGAAAAGGAAAAGGAGGAGGGGACATGGTGCTTATTGAAGCATTACATAATGTAGTTACCTTGTAAACTGACTGAACAATTTGGCAACCTGTGTGTTTTTGAATTCTTATTTTTAACAGATATGTAATTCAACTATGAGAATAACAACGTAAATAGTAAGGACTACCATACCATGAGATTTTAATAGTCAATCCAGGCTATCCACAAAGAGCAGACGCTGCCTTTTTGTGCTGAAACAAAGAAAAAAAAACATACATCACTTTAGCCTTGAAGGGCAACAGGTCAAACAGCACGAAGACGCTAATTAATTTGTGGGAAAAGGTAAAGGAGGGGACATGGAGCATATTGAAGTCCCCGCAGCATGTCAATCTGACGGCCACCTTGAGGTTAGTTCTGAACATCGGAAAAACTGCAGCTGTGCTTTGCAGTCATAACACACTGCATTGTGTATGTAAATTAATAAATAATAATCCATGTACTGTATCCATGGATGGCTAAATTCAATATGCAAACTTATTTGATATATAAATATGTGTATCTTGGGAGCAGCACAATGTACCGGAGCATCACTATCTGCCTTTCTCCTCTTCACGTTAGTAGGCCTCAGGCTGCACGACATCCGCAGGCTTCATCGGCCTGACGCGCCAGGGAGGTGGAGGGTGAGGGAGACAACCCAGATCGGGGTTGTGAAGCGAGTCGTTGGCCTAGCCGACGGCCGAAGATGAAGGCGGCAATGCAATAGGAACAGGCATGAGGACTGAAACCCTAGGTGAGGAACCAAATCACTGGAGTATTGGAAAAATTAGAGAGGGAGAGGAAGGCGCAACCTCGGAGGTGTCTCTGTCGGGTAGAGGCATGGACAGGAAGACGCCAAGGTGGAGGAGGCCGGCGGAGGCTTCGAAAGGCGAGGGGAGGTCCGCTACAGGCGCCGCGGGGGCGCGCGCACCTTGCGCTGCGGCGACCTAGGTGGGAGGAGCGCCGACGGCGGCCGGCAGCGCGTCACTGGCGGGGGCTGCGCCGGAGGAAGGGCAATAACGGAGGCAGGGACGCGGGAGGAAGAAGACGTACGGAAGAAGGCGGCGACCTCGGAGGAGAAGGGGCGCGACCGGCAGGGCGGTGGGTGGGTGTGGTGTGGGGGTGGGGTGGTGGTGGTGGGGGGGGGGGAGCGCCAGAAGCTGGCTCAAGGAGACCTAAATACAACGTCCATTTTCGGTTTTGGTTATGCATAGAAAAAGATAAGACATTCATAATTTAGTCCTCTCCAACAGCGACGCAAATGCAGAGTCCATCCTGAAGCGAAGGACGACCGCACGACCGAGGACGCCGCCGAGCTGCCTACCTCGCCCGCCGCGGCCTCGACGTTCACCCGCACCACGTCCTCCCACACGGGCGCCTCCACCACCCCCCCACATCCCGTACTGCCCAGCCAGGTCCCTGCCCGGGCGCAGGAACGCGCGGTGGAGCCAGAGGAGGAAGGTGGTGGCGGACCGCACGACGAGCTCGATTTGGGGACGGGGAAGCTCGATTCGGCGGTGGGGAAAGTCGATTCGGAGGCGGGGAAGCTCGATTCGGGCGCCGGGAGGCTCGATTTGGGCTCCTGCGAGCTGGAGAAGAAGGCCGGCGGAGGTCATGCTTGCAGGCTTGCTCGTGCTCGTGCTTGCCGGTGTGCTCATGCTCGTGCTTTGTCGACGTGCGTGTGAAGGCCAGTGTGCTTGTGCTTGCCCACCGTTGCTCGTCTGCTACTAGTGCTTGCCGGCGTGCTCGTGCTAGCCGGCGGAGGTTGCGTGCTCGTGAAGGCCAACGTGCTCCTGCGTGCTCACGTGCGTGCTTGCGGTGGAGGTCGCGGCGGGGGATCCGGTGGTTGCCGGTGGAGGTCGTGTGCTTGCCGATGGAGGTCGCGTGCGTGCTCGTGTGTGTGCTCGCGTGCTTGCCGGTGGAGGTCACGCGTGGAGAAGAAGGTGCAGCAGACTCCGCTCGGAGATTTGCGTAGCGAGGAGAGAGGCGATGTTTTTTTTGGGTTTCGTTTGGGCTGGCGGGCAAAATGCGTCGTTTGGTTGGCTCATCTGTTGGAGCCGGTATTTGATATTGTACGAGACTTATTTTTGGGTTTAGGTAGCTCTGTTGGAGTCAGTCTGAGGAGAGAGGCAGGAAGTATATATTTTGTGGAGATGGCTCTAAATAATGTGTGTGTGTGATCATATCAAATCATATTTTTTGCGAAATTAAATGAAAATAATTTTTATATGAAAATTAAAGATCTCGACGAGATCTACAACTTTCTAGTTTTAAGTTTTTTCATTTGAAGTCGTTAAGATGCTAAAAAAATTAATGATATATTTAGACTTAAGGGTATTTTCGACTTTTCGCACCTGCAGTTTGACGGCGTTAGAGCCCAAACTGACAGCAGTGGCATGGATTGCACAAAAAGTTGGAGCAGTGGCGTTGAAGACCGCTTAACTTTTTCAGGGGCACACAGGGCATTACGATCTTTTTTAATGGCACACAAGAAATCCCCCAATAATGTGGCCTCTTACACTATGTTCGCTTGATCGTATCAGTCATGCTTATCAGTCATCATACATTATTTTTTTCTCACAGCAAAACAGCATCAGCCGACTTATAAGCCACATAAACGATCAAGCGAACAGGGTGTTACACTGAAGTTTGGACGGCTTGGGTTTGCCGATGACGTGGACGCGCGAGGGGCAGATTCTAGTATACAGTAATAAGGATCTACCATGGTAGATAAGATCGGAGAGAGGGTCCTCGAATGATTCTTTCAACTTCTTTCAAGCCTCATGAGCCATCTCAATGTTCTTGATTTATTCAAATATTCTCTCATCAATTACATCATAAATGGCACTTAGAACAATGTCATTATTTTGGAGAAGCACTTCTTCGGCCGCGGTGGGATTCTCCGGATCGGCAACCACAATTTTGGTTTCTACCATCTTCCACACCCTTCTATTGATTGACTTGATATGTGTGGTCATCTTTGACTTTTAATATGAATAATTTATGCATAAAATTGGGGTGGCTTCTTGGTGTTGTTGATTTGAGCTATTTTTACACCGAATATTGTTAAGCCTCAAATTACGGTGACCGCGACTTCGATACCACTTGAAAGGTCCTAATGGCTAGAGGGGGTGAATAGCTTATTAAAAATTTCTACTACAACACTTAGCAAACCGGTTAGACAAATATGAGGCGAAGCGAGTGTTGTGCTAGCCTAATAAAAACACAAGACACCTACCACAATTCTAGTTTATATAATCTCTATCCGCACAATTACTATGTCACTACACTAAGTTAGTGTGTTCTCAAAGGCTAACTAAAGAGCCATACTAACCAAACTAACAAGCTCTCATAACTAACTACACTAAAGAGCTTGACAACTAGTTTGTGGTAATGTAAAGAGAGAGATCAATATGGTTATACTGCTGAAAGGTCCTAATGGCTAGAGGGGGTGAATAGCCTATTAAAAATTTCTACAACAACATTTAACAAACCGGTTAGATAATTATGAGGTGAAGCAAGTATTGCGCTAGCCAACTAAAATAGCAAGCCACCTACCACAATTCTAGTTTATATATTTTCTATCCACACAAAAGCTATGACACTACACTAAGTTAATGTGCTCTCAAAGGCTAACTAAAGAGCCACACTAACCAAACTAACAAGCTCTCACAACTAGCCACTGTTCGCCTAAATGGTCGTTTAGCCCGTTTAAACACTGTGTAAACGCTACACAGTGGTGCGCCGTTTTCGTTTAATCACCCGTTTACCCCGTTTAATTGGACGTTTAGCCCGTTTAATGGGACGTTTTGCCTGGATAATGGCTAAACGGTAGGTGACCGACTGTTTACCGTTTAGCGTTTAGGAAAACACTGAACTAGCTACACTAAAGAGCTTGACAACTAGTTTACGGTAAAATAAAGAGAGTGAGCAATTTATTTATACCGCCGTGTCGAGGAAGGAGCCAATCAATCACAAGAATAAATACCAATGAAGACCAATCACCTCGGAATCAAATGATGAACACAATGATTTTTTATCGAGGTTCACTTGCTAGCCGGCAAGCTACTCCTTGTTGTGGCGATTCACTCACTTGGAGGTTCACGAGTTAATTGGCTTCACACGTCAAACCCTCAATAGGGTGCCGCACAACCAACACAAGATAAGGATCACATAAGCCACGAGCAATCCACTAGAGTACCTTTTGGCTCTCCACCGGGAAAAGGTCAAGAATCCCTCACAATCACCACGATCGGAGCCGAAGATAATCACCACTCTCCGCTCGACGATCCTCGCTGCTCCAAGCCGTCTAGGTGGCGGCAACCACCAAGAGTAACAAGCGAATCCCGCAGCGAAACACGAACACCAAGTGTCTCTAGATGCAAACACTCAAGCAATGCACTTGGATTCTCTCCCAATCTCACAAATATGATGAATCAATAATAGAGATGAGTGGGAGGGCTTTGACTAAGCTCACAAGGTTGCTATGTCAAAGCAAATGGCCAAGAGGGTGAGCTTGAGCCGGCCATGGGGCTTAAATAGAAGCCCCCACGAAATAGAGTCGTTGTACCCCTTCACTGGACACAACGTCGGGTGACCGGACGCTCCGGTCGGATCGACCGGACGCTGGCCCTCAGCGTCTGGTCACGTGATACACGCCACGTGTCTCCTCTCTTCGAATATTGTTCGCCCGATCTCAACGGTCAACAGTCGATCGGACGCTGCGGCATAAGTGACCGGACGCTAAACCTCCAGCGTCCAGTCGTTTCCAGTAAGGTTCTAGAAACAAATTTCTTTCATCGGACGCGTCCGATCAAGCTTGACCGGACACAGCCAGCGTCCGGTCACACGGTGACTTTCTTCTGCACTGTCCGACAACACGACATGACGTAGCCTTTTAGCATCCGGTCGCTGAGGACCCAGCGTCCGGTCAGTTGACCGACTCCAGCATCCACACTGCTACAACTAACCGGACGCGCCGGTCCCTCTGAGACCAGCGTCCGGTCACCTTGTGACCAACAAGACTAACTTCTTTTTACCTCTAACTTCTTCACCCTTGCTCAAATGTGCCAACCACCAAGTGTATCACCTTGTGCACATGTGTTAGCATATTTTCCACTGTTCGCCTAAACGGTCATTTAGCCCGTTTAAACACCGTGTAAACGCTACACGGTGGTGCGCTGTTTCCGTTTAATCACCCGTTTACCCCGTCTAATTGGCCATTTAGCCCGTTTAATGGGACGTTTTGCCCGAATAATGGCTAAACGGTAGGTGACCGACTGTTTACCGTTTAACATTTAGGAAAACACTGATATTTTTACAAACATTTTCAAGGGTGTTAGCACTCCACTAGATCCTAAATGCACATGCAATGAGTTAGAGCATCTAGTGGCACTTTGATAACCGCATTCCGATACGAGTTTCACCCCTCTTAATAGTACGGCTATCAAACATAAATGTGATCACACTCACTAAGTGTCTCGATCACCAAAACAAAATGGCTCCTACCATTTATATCTTTGCCTTAAGCCTTTTATTTTTCTCTTTCTTCTTTTCAAGTCCAAGCACTTGATCATCACCATGGCATCACCATCATCATGTCATGATCTTCATTTGTTTTGCCACTTGGAATGTGCTACCTATGTCATGATCACTTGATAAACTAGGTTAGCACTTAGGGTTTCATCAATTTACTAAAACCAAACTAGAGCTTTCAACCGCCGAGTCGAGGAATGAACCAATCAATCACAAGAATGAATATCAATGAAGATCAATCACCTCGGAATCAAATGATGACACAATGATTTTTTACTGAGGTTCACTTGCTTGCCGGCAAGCTAGTCCTCGTTGTGGCGATCACTCACTTGGAGGTTCATGCGCTAATAGCCATCAAACGCTAAACCCTCAATAGGGTGCCACACAACCAACACAAGATGAGGATCACACAAGCCACGAGTAATTTACTAGAGTACCTTTTGGCTCTCCGTCGGGGATAGGTCAAGAACCCCTCACAATCACCACGATCGAAGCCGAAGATAATCACCAACCTCTGCTCAATGATCCTCGCTGCTCCAAGCCGTCTAGGTGGCGGCAACCACTAAGAGTAACAAGCGAATCCCATAGCGAAACACGAACACCAAGTGCCTCTAGATGCAAATACTCAAGCAATGCGCTTGGATTCACTCCCAATCATACAAAGATGATGAATCAATGATGGAGATGAGTGGGACGGCTTTGACAAAGTTCACAAGGTTGCTATGTCAATGCAAATGGCTAAGAGAGTGAGCTAGAGCCGACCAAATGATATTTATAGACACCCCTAAACAATAGAGTCGTTGGCTCAATTATTGGACTGACTGCGGGACGACCGGACGTGTCCGGTGTGGTGATCGAATGCATCCGATCGCAGCCTGACCGCCATGTGTCCCTTTTCAACTTGTTTACTCACACACAATAATACTATGTGATCGGTTGCGCTGTTAGAAAATGACCAGACGTGGGAGATGCAGCGTCCGGTCGAGTCCAGAGAGCTCCTAGAGCCGCTCTGGGCCGACCGAACGCGTCCGGTCACACCGGACCGGACGTAGGAGATGCAACATTCAGTCGAGTTCAAAGAGCTCCCAGAGCCGCTCTAGGCCGACCGAACGCGTCTGATCACACCGTACCAGACGCTACCAGAGTCCGATCAATTATAGCGCTAAAACCCGAGACTTGCTGGTTCACACCGGACGCGTCTGGTCATTGTCAGCAAGCCTTCTCCGGGCTATCACTTTGACCTGACGCTAAACAGTAATTCGTCAGTGTCCGGTCACGCCACTGAGCCAGAGTCCAGTCACTTTCGCTTAGTCACTCACCTTGGGTCCAAAAATCAGACGCGTCCGGTGAAAGCTCTAGTTTGGTTTTAGTGAATTGATAAAACCCGAAGTCCTAACCTAGTTTATAAAAGTGATTATGAGATAGGTGGCACTACTCCAAGTGATGAAGAAATTGTGAAGATCATGATGATGGTGATGCCATGATGATGATCAAGCGCTTGGACTTGAAAAGAAGAAAGAGAAAAATAAAAGGTTCAGGGCAAAGGTATAAATGGTAGGAGCTATTTTGTTTTGGTGATCAAGATACTTAGAGAGTGTGATCACATTTAGGTTTGATAGTCGTACTATTAAGAGGGGTGAAACTCGTATCGAAATACGGTTATCAAAGTGCCACTAGATGCTCTAACTCATTGCATATGCATTTAGGATCTAGTGGAGTGCTAACACCCTTGAAAATATTTATGAAAATACGCTAACACATGTGCACAAGGTGATACACTTGGTGGTTGGCACATTTGAGTAAGGGTTAGAAACTTCACAGGCTGAGTGTCCGTCCGTAGAGTGCGGATAGTCCGATGGTGCCACCGACGCTCTATACAGAAAAGACAGAGGTCACTGTGAGTGATCGGACGCTAGTCTCGGAAGGACCGGCGTGTCCGGTTAGTAGAAGCAGCGAAGACGCTGGCGTCGGTCTCTGACCGGACGCTGGGTCACTTAGTGACTGGACGCTGGAGGGCTGTGTCCGGTCCCGCTGATGTGGCAGTGCACAGAGGAGACGCCGAGTGACCGGATGCTAGGTGAGTCCAGTCGAGCATGACCAGACGCGTCCGATCGTGATTTCTTGTTTTTGGATGCTTACTGGAAACGACCGGACGCTGAGGTCCAGTGTCTGGTCACTTCACAGCGGCGCGTCTGGTCATCACTTGACTGTTGGGATCGAGCGCTCAGTATTTGAAGAGATGGGACACATGGCGTGCATCGCACGACCGGACACTGGGGTCCTGCGTCCGGTCAATCTAACCGGAGCGTCCGATCGCCCCGTGTTCAGTGCAGTGAGGAGCCCAACGACTCTATTCATGGGGGCTCTCCATTTAAGCCCCATGGCCGGCTCAAGCTCACTCTCTTGGCCATTTGCATTGACATAGCAACCTTGCGAGCTTAGGAAAAGCCCTCCCACTCATCTCTATCATAGATTCAACATCTTTGTGAGATTGGGAGTGAATCCAAGTGCATTGCTTGAGTGTTTGCATCTAGAGGCACTTGTGTTTGTATTTCGCTGCGGGATTCGCTTGTTACTCTTGGTGGTTGCCATCACCTAGACGGCTTGGAGCAGCGAGGATCGTCAAGCAGAGGTCGGTGATTATCTCCGGCTCCGATCGTGGGATTGTGAGGGGTTCTTGACCTTTTCCCAGCGGAGAGTCAAAAGGTACTCTAGTGAATTGCTCGTGGCTTGTGTGATCCTCATCTTGTGTTGGTTGTACGGCACCCTATTGAGGGTTTGGCGTGTGATGCCAATTAGCGCATGAACCTCCAAGTGAGTGAATCGCCACAACGAGGACTAGCTTACCGACAAGCAAGTGAACCTCGATAAAAAATCATTGTGTCATCATTTGATTCCGAGGTGATTAGTCTTCATTGGTATTCATTCTTGTAATTGATTGGTTCACTCCTCGACTCGGCGGTATAACCATCTTGCTCACGCTCTTTACATTACCGCAAACTAGTTGTCAAGCTCTTTAGTGTAGCTAGTTGTGAGAGCTTGTTAGTTTAGTTAGTGTGGCTCTTTAGTTATCCTTTGAGAGCACACTAACTTAGTATAGTGGCATAGCCATTATGTGGTTAGAAACTATAGAAACTAGAATTATGGTAGGTGGCTTGCATTTTTAGTAGGCTAGCGCAACACTTGCTTCGCCTCATAATTGTCTAACCGGTTTGCCAAGTGTTGTTGTAGAAAATTTTAATAGGCTATTCACCCCTCTCTAGCCATTAGGACCTTTCATTCGGTCGTCACACCGGACGCGTCCGGTCACTTCCGTTTGACTACCCGAAGTCTAGATAAAATACCGAACGCGTCCGGTAGCCACACCGGACGCGTCCGGTAACTCTGTGACCAGCGCGACTAACTCCTTTTCAACTCTATCTTCTTTACCCTTGCTTAAATGTGCCAACCACCAAGTGTATCACCTTGTGCACATGCGTTAGAATATTTTCACAAATGTTTTCAAGGATGTTAGCACTCCACTAGATCCTAAATGCATATGCGATGAGTTAGAGCATCTAGTGGCACTTTGATAACCGCATTTCAATACGAGTTTCACCCCTCTTAATAGTATGGCTATCGATCCTAAATGTAATCACACTCACTACATGTCTCGATCAACAAAACCAAAAAGCTCCTATCAAGTTTTACCTTTGCCTTAAGTTTTTTGTTTTTCTCTTTCTTCTTTTCCAAGTCCAAGCATTTAATCATCACCATGCCATCACCATCATTATGATTTTCACCATTGCTTCATCACTTGGAGTAGTGCTACCTATCTCATAATCACTTTAATAAACTAGGTTAGCACTTAGGGTTTTATCAATTCACCAAAACCAAACTAGAGCTTTCAAAGGTGAAGAATGGGGGAGGAGCGAAGAAGAAAGAGAAAAAGCAAGCAAGCAAGCTCTCCAACACCTACACCAACAAGGTGGACAAGAAGGCCTCCACACCTTATCTCTTGAAGAAGAAGAAAAATGACAAGATGGTGGCCATCAAGGTGAATAAGTCAACAATGGGATGAAACGCTTTTTGGGTGCCAAAAGAGATCATTTCAAATATGAAGAGCACCAAGAAGGTTTGGATCCCGAAAAGGAAGTGAGAAGTCCGATGGACATCGGGGAATTTGGAGACTTGGCAAAGTATGGGTGCATTTCATAGGATGCATCATATTGGATCACGTTAATTGCCAAGTGGGTTAGTGAATACTATGGACCCAAATTTCCCTTTCCATGTTAGGTAACTAGATTTAAGTTCCTACATGTGGTATCTTTTAGCATCTAGTTCCTTTTTATGTCTAGGTTTGCATTTGCATGTTTAATCTTTTGTCTTGCATACACTAGGTATATCTTATGGTAGGCTTGCTCGGTTTTATTCTTAACCCTTGGAGCAAACCTACATGGTTTTAATTATTTAGGAGCACGGCACATAGCTTGTTTTATAATTGTTCATCTAATATGTGCCAAAGTCAAAAATGTAGATAATTTCTCCCGAATATCACCTTCAAAAATGATTCTCACATTCATGTGATGTCATCCTTCAAGTGATATTTTTTATTCTAAAATCAATGTGCATGTCTCCTATAAGTATTCTATACTTGTGTGCACAAATTTAGGGGGAGGTTACTCTACAAGTTGGATGCTTTGAGACTAACACCTTTTTCAAGCTTATCATGTGTGTAGTAGTCTCATTGCAAGGAAAATAAAGTCCCCGGAGTTAAGCATCATACTTCAAATATCCACCACCTATTGCAAGTGGTAGAAATCAAATTGGTTTCCACATGTGGTATTTCTAAACCGATATCATCATGTTGATTTCACTTTGGTATTTATATGCTTTCTCCATGCATTATATAGATTAAACTCCCTTGAGCATTAATTTGCCAATTATGCATAAACTTCATTCTCCATCATATGTATGCATATATTTTGGCGGAGCTTAGTCTATGTAATATGAGAGTCAAATTTTGTGACCTATTCCACTCCACATACAAAGGATCACAACGTTTGACCCTCCCTTGTGCTACTAATGTCTTCCTTTTCGGTGTTTGATTCCAAAGGGGGAGAATTTATAGGACCAAAAGCAAGCCCGATCATAATAATTTACAAGTAGTAATGGTCCGAGAAAGGGAGGAGAGTGGATTATGGATGAGTCTATGTAATTGGGAGAATTAGTAGGACCAAAAAGCAAGGCTTAAATCCATAATGCCACGTGGGGACATTTGCAAGGGCAAGATAAATTTACAAAGATGTTTACATGTGTTACCTTTTAGCTTTACAATTGGTATCTTCAATTTGTATCTTTTAATCTTACAATTGGTATCTTTTAGCATCATATAACCTTGCCCTTTGCATTGCATCCTAGCAAGTAAATAGTTTTTAAATTCCAAAAAAATTATTATTTGCTTGTTTTGGCCGTGTTGTCATCAATCACCAAAAATGGGGAGATTGTAAGGAAAATGGACCCTAGGCCCATTTACTTTGAATTTTGGTGTTTGATGACCAACACAACCAAATTGGACTAATGAATTTGCAAGTGATTGTTTTGTAGTTCAATAGGGTGCAAGACGTGACTTGGACAAAGGTGACGTGAGGATCCGATGATCAACACCATAAGCAAGACCCTAAAAGCACAAGAGAAGACCTAAGATATCAAGCAAAGTCCAAGCACGAAGATACAAACCAAGCCGGACGCAAGATCACAAAGAAACAAGCTCATAGAGGTGACTAGACGCACTGACCGGACGCTGGTGGCACAGTGACCGGACGCTCCGATCAAGAGGCTCGACAACAGAAGGCGTCAGAAGCAGCGACCGGACGCTGAGGACTGACAGTGATCGGATGCACCGATGGCACTGTTCATCATCCCGCCAACACACTCAGCACTGACCAGACGCTGGAGGCTAATCGACCGAACGCAGGAACCGCAGCGTCCGATCAAGTACAGAGAGGGTCCACAGCGGCGAAATTGCGACCGAACGTGTCTGGTGGCATGTGACCGGATGCCACCAGCGTCCGATCAGTTGATCGCGCTCTAACGGTCAGGACGACCAGACACGTCCGGTCAGGATGAAAGCAGCGTCTAGTCAGTAGCAGAAAAGCGAGATTTCGTCCCCAACGGCTACTTTCTCAGTGGAGCTTATAAATAGACCCCAACCGGCCATTTGGCATGAGTGGAGCTGAGAAAACATATCTAGGGTGTTGATACATCATTTTAGTGATCTCCATTTGCATTGTGCTTAGTGATTCATTAGGTGATTAGCGTAGGTGCTTTGTGAAGTGCTTAGGTTGATTAGATCACCGCTTATGCGCTTGCTCTAGGTTTAGGCCTAGTGTTTAGTGAGGTTTGCATACCTCTTACTACCCGGTGCTTGCGCGCACCATTGTTGTACATCGGAGGGGCTTGTAGTCTTGCGAGATCACACCAACTGCGTTTGTGGTGTGGCCACCACCGTGTATCGAAGGGAACAAGGCCCATGACGGTTCGGCCGGAAGCTTGATAGTGAAGACGGCGGGAAACGGTCTGGGAGAGGCTTGTCGAAAGGCACACCGGAGACCCACTTGCGCGTGGAGAAGGTTTGGGGCTATCCACGAAGTTACCCGACCGGGAGCTTGGCCCTTACGAGGGGCTCCAACGAGGACTAGGGGGAAGCTTGCGCGCTTCTCGATACCTCGGTAAAAATACTGAAGTCGTCAACGAGAGTTTGCATATCTCTACCTTACTCTTTAGCTTCCGCATTTACGTTGTTTGCATTACTCCTTTTTGCGGTAGCGATAGCAACACACTAGCAAAACCGTAGTTGCATATTTAGATAGTTCATCTTTTGCATAGGTTTTGCTAAGGTTAGAAAAAGATGCCATAGTTTAGAGCTAGAGTTTTAAATTATCTAATTCACCCCCTCTTAGGCGTCACGGTCCTCTATAGGTGATAAAGACATTCGATGCTCATGCCGGCCCAAGGGCAAAGAACGCCCTCCTCCTGCTCCTGACATCGCCAATGATCGCCAACCGTGGCTCTAGTACTACTTGTTGGCCAGCTTTGTCACATGGGTGTGTATCGCCATACCCCTCACTCTCACACACACTAGAGGATGAAGAAGAGGAGATTAGAACACACACACACATAAACACGTGAATTGGACTACTAAACTGTTTGTGGTTGTAGCAAGCCACTTCCTTCATATAGAAGCTAAATTATAGAAGTCAAACTAGGGTCATACTGCCCCATTACTTGGCACTATAGTCATACTACCTACTATATGACACTATAGCCATACTCCCCACTACTGTTGTCCTATTGACAGGAAAGGGAGGGAGCAGTTACAATGCTCCTATGACAAACAAAGATGTGAGAGCAACAAATTATTTAACATCTCTCAGGGATTAGTCGGCATGTGTGGTAGCCGGATTGCACGGCTTGCCAGGCTCCATGGCTATGAGCAGTGCATGGGCAGTATGGCCTGCCTCGATCGAAGAAAGGGATCTTGAGAAAGTGTGGCGAAATCTCGAAGGTGCGACCGACAGAACTCAACAAAGGCATGGCTGGTCTCGACCAATAACCCTACGTATCCGGCGACCACGACCTGTCCATCTCGGTCTTGGACATCACGGAAAGGCGAGAAGGACGACGACGTCCTAGGCGATGGCGCGCCTCCCGTCAGCGCGCCCCCGATCGGTGCGGCTGCTTGTCATGGGGGCTCCAGCGGGAGCTCTCCTCCTCCACGCCAATAGGCGAGGGCGACTTGGCCACGAGAGCCACCACGAGGGCGAAGGTCGGAGGCATGGAATGCGTGCATCGGCGCGCCTTCTTGGCCTTCTTCGTCTCTAGCGCCTGCGTCCATGGTGGCCAAGGTCGGCTACAACTCCCGAGCGGAGGAGGTTGCACTGGCCTTAGCGTCCGCAGTTGGAACCTTTGCGGCGGTGTCGTTCGCCGCTGCGGCTTCCTGCATCCGTCCCTTCCTCGACGTTTCCATCTGTTCAGTGTGGATGTGCCCTGCCTACTGCGCTGTGGGGTCCACCTCCTGAAGTGCAACGTGCATCCCATGCAGGAGGCTCCCCTTTCATGGGCGGTTCCGTGTCCAATTGGTGGCCATCTCTTGCTCTGCGTGTGTCCACTAGACACAGCAAGTCTATATTCTCTGTCAACCTATTTTTTTCTTTATCTGCAGACATGGAAGTGGTAACACAGTCATTGGTGTTCGGGTTGACCACCAATGTCAGTTGATGCAGGCCCTCAGATTTGGCATTGGTGGCTATGGTTCCATGTTCTTGAGCCTAATGAAGCCTCCATCCTATCTACGGCTCAAGACTACTAATCCTCGAAGACATAGGCCGATCAAACAGTCGAGAAGAGCGTCGACTATAATATCGGAGTGCAAGAATGAGGGCCCTCAATGTTTCTATCGTGGCCACTTCTCATGGGCCCTGTGGCTCCGACGGCCCCGTGCCCTCGACGGAAGCATCATCTATGTCTACAGAAGCATATTAGCAGTAATTTTTACTTATATGTGCTCTGTAATCTGGGAATTCTTTTCCCACACTGTTGTAATGTGCTTTAACGCTATATATTAAAAGCTGTTGTAAAAAAAAAAAGAAGGCCGTGGCGCCGAGTCTTGTCCTTTATGGCGTTCTTGAGGCTGATGTGTGGAAGAGGGAGTGACGGCTGAGACAGAGACATCACTAGGCGAACGACATCACCAGGGCAGGGCAGGGAGGCACGACTTGCTGGCTTGTTGGTGGCGTGCCAAGCTGGCTAGGATTTGGGGAGAGCATGGGGTCGCAGGATGCACACGAGAAAGGCGAATCGTCCTACCGAGTCCACCAATGCTAATATAGTTACTAGCTAGTTAATAGGAGTAACTGCTAATTATTAACTAATTATTAGCAGGGACATTTAGATCTACCTATTAATAGATGGTTAGATAGTTGATTGGAGGTGCATATATGGACTATTACTCTACTAGTACCCCTTCATCAATAAACTAATTGGTAGCAACTTCGCTAGCTAATACTTCATATAATTCTAAATTATAAGATGTTTTGGTTTGTTTTAGTTTTTCTAGACACATAGTTTTTGCTATGTACTTACATATAAACACTATCACTATGTTTAGATATATAGTAATAGAAAAGTTAAAATGTATTGTAATTTGGAATAGAGGAAGTATTTAGGAAGTTTATTAGCAAATTTTCCTCACCTGCTAATTTTAAGCTACGATAAAATAGACCCTCAGTCGTTGGATATTCGAGCAACCAATGTTTGGCGAAGATAGGAATCAATCTGGACATCTGGACACGGAGGTGCAATTGCAGCCGATCTTTACAACAAATTTGTGCAGTGGAGACAGGTAAGGCAGATGTTTGGGCATCAATTTGCAAGATCTAACATTTTTAGGAGGAAGGCTATAGGTACAACGCGAGGACAACCTGACAAACCTATACAACTTTGCAAGAAGCACTGATTGCTGTCAATCCTCTAGAAATACAGGAGGAGGCCATCTTTATTTAGAGAATCAAGGTTCAGTTGAGGTTGCTCAACGAGCACAAACGAAGAATTTCGATGGCATTGAGGGAATTTACTCTGCAATCCATCATCAGCCAATAACCATGTTTAGTGAGTGTGTGCAGAACTATGGCACAGAACCTTGGTATCTGAACAATGCTGCTGCTGGTGAGACAAAAAAAGAAATGCGGATCATGACCTCGCAGAGTCCAGTCTATGCCATGAAGGCATGAACCATCAGGAATGCATCATGATCCAGTCTATGCCATGAAGGCATGAACCATCAAGAATGCATCATGATCTGGTTCTGGTCAACAGTTATCTTCAAAAACATGGACCTGAAAACAATAGCACAATAGTCTGTGACCCTGTATGAAGATATGTACCGGGTTTTTTTTTTCTAAAGGAGTCATGGAGTATTATGCTACAGAAGTGTCGAAGCTATCAGGAAGCCCGTCCTCTTTTTTTCTAAGTATCAAGAGTGCTTATTCTTTCCAGAACACGATCAGCTGATTTTACTTTAACAGAGAAAAATGACAGGCATGGGTAAAGCATTTGTAAGATCTTGATGTTTCACATATACATACATAGTCACATGTAACTCAAATGCAGCGAGAAATACAGCCATCTAAAAAAAGAATATAGTGCAGCAGTGCATGCAAAACGCAACAGATTTAGATATAGCATGGTAACAAATATGGCTTAGCCTGACTAAATATAATAACTCAGTTCTAGTGACAATGAACACAAATACACAATGCGGTTGAGAAATAAATATATTTGCAAAAAATGATACCTCACCATGCAAATTGTCTTGTAAGTTTGATTCACATATTCTAATGGTGAAAACAGAAGTGAGACATGCGCTGATGATACAGATAAAAAGAAAGCGTGCTATTGTATAGAACCGACCATCCAAGCCTAGTCACTGATAGCACATGAGGTTCTAGAAAATGTTTGTAAAGGAATGCTAAGAAGTCTCATATGAGACTGAAAAGGCAGGAACCATGTCACAACTACCGTTCCATCCATACCCATTATGTTTGCAATATAAAAAACCACCAAAACAAAAATAACAGGAGCAATGTACCTTACCGAAGACATTATGCAGATTATGCGCTGCAAAACTTCCAGGAATTATCTGCTATGTCAGCTGACTCGTGTGTTCTATCACTTCCATGACTCTGACATGAGGATCTTGCAATCCAGCAACTAGCTGCTTAAAATAAATTGGGAATCCTCTTTAAGGACCTTGCTCTGCAGTAGCTCCTGGTGTAGAATTTGAGCCTCTTTAACCCAACCTGACTTGGCAACCCTTGTGACTATAGACAGATAAAATGCACTCCTGCGGTTGACATTTCTTGATACCATTACTCTTAGTATTTCAGCAGCAGCTTCAGCTTTACAACCTTTGCACAATGCTTGGATCATCATGGAAAATGTAGTTTCTTTAACCTCAAAGCCGAGAGCAAGCATCTGATTCAAAAGCTCCAGTGCTTCTTTGGCCATGTTCTTCTTACAGAAACCCATAACAAGTGAACCATAAGTGACATCATCAGGACTGATCCCATCAACAATCATTTCATCGAGTAGAGTCATAGCATTAATAACCTCACCCTTCTTTGCTAAAACATCTATGAGGGCGTTGTATGTAATGCGAACCACCTGGCATCCATTTTCTCTGATGGAATGAAAAATCCCAAGAGCTTCTTCGACCATCCCCCTTTTAGAGATGGCATTCAGAAGTGTGTTGTATGTCACTATATCAGGAAAGTATTTCTTGTTCACCATCATCTCTAGAACATCAATTGCCTGATCCAGATATCCATACCTACAAAAGTAGTTTATAAAGATATTGTAGGCAGTAACATCAGACTTATGATTTGCCTGCTTCATGTGTGCGAGCAGATCACCTACTTCAGACCACCTTCTCTTGTCACAGAGGGAATGAAGCAAGATGCAATAGGTTGTACCATTTGGCTCAAGGCCTTTAGCTGAAAGACGAGCTAATATCAACTTTGCATTCTTCAAACAGCCTGCTTTGCATGACACACTGATAAGAGTATTGTAGCTGACAACATCTGGTTGACATCCTTCCAAACCAAGTTCATCTAATACTTCCAGAGCCCGCATAGGGCCACATTTTTTGCATATAAGGTCAACAAGCAAGGTGCTCGTCATCTCATATGGTGGCCAACCTAATTTTAGCTGCTCTTTCCAAAAGGAGACTGCCCTGTCATACATATGATGGCTGCACATGCACCTAATCAAAGTATTGAAAGTGATGCCACTAGGAGAGCAACCAGTAAACCTCATATCCTCCAATACTTTCATGGCAGAATTCAGCTGCCCTTCACAACAAAGTCGCGCAATCAACATGTTGCAGGTGATGGTGTCAGGAACCCCACCCGAAAGCACCATGACCTCAAGAACATGCTTAGCTTTGTTTGTCTTACCAGTTCTCACAAGGCCACGAATTAATCTAACACAGCACTTTGAATCTGGAACCTGGACATGTAACACCATCTCATCGATGACGTGGCAAGCTTGAATGAGCTTCCCATTGTTGCAGTGCCTGCGGAGGCTATCCGCATAGCACTCGGCCTTATGCTTTGAAAAGCATGCCCCGTTTGCCACCTTGTCCGAGTTATGATCCAAGGGCCTTCTTGGTTTTAGTTGCTCATTCAACAGCTTTCTCGGATTAGCATCCAAGGATGGAACAACCTTCTTGAGCACGTGCTCTTATCCGCAAAGAGCGCGCAGACGCGTTTATGATTACTGGAGCAGACCAAATACCGCATCCGCAGCAGCTTATATCCACAAAATGCGCCATTTCCTTCTGGAGCAACCAACCATGGCAAGATCTAATTGCACAGAATTTAATTTGAGAAACAACGCACTCCGCTCTTCATATAGCTCGCTCGAACTAGAGGATTTCCCCAAGCAATCCCTCAAATTCCTTCCTGCACAGAGTAGATAAGGCGACGTTAGCGCCGAATCAAGTAAAAACACGCCCTATGCACAATCAAGCAGCAAATAAACCCAACTAATTTCGCTCAGACAAGCATGTAAGATTTCTTTAACAGGGGGGCCACCAGTGTTGGCACAAACTATAAAATGCGAGGAAGACAGCCTCCGCAGATGCTTACGAGCTCTAGCGGATTACAGCGGGAACACCTGCGACGCTGGCGCACAACGGCACAACGCTGGAACGGAGTTCCACGCGGAGGACGGCCCGAAGATCTGAAATTCTCCATGCGAGACGAGCTCCCGGGCACGAGAGGTGGCGGCGCGGCGGAAGGCGGCGTTGTGGGCCGGAAGCAAGCACACGAAGCGAGGACGCCGGAGAGCGAGAGTAAAAAAACAAAAAGAGTAGCGGCGGAGAAGCGGTTGGTCAGTTGGTGGACTGGCACGGCCGCCCCGCGTGTCGCACTGTCGCCCACCAGTGGAAGCGACATGAAATATCGGGGGAGTGGGCCGGCCTGCGCGCCGCGCGCGTGAAACTTCGCTCTCGAGGGGCTCGGCCCGGGGGTGGCCAGGGAGCACGAGTCGGGTTGGGCTTGCCGTTTGCGCGCTGCCAGCCCAAGAGAATCTGACGTGCTGGCTAGGCCGTGGGCTTTTGCAGGGAGCATGGGACCTATATGGGCCGACAGGTTGCCTGTTGCCACTGCGCTTGGTCTTTCCCGGCTTTTGAGCCGCATCCTGGAGCTCTCCAGCTTTTGTGTCTGGCTGGTCCTCGCCTTTTCTGTGTTTTCTCCTTGAAACATGAAAGTTTTGGCTTCACTTTTCTGTGCTTTCTTTTGTGGTAACCTTTGCTTTGCTTTTGGGACGACTCTTTCTTTGGAGACAATATGTTAAATGCGATTTGTCAGGTTTGGAGGTAATCTATCAAACGGAAATCCTTCCGATCACAGACGATTGATTTGATGGTTTGCCTTAAACTGTTTGGACAGCTAGAAATATCATCTTTATACACTTTTTTGTTGATTTAATAGAAGATTCATAATTTAGTGCAAATGTAGAAAGCTGATAAGACAAAGCGAAGGGATATTAAGCTGGCGCTATTTTATTCACTTTGGGGATGTGCTCGGTAATTCAGCCTGATCGCTGGGGCTGGCTGGGCTGGCCAGCCCCCTCACATGAGTACTGTTTATCTGAACCACCCAGCAGTATTTCTCTCTTACATAAACGAATCAGTAACGATACGAACCAGCCAACCGAACAGACTGATTATAGCTGGTGGCTGGGGCAGGTCATCGCTACAATGATTTCAATGTAGCCTGGCCTAGACAATACACTAAGGGTCTGTTTGGTTCTCTAGTCCATGAATTAAAGTTTTAATTCACTTTAGTCTATGAACTAAAAGTGGACTAAAGTGATGTTTGATTCCTTGAACTAAAATAGACTAAAGTCATTAAATGATGTAGAAGAAATACCCTTTTACCCTGGGAGAGAGAGGACAATAAATGGGGGACATGAGTGTCCCCAACACCTTTTAGTCCATTTTAGTCCAGTTTTGTGGACTAAAGAACTAAAGGACTTTAGTCCACTTTTAGTCCAAGTGTTTGGCTGTTTAGTCCAATTAAAGTACAGATTTTAGTCCAAAATGCTTTAGGCCATGGAAACCAAACATCCCCTAACACTTAATGTCCTCCTCTTCCATCCCTATTTTCTGTTTTTCTTTTCTTTTTAATGTTGCCCTCTATTGTTTACCCTTCGAACCCCTTTCTTGCTTGAGATAAAATCTTAGCGTATTATTAAATCTTTGTCACCCCCCTTGAGTGGGACATGTGCGTTTTGTAAGAGATAGATTTGCTAATAGATCCATACAAAACCTACAAAGAGAATAGAGGAGTAATAAGACCTAAAACAAATACTCCTTTTGGTTTTGAATTTCTTTAACCCTTTTCAACCACAGTATCCATACATAATGCACTTACCTTTATAGCCTCGTTCAGCTTGCTGAATTTTAACTGAAACGGACTGAAAAACACTGTTCTAGTTGAATTATTGTGAAAACACTGTTTTGACTGAAAAATAAGATAAATAGTGTCGTTTTTAAGGTAAGTCAAACATGGCCTATGAGTATACCCACGCACATCCTACCTTTATATAAAACACCTTGGAAAACGTAAACCACTATTATGTTATACATAAAAAGTTATATAGATGGATAATATATGCTCGCAGCAGATTCATCTCGCACTAAACTACTTTAATCACATAATCAAACAGTGTATTTTTACGACAACAGTTAAAGCATCGATGATTAAATGTAAGTTTAATTTCCTAAAATACACTGTTTGACAGTTTAGGAAATCAAACTGTTAAGGCACTATTATGTTTTAGAAAAGTATCTCAGATTAAATGGAAACAGAGGGAGCATAAGAAAAAAGGAAATTCGCTAGCACTTGGATCGATGATTACAGCGAAGCACGCCGGCTGCGTCGTCGTCTCTGTTCCACTTCCACCTCCGCACCCGGACCCAGGGCCCCCAGAAGACCCAAAACCGCAAAACTATCCAGCCACCATTCACCCCTCTCTCCTGCTGCTCTCCACCTCCGCCGCCTCCCTGCCCTCCGCAGCTACTCCGCGCCCGGCGGGGTGGCCGCTTGCCGGCGGCCAAACCCTAGGCGATCGCGGAGAGCCAACCACGCTTCAGGCGCGATCAGCCGCCGCCATGCAGGGCTTCCCCGGCGGCGCCCCCGATCCGCAGCAGCTCCAGGCCACCATGCTCGCCATCGAGCAGGCCTGCTCCCTCATCCAGGTCCCATTCCGCAGCCCACACCCTCGTTGAAGAGCTTGAATTCCTCGTGTTCCGTGCTTTTAGCACTTTGCTCTCGGTGCCCCGGTGTTAGATTCGGAGGGCGCGCGAGCGGACTTGTGCTTGCCTTGATTGTGCTCACGCCGTTGATGATTTGCCTAGGTTATGCAGATTTTACTGCACTTTGATGGTTTGCCTGGGGGACTTGATTGAGCGTGTGTGGCGTGCTCTGTTGTCTGTTGATCGGTGCTTCTCTGTGCATTTGGTGACGGGATCCCATTTGATGCCGTGCCAGATGAGGTTTCGCCACGGATTGGTTGTTTTGTTGGGCATTTGAATTTTTGAATGGCTTGCTTAATTTGTTTGTTTTGGGCACGTTAATTGATTGCTTAGGAGTGAGATGTTAGTACCTCAATGAGTTCTAACACATTTTATGTTAGTGCCTCAATGACTTATAACACATTTGAAAGTTGGCTATGAATCCCGTAAATGCTGGTTAATTAAAAGTTTTTTGTCTTGACATTGCATTTCTAAAGCATGTAATCTCTACGTTAGGGAATAGTACTGGTTCTATAGGGTGGCTTTAGTGATATTTTGTTGCGACACATTTATCCATTGGATAACCTGAAGCTCCTCATTTCAGATTTGGGAATCTGCATGTAGCAGTTGAGCTATCTGTTAGGACTTAGGAGGGCCTAGTAGAACTGTGCTGTGCAGAGAAAGACACTGTTGGAATACCATTTGCTGATCCTTATTAATCTATCCCCAAGCTGTTCTCAACTTTTTCCACTTGTGTGATTTTGTTCTTTTATTTTGACTATGGATCCTTAGTTTATTCCCTAACATTAACCAAGCTGCCCAAATTATGTGAAGTTTTGTTACAGGAGTGTCTTCCTGGTATCTGTGTTTAGCTTAATACATGGAACTGTCATGGTGCTAATGAACACGCCAGTTTTCTTGTAGAATGCCATCTATTGCATCTGTGTTGATTTAGCATCTATCCTTTTGACAATGGGTAATTTTGCAGTTGCACATGAATCCATCTGAAGCGGAGACGGTGATAACTTCGCTGCGTTCGTCTCTGATGCCTTATCAAGCATGCAGATTCATTCTTGGTATGCTGTTCTCTTGCTATGCACCTATGATGAACCAGAACTATTTCTCAACAGAGCAGATATATCCATTTTTAAGCTCACAACTGAGTAAGGTTAGGACTTACTAGCAGGAACATATCTCAAGATGTATTAGTTATGTTGTTTCCATATAACCTATGTACATGTTTCCATTTTGAAGGGAGATACATTTTTAGTTGTTTGTCTGAATTGTTGTTCCGCAGACTGCAAGTAATAATAATTTACCCCATTTATTATTTGTTATTTTGGGGCTTTTGTGCCGAAAAAATAACTATTCTGTTCTTTTTCTCATAAAAAATAGTTAATCCTCGCTCTTCTCTAGTGTTAAGATACTTAAAAAGAGCTGAAAACATTATATTCTCCCAGAGACATCCCAAATGCCTAATGCGAGATTCCAAGCTGCTGGTGCAATTGGTGATGCTGCAGTAAGGGAGTGGGGAATCCTTACAGATGACAACAAAAGAAGCCTAATAATGTGAGTTTTTCTTTTTGAGGGTGAAAGCTTGCAATTAATGTGGGAGCATCATGTTTTTAGCGCTTACTATAACTTTTTCTATCATTTGTAGATATTGTTTAAACTATGTTATGGAGCATGCAAGTTCTCCAGATGGCTATGTGCAATCGAAAGTTTCCACCGTGGCAGCTAGATTACTGAAAAGAGGCTGGTTAGTTTCTATGTTTCTACCTACTTTAGGAGTGTAATGTCTAATAGATCTCTTGTGACGTGGAATTTTAGAGGCCCAACCATTCGGTGAGATGAGATGCCTTCCAATTGTGAGGGTGACTCACACGTTCCAGGCTACTGACCAAGAGGTTCCAATAGCCTAGCAACCGCTGAACCAACCCTTGAGATGTTATCAGCCTAGTCAAAACCAAGTTGACCTGACCACTAGGGTCTGTTCCTGCAAGAAATGGAAGAAAACCAGCAAGAACAAGGTGCAAGCAATTCGAAATTGCAAGTATGTAGTGAAATATTAAGATAGGGCTTTGAGTAGAGGTTGGTCTAACTGACACAAGAGACAACACAAGCAGTAGTTTCCAAAGGAACTGAACTAAAACAAAACCCAACTCTTACATATGGAGGTACCCCTGCTTTTATAGCCAAAATGGCTGCTGCTACAGTGCATGCTACTACAATGTACTGGCAACAGTTAATTCTATTACTACTGTTAATATGGAGGCTGTTCTATGAATCTGGACAGCTAACAAGTAACAAACAAATAGTTTAGCCTACTATACTCTAGCTGGCTGCAAGTGGTGACTGCCTGTGGAAAATATCAGCTCAAATATCTTTATCTTCAACACCAATGTTCCTGATTAGGAGCACATTTCGATCTCTTCTTGTGTAAAATTTGTGAATTGTTGGCCTAGCTTCAGGTGGTGGGATGGATGGTACTATAGCTATAGGTGGTGTGGTTGTATCTGTAGAAGTGATGTCCTCATCATCCCCCCCTTCTTGGAATGGAGTCGTCCTCGACTCAAGTTCATCTTCATTTCCCATGTATGGCTTTAAATCTGAAACATTAAAGGTGAGACTAGCCCTAAAATCTATAGGCAGATCCAATTTATAAGCATTATCATTTATCCTCTCTAGTATACGAAAAGGACCATCAGCTCTAGGCATTAACTTTGATTTTCTTAAGTTTGGGAACCTATCCTTTCGCAAATGTAGCCAAACTAGATCTCCAGGTTCAAATGTGATTCCCTTTCTACCTTGACTACCTGTAATTTTATACTTTTCATTCATGTTTTCTATGTTTGCTTTAGTAATTTCATGCATTTTCAAGATCAAATCAGCACGTTCTTTAGTATCAAAGTTTACCTTCTCTGAAGACGGTAGAGGCAATAAATCAATTGGTGCACGAGGCATAAAACCATAAACAACTTGAAAAGAACACATCTTGGTTGTAGAATGTACTGAACGATTATAAGCAAATTGTACGTGAGGCAAATATTGCTCCCACATTTTCAAATTCTTCTTTAGAATAGCTCTAAGCATGGTTGATAGAGTACGATTAACAACTTCAGTTTGACCATCTGTTTGGGGATGACATGTAGTAGAAAATAGTAACTTTGTCCCCAATTTAGCCCAAAGTGTCCTCTAGAAATGACTAAAAATTTTTGTATCACGATCAAAGACTATTGTATTAGGGACTCCATGTAAGCGAATTATTTCCCTAAAGAATAAATCAGCAATATGTGTAGCATCATCACTTTTATGACAAGGTATGAAGTGTGCCATTTTAGAGAACCTTTCCACGACAACAAAAATGCTATCCCTCCCCTTCTTTGTCCTAGGCTGTCTAGAACAAAATCCATCGAGATATCCTCCCAAGGAGCACTAGGAATATGTAGAGGCATGTATAAACCATGTGGGTTAAGATGTGACTTAGCTTTTTGACAAGTGGTGCAGCGTGCCACATAGCGCTCGACATCACGTCTCATCTTTGGCCAATAGAAATGGCCGCTTAGCACATCTTCTGTCTTTTTCACACCAAAATGCCCCATTAGTCTACCTCCATGGGCTTCCTGTAACAGCAAAAGACGGACAGAGCTAGCTGGAATGCATAGCTTGTTAGCACGAAATAAAAGTCGATCACTCACAATGTACTTATTCCAGCCCTTTCCTTCCTTGCAATGCAACATTATTACTTTAAAATCAACATCATGCTCATATAGCTCTTTGATAGTTTCCAAACCAAATATTTTATAATGAAGTTGAGATAACATGGTATAATGTCTAGACAATGCATCAGCAATGATATTTTTCTTTTATTTTTTGTGTTTTATAATATAAGGAAAAGATTCAATAAATTCCACCTATTTTGCATGTCTACGATTTAGTTTGTTTTGGCTTCTAATATGTTTGAGAGACTCATGATCGGAACGAATCACAAATTCCTTCGACCACAAATAATGTTGCCAGGTTTCTAGGGTGCGAACTATGGCATATAA
Source organism: Miscanthus floridulus (assembly GCF_019320115.1). NCBI lineage: Eukaryota > Viridiplantae > Streptophyta > Magnoliopsida > Poales > Poaceae > Miscanthus > Miscanthus floridulus. The sequence goes on along the minus strand of NC_089581.1, from coordinate 28,980,371 downwards.
TTTTTTATCATACAGCAGCAACAACAACAACATAGCCTTTCAGTCCCAAGCAAGTTGGGGTAGAGTTGAAACCCACCAAGAGCCCCAAGTCACGGTTCAGGCACTTCAATAGCTGCTTTCCAATGACTCCTATTTAAACATAGATCTTTAGGTATATTCTAAGATTTCAAATCCTTTTTTATTGTTTCCCCCATGTCAATTTCGGTCTTCCTCTACCTCTTATATTATTAGCTTGGCTTACGACTCCACAATGCACTGGTGTCTCTGGAGGTCTCCTTTGGATATGGTCAAACCACCTTAACCGATGTTGGACAAGCTTTTCTTCAATTGGTGCTACCCCTAGGTAGGGATGAAAATGGATCGGATACGAACGGATATCACTCATATTATATTTGTTTTCATATTTATGTTCGGATTCGGATTCGGACACGGATAGCGTTCGGATACATATATGAATACGGATTGACTCGGTTACGGATACGAATAATGAGTATCGAATACGGTATGAATCGGATTCGGAGAAGGTCGGATACAAATATCTATTCGGATATTGAGTAAAAGCAGCATATATATATATCATACGTGCGCAAACCATTACACCACTCTATGAGTCCATAATCCATCTAGATTAAGCCGAAAGACTAAAGAGTAAAGCAACAAATAAGATAAAGATACAGATACATCATACATCAAACATCATACAAGCACCAATCTTCGCGGCATGAGTAGAAATAGCCAAGCTCATGGCTTCATGGGTCTTATGGAGTCATGGTCATGGATTCGAGATCTACAATCCTTATATAGGCCATTTTTTTCATTTGAGAAAGTTTGAACAAAATGTAGTTCAAATTTCACAAGTGTGTGACATAGTTTTAGAAAGTCTGTATGAGATTCAATAATTTGTGACTAGTGTTTGATAAAACTTTCTCAAATAGGAAAATGAGCTATGTAACAATTGTAGATCTTGCTGAGATGATCAAACTTGGTATTCAGAGTTTTTTCATCTGAGGTCATTTAGTGTCTCATTTGAGCAAGTTTGACTAAGTCAAATTTGGTCAAATGAAAAAACAACACTTTGTCTCTAGTATTATGAACTCTAAATGACTTCAAATTGAAAAGTTTTGAATACCAAGTTTGTTCAACTCATCAAGATCTACAATTATTGTTTTGGTCAACTTTCCATTTGAGATAGTTTGGACGGTTCAAATTTGTGATTTTTAAATTTCAATGCTTACAGACTAGTTTTCGGAATCCTAGATTGTCTCAAATTGAAAAGTTTTGAATACCAAGTTTGTTTAGCTCATCAAGATCTACAATCCTTATATAGGCTATTTTTTCATTTGAGAAAGTTTGAACAAAATGTAGTTCAAATTTTACAAGTGTGTGACATAGTTTCAGAAAGTCTATATGAGATTCAAGAATTTGTGATTAGTGTTTGATAAAACTTTCTCAAATAGGAAAATGAGCTATGTAACAATTGTATATCTTGCTGAGACGATCAAACTTGTTATTCAGAGTTTTTTCATCTGAGGTCATTTAGTGTCTCATTTGAGCAAGTTTGACCAAGTCAAATTTGGTCAAATGAAAAAACAACACTTTGTCTCTAGTATTATGAACTCTAAATGACTTCAAATTGAAAAGTTTTGAATACCAAGTTTGTTCAACTTATCAAGATCTACAATTGTTGTTTTGGTCAACTTTTCATTTGAGATAGTTTGGACGGTTCAAATTTGTGATTTTTAAATTTCAACGTTTACAGACTAGTTTTCAGAACCCTAGATTGTCTCAAATTGAAAAGTTTTGAATACCAAGTTTGTTCAGCTCATCAAGATCTACAATCCTTATATAGGCTATTTTTTCATTTGAGAAAGTTTGAACAAAATGTAGTTCAAATTTCACAAGTGTGTGACAGTTTCAGAGAGTCTATATGAGATTCAAGAATTTATGACTAGTGTTTGATAAAACTTTCTTAAATGGGAAAATGAGCTATGTAACAATTGTATATCTTGCTGAGACGATCAAACTTGGTATTTAGAGTTTTTTCATCTGAGGTCATTTAGTGTCTCATTTGAGCAAGTTTGACCAAGTCAAATTTGGTCAAATGAAAAAACAACACTTTGACTCTAGTATTATGAACTCTAAATGACTTCAAATTGAAAAGTTTTGAATACCAAGTTTGTTCAACTCATCAAGATCTACAATTGTTGTTTTGGTCAACTTTCCATTTGAGATAGTTTGGACGGTTCAAATTTGTGATTTTTAAATTTCGACGTTTACAAACTAGTTTTCGGAACCCTAAATTGTCTCCAATTGAAAAGTTTTGAATACCAAATTTGTTCATATCATCAATATCTACAATCCTTATATAGGCCATTTTTTCATTTGAGAAAGTTTGAACAAAATATAGTTCAAATTTCACAAGTGTGTGACATAGTTTCAGAAAGTCTATATGAGATTCAAGAATTTGTGACTAGTGTTTGATAAAACTTTCTCAAATGGGAAAATAAGCTATGTAACAATTGTAGATCTTGCTGAGATGATCAAACTTGGTATTCAGAGTTTTTTCATCTGAGGTCATTTAGTGTCTCATTTGAGCAAGTTTGACCAAGTCAAATTTGGTCAAATGAAAAAACAATACTTTGACTCTAGTATTATGAACTCTAAATGACTTCAAATTGAAAAGTTTTGAATACCAAGTTTGTTCAACTCATCAAGATATACAATTGTTGTTTTGGTCAACTTTCCATTTGAGATAGTTTGGATGGTTTAAATTTGTGATTTTTAAATTTTGACGCCTATAAACTAGTTTTCCATTTGAGAAAGTTTGGACGGTTTAAATTTTGAAGCACTAAATGATTTCAAACGAAAAAGTTGTAAACAATAAAGTTTCATAACTTTTTGAGATCTACAATTTTTATTTTGATCATTTCTCCATCCAAGGTCGTTTGAATAATATCCGGATAATATCCGTTTTTAAATATCCGGATATATCCGATACTTAACCGGATTATCCGATATCCGCCGGATATCGATGATATTACATCCGTATTTGATATCCGCCTAAGATATCCGTTTTAGTATCCGTATCCGAAAAAAATTACGGATATCCGAGTAACTATCCAGATAAGTGTTCATATTTGTTCGGTCGAACGGACGGTCGAATAAATATCCGTACCGTTTTCATCCATACCCCTAGGCGATCACATATACCATAGTTCCGAGCTCGGACCATTCTTGTGTGACAGCAAATCCATCGCAACATATGCATTTCTGCAACACTCAGTTGTGGAACATGTCGAATCTTTATAGGCCAACATTCTGCTCCATACAACATAACCGGTCTAATCGTTGTTCTATAGAACTTGCCTTTTAACTTTTATGGTACCCTCTTGTCACAGAGAATGCCAGAAGCTTGTCGCCATTTGATCCACCCTGCTTTGATTCTATGGCTAACGTCCGCATCAATATCTCCATCCATCTGTAGCATTGATATCAGATACCGAAAGGTATCATTCTTAGGCACTACTTGATCTTCCAAACTCACATCTTCCTCCTTTTGTGCAGCTCCGCCAAAGTCGCATCTCATGTATTCGGTTTTAGTTCTGCTCAATCTAAAACCTTTAGACTCAAGGGTCTGCCGTCATAACTCTAGTTTTCTATTTACTTCCGTCTGGCTTTCGTCCACTAACACTACATCATCAGCGACCAACATACACCGAGGGGATATGGATATCCCCTTGTATGTTCCTGGTAACCTTATCCATTACCAAGGCAAAGAGATACGGGCTTAAAGCTGACCCTTGATGAAGTCCAATTTTAATTGGGAAGTAATCTGTATTACCATCGTTTGTTCGAACACTAGTCACAACATTATTGTACATGTCCTTGATGATGGTCACGTACTTTGATGGGACTTTATGTTTGTCTAAAGTCCACCACATAACATTTCTTGGTATCTTGTCATAAGCCTTCTCTAAGTCAATGAAGACCATGTAGAGGTCCTTCTTCTGCTCTCTAAACCGCTCCATAACTTGTCGTATTAAGAAGATTGCTTCTATGGTTGACCTTCCGGGCATGAAACCAAATTGTTTTGTTGATATCTGCGTCGTTCCTTGCAGGCGCTGCTCGATGACTCTCCCATAACTTCATAGTGTGGCTCAATAACTTAATTCCCTGATAATTAGTACAACTTTCATCCTGTGACCTTGGTCTCGGGTTTGAGTCGCGGTCTCCTCACATTGCACAGGCGAGGGTAAGGCTTACCACTGATTGTTGGAGAAGCTTGGTGCAGGTGTGCGGTTGGAGGAAGTTGCGGACGTCTTTGCTTGCCTTTGATTTGGCCAACCTGTAGAAATAACCCCAGAAGGGCCCCTTGTCCTTTGCCGGTCCTGCACTTTTCTTTTAGCTTTTACAAGCAAGGTGAAATAAACAAGTGATAGAATTATATTCTTTATAATCAAGTATGGTCTGAATTTCCCTGTTAAGCCCCCCAAAAAATCTAGCCATCTTAGCTTCCGGTGTTTCTTCTAACCCACAACGTAGCATACCAATTTGCAATTCCTGATAATATTCTTCTACAGTGTTTTTACCTTGTTTCAAGCATTGCAATTTATTTAATAAATCACGAGAATAATATGAAGGTACAAAACGGGCTCTCATAGCTCCCAGGTAGTAGGAACATCCCTATTTGTACGGTAGTATTCTTGTCACCAAATAGATGCAAAATCAGTAAACTCACTAGTGGCAGCTCTAATTCTTTTATTATCAGGGATATCATAACACTCAAATTTCTGTTCTATGGCCATTTCCCAAGTGAGATATGCATCAGGATCATATTTACCGGCAAAAGGAGGTATTGAAAATTTTATTTTCAGTAGAGGATCATCACGGTCTCGTACCTCTCGGCTGCGGTGGTGGCGTCGATGCGCATGGTCGCTATTTGTATTAACCATATCATCTAGTTCAGTATCTGCAGCGTAGTCATCAATAGCAACAGTAGCACGAGATGTTGTGGCAGAAGATAATTGTGCTTGTTCAAGTTGCACTATGCGAGAGTGGAGGGCTGTGATGATTGTGTTGGTGCTGTTCAAAGCTTCTCTGGTCTCGTTCACCACTTTTGTGATGTTTTCAGTATGTTCATTTAGCAAGCGTGCCAAGTAATCCCTGGTTGCTTGTGTCTTTGGTGTGAGGGGTTCGGCTTCCTCACCTTGTTCACCTGCCATTGTTAGCGGCAAACAACAAACAATACAACAAGATTATATGTGCCTACCAACGACTAGGATATGGAAAGTAGAAATTCAAAGGCACTCACACTCAAACTCTTACCAAGTACTTACAGGTTCTTACCAAAATCAGCAGGTGGTGCAACTGGCAGCTGGGTCAGCCTCCAACGATCTTTAGGGTTGAGTTCAGCCAATGCAAGCTTATGTTACCTGAATGGCCAGTAGAGAGTGTAGCTAGGGCAGGTTTATTTATGTAGCAAGGATTAGACAAAATCAATTCAGTAGGTGCTAAATTGAAAATCTGCTCAAAGTCCTAGTCAACATTGCTGGCCCTATAGAAGACTAAAAGCTGGTTAACAAGCTTAGAAAACAAGGGATGGGAAAGAGCTGCAAGCCTGCAACAAGGCTACCACTTCTGTTTTTTTTCTCTTTTCAGAAGTGCAACTCAATCACAGGCTATAACTAACTTAGTTTTGGCAAGGAAACCAAAAGTAGAACAGCAAAACAAGTGCACACTTGCTGTTATTCAAATGGTCTAGCACTAGAACAATCCGGACAGAATATGACTCCTCTCTTTCTTTCTTTCCTTTTTTTAACTCTAGTGCTGTATTTACTGCATCCTAGCACTTGCAGCTGGACAGCTATCTCTCAGCTGCTATTCCTTTTTAGCTTTCACACTAAGGTTGCCAAAGACAAATTTACTCTCTCTTCTTTCTTTTTCAAGATAGATCTCAACTAGAAGCTTTAAGCAAGAACTATGACCAGCAATTTAACATATGACAATGCAACCCAGAGATTCAACAAAGCATAAACTGAAAAGAGATTGCAAACTAGGCTCAAACTGGTTTGGATAGGGTGTGGCAAACTCTCTATTTTTTTGGGATTATAGGTAAAAGAACACTACAACTACTAAAAACTCAGTCTCATCGATTAACCATTGCTCCGATACCAGTTGATGTGGAATTTTAGAGGCCCAACCTTTCGGTGAGATGAGATGCCTTCCAATTGTGAGGGTGACACACGTTCTAGGCTACTGACCAAGAGGTTACAATAGCCTAGCAACCGCTGAACCAACCCTTGAGATGTTATCAACCTAGTCAAAACCAAGCTGACCTGACCACTAGGGTCTGTTCCTGCAAAAAAATGGAAGAAAACCAGCAAGAACAAGGTGCAAGCAATCTGAAATTGCAAGTATATAGTGAAATATTAAGATGGGGCTGAGTAGAGGTTGGTCTGTTGGTCTAACCGACACAAAAGACAACACAAGCAGTAGTTTCCAAAGGAACTGAACTAAAACAAAACCCAACTCTTACATATGGAGGTACCCCTCCTTTTATAGCCAAAATGGCTGCTGCTACAGTGCATGCTACTACAATGTACTGGCAACAGCTAATTCTATTACTACTGTTAATATGGAGGCTGTGCCATGAATCTAGATAGCTAACACGTAACAAACAAATAGTTTAGCCTGCACACAATCTTTCCTTAAGATGAGTTCACATAGTAATGGGCTGATTTGTTGTTTTAGTAATTTATTTATTCGTTTATTCCTGCTTATCTCAGACTGGACAAAGGTTGGGTTTCGGTATGGCGTTTGGCTGGGTTGTTTGCACATGATTGTCCAAGATGATGTACACAATAGGAGACATCTTTCCCTGAATCCAGATCATGGAATAAACTATCTGTGTTTTAGCCAGTGCACTTGAAGGCGATTGATTGCTCTAATACTTTGGTTGTTAAAGATTTTTTATATTCAAATATATTTATTTTGACACGGAATATGTCTGCAGGGTTGAATTTTCGGACCAAGAGAAAGCAGCTATCTTCTTTGAGGTATGTACTTACCCTTACAAATCAGGATTAGCCTAAGATTTTTGTGGTTGTGGATCTTTATGCAACATTGGTATACTTCATCCCTTGTTTCTTCATTGGTAACACTTAATAAAACAACAATAAAAAATGTAGCATGAAGAAATCCAAGCTGCTAGAACTATAAGTGGATCAACTTGATGGATAAGATGTTTTATTCTTAAATGATTTCTTGGGACCCTTGAACGTTTTAGCAAACATAGAACTGTTGGAGTATGAGAGTATGAGTGTATTAGGCCCATGAGGCCCATGTATGACTAATATACATTGCTACCCTTCTAGGGTTAGCCCAATAAGCCTTCTAGCATGGTATCAGACTAGCTTTCCTCCCTCCCCTTCCCCAACCAGCCGCCAGGCGCCGCCGGCCGGCCGGCCTCTTGCCGCCGCCATGGCTGGCCGCCCTCCCCCTCCCCCTCCCTCCCCAACCTACTTCCACGTTTTCCCCTCCCTTCCCTACCCGTCGTGGGCCCAGCGCGCGGGCGCCGACCCCCTTGCCGCGGACGCGGATGGCCTGGCCGCCGCCGCTGTCGCTGCGGGCGTGGGCGCCGGTGCCGGCGTGGGCGCGGGCGCGGGCGCGGGCGTGGGTGGCCCAGCCGCCGCCCGCGGGCGCGGACACGGGCAGCCTGCCCACTGCCTCCGCCGCCGCTGCTGCAGGGGCGGGCGCGGGCGCAGGCATCCACGCCGCTGCCGCTGGGGGCGCGGGGGAGACCCTGGAGCCTTTCTTCTTCCCCGCTCCCCCTCCTCTGCCGCCCACTGCCCCTCTCCAGACGGCAGGGGCCAACTCCGCTCTCGCCACCGCTCTCGTGGCTGCACGGGCTGCTGCTGAGGACAGCCAGGCCCGGGTGCGGGCGGCCGCCCTCGCTTTGGAGCGCGAGCGCGACGCGGCTGATGCCCTGGCCCGCCAGATCGCTGAGGCGGAGCAGCTCCTCGTCCTCCCTACATCCTACGACACCGCGGCCACCTCCTCAGGCTCGACGGGTCACCGCGCGTCTCGCACCACGGTCATCTGGCACGACCCGGCCGACCCACACGTGGCTCAGCTCCACTACCAGGCCGGGGGTGTCCAGAACATCCGACTCCTCGTCCCGGTCGTCCTCGAGCCTGAGTCGCCCTCTTACGCCCGCTGGAGGGACCTGGTTCTCCTCACCCTCCGCCGCTACGCCCTCGACGACCACGTCCTAGTCGACGCCTCGGTCGCGGTCCAGACCCCATCGTGGCTGCGCCTTGACAGCGTCGTCCTCTCCTGGATCATCGGGACGATCTCCCTGGACCTCCACGACCTCGTCCGCAACTCTACTGACGCTCGCCGGGCCTGGCTTGCGCTCGAGGGCCAGTTTCTGGGCAATGCCGAAGCCCGGGCCCTGCGTCTCGATGCGAGCTTCCGCACCTTTGTTCAGGGTGACCTCTCCGTTGGCGATTTCTGCCGGCGCATGAAGAGCATGGCGGACTCCCTCGGCGACCTTGGCTGGCCCGTGGAGGACCGCATTCTGGTCCTCAATGTCCTCCGCGGGCTCAGTGACCGCTACGCCCACCTCCGGACGTGGATCACCCGGCAGAGGCCCTTTCCCTCCTTCCTGCAGGTCCGTGACGACCTTGTCATGGAGGAGCTCACTCAGGGCGTCCAGCCAGGGTCCACCTCCGCGCCAGGGTCCTCGTCTTCCTCGACTGCCCTGGCCGCTACTCCTCCGGCGCGTTCGTTCCCTCCACCGCCGTCGTCGCTTCTTGGTTCTCCTCCCCCCGGGCCGGGCGGGGGTGGGGGGGGCCGTGGCGGCCGCCGTCGCCGCGGAGGGGGGCGTGGGGGCCGCGGGGGCCACCACACACCGGCTCCTCCAGGGAGCCACCAGTCGCCCGCGACTCCACGGGGTGCAGCCTGGCCCTCTTTCCACAACCCGTGGTTGGGGCGCATCTCCATGTGGCCCTTCCCGGCTCCAGGTGGAGAGCCTCGCCCACCAGTGGCCTTGCTCACTGGAGCTCCTCCGGGGATTTACTCCCCGTCTGCGTGGGCTACACCTCCCGGCGCATCTTCGTGGGTGCCACCTCCCGACACCTTGCCCGGGCCTGTCGGTTGGAACCCGGCGGCCTTGGCCAGATCCTTCAGCACCATGGCCCTGACACCGCCTGCCGGTACCGACTGGATTGCCGACTCGGGTGCCACTTACCACACTACTCCAGACCCTGGTATACTCTCCTCTATTCACCCTCCTTCTCCCTCTCATCCTTCGTCCATCATGGTCGCGAACGGTTCGTGTATTCCAGTCACGTCCGTGGGTGCCGCCGGCACTCATGGTTCCTTTCTTCTTCCTGACATTCTTGTTGCACCCTCTATGGTTCACAACCTTCTTTCTATTCGTCGTTTTACAGCTGACAATTCCTGTTCTGTTGAATTTGACTCTACTGGTCTTACTGTAAAGGATTTGGCTTCCCGGCGTCCTCTTCTCCGATGTGACAGCACGGGACCCCTTTACACCCTTCGGCTTTCGACGTCTGCTTCCTCTTCGTCACCGTCTACTTTGTCAGCTGCCTTCGCCGCCACTCCTTCTTCCACCACTTGGCACCGTCGCCTCGGCCATCCTGGACGTGATGCTCTGACGCAGCTTAGTCGTAGTTCCGACATTGGTTGTACTCGGGCTCACGATGAGCACTTGTGTCATGCGTGCCAGCTGGGCCGTCATGTTCGTCTCCCTTTTTGTTCTTCTTCTTCACATGCTACGCATGTGTTTGATCTTGTACACTGCGACCTATGGACATCTCCTGTCATCAGCATTTCTGGGTATAAATACTATCTTGTGGTGGTTGATGATTTCTCGCATTATTCGTGGACTTTCCCCTTGCGTGCAAAGTCGGATACCTTCACCACTCTTCTCCACTTTTTCGCCTGGGTGTCTACTCAGTTCGGCCTTACCATCAAGGCCGTCCAGTGTGACAATGGCCGTGAGTTCGATAATGGCACCTCCCGTGCCTTCTTCCTCTCTCACGGTGTCCAGTTGCGCATGTCTTGCCCGTATACCTCCTCCCAGAACGGCAAGGCCGAGCGCATGATTCGCACCACGAACGACACCATGCGCACCCTTCTGCTCCAGGCGTCGCTTCCTGCTCGCTTCTGGGCCGAGAGTCTGCACACCTCCACCTATCTCCTTAACCGCCTTCCTTCCGCTGCCTGCCTGGCTCCCACACCACACCACGCTCTCTTCGGTACCCCTCCTCGGTATGACCACCTTCGTGTCTTCGGGTGTGCGTGTTACCCTAACACCACTGCCACCGCTCCCCACAAGCTGGCTCCCCGTTCCGCTCTGTGTGTCTTCCTTGGGTACTCCCCGGATCACAAGGGGTACCGGTGCTTTGACCTCACCTCCCGCCGGGAACTCATCTCTCGCCACGTGGTGTTTGATGAGTCTGTCTTCCCCTTCTCCACCACCACCACACCATCTCCCACCCCCGATCCTGACCCCTTCTCTCTGTTTCCCACTGACACGGTGGTCCAGCCGCTTTTACCGCTGTCTCCTGCAGGTACTGCTTCCCCGTGCCCCTCGCCGGGCCCGTGCCCCTGCTCGCCGCCCACCAGTGACGCCCCTGGCCCTGCGCCCTGCCCGGGTCCGGAGGCGTCGCCCTCCGGAGCTGCCCCTGCCCCTCCGTCCGCAGCGGGTCCAGGGACGCCGCCTGTCGCACCTCCTGCGCGTTTCGCCCAGCCGGTGCACGTCTACCAGCGCCGTGTGCCGGCGGCAACGCTGCCTCCGGCACCACCGGGGTCCACCTCTCCACTGGTGACGCCTACACCACCGGTGGCTCCTTCTCCGCCGGCGACCCCTACACCGCCGCCGCCGCCTCAGGCTGCCCGTGTCGCGTCGCCGGTGTACCACCCGCAACTCCTTCACCGACACCCGCGGCATGTTCACCCTATGGTGACGCGTCACGCGGCTGGTACCCTGCGGCCCCGGGCTCTCGCGACGATGCCCGACGACCCGCAGATCTCTCCTGTACCCTCTTCCGTTCGCGACGCCTTGTCGGACCCTCATTGGCGCCGCGCGATGGAAGAGGAGTATGCGGCTCTTCTCGTCAACCAGACATGGGATCTGGTGCCCCGTCCACCCGGATCCAACGTCGTCACCGGCAAGTGGATCTGGACACACAAGCGGCGGGCTGATGGTACCCTTGAGAGGTACAAGGCTCGCTGGGTTCTTCGGGGTTTCACTCAGCGCCCTGGAGTCGATTATGATGAGACTTTCAGCCCCGTGGTGAAGCCGGCCACCGTACGCACAGTGCTCTCCCTGGCTCTCAGTCGCTCTTGGCCTGTGCATCAGCTGGACGTCAAGAATGCTTTTCTCCACGGGACTCTCACCGAGACAGTCTACTGCAGCCAGCCAGCGGGGTTTGTTGACTCTTCTCGTCCGGACATGGTCTGCCGGCTCAACAAGTCTCTCTACGGCCTCAAGCAGGCCCCCCGGGCATGGTACTCTCGGTTTGCTGCTTTCCTGCTGACACTGGGGTTTGTGGAGGCCAAGTCGGATACGTCCCTGTTTATCTATCACCATGGAGCTGAGACTGCCTATCTGCTGCTCTACGTTGATGATATTGTCCTCACAGCCTCCAGCCCGTCCTTACTCAGCCGTGTCATCGCCTCTCTTCAGCAGGAGTTTGCTATGAAGGATCTTGGTGTGCTCCACCACTTCCTCGGGGTCACTGTTGAGCCTCGCCCCACCGGCCTTCTCCTTCACCAGCGGCAGTACACTCTTGATATCCTGGAGCGTGTTGGGATGACTAACTGCAAGCCCTGCTCTACTCCAGTTGACACACAGGGCAAGCTGTCAGAGGCCGTGGGCACCACCGTGGCAGACCCCACTGCTTACCGGAGTCTTGCAGGTGCCCTTCAGTACCTCACCTTCACCAGGCCAGACATCACCTATGCAGTGCAGCAGATATGCCTTCACATGCATGATCCCCGAGAGCCTCACCTCACTGCGCTCAAGCGCCTCCTCCGTTACCTCCGCGGCACTGTCGACTACGGCTTACTCCTTCAGCGGTCTTCCTCCACCGAGCTCGTCGTCTACACTGACGCCGACTGGGCCGGGTGTCCGGACACTCGGCGCTCTACCTCCGGCTACGCTGTCTTTCTGGGCGGCAACCTAGTGTCCTGGTCGTCCAAGCGCCAGCCGGTGGTCTCCCGATCCAGTGCCGAGGCGGAGTACCGAGCTGTCGCTAACGGCGTGGCTGAGGCCTCCTGGCTCCGACAGCTCCTTGCCGAGCTCCACAGCCCTCTCTCCCGGAGCACGCTGGTCTACTGCGACAACGTCAGTGCGGTGTACCTCTCCACCAACCCCGTGCAGCACCAACGGACCAAGCATGTGGAGATCGACCTACACTTTGTCCGTGATCGGGTTGCCATCGGCGATGTTCGGGTCCTACACGTCCCGACCACCTCCCAGTTTGCCGACATCTTCATCAAGGGCCTCCCGTCATCGACCTTCACCGAGTTTCGCTCCAGCCTCAACATCATTGGTGGCTAGTTGCGTCTGTGGGGGGGCTCGTGTGTGTGCTTCTTTTCATGTCCAGTCTGTAACTCCGCTGCGACGGTAGTTCAGACTGCGGGGGGGTGTTGGAGTATGAGAGTATGAGTGTATTAGGCCCATGAGGCCCATGTATGACTAATATACATTGCTACCCTTCTAGGGTTAGCCCAATAAGCCTTCTAGCAAGAACCTCCAACTTCATCACTGTTTCAATTTTTTTTTTCAAATTGTCCTTCCTATTTGAATTTTTATCAATCAAGTCGCACACTAAATTCCTGTATAACATTGTATCTGTATGTCTGATAATGTTTTCAGGTTGAGCAATCCATCCGGGGTATTCATGGGCCTAATCGACAGTTTGCTGCAATCAATTTCTTGGAAACCTTGGTATGCCAATTTCTTGAGGCTGATGTGATTGGTTCTTCCATTTTTTTTTTCTATCCTTTTCCAACTGATCTCATACTACATTTTATGTCTGACCTAGGTTTCAGAATTTTCCCCTTCAACTGCTTCTGCTATGAGCCTGCCTAAGGAATTTCACGAACAATGTGAATACTCACTCGAAGTGCAGTTTTTGAAGGTATTGATCTTCCCTAATATGTAGAAGTTTTGGCAGGCATCCTTAGCTGTGTCATGTCACTTGAAGTCTTGAACCCTCGGTTATCATTATGACACGCTATTGTCTTTCGCAAGGATTTTTACTGCTGGGCACAAGCTGCTGTGTTCAATACTGCTGACAAAATCTTGAATTCAACTGTAACAATACCTGACGAGAGAGCATGTTCAGCAGCATTGCGCCTGATGTTTCAGATACTAAGCTGGAATTTCAAGCATACTGTGGAGCATGAGAGTTCAGATGCTAAGATAAATTCTGGCTTGAGGATTGATACGATAAATCTGAAGAAGTTTGAACGTTCATTGGTGAAGGTATATCCTAATTACTTGCATGTTTGCTCCATTTCAGCTTATAATGTTTGCATTTTCTATTGTAGCCAGGGTCTATGTGGAGAGAGATTCTAATATCAAGTGGACACCCTACCTGGGTTTTGAACTTCTACACCACCTTGCGCCAAAAGTACTCATATGATACATTGTGGGGTGATTCTCCAATTGCTGTCTCTTGCAGACAGCTTATAGTGCAGTTGTGCTCCTTGGCAGGCTCTGTGTTTCCTAATGGTATATAATTATTCCAAACAGTCATTATTTATTGAAGATCTGTAAAATGTTCCCTTTCCATCCATAAATTCTGGCATCAGCTTGATTTTTACCTGATACTACAAAACTGTTGACTGCAACCTCAGACTACTACGAAACACAATCCTAATACTAGACCTCAGCAGTTTTCTTATATATATATATATATATTTATCACAGATGGTATCTATAAGAGAATATAATTGGAGGAATATTAATATATTGCATTGGGCCTCATGGGCTGATTATATAGAGTACATGGGACTAACATCTCACATGATTAGGCAATGTGGTACTATTCCTAATACTCTAACAGCCCCTAGGCTACCAGCCGAACAGGCTTGGTGCCGGCCCATAGCAGCCCATAGCAGGCCCCTTAGGCGCCTATTCTAACACACCCCCTCAGTCGAAACGTCAGCCACTCTGCACGTTTAGACTGGACCTGAACTCCGTGAACACTGAAGTAGGCAGCCCCTTGGTGAAGATGTCTGCATATTGCGAAGCAGTAGGAACATGCAGAACACGAAGATCACCAATAGCAACTCGCTCCCGGACGAAGTGAAGATCGATCTCAATGTGCTTGGTGCGCTGATGTTGCACCGGATTGGAGGACATGTAGACGGCACTGATGTTGTCGCAGTACACCAGTGTGGCGCGCCGAAGAGGGGCACGTAGCTCCAAGAGAAGCTGTCGCAGCCAAGTCGCCTCTACAACTCCGTTAGCCACTGCGCGATACTCGGCTTCAACACTTGATCTTGACACTGTATTCTGGCGCTTGGATGACCAGGAAACAAGATTGTCGCCGAGGAACACTGCATAGCCCGAGGTGGACCTACGAGTGTCCGGACAACCAGCCCAGTCAGCGTCGGTGTAGACAACAAGATCAGTCGGAGTAGACGGTCGCAGCAGAAGACCGAGGTGGAGTGTGCCCCGAACATAGCGAAGAATCCGCTTCAGGGCAGCAAGGTGAGGCTCTCGAGGGTCATGCATGTGAAGGCAAACCTGCTGAACAGCATATGCAATATCTGGGCGAGTGAATGTCAAGTACTGAAGAGCTCCTGCAAGACTGCGAAAGTCTGTAGCATCAGACACTGGGCCCCCCTCACCTGCAGCAACCTTGGAGTTGGTGTCAACTGGAGTAGAGCACGGCTTGCACTCAGCCATCCCGGCGCGATCTAAGATATCCAGCATGTACTGTCGCTGTGAGAGCAGAAGTCCATCGCCGCATCGTTGAACATGCATCCCGAGGAAGTGATGTAGTTCACCAAGATCTTTCATGGCGAACTCCCGCTGAAGAGCTGAGATGATCCGCCGAAGAGAATCTGAAGACGAAGCTGTGAGGACAATATCATCAACGTAAAGCAACAGGTAGGCTGTGTCTGATCCGCGCTGATAGATGAAGAGAGAAGTGTCTGACTTGGCTTCAACAAACCCAATGGACAGCAAGTAAGAAGCCATCCGACTGTACCAAGCACGAGGAGCCTGCTTCAAGCCATAGAGCGACTTCTTCAGTAGACAGACAAAGTCGGGATGAGCTGCATCTTCAAATCCGGACGGCTGCTGACAATACACTGTCTCAGTCAAGTCGCCATGAAGGAAGGCGTTCTTCACATCCAGCTGGTGAATGGGCCAGCGGCGACAGAGCGCCAAGGAGAGCACCGTGCGAACAGTGGCAGGCTTCACGACAGGGCTGAAGGTTTCATCAAAATCCACACCAGGCCGTTGGGTAAAACCACGAAGAACCCAACGCGCCTTATACCGCTCGAGGGAGCCATCAGACTGAAACTTGTGCTTGAAGATCCACTTCCCAGTGACAACATTGGCCCGAGGCGGACGAGGCACAAGGTCCCAAGTGCAGTTCTGTAGGAGAGCACGGTGTTCTTCTTCCATAGCTGCTCGCCAATTGGGGTCGGCAAGAGCACTACGGAAGGTCTTCGGCAGCGGTGAGAGAGGCACGGCGTGGTAGATAGAAGGCATCCGGAAGCCGCTCTTCGATCGTGTGCCCATGGAGTGCTGGTTGGCTGCCGGAGGAGCAGGAACTGCCCCTTTGGGCAGCGGGGCAGCGGCAGCAGCAGTGGGGGCGGCTGGTGCAGCAGTCGGGCCGGCTGGGGCCGCAGTCGGGGCAGCCGGCAGCTCCCGTTGTCGATGACTGTAGACGTACGTGAAGTCGCTGGGCGGCCGGGGTGGCCGAAGGGGTGGGAAACCTGGTGGTGGCCCACGGGGTGCCTGAAGAGACACCGGAGAACCCGAGGAAGACGAGCCTGCACGCAGCGCGTCGGGCAGCTCCAGGGCCGCGCGTGGCGCGGAAGAGAGACTCCTGGTGGCCGCGCGTGGCGCGGTGGACGTCCCTGACACCCGCAGGGCGGGGGGAACGTAGAGTGCGGGCGTCCGAGGATCCTCAGCATCCTCGGGAGGCTCCAGGGGCGCCCTAGGCACGGCCGCACGGGGACCGGCAGGGGCGCGGGTGGCGTCGAAGGTGCTGGAGGGAGTCCCTGCAGGTAAACACTTGTGCGACGGTCCAATAGGAGCGGGCACAATATCAGTACTGTCATCGGCAAGAAACTCGAGGTCTGCTGGAGTACTGGGACCATGACACTCAGCGAAAGGGAAGGCCGTTTCATCGAAGATGACGTGCCGGGAGATGATGACTCTATTGGATGATAGCGGTACCCTTTATGATGAGCTGAATAGCCGAGGAAGACACACAGGACAGACCTAGGAGCAAGTTTGTGAATAGCAGTGGCGGACATGTTGGGGTAGCATTTGCAACCGAAAACTCGCAGATGATCATATGTGGGTGGCTTGCCGAACAAGGCAAGATGAGGTGTGGAGAACTCTAGAGTCTTGGTGGGCAATATGTTGAGGAGAACAGTCGCCGTGGAGAGAGCCTCCGCCCAGTAGGAGGGAGGCATGGACGCCTGAAAGAGTAGGGAGCGAACAACATTATTTGTAGAGCGAATAATGCGCTCAGCTTTACCGTTCTGAGGCGAGGTGTAAGGGCAGGACATGCGAAGGTGGATGCCCTGGGTGAGGAAGAAGTGGCGGGTGCTGGAGTTGTCAAACTCTTTCCCGTTGTCACACTGGACGGCTTTGACGCGGGCGCCAAACTGAGTGGAGGCGTGGGCGATGAAGTGAGCAAGCGTGCTGAAAGTGTCAGATTTAAGTCGTAAAGGAAATGTCCACAGATAATGAGTGCAATCATCAAGTATGACCAAATAGTATTTATAACCAGAGATGCTGACAACTGGAGAGGTCCATAAATCACAGTGAATAAGATCAAACTTGCTAGACGCACGAGAGGTGGACACATGAAAAGGTAGACGAACATGACGTCCTAGCTGACAAGCATGACATAAATCTGAACAATCCTGAATAGAAAAAGACACATTAGACGCTAGCTTTGACAAGGCCTCATGACTGGGATGCCCAAGACGCCGATGCCACAGTGGAGAGGAGCCCTGAGCAGCAAAGGAGAGTGCTAGTGGAAGGCGAAGTGGGTACAGTGGCCCGGAGCTATTACACCTGACGATCTCTTTCCGAGACGGAAGAACCTTCACAGAACAACCAGCGGGGTCAAACTCAACAGAACAATTATTGTCAATAGTGAATTGGCGAACAGAGATAAGATTCTTAATAATTTGTGGCGACACAAGAACATTATTAAGACGTAGAGAAGGTGATAACTCTGTGGAGCCAGTTGCAATGACAGGAATAAGGGAGCCATTACCGACAATAATAGATGAAGGGTTAGGGTACCGCGAAGGTTGAGTATGTGAAAGAGAAGAAGACTGAGCTGTCATGTGTGAAGAAGCACCTGAGTCGAAGTACCACTCATTGTTCGAAGGAGGGGTCAGCGACGTCGTGCTGAATGACGCCGCTAGGTCCGTTGGGTCCCAGGAGGGGAGACCGGTCATAGGGTTGTAATACCCCGGAGCGACCCACTGACCGGCAGCCTGCTGGTGGGCAGCAACAAGCGCCTGCTGCTGCTGCTGCTGCTGCTGCTGCTGGGCGAGCAGGGCCTGTTGCTGCTGCTGGTGTTGCGCCTGCTGCTGCGCCTGGAGGTGAGGAGGCACCGGGATGGGCGCCAGAGGTGGTCGAGGGCCCCCTGGCCACATCTGGATGGAGCCGGACCAGGGGTTGTAGAAGCTCGGCCATGGGCGCCCCCCTCCGGCCTGCTGCTGCTGCTGGTTGTTGCCAGTAGGAGCCTTGGAACCCTGTCCTGAAGAGCCGCTGCTGCCCTGACCTTTGCCGCCGCCGCCGCGCTTGTTGCGGCGGTTGTTGGAAGGCTTGGAGCCCCCGCCACCGCCTCCAGAACCGGTGCTGGACGAAAGAGGAGCTGCTGTAGGAGTCGTAGTGGCAGCAAGGGCAGCTGCTGGAGTCTCCTTGCGGTTTGCCATGGTGAGTTCCTCGAGGATGAGATCCTCACGGGCCTCCAGGAACGTGGGGAAGGGCTTGGCGCGGCGTAGCAGGGTGCCGACGTGGGCGAAGCGCTCGTTGAGGCCGCGGATGACGTTGAGGACGAGGGTGCGGTCGGTGATGACCTCGCCGAGGGCCGTGAGATCATCGGCCATCTTCTTCAGCTTGCGGCAGAAATCGGTGACGGAGAGGTCGCCTTGGACGAAGTTGCGGAACTGCGTCTCCAGCTGAATGGAGCGGGCCTCCCGATTTCCGAGGAACTGCGACTCGACGGCGAGCCAGGCGTGACGAGCTGTGGAGCCCTGGGCACGGATGATCTCGCCAAGATCGTCCGTGAGCGTGGCGATGATCCAAGACTTGACGACGCAGTCCATCCGAGCCCAATCGGGGGAAATTGGGACTGGAGGCTCTTCGCGGACATGGCCCTGAAGCGAAAACTTGCCGAGGATGAGCAGGAATTGATCGCACCAACGGTTGAAGTTACCGGAGTCGACGTCGAGGACGGTGGTGACGTGGTTCCGGATGTTGCTGACGGCGACAGCCTGGGAGTGAAGCTGGAGCAGCGCCACGGCCTCGTGGTGGAGCATGGCCGCTCGGAGATCGGCTGGCGTAGAGGCGCCTCCAGGCGGTGGAGAGGCGCCGCCCGATGGCTCAGGTGCGAGTGCAGCAGCGGCGGCTGCGCGTTCCATGGCCGCGCGCGCAAGGGCTTCGCTGGCGCGCAGGGCGGCGTCGTCTCGCTCCTTGGCCGCGGCTGCGGCCTGCTGCTCGGCCTCGAGAGCGCGTGCCAGAGCAGCAACACGCGCCTCCTCCTTGGCCACGCGCTGACGCTCCAGGCGCTGCGCGGTGGCGGCGGCTTCGCTGGCCTGCTCATTGGCGAGGCGCCGAGCGACCTCGTCACCCTGGAGCGAGGTGGCGGAGCTATCTTCGTCGCCCTTGGGGGTTGTTGGAGAGGACGACCCCATGGGCGGGCTGCGCGGCTGTTTGCCGGCGAGCGAGGGCGCTGCGCGGCTGGTGCCGGCGCGCGTGGGGTGGGTTGGGCAGCGGAAGACCTAACCTAGTTTGATACCATATAAGAGAATATAATTGGAGGAATATTAATATATTGCATTGGGCCTCATGGGCTGATTATATAGAGTACATGGGACTAACATCTCACATGATTAGGCAATGTGGTACTATTCCTAATACTCTAACAGCCCCTAGGCTACCAGCCGAACAGGCTTGGTGCTGGCCCATAGCAGCCCATAGCAGGCCCCTTAGGCGCCTATTCTAACAGTATCCTATTAGACCACCATTACCAGTAGCACCTGCATCCACATTATGAGGTTTGGGGGAGTGAATACAGAAATATGCAGGCGTGGTTCCTCATACAATGAGGAAATAAAAATATGAACACGCTACTTCCTCCAATTGCAAATATTAATCCATCTAGGTTTGTCTAAGTCAAACATCTGTATCTTTGTTTCGCAATATTTATGAAAATATATCATCTTAAATGAAAAGAATCGTATATTATAAAAGGTGGTTTCTATAATAAATCTATTGATGTCCATCATGTGTTGTCAACCTATATAAATTGTTAGATATTGATTATCAAAATTAACAAGAAGTTTGACTTAGGGCCAACCAAGATGGACTTTTATTTGTGGTTGAAGGAAGTAGAATTTATGCCCACAACTGCCCAGTTTGGTGCTATTGTCAGACAGAAACACCTTGGGGGGTTGCATGTGTGGTGGGTGGGGGTGGGAGGGAGTGGTTGATTCTAATAGTTTGAGGTTAGTGTTCACAACTAGACTGTTTCTGAGTTTGGGTTTGAAGAATGGAGGCTAGTGTTCAAGGTTGAAAGCTGAATCTTTTCATTTAGAGTTTACATATTCAACGTATCACTGGAAAGCATGTTAATGATTTACATGTGATCTCTTTTATGTAATCTTTCCTTTTTTCTTTCTGTTGCCAGATAATGGGGATGCACAGATTAAACACCTTATGCTGATATTATCTGCTGTTGTTCTATGGATTGAACCTCCTGATGTAATCGCAGCATCAATCCGAAATGGGGGAAGTGAAAGGTTCTCTCAGCATCCATCTTTGCAATCTTGATTTAACCTGAGGAAAAACTTGAGAAATGCTGATGAGCGAGATATTCACTGTTTTGCAGTGAGTTCATAGATGGTTGCCATGCCCTTCTTTCAATGGCGTCTTTAACTACTGGCTCACTTTTTGACAACCTCCTAAAGTCAATAAGGTCAGTTTGTTGTACATTGTCTAGTTCCACATTGCAACTTTGGTAACTTAACTCGTCCTTGTACTCCTACATAGTACTCAATTGTGTTTCAATGTGACACTAGTCTGTCCAATTCGTAAGATGGTATCATAACCAAGATACCATAGCTACTTCTCTCATTTTTCCTTAATGTATCTGGCTCTTTTTGTAATAGTGAAAATGCATATTGTGAGTATATTCAGAATATTTTGTACACTTCATGCCATTTATTATTACAATATCAGCTAGATTGAGATTGCTATTCTCTTCTGTTTAACATGGACATGTTTGCAGGCCCTACGGTACAGTTAATCTGCTTTCTGCTTTGACGTCAGAAGCTGTCAAGTCCGTTCTGAATAACCAGAGTGAAGAGGAAACATGGGGCATAGATTCCCTTGATATTTTGTTAGAAACATGGAATGTTATTCTGGGGGTACTTCCCTTGACCTTTGCACCAAATTGGAAATATGTTTGTGTCCTTCCCTTTTTACACAACTTAATCAAACGCTTATTTGCAATAATCAGTTCAAAATTCCAGTATGATATGATTGTTGCCTCTGTTTTTTCTCTCTTATAAGCTTGGGTAGTAATTAACATGTAATAACTGTAGGTCACATTTTACTCTTTTATTGGATTATAAAAGATATTTTGACTGTTCTAATTCCAGTTTCCTCTTAGTAACCTTGAGTTGAAGAAAAATTTCCCTAAAAAAAGTTAAAATAGAGTTATAGGTGCTAATATTTTTTTATGGGACAATTGCATTACTGCCCTCGTTTTCAACTCTAACTGCACGTTTGCCCCTGTTTTTTTAAGTTTGCATATTTACCCTCATTTTTTGAACCTGAAGTTGCCGTCTGCCCTTGTTTCCCAACTCCGTGAGTTGCTATTTAATAATGGGTCAAAAAAAATTGTTTGGAAAAAAAGGAAAGGGAAAAGACCATGATGCCCATCCCTTATCTAAAACACACGAGCCTCCTCTTTTCCCCTTCTCTCATCACGTAACCTGAGAAGTGCGGTCGCTAGGGTCGGTGGCGGGGCGCGCTCCAAGCTGCGCGGGGGCTGCGTGCGGGCGGGGGCGTGGCGGCTGCGGGCCGTCTACACACGGGCGGCGGTGTGGCACGACTGGCTGGCGACACGGCGGCGCAGGCGGCATGGAGAACCGGCGACGCGCTGGGCGGTAGGCGCGGAGCTCATCCTGCTGCCGCGCCCACGCTGCTGGTCTCCGCTCATGGTGTCGCGCCATCCGCTCAGGTCCCTTGCTTACGCCACAGCGTACCTCCTTGGGTGATTGGTGAAGCCTGAAGCTGTGCTGGACTGGCATCTGAACGGATAAGCCTGAGTGCGGCCTGAATCTGAATGAGCGTTCTCCATTTTTTTCTTTGTTTTTTAATTACTAATAAAGCTGTGGGCCCCGTTAAAAAAAAACATACAACGGATCGAGCTTGATGATGGAATAGTTGACGGAGATGACAATGATGATATTCCTGTCTGTACAAAATATGTGATGTCATTTGTCCAAAATACATCCACAATAAGTTTGTACATAAAAAGTCATATTGATTAATGGATCATTCATATCAAGGGCATTTGTGTCTTTTTAGCTTTCACTTAACACCGTTAAGTCTTCTTCATGGAATAGGGGCAAGTGGAAGCTTCAGATTCAAAAAACAGGGGCAAATTTGCAAAGTTAAAAAAACAGGGGCAAACATGCGGTTAGAGTTGAAAACAAGGGCAGAAATGCAATTGGCCCTTTTTTTATCGAACAACACAGGAGAGGTATGTGCCATTTCATTAAAAACAGAATAAAAATGAAGAGGCCAGGGAGGCAGAGACCACTCCCTAACACCCCCAACACACACAAAGAAACAGAAATGCAGAAACACCACACTTGAGAGTTAAAACAACCATGACCTATCCACCTCCACAATACTACGCGTCCAGGGTGAGTGACCAAAGAAGGAGCTCATGGATGAGAGGTTCAAGTTAGGCACCATAAACTGCTCTCATTAGTCACGGTTTGTAAAACAACCAGAACATTTGGGTTTGCCCATTCATGCCATGCATTTAGGTGGTTTCAAAGATCCTGAGCTAGTAAAGTGATCAGGGAATTGAGGCTTTTCCTCATCTCTTTTGGAACACTTCTGATAGCATTGCACCACCAGCTTGAGAACCAAGCTTCAGAAAGTTGAGGGGCAATTGCTTTCAGGCCCAACCTTTGGAAAATCAGTGTCCATACCTGCTGAATGAACACACACGAGATGAGAGTGTGCTGGATTGTTTCAACTATAATTTGACGATTTTAGCCATTGTTCAACTACAATTTGACGATTTTAATGTAAACTGTACTCAACTAGCAAATTTTTTTTAACATATACCCAACTAGCATTTAAAACCAGAGGATTTACCTTTATGGCTATATTTTAATGTAAAACCATTTTTTTCTTGAATATGCAGGAGAGCTGCGTATCATTGCATTAAGAAGTTAATGTAAAACCATTGTAGCGAATTGAGCTTACATGATTAATTCCCCTTGGCCATATGTATGCTAACATGTTTAGTTGGTCCCGTTTACATAGTTATATGCACATCTTTTATCCTGTTGCAACTATTGCATCAACAACAACAACAACAACAACAAAGCCTTAAGTCCCAAAAAAGTTGGGGTAGGATAGAGTTGAAACCCAGCAGAAGCAATCAAGGTTCAGGCACGTGAATAACTGTTTTCTAAGCACCCCTATCTAAGGCTAAGTCTTTGGGTATATTCCATCCTTTCAAGTCTCTTTTTATTGCCTCTACCTAAGTCAACTTCGGTCTTCCTCTGCCTCTCTTCGCGTTACTATCCTGGCTTAGGATTCCACTATGCACCGGTGTCTCTGGAGGTCTCCGTTGGACATGTACAAACCATCTCAACCGGTGTTGGACAAGCTTTTCTTCAATTGGTGCTACCCCTAATCTATCACGTATATCATTGTTACGAACTCGATCCCTTCTTGTATGACCGTAAATCCAACGCAACATACGCATTTCTGTGACACTTATCTGTTGAACATGTCATCTTTTCGTAGGCCAACATTCTGCACTATACAACATAGCAGGTCTAATCGCTGTCCTATAAAACTTACCTTTTAGCTTCTGTGGTACCCTTTTGTTACATAGGACACCAGATGCTTGGCGCCACTTCATCCATCCTGCTTTGATTCTATGGCTAACATCTTCATCAATATCCCCGTCTCTCTGTAGCATTAATCCTAAATATCGAAAGGTATCCTTCCTAGGCACTACTTGACCTTCCAAACTAATATCTTTCTCCTCCCGAGTAGTAGTGCCGAAGTCACATATCATATACTCAGTTTTAGTTCTACTGAGTCTAAAACCTTTGGACTCCAAAGTCTCCCGCCATAACTCCAGTTTCTGATTCACTATTGTCCGACTTTCATCAACTAGCACTACATCGTCCGCGAAAAGCATACACCAAGGGATGTCCCCTTGTATGTCCCTTGTGACCTCATCTATCACTAAGGCAAACAGATAAGGGCTCAAAGCTGACCCTTGATGTAGTCCTATCCTAATCAGGAAGTCATCCGTGTCTCCATTACTTGTTCGAACACTAGTCACAACATTGTTGTACATGTTCTTAATGAGCCCGACGTACTTCGTTGGGACTTTATGTTTGTCCAAAGCCCACCACATAACATTCCTTGGTATTTTGTCATAAGCTTTCTCCAAGTCAATAAAAGCCATGTGTAGGTCCTTCTTCTCCCTATACCGCTCCATAACTTGTCTTATTAAGAAAATTGATTCCATGGTTGACCTACCGGGCATGAAACCAAATTGGTTCATAGAGACCCGCATTATTGCTCTCAAGCGATGCTCGATAACTCTCTCCCATAGCTTCATAGTATGGCTCATCAACTTAATTCTCCGGTAATTAGTACAACTTTGAATATCCCCTTTATTCTTGTAGATCGGTACCAATATACTTCTCCTCCACTCGTCAGGCATCTTGTTCGATCGAAAAATATGGTTGAACAGCTTGTTAGCCATACTATAGCTATGTCTCCGAGGCATCTCCACACCTCGATTGGGATACCATCCGGTCCCATCGCCTTACCTCCTTTCATCCTTTTCAACGCTTCTCTGACCTCAAATTTTTGGATTCTCCGCACAAAGCGCCTATTGGTGTCATCAAAAGAGTCATCCAACTGAAAGGTTGTGTCCGTATTCTCACCATTGAACAATTTATCAAAATACTCTTGCCATCGATGTCGGATCTCATCCTCCTTCACCAAGAGATGCTCCCTTTCATCCTTAATGCACTTACACTCTTCAAAATATTTCAGTAACTATTGTTAGGAGTATAGATTCCTTAGCACCCATGGTGCTGTTATTCAATACAAGTGTTATTCATAACAACTATATGCTCGAACGTTTTACTTCACTTTGTAGAAAATGTGTTTGAGTACATCAGATAAAACAAATCCTCTTCATCAATTCTGCACATGAAAACAACGGAAGGTTGTATGATTGTCGACTTCCTGACCCTTATGAGGCTGCACTTTTGCTTTTGGATAAAAAATATTTTATTTATACACAGAAGATCTCAGTTCATGTCAAGTACTCCCTCCGTTCCAAATTATAAGATGTTTTAGCTTTTCTAGATACTTTTTTTTACTATGTATCTAGACATAGCGTATATCTAAGTGCATAGCAACAGTTATCTAGAAATGCTAAAACGTCTTATAATTTGGAATGGAAGTAGTAGTTTATATTGCACTTTGTTCATTGGGTTTCATCCTTTTTGTTTGTAAAGCTCATTCAGCCCTTTGTTTATTACATCACCGTGAACTACAACATAAATTTTTGGTTATGGCAGGACGTAGATGCCGACAAAAGTCCAATCTCAGTTGATGGAGCACTTGCAGCTTCAAGTTTGTTTAAGATCATTGTGGAGTCACACTTGAAGGGTACAAATCTCTTTATATTCTCATTTAAATGTAACCTCAGACTTGAAGAATGTTACAGATGTTGTAAAAGATTTTCTATTTTGTTTACGTCCTGCATACTGATTACTCTTATTTTTCTTTGACATAGCTGCTGCTGATTCTGCGTTTGAGGATACTGATGATACTGAATATTTTCATGTTTCTGTTTCAAGTATGCTTAAATTCCACAGACAGTTCATCTGTTCTAGTATGTCTTAACTCCTTTGGATTCATCATACTAATGAAGTACTTCTTCCAGAACGTGATGAGCAGTTAGCCTTGTATGCTCTAATAGCACGTGCTGCTGCAGACACTACTATTCCATTTCTTGCACAGTTGTTTTCAGAACGATTTGCCCGGCTAAATCAGGTCTTCTTGTTATCTTGTAATTTAACTCATTTATTAAGAAAAGGATAAGCTACTACGCTACCCTGCTACTGTAGCCTTGTACATTCTACTGTTTTAAAGTGGTGCTGTTTTTGTAGTTAACATTTAATAGATTTTTCTTAGCAGAGAAATGGTGAAAGTGATCCTACTCAAACACTGGAAGAGCTCTATTGGCTGTTGTTGGTTACTAGTCATGTCCTAACTGACTCAGGCGAAGGAGAAACACTACTTGTAATTACTCTAAAGCTTCTCTTTCTTTACTAGCATTTATAAAGCCCTTTCTGTGAATATTGTCATGTTTCTTTTTCTTTACTAGCATATCACGAATGTGCTCATTGTTCTTCATATCATCTCTTCATTTTTTTTTCTCGAACACGTAGGAGAGCTGCGTATCATTGTATTAATAGAAGAAAAAGAGAGTCATACATAGACCCGAACCCCACACACCCACCCACCACTACATAGACACTGGATCACCGGTTAAGAAAGACAAAAAGACGACCCTACAACAGTCCATTAGACTGATCCTCCAGCAGAGAGCAGGGAAATTCCCTTGGCTCCTGCTAGGCTCCACCAATGAGCTTCTTCCCTAGCCAGAGCCAGAGCCAAGTTGACATTTGGGGTTGCCCCATTAAAAACACAATCATTTCTATGTCGCCAGATGCTCCAGGCTCCCAAAATGACTAGGGAATTCAGACCCAACCTATAATCTCCACTAGCAGCACTATCAACTTTTCTCCACCAATTATCAAAGGATTGGTCAGAAGGTTGAGGAGCAAGTGCTGCAAAACCAAAGCGCGACAGGAGGGAGAACCAAAAGTCTCTTGAGAATACACAGCCCACAAGAAGATGTTGAATGTCCTCCTCCTCTTGATCACATAGAAGGCACTGATCTGGATGAGGGAGCCCCCTCTTTGCCAATCTGTCCGCTGTCCAACATCTATTATGAGCGACCAGCCACATGAAAAATTTGCATTTGGGGGGGGGGGGCAGGATTTCCAGATTCTCTCATAAGGTTCAAAGAAGATTGCACCCTGAAAAAGCGTATCATAGGCGCTCTTTGCCGTACATACTCCTGAAGTAGATAGCCTCCAGATGTGCTTATCAGGAATTTCCTCATTTAGCTCCACACCATTCAGGATATCCCAAAGTTCAAGATACTGAATCAAGGCAGTTGAACCGATCTCACCTTGTATGTCCTCTGTCCATTTTTCCCCAGTTAGTGCTTCCAACACAGTACGTCTACTTGACCTTTTAGGAACCAGTGCATATACCAGAGGTGTGATGTCCTGAATTCTTTTGCCATCTAACCATTTGTCCTCCCAAAAGAGTGTATTGGATCCATTTCCAACTTCAGTTATTACAGCCACAGAGATGAGGCCAGCTACCTCTCTACTGACTTGGATAGGTAGATTTGCCCACGGTTTGCTGGGCTCACTCCGCTTGAGCCACGGCCATCGTGCTTTTAAGGCGATACTCAAAGCCTTCAGATCAGCAATCCCAAGACCACCTAGTTCTCGGGAGCGGCACACTTTAGGCCAGGCAATGAGACAGTGACCACCCTTTGCCTCTTTTCGGCCTCTCCACAGGAAGGCCCTTCTGATCTTGTCAATGGCTTTGAAAGGCCAAGGTGGGAGATCTGTTGCCATGGCCACATAAATCAGGATTCCTGTGAGAACATACTGCACTTGAATAACTCTACCAGCTCGGGTCATCAAATCAGCCTTCCACCCAGGAAGCTGATCTGCAATTCTGTCAATGATGGGTTGGACCTGCTCCTTAGTCAGCTTCTTGATGGTCAGGGGGAGACCCAAATATTTGCAAGGGAAATCCAGCATCTCACAGGGCAACAGATTCTGAATGAGGGCCAGATTTTCCTCAGCACAATGGATTGGTAGCACATTACTTTTTTTAACATTTCTGTAGCTCAGTTTGATTTATTTCACATGGTTTCATGTGTTAGATGTCTACACACACACACACACACACACACACACACGCACGCACGCACACACACACACATTTTCCTTCTAGTTGGAGTGGTTTTCTGCATATGTAACACTCGTACATATAGCCCTTTGGGCCTGTGAATAGTACACTGAGTTGCCATTTCCTAACATGGTATCACAGACTAGAGTTAGCTAGATTCGCACCTTGTTGTGGTCGTGCTGCCGGTGAGCTTCTCCAGCCAGCAACTTCACCTGCATCTGCCGTGCTCCCTGTGGCCCCACGTCAACACGTGCCTACCCTTGCACCCACACTCGTGGCCACCTGCCCAGCGCTCCCATGCACGCCCTGCATGGCAGTGGCCGCCGCTATCTCCCAAAGACGCTGTTCATCACTAGTAGCGCTGAGAGCTCTTGACATGCTAGGGGTCGCTCCATCGAATGCACAAGCATTGAGATGTGTCTAGATAATCCAAGCCCCTAGCGCGACCGGGGAATTGATCCCTTCTTTTGGTGTTCTGGAATTATGCGCCAAGATCTATCCCATCATTCATCAAACTCCGTATCAGCTGGCTGAGGTGCAATTTGTTGTAACCCGACACGTCGAAGGATGGAGTACCAGTGCTGCCTTGCAAAGGGGCATGATACTAGGAGATGGTAGGGGTTTGGGAGTATTCTCAATCTGCATGAGAAGGTCTTCTTAATGCAATGCCCAGGGGCTGTCTTTTTTTCTCGAACAACACAGGAGAGCTGTGTGCCATTTCATTAAGAAGAAAAGTACATAAAGGAGGGGGGGGGGGGGGGGGGAGGCGTTAAACCCTCCTAGTACATACAACCCCGACCAATCCGGGGGCTGTCTTATTCCTGGTTACATAAGAGTCATCGCTTAGGATGGGGCAGACCACGAGCGCAAGCCGATCAGCCGTCCAACATCTATCATGAGCTACAAGCCACAGAAAAAAACTTGCACTTTCCAGGAGCCCAACTTTTCCAAATTCGTTCCCATGGCCTAAACTGAATTGCTCCTTGAAAAAGATACTCATATGCCAATTTTGTTGAATATTGACCAGAGGAGGATAAGCTCCATATGCGCACATCTTCTACATCAGGCTGCAGCGAGAAATCCATGATGAGATCCCAAAGACCGAGGTACAACAAAGCTCCTCATGCATCCAAAATCCATAGGTGTTGAGAGCCTCTGCCACCGTTCTTTTCTTGATATTTCTCTTGACCACCACGGAGTGTAAGTAACGATGTCTATGATACGCTGCCCATGTAACCACCTATCTTCCCAAAAAAGTGTGCGAGTTCCATCCCCCACTTAAGTCACAATGGTTATTGCAAAGAACACTCTAACCTACCTGGATTGGAAACATGCCCATGGCCAGTGCGGTTCAGTTTTTTCCAGCCATAACCAGCGCATTTGGAGTGCCCATCCTAAGCCTTTCAGATCTGAGATGCCCAGTTCTCCAAGCTCTCGAGGGCGCATCACCTTTCCCCAAGCTACTAGGCAATGTCCTCCCTTCACCTCTTTTCTTCCGCAACCCACTGATGCTGAACCACTGAATGATGCCACTCGTTATTGTCAGCTAGTTGGGAGCCTTGTCTATCTTGGGATCACTCGTCTGGACATTTCTCACTCTTCATATCCAGTTTGTCTTGGCTCCTACCCAGCTCCACTATGATCACCTCCTTCAGGTTCTGTGACACCTTCGTGGAACTACCTCTCGCCGCCTTCTCTTTCCTCACTCCAGGTTACTCTGATGTTAAAATGGCTAGTGATCACTCTGATCATCGCTCCCTCTTGGCTTATTGTATGCCTCCTTGATTGCCTGGAAAACCAAGAAGCAGACCACTGTTTCCTGTTCGAGTGCTAAGGTTGAGCTGCGCGCTATGGCGATTGTGACTACAGAGGTGACATGACTACGATGGCTTCTCGAGGATTTCAGTGTGCCTGCTACTGCACCAACTCTCTCTCTTTTGACGGCACTGGTGCCATCAATATTGCTCAAGATCTTGTGAAGCATGAACTCACCAAGCGCTTGGAGTTGATGCTTCCTACATGAGATTGCAGGTGCATGATCAGGTTGTGACTCTCCACCATGTGCCTTCAGAGGTTCAATTAGCTGATTTCTTCACAAAGGCACAGATGAGGGCACATCATAGCCTTTTACTCTCCAAACTTAGTGTTATAGATCCACCATGAGTTGTGGGGAGTGTGTGTGTGTGTGTGTGTGTGTGTTGGGGGGGGGGGGGGGGGGGGGGGGGGGGGGCTATTTTTACATTCACATGTATTTTCCCTCTAGTTGGAGGGCTTTTTCTACATATGTAACACTTGTACATCCCTTTGGACCTGTGAATACGCTGAGTTGCCACTTACTAACATAATACACCATTTGTCACGTAATTTTGCAAACTATATTGACACTGCATTCTTTTATGCTTTGTGTCATTTATTACTTCAATAAGCTAAGAAATATGTCTTAAAGTTAACAGTTCTCACTGTTGTTAATTAATTTTGAACAGATCCCTGAAGCATTACAGGCTGGATTCCCTAATGTGATTGAAGCAACACAGCATCCTGTTGTTACACTCTCCTGGTGAAAAATCTTACCTCAATCTATTCCCCTTTTTATTTCATTGAAAATCAGGAATCCGGTTGTTTTTAGTGGAAAGACAATCGGTTGACCTGCAGTTTTGGGGCCAGTTGCAGCTCTGATAACCCATTTGACTGTATTAACAGTATTAATACTGTTGTAGCAATATAATGTGAATATTTGTCTCTTGATAATGCAGGTCTATAATAAATTTTTCCAGGCAGTGTCTAGATCCAGGAATTAGGGCAAAATACTTCAGTCCACGACTAATGGAGGTACTTCTCTGTACTGTTATCTATCGTCCTCGTTTTCTTTATGTAAAAGAATTCCCTTTTGCTCTGGACCTAAGCTAACCATTATTTTCTGTGAATGGTTCTTGGACATTGTTTTATACTTATTTTAAAAAGAGGTTGTCTTAAGTTCTTTATTGATGTTGGCAGGCTGTGATCTGGTTCTTGGCCAGATGGGTTGCAACCTACTTAGTGCCACTTGATGTGAGTAGAGGAAAAGTAAGCAGAGAAATTGATAGTGTGGGTACAAATGGACCCCAACATTCCAGAAAACTGCTAAACAGTTTTGCTTGGGAAAATAACCAAGGAGAGCTTGTTCTTGATTTTGTTGTTCTCATTTCAATGTTAGCACTTACTATATATCAGGGAGAAACTGAGTTGCAGGTAAGCTTTGTTTTTACTTATTAATCATGATGGAATTGTGCAGAGTGCCTAGACATGTTTGATCTTTTGATTTCATGATATCTTTGATGTGACTTTAGCCTTATCATTCCATCATACTATGCGATTGATCCAAAATACCAAATACAGCATAACTTGACCAAGCGTCAACAATGCCCACAACTTTCAAGATTCTCACTAGAGTGTTTTCATTAGCGTTAGACAATATAAAAGTTTCGGTTATCCCTTATCTGTTGCTTTGATTCCTGTTCTCAGACACTGACGTGCCAGAAGCTACTTGCTACAGTTGTTCGCCGGAAACACACATGCACTTATCTTGTTCAACTGGTAAGCCCAAATCTACTGCTACAACCAATGACATCTTACTGATGCTTGCATTTTCATATAGTACAATGCACATTAGTTTGTGCACACAAAAAAGTTTGGTAGCGTTTGTATCATCTGATGTACAGTAATTGCATGTTTTAGTGAACACACTCCAGTTCAATTATTGATTCTTATCCTTCTTTTATTTTTTGAAGACACATGGGAGCTGCGTATCATTATATTTAGAAGAAATTATTGATTCTTATACTAATCGCTATATTTTTAAAAATCAAAATATTAATGACCAAGAAGATACTAATAATTGTAAAGAAAGGACTATGCTGGTAATGGTCACAAAGCTGTGACTTTCAATTTCCACATGCACTGCATTAAATGTGTTACCTAGAATATCTTTTTACGTACTGCTTGTTTCTGCCTGAACAAGAAAACATACTATGTTGTATTGATTGCTAAAACTTTTTTGTTTTGTTTTCCTAATCTTTGTGGTGTTCCATGTACCCTTTTAGGATTCATGGCGTGATCTTACAAGAGCTTTTGCAAGTGGACGCTCTTTGCTTTCATTGAGTGGACGTTTACAAGTAAGTGACGTACCATGTGCAAATCATGTTGTTCTACCCTATGGCTTTATATTTTTGAAGATCTTATGCTTCTATTGCTATTTTTTTACAGAGATCTCTAGCAGAAACACTTGCCTGTGCTGCTTCCTGCATCAAAGATCCTGAAGCATCTGCACAGTAAGACTATTGTTTACTTCTGGCTGTTATTCTAAGAAACAGAGATGAGGGTTTAACAGTGCCTGTATTGATTCCTTTAAAGGTACCTGAGGGATCTCATGGGACCAGTGGCGGGGTGCCTGGTAGAAAATGCTAGCAGGAGTGATCTAAAATCTGTGGCACAACAAGGAGATGTTGTTTACATGGTAAGTATGTATGATCTTTGCTTTGTGCTCTTTTAGAGAAGAATAAAGGAAATAGGTCAATGGTTGTAGGTCTGTTGCCTATTGGAACGGCTAAGAGGCGCTGCTAGAGCTACTCAACCCCGCACTCAAAAAGTTCTATTTGAGATGGGTCGTACTGTGATGAACCCACTTTTGACTCTTCTGGAGGTCTACAAAAATCATGTAATGTTATTTTTCAAGCATCATACTATCACTCTACAAGTGAACGTTGAAGATCATGCAATTAAGTTTTCCCCATCCCTTTAGTCCTCAGTCGTATACATGATACTCAAGTTTGTGGTGGACTTTGTTGATGGTCAAGCTGTATTCCTGGATGCTAAAGAAACATCAGCTTTGGTGAACTTTTGCTTGCGACTGCTCCAGATATACTCCTCTCATAACATTGGGAAGGTAAGAATATGAGTACTTCTATTTTATTCTGTGTCGTAATATTCCTTTTTTTTTGCCAATGTGACTGATGACTCTGACTATTACTATTCTCAAAGAAACGATGTCAGCCATTGTAGTAACTTCATGATACTAATTACATTTTCGTTCTCTTTTCTGGTGTTACCCCTATCTCACCATTCACAGCTTCCCTATGCCAAAAAGCATTTTAAGCCTGTGCTCATGCTTTTCTTGTTAATTTCTGCAGAAATACTGATCTCCTTAGTGGACTCTGTTCATAGAAAAGATCTAATGAGACTGTCCAAGTGGCGCTAGTGCAGGTTTAAATAGTCATTTAATGTTGATAACTTAAGTAAGGACGCTCCTTAAATAAAGTCAGCTAAAGATATTTTTCTGTTTTTATTTTTGTTTGGCCTCTGGTGCTTTGTGTGCTAATTTCTGCAGAAATGCTAATCTACTTAGACATAGAAAAGATCTATCTGGAGATGTTCAAGTGACACTAGTGCAGATTCATTTAGTCATCTAATGTTGATAACTAAGGGCATGCCTTGAACTTGAATAAAGGCAATTAAAGAAATTAACGCGAGTGCCGAGTGAGCAATATTGTATTAAAAAGGTTAAATATGGCTTGCAGTTTGTATAGTTTCCAAACAGCAATGCTACCATTTTTGTGGAGCTTGTAGATAATTTTCTTCAGGGACTGACCCTATGGTATCTCTATTTTCTAGGTAATGCTCTCTCTTTCTTCAAGTCTGCGTAGTGAGTCACAAGCAGAAAAATATAAGGATTTGCGAGCTTTGCTTCGTCTTCTGACAAATATATGCTCGAAGGATTTGGTAACTTTTGTTCCGTTACACCCTGTTTGTTTAATTTGGCCAAAAGTTCTGCATAACTAACAGACACAGTTGTCAAGTGCAGGTTGGCTTTCTGTCTGATTGCGATGGTGAAGGTTCACCTGATATTGCAGAGGTACGCAGCTGATGTTTCTTGCAAAAAAAAAAGTATGTAGTTGCTGGCCTTCTATCTTTCTTGTTGAGTGTCGGGTTGTTGAGACTTGGAATCCCCACAGCAAACACCAGAGCTTTCATTCGTCCATGGCATTTTTAGCCAACTCTTCTGTACTTGGGTTCATAATAAAAAAAAACCCTTGAGGATACAGATTGACAAACCAATACAAGGGTCAAACTCTGCTTGTTTTGAAACCGTAAGGTGTTGCATTCTGCTAGCTGTTGTATTTTCCATCCAGGGAAGAAAACTTACTGAGGTCATATAACTTATTTATTTAGCCAAGTGTATTGCTATTTATTCACATCGAAAACTAACATTAATTAGTTTGAAACATAATAACTGAGATGTTACCTTTACAGGTTATCTACGTTGGTCTTGATATTGTGACCCCCTTGATATCTTTGGACCTTCTGAAATACCCTAAACTTAGTCGTGATGTAAGTCGTTTTGAGTTTTCTCCTTTAGTTTTTGTAATAGAGGATAATAGCAATCAAATGCTAATCTTTAGTCTGGTTTCTTTGCAGTATTTTGTGCTTATGTCACACTTGTTGGAAGTGTACCCGGAAAAGGTTGCTCACTTAAATAGAGACGCTTTTACGAGGATTATTGGAAGTCTTGACTTCGGGCTCCGTAATCAGGCATGTGCACTTTCTAAATCTGCATTAACTCTGTTCTTTTTTTTTTTTTTGTGTGTGTGTTGTAAGTTGATTTTCGGTTAGCACCAGTAAGTTTGGGGATTTCCTGAACGGAACAAAAATCACTCCTATATTTTCTAAGGTTTCGGATTGCAGCAGCATAGCTTGCAGTAATCATGGTATAGTTTCTGCATATTGATTGCAGCCACAGAAGAGTTGGTAGCTCTTGATCCTTTGTTTCACTTCAAAACTTGGCTGTTGTGCTAGGGAAGGCTAGACAATTAGTTTGTGGCCTTCCGTTTATTGTGAGTGATACATCTGGTTCGTTTTTTAATGGCATTTAGGAATGGAAAAGATTAGCTTGCCCTGAATGTCATATATTTAACAACGAATGGAACCTTAGACATTTTGGTGTTGTTTTTCATGCTTTTTGTCACCTTTTGTTTGAATTATGACCATGTGCTTTTCATGTTAATATTATCAGTCAAATGCAACTCACCCCCATACCCCATTCACTTCTGGCGTCTCTTATAAATTGAACTATGTGTCATGCTCATTGTTTGCTGTTCCACACCATTTACCCTCTAGTGCGAATTTCTATTCTTCAAGCTGATATAGTTCAGACTTATTTTGTCTGTTGCAGGATAGCGATGTTGTTGAGAGGTGCCTGGCAGCAGTAAATGCTCTTGCTTCATACCATTTCAAGGAAATATTAGGAGGGAGAGGAGGACTGAACTCGCAGCTCATGGAATCTGAAGGATCAAATGGCAAACTGCAGGAAAGCATATCAAGTCACTTCTTGAGACTTCTATTGCAAATACTTCTTTTTGAAGATTTCAGGTGAGCTCTGTGTATCAGTAATTTGATTTTGACTGCTTTGAATCTTGAGCGAAGTAAATTTTATTTGGCATAATTTGCCAATTATTTAGTAGCTCTAGTTTTATGTAAATTAAACTTCTAAGCTGTCAAGCTATTTTTGCAGATTGGAGTTGGCAGGTTATGCTGCAGATGCTTTGCTTCCTTTGTTGTTCTGTGAACAGGAGTTATATCAGGTCCCTCCCCCTCCTTCCCTCTGATCTGAAAAATAAGTACTATATTATGCATATTATAATCTCAGTAACCTGAAGAAAATGTTATGTCAATAATATTGGAAGCTAATACTAAACTCAGAACTATTAAAGGGCAGACCCAGTGCAGAACTATTACATCCATTTTATTCTGTAATGGACTGATAGTCATCAGATCGAGCGCAAACCTGATACTAGTTGTGTTCTTTGCTACATATCCTCACCTTGCTTTTATCTGCAGAGATTGGTCCATGAGTTGCTCGAGAAACAACAGAATCCTACCGTGAAATCAAGGCTGGCAACTGTGTTCCATAACCTCACAAGTTCAAACAATCTCTCAAGCTCGCTCGACCGGCCAAACAGGCAGAGATTCAGGAAAAACCTCCTTAGCTTCCTGGCGGATGTCTCGGGCTTCATGCAGATCAAGTAGATGCGATGGCATATGGAACCAGTGATTGTTTGACCAGTCAATTAAATCCTGAGGAAGCACTTCACCATTGTGGTAGGAGTGCATGTCGGCACCACATAGCGGTGGATTGATGAGAGCGAGGACTGCCATGACAACAGCCGTCTTGGTCCAGTAGATCTTGAAGGGCTAGTGTCACCAGAAAAGATAGGGAGCTGGGGCTAGTCTTAGGGTTGGCATTCATAGCACGTTTGCTGGACAAGATGGAGGCGTCTCTGGCCATGAGATCGTCGTGTAAATGCGTTGGTTAGACGTGCTCTACAGAAACGGTGGGAATTTTGTTGTGGCGACTCGTTTTGTCATGTCCGGCAGTTTCCCACAAGCAGGAGGTAGAATTGGTGGTCGCTTGCTAGCTCGAGATGTTGAGTTGATGTAAAATACTGCTTGACTTCAACGTGTCTCATTCGCAGGAGGAGAAAGCGTCACGGCTTGCTGTAACTAGATGGGTTTACTCTTCCTTGTGGCATAGGATCCCCAAAGAAGACTTTGCTGGGGTATTTGCAGCCAAATGATGAAACAGTATGATTGCGAGAGGTTTTCAATCTTTCCTACCAAATTTGGCCTGCAGTTATGATGACACTGAGTGCAGATACAGGCATGAGGCATGCCAAAACTGGCGGGCACCACATGTGTCTCGGTGGGGGTCACTGCTGCACCGGCGTCTGGTCCTGTGCGGCTATGCTCCCTTGTGTGAGAATCTCTAGGCTTCAGCAGCACTCCAGTCCAGTGCATACCTCACCAGTCACCACTGGGCAGCCTGTGCGTCGGTGCCTGCGTGCACAAGCTGTTGCCAGATCTCAGATCGTACATTCCTGTTTGCAAGCAGGCTTGGGGCCAATCTCTTTGAATTCCATGGGGGATGCGATTGGCTGGCCGTGATTCGCATGCCTGCGTTTGGTCGGTCGGATATCTCTTCTCGAAGATCCATTTCTGCGCAATTGTTTGCAGTTCTTGTAACAATACCCCCGCTGATTCTTGTAGCAATGGCGTGCGATTTGATACCAGCATGTCGAAGTGGAAAAACAATTCGTTTTTTATTAGAATTGAAAAACGATACAGCATGGATAGTGGAATCTGAGACTCACGTGACAAGAGCACGGCAGCGACACTGGATGACGCACCGGCAAACAGTAGCGTCACTATTCTAGTGGCCCCAGTAGACGGACGCCGACAGAGATCCTCGTCCATCCAAATTCCCAACCCAACGCCGCTACATCTAAGAGGGTTTTATGTGTGCCATTAAAAAAGTTTATAATTACGCATAAGCCATTAAAAAAGTTGACCACACACAGATGTCACTGCTCTAAACTTTTTTTTTTTGTCTTACAAGTCATTCCGTCCTGGTTTCCGTTTGTTTTTCGCCGTTTAATCGTCTTACAGGAGGGACCGGTCAGTTAAATTGTCCATGTTACCCCTCAGTTCTCTCTGTTCCTCCTTATCTTCTTTACCTCCACGCCGCCGCCCTCCCACACACTGAGCTCGACCGCGCCGTCCACGGTGGTTGGGCTAGAGCTCGTGCGTGTGTCGTTGGCGGTGGCTGGAGCTCACCTCTTCACGTCACCTCCACGCGCTCTGCGGCAGATCCACGGCGAGGATCGGCTGCGGCAGCTCCACGCGTGCTGCCTCCTGGCTCTCGCCGCCGCCGTTGGGGACGAGGCTGCCTCCGGGCCCTCGCCATCGCCGTTAGGGCTTGTGTCGGTGTGCGGCGCCGATCACCGGCGAGTGGAACACAGCATGCAGCGAGTCGGGTCCGCGCGGCTGGCGACCGAGGCGGGTCCGCACCTCGCATCTTCGTCTTCGGCCTCACCGTGCCCAACGGCCATGTCGGCATCACCATCATCGAGAAGGTGGAGGACTTCGTGGTGGGCACGCTGCTGTCGCTCTTCTTCGCCATGAGCGGGCTCCGCATGGACACCGCCAAGATCACTAGCATGCCGCGCGGGAGGTAGCTCCACTCCGACCACAGCGCCACCTCATCCATGCGAACGCGCACGAGCTCGCGGCCACGGTGACCGCCTCGGCGCTGCGAGCGCGGGCGCGGGGGAGCTCCGCCCCGGCCGCCGCGGGCGCGCGCGGGCGATCTCGGCCCCGGCCAGCCGCCGTGGGCACGGGCGCGGGCGAGCTCGACCCCGGCCGGCCGCATCGGGCGCGGGGGAGCTCCGCCCTGGCCGCACGCACGGGAAGAGAGATCGAGTTTGAGAGAGAGAGAGAGAGGATAGGGTTGAGAGAGGTATTATGGACGTTTTGACTGACCTGATGAAAGCTCTAGTTTGGTTTTGGTGAATTGATGAAACCCTAAGTGCTAACCTAGTTTATCAAGTGATCATGACATAGGTAGCACACTTCAAGTAGAGAAGCTAATGAAGATCATAGCATGACAATGGTGATGGCATGGCGTTGATCAAGGGCTTAAACTTGAAATGAAGAAAGAGAAAAACAAAAAGCTCAAGGCAAAGGTATAAACCATAGGAGCTATTTTGTTTTGGTGATCAAGACACTTAGAGAGTGCGATCACATTT
This sequence comes from Miscanthus floridulus, assembly GCF_019320115.1. Taxonomy (NCBI): domain Eukaryota; kingdom Viridiplantae; phylum Streptophyta; class Magnoliopsida; order Poales; family Poaceae; genus Miscanthus; species Miscanthus floridulus. The sequence continues at coordinate 28,941,932 of NC_089581.1, read as the reverse complement.
AGGTTTGATAGCCGTACTATTAAGAGGAGTGAAACTCGTATCGGAATACGGTTATCAAAGTGCCACTAGATGCTCTAACTCATTGCATATGCATTTAGGATCTAGTGGAGTGCTAACACCCTTGATAATATTTGTGAAAATATGCTAACACATGTGCACAAGGTGTTTGCAGGATTGAGATGGGTTTGGATTCGACGCTTTCGGGAAAATGAAATGCCTATTTACTATTGCGCCGGATGAAAATTCTTGGTGGTTGGCACATTGGAGCAAGGGTGGAGAAGATAGAAGTGAGAACAGAGCTGATGCCAGCGTCGGTCCAGTGACCGGACGCTGGATCCAGAAGCACCGGACGTTGACTGCCTGCGTCCGGTCGCGTTGACTGTCGGTACAGTGGCTAGGGTTTACCACCGGACGCTGGGCTGTGTCCGGTCAAGGTTGTAACACCTCTGGTGTTACGAGCTTGTTTAGCACCGTGGTTTAGGCCTAAGAAAAATTTCCAAAACGATTTTCTTGGATTTTAAAATTTGACTTATGTCTAAAAATGTCTGATAGCAAATAAAAGGGCGAATGGCTTGTTTAATTGATTAAACGTGAAAAACAATTTGTATAAATAATTTTCTGTTCACATCCGCGTCGCGTTGTCGGACCACGTCGCCGTGTACGCGGGCTTGTTAGATAGCGCCAACCAGAGCGGTACCGCAGTCTGCCTCTGTTGTCTCGTCGCGTTATTGCCTTTGTCGCAGCGTCGTTGTCTGCCTTCGTGTCCTGCCAAGTTGAGTCGTCTTGGTCTACGCTGTGTTCCTGTTGTCTCTCCCTCCCTAGTTTTGTTCGTTGAACCAGCTACCTCTGCTTAGCTCCGGAAGTACGTGCATGCATGCTTAGCTCTCTAATCGATCGTCAAATTCAATTGTTTGTTCACACACATATGAAGAAGACGCAAGTGACTGCACCGTATATAATATATAATATGATCTCAGTATGTGAGACGTGTTACACAACAAATTACAAGTGTTTAACGGGCCAGTGTAGCACTCACGGTAAATTTAGGGGAAAATGATTGCACCATATGCTGCTCTGCCCTGTCCTGTCATGTCTGTCTCTAATTGTTTTTCACGCTGAGCTGCTGCTGCTCTCACTTCCTCCCTGTGCTTGTCGCTGCTGCTGCTGCCTTCTTTATTTCTACGTTGCCGTGCGTGTTGGAAGTTGGCCGAACTGCGAGCTACTTTCTTTATTGCTGCTGTAGTATATGACTTTTCCTTGCCTCCATCTGCCTTTCCTCTCTCTACTGCGCCGATGGGACATGGCCGTCTGTGTTGCCCGTCGCCTCTGCCTTTTCTTTCCATGTCCGCATGCCGATGCCGCCTCGCTCTTCTTCTAGCACTGCCTCCTCCCTTTTTTCTTTGCTGCCTGCAGCAGCGCCCCTGTCCCGCAGCGCCTCGTCGGCGTCCGCGCCCCTTGGCCCCACGGAGCTCCCTGGACCGTAGCCGCATCAACCGAAGCCCCCGCGCCCACTGTTGCCATGCCTCCACCGCGCGCGCTGCTCATCCAGCCGCAGCGCTGCTTTCCCGTCCACGCCATGGCCATCCGCGCCGGGCCGACCTTCCACGCATGTGCCCTGGCCTACGCTGGTTAGCCACCCGAGCACGCGCCGCTCCCTTGGTTTCGTGCCCGAGCCGCGCGCCGTGCCGCAACGCCCCGCGCGCTGGTGTCCCTCCGTTTCCTCTCCAGCGCAGCTCCACCTGCCGGGCCGCAGCGCATCGCCGGTCTGCCCGTGCCAAGCTCGGTCACCGCCTCCGCGTCTGCACCTAGCGCCGCCGATTTTCCTCCCGTTGCCCCACCTCTAGCGTCGGAGCTCATTGCTGCCCCATCGGCGAGCAGCCGCGGCGCCTCCTCACCGTCGGCGTGTTCTTGACACGGAGCCGCCCGGTCCTGATGCGTCGGTGCGCGTGGCCGGGGCACCATGCTCCAGCTCTGACCAAGCCGCGTCCTCCTGTGAGTGCGCCCGGCATCGGGCGAGCCTTGTGGCCGCCTCCTCACCGCCGTCGACGAGCGCGCGGCTGGATTTCACCACCGGCCGGTGACTCTGTTCTGCCCGCTGCTTTTGGGGAAGGAAGGAGAAGGTGAGGAAGGGTATAAATTTAAGAAGAAACTTTATACGGGGTTTTATTTGTGAAATACGCGACTTGAATGAATAGTACCGGTTGGACTGCGTTTTAGTTTCGAGGTAACACAAGGGCCGTTTAGCAAATTGCCGTCGCCACCTGCCGCCTGGGCCGCCAGCGCCTGGTTGGTGGGCCACGCCGCTGCCCGCGCCTAGGCCACCCGCGCCGCGTGCTGGGCCAGCCTGCTCGGCGCCCACCTGGGCCGGCTTGCCGTCCACCGTTGCTGGGCCGCTTACGCCCCGTCACTGTGCTGGGCCGCACGCGCCGGTGGGCCGCTGGCCGCGCGCACCCTGTGCCCCGCCTAGGCCTGCTTGCCGCTGATCCTGGCCAAGCGGGCTGCTGGGCCAGCCAGTGGCCGTCGGCCCGTTTTCATGTTTAAGGTGTTTTCTAATTTAAAGCTGAAGTAACCTTGAAAAATTCGTAGAAAATCACAGAAAAATCATAAAAATGTCAAACTAGTTTTGATAGTCTCCTAAAATTAGAACCTACCTATTAGTATATTTTGTTCACATAGTTCGATGATATTTTTGGAAGCCATATAATTAATCTAAGATATTTAATATTGCAAAATATAAACTTGTAGGAACTTTCGCGACAAATTGGTAATAGTATTAGATCTGAAATCTTTACAGTAGGTTCCTAGCAATATTAGCTGCTCATTGTAATTTTTGTAGCTCTAGAATAATTAGTTGCTAGATAAATAATGATGTTCTATTACGAATAAAGAAACACCATTGGTTTATATAACTAAAAGAATTGTTGAGAAATAATGCCTTGTTCGACAACATGGATATGTAGCTAAGTACGGCCATCGTTAGAACTAGCCCGTTAACTCGAGAGGCGTACGTCGTATTTTATGAGTCACGATTTTAGTTGATTAATTACATCTTTGCATTGCATCGCATGCATATCATATAGGTACGATGATGGATCAACGGATCGATCGAAGGATGATTGGGAATCCGAAGATGATGCAATGGGCCTTCTATCCAGTTGATGGTGGATGATCTAAAGATGCAGATACTAACTTTTAATATATCTTACCCAGGCAAGCCCCGGTGCATAACCCCTACTGTCTGCAGTTTAAATTATATTTGTGCATTAAGTTTAAGGAGTTGAATGAAACCCACTTGCATATATATATCTTTATCCTATGAGTCTTACTAGTATGATAGAATCGTGTAGATTGCTATGCTACAGGACTCCGGCAGAAGTCGAGTGATTGCCTGTCACTCGCGAGATATAGGAAATATGTTACTATATGATTATCACTTGGAATATACAAAATGGTGGAAAGGAAAATGGTGACCGGGCAGGGATGTGGTTTGGGGTATTGGTGGGTGTAAGAAGTTGTGTCGCCGCGGAGGCGGGTCATAGCTTGGTTACACCGTTTTCCCCTGTCTGGTCGGTTAAGGACCGATCGTTGCATATGACTCTAGGTAGGTCACAGACTTATTATCCCGAGCACATACTTGTGTATGGGCGCTTGGAAGACTTGTTGCTCTCTTATCGCGGATCCGGCTCTTTCCGGACCGACTGTCAGGGTTTTGTTTTGGTGGAGGAGGTCCTTGCACCGCACTGAGTCCGGGACTCAGGGGCGGGGGCTTGGAGTCCCAGTTTGGACGGGGACCTGGACACCCGGGACATGAGAGTGATGGGTCGGTCCTGCTTGTGCCTGGGGTACAAGCGGGGCGTGTGTTTTCGGGGTACCCAGCTGGGGGCATTGATTCGCGAATCGCCGGGCGATCCGGTACGGCTTGTCTACGGTTTAGCATCGTAGTAAGAACTGAAAGATGAAAGATGGAAGGTGGACAAAGGAAATCTGATTGCTTACCACCTGCTTGAAAGTAGCACAGGTGCTTACCTAGAATGGTTAGTTAATGAACCAATGCGGCTATTAATAAAAATCAAATATAAGGACGCACGCTTAGTAATGCTTTCTGCAAATGCAACCCACAAACCAGATAGCCTTGCATATCTTTGGATTCTTTTCTTTTCTCCTATCGGGTAAGTCTTGCTGAGTACAATTGAGTACTCAGGGTTTTATTCCCCCTGTTGCAGGTGACAGGTGGATGCTAGAGCTGATCTTTGTGTGTGGATTCCTCCTGGTGGGCTCAGCGAGAATTTCCTTTATGCTGCGATCGTAGTTGTTATTTATAACTCTCACCAAATACTTTTATAAATGGAAGTTTAATAATCTGTTGTCGTAGTTTATATATCAATACTTCATCATGTCATTAATAGAGGTTTATTTCTGCTGTAACTCTGATCACATATTTATATTCCGCTATTCAAGTAAATTGTTTATAACTCTGATAATATGATTTCATTCCGCTGTCATATTAATAAATATTATACTCTGATGTTGTATTAAAAGTGATGTAAGAAATGGTTACGAATGATGTAAGCTTTATTCTCTCAGTTGTGATCCTGATGGCAAAAATGTGGATTTTCGGGTTCTCCCCTAGGGTGTGTCCGACGGAATCGAGTAATTTAGCGTTCTCCCTCGAGTGCTTAGTGTCTAATAGAAGACAAGCACTCCTGTGAGACATTAAATTAGGCGGTTCTGCCACAAAGGTGGACCGGACGCGTCCGGTCGAGGAAAACCAGGTTTCAACCCTTACTGTACTCGACCGGACGCTGAGGTTCCAGCGTCCGGTCAGTTTTAACCGGAGCGTCCGGTCAGCGTCATAGCCGTTGGAATCTGACGAACAGCGTTTGAAGGCGATGACACGTGGCGTCCATCTGTGGACCGGATGCTGAGTCCAAGGTCTGGTCAAGTGGACCGGAGCGTCCGGTCAGAGCGCAGAATACCCAGTGAAAGGGTACAACGGCTCTATTTCGTGGGGGCTTCTATTTAAGCCCCATGGCCGGCTGTGGCTCATATCTTTGGCCATTTTTCATTGACATAGTAACCTTGTGAGCCTAGCCAAAGTACTCACACTCATCTACATCATTGATTCATCATCATAGTGAGATTGGGAGTGATCCAAGTGCATTGCGTGAGTGATTGCATCTAGAGGCACTTAGTGATCGTGTCTCGCTGCGGATTTGGCTTGTTACTCTTGGTGGTTGCTGTCACCTAGACGGCTTGGAGCAGCGAGGATCGTCGAGCGGAGGTGGTGATTGTCTCCGGCTCCGATCGTGGTGATTGTGAGGGGTTCTTGACCTTTCCTCGGCGGAGAGCCAAAAGGTACTTTAGTGAATTGCTCGTGGCTTGTGTGATCCTCATCTTGTGTTGGTTGTGCGGCACCCTATTGAGGGTTTGGCGTGTGAAGCCAATTAGTGCGTGAACCTCCAAGTGAGTGAATCGCCACAACGAGGAGTAGCTTGCCGGCAAGCAAGTGAACCTCGGTAAAAATCATTGTGTTTATCATTGATTCCGAGGTGATTGGTCTTCATTATTATTCATCCTTGTGATTGATTGGTTTACTCCTCTACACGGCGGTATAACTATCTTGATCACTCTCTTTACATTATTGCAAACTAGTTGACAAGCTCTTTAGTGTAACTAGTTGTGAGAGCTTGCTTGCTTGGTTGGTGTGGCTCTTTAGTTAGCCTTTGAGAGCACACTAACATAGGGTAGTGTCATTGCTCTTGTGTGAATTGACACTATCTAAACTAGAATTATGGTAGGTGGCTTGCATTTTGAGTAGGCTAGCGTAATACTTGCTTCGCTTTATAATTGTCTAACCATTTGGTTAAGTGTTGTTGTAGAATTTTTTATTAGGCTATTCACACCCCTCTAGCCATTAGGACCTTTCACCTGTCTCACTTGTCAGGACTCCCAAACGGTAAAAAATGAACGGAATATGGATGGAATGGCTTGAAGAGCAAATAAGTTTAGAGTAGTGGCATCTGTGTGTGGTCAACTTATTTAATAAATTATGTGTAATTACAAAAAAATTTTAATGACACACAGGTAAAAAAACTCTACACCTAATGCTAATCTAAGATTTGTTCTGTTCCTCTCCGCATCCGGCCCTTCCTCCCTCGTCCTCGCGGTTGGTCTAGGTTCCCCTTCCCTCCCCTTCACGACAGCACGCTGTAATTCCGCATTGGTCTACTTTACTCTCTTTTTTTAGCCTCATTGGTCTACTTTATTTACTTTAACAAATAACAACCAAACCGAGCAGTGAAAAAAACAAACCGAGCAGTGAAAATCTGCTGGGCTCAGTTAATTGTCATATTAATCCCCGCGTCGTTGTCATCCTGCCACCTTAACTCACCGGAGCCCAGCTTTTACCCAATAGGCCAAGAGACTTTTCCCTACAAGCCATTATAAAAGTTTCTAATTCCTTCTCTGCCACAGAAATTTTAGCTGCCCCTCCTTAGTCCTTCGCGCAAAGTTTTCTGGACCTGTATGCCACTTCCGTCCGTCTAAAGTACGACGGCCGATAACGGAGAGATACAATGACCCTTTTGTCCCTGTGTCCACTTAAGTCCCACCAAACACACCACAGTCTCCCATTCCTCTTTTCTCGTCTCTCTCGCGAACTTCTCTCTCTCTCAAAACCCTAGCCTTCGGCGACGGCCCACATGCCGACCGCCTACAGCCTCCGCGCGCCGCCCTCCGCCGCGCAGCAGCGCCTCAGGCTGCCCTTACCGCCGCCCCCGCCACAGCTGCCGTTTACCCCGGCGGGTGGAGGGGCCGCCCGTCGGAGGAGGGTTGTCGGGGTGGCGGCCGCGTCCGCGTCGCCCTTCGACGAGCTGCACGCGCGGGGGAGGCCCGTACATGGACCCTCCAAGGTGAGCCTTCGCCTACCTCGGGGACATCGCCCGAACGACCAGCCTCATCCCCCCCACCCCAATTAGTATAGTTGGTGGTAGTATCGATCGAATACTACTGCATGATTAGCATCCATGGATTTCGTTGGCCCCGATTTTGAGGTTTCTATGCTGGAAAGCCGCTACCCGTAATCATTCCCTGTTTGAAATTTGATGTCTCATGAAATTCCGGGCCTTTGGGACTTGGGTCAGGAATAAGATCTACGTTCCAGCAAACGGTTCATATTGTGATGACTACCTCCTGTGATAGATCATCGCTCGCAGCTCATGTTCGTCTGTTAATTGAATAGAATACCCGCAAATAAGGTGGCAACGTTACTGCCAAGTAGTCTAATACACGACACGAGGTGCTTAGAAGCAGCTATTTGTTAGCTGCGTTCACTGGTCATCAAGAGAAACAAGAATTCGACGCTCGTGCAATTCTAGTTATTGTCGAGGTTTAGTTTCTGTACATAAAGTTGTGGTTTGCGCCACTCAGAAGGGGGAGGGGGTTCTGTAAGAGTGTACACTGTGAAGCAATGGAGGTTTAGCTGCATCTGCATGGACATAACTTTAGGCTTGGTAAACGTCAGCAACAATGGTCCTTTAGACATATGTTGGTTGTATGATGCCTGCCTGGATCATGAGGCTGATGACAAATTTTTTGTTTTGAGCTCCATTTTTCACCTTCTTTTTGAGGTCAAGGTTGTGATTTAGGAAGAATGATTGCTTACTAACAGCCTGCTGTCATAGGGGTCATATAGCATTGCAAAAAAAAAAAAAAAAAAACTGTTTTGTGAGCCCCATGTGACCCCAGGAACCATGGCGCTTAAGGATTCAGTGTTCCACCACTGTTTTTGTTTATTGCTAGGTCGAAACATTATATACTGCTAACTATCTTAGCAGTAACATTGGTACTACTGGCTAATACTGAGCTAAGTGGTCCTTAACATAGCAAACTCTTTATTTGTAATTCGTACTCACTGAGCTAATTTTTGGACTGAAGACTTATGACCTTCAACTTTAATATCAAAGTTCTTTTGGATAGCTCAAGATGATTTGTCCATATTGAGCTGGGTCATTCTCAGCATTGCGGCGTACTATGTTTCTGTAGACGTTTGCTTCTGTATATCAGTTCACAATGTATTTGTCAGATGGAGCAACCTGTGACCTGTCATTTATTCTAGCTAAATGTAGCAGCTGTTGTTATGACCAGTAATAATTTTTCTAAGAAATTTTGAAATACTGTTTGCCCATGGATCATTTCTTAATGAAATTGTGGGATTCTTTGAGGAGGATTTTTTACTGATTAGCAGCTATTTGTCTTGTATGGTTTAAATATGTTGATCTGGCTAGTTTTCCTAGGCTAATAGTCACATCACAAAGTTAGCTGCGCTTGATAGCTGCTTCTGAATTAACTGTTAGTTTCTTTTTTCCACTTTCCCAAAACAAAGAAATGAAAATTCCTGCTCAATAGTTTAGTTAATTCTGAATATTAGCTCTACTAAACTCTGTCCGAGATCCTGTCTTATTAAACATATGAACCTACTTCCCATTCCCATGTGATAACTCTTATTATATTATTTTCTGTAATAGCTACAGCTATGTAATTTATTAATCGAAAAGCTGAGATAACAAGAAGCAATGCCTTGTTTCATGGAAATACAGTTCACATGTATACATTGTACGATAGATTGGGTAGGACATGTATCTTGTTACTCTTGTACAGTTGCACATCATAAATGGGAACAAAAGCCCAAGCAGGGCACAAGTAAGCACAGTGTGCTGCTCAAGGCGCCGCGCGCGTCACGCGGGTGAAGCTGCTCAAGCCCCGCGACACGCTGGTGCTCGGCCAGGCGTACCGCCTCATCACCGTCGTCGAGGTCACCAAGGCGCTGCAGGCCAAGGAGGAGGAGAAGACCCGGAGGGCGCAGCAGCAGCTGCTGCTGCAGGTAGTTCAGACGAAGCACGCCGGCGGGAGGACGGGCTCCGGTGACGACTCGCAGCCGCAGCAGGTGGCTGATGGCAGCCTTGATCAGGTACTACTTTTACTCCTAAGCAAACTAAGGCACTAACTAATTTATGATGCCATAGGGTTAGACACTACATTAAGCTTTCCATGTCACTGAAGAAAACCAATACAGAGGCTCATGTTCTTGACATTTTCCTTGTACTACAGGTTTATAAGTCAACTAACCCTATACTTTTTTTTGCTTTAGAAGATCTGGAACAGGCTCCAACCAGCCAGAAACTGGAAGCCTGCAGCCTGTGCCTTTGAGCATTGTGTTCCCTGCTAGGCTGGAGCCAGAACCTGAGCATGTCAACACTGCTGACGATATCAACACAACTGAGAACAAAGGGAGACCCAAGACAGCAGTGAATAAGAAAATGAAACTTGACAGTCCTGCTATGAATACAAGAGCCAAGGTATCTACAACTCCAGATAGTCCTGCTATGGGTACCAGAAACAAAAGGAAGCTTGACATTTAGTTGTCTGTGGGATGACTCAAAACTCCAGATATTTTGTAACTCATGTGGTCTATCTATTGACCATAACCTGCATTTTGTAAGACCAAAACAGTGGTCTGTGCATGACCAAAACAATGGTCTGGTCTATGTCATGACTGGTTTGTGAAATGTTGTTATGGTTTGTGAAATTTTCGTAACTGGTTTGTCAAATTTGTTGTTCTGGTTTCTGAATAAGATCTCTTTCTGAATCTGTGTTAACTGGTTTGTCAAATTTGTGGCGTTAAGGGCAAGTGAAAAAATTCTACTCCTGACGTCTAGACACAGGGGCAAAAAGGTCTTCCTATCCCTCCATTACCGGCCGTCACTCTGTAACCTGACGGAAGTGGCACACGGGACCAGAAAACTTTGCGCGAGGGACTGAGGAGGGACAACCAAAATTTCTGTGGCAGAGAAGGAATTAGAAACTTTTATAATGGCGTGTAGGGAAAAGTCTCATAGGCCAATACCCACCTCTCTCTCTCTCTCTCTCTTCCTCTGCACATTCGCTCGCTCTACCCCGCAAGTCGAGGCCTTCCGCTGCTCTCGCTCGCTCGCTCGCTCGCTCCGTGACCGGTTGCCTCTCCGCCCCGCCGCCAGCCCTGAGACCGGAGGCGACCGCGCCCCGCGGTGGCACTGCGACCCGGCGCTACGGTGCGTTGCTCCGTCCCTCCATCCCTCCTCTCCTCTCGACCCGCGCCGCAATGCGGGTCCCCGCCTCGGCCCACGCGGCGGCAGGGCGGCCTTGCTCGATCTGTCGACGCCGTTCGCACTGCCCGGCGTGCCCCCTCTCCTTGGAGCCGCCGGGGTTCGCCCGAGGTAGCAGCCGCCGTGGATACGCGCGCTCGCTTGCGCGATTTCAGCCCGGTGCCTGCGCAGCGGTCGCGGCGGAGGTCTATCCCGTGCTGTGATTGCTTTCCGTTCGGTGTTTTTCTCGTCTGTTATTAGGATTCGGTTGGTTTCGTCTGCTGCTCCGTTCAAGTGATTAGTTTGCGATTTTTTTAATCTGTTTCTGCTCTCGCGCCGGACGTAATTCCACTCCCGTCACGCGTCGCACTGCCACGCCCTGCCGCAGTGGTGCCCGTCGCTGTCGCGCATTTGAACCGCGTCAAATTCAAAGCTTTTTATGCGTCTGTTGAGTGTCTGGCTGCCTAATCCAAAAATTACGTCAAATCCAAATTTTCTTTTCCGTGTATGCTTGGCCGCCTAATCCAAGTTCCTAAGGTTCGGTGCGGGTGAACCGAATTCCAAGCCCGTTTCCTCCAACAAGAGCCCCCGAGATCGGAATCGGCGAGTAAAATAAACCGCAAAAGGGAGCTTTATTTAAAGGGGTGGTGATCTTTCCTCTTTGTGATCTGTCCCCCACTTCACTTCACTGCTGCTGCTGTTTCTTCTTCACCTTTGGGCACTGAAGGTTGGCTTACTTGGACAGGAAATTCCTCGTTTAATTGCATCTTGTACAAGTCTTGGGGCGTTTGGTGGGAGAATTTAATTCTTCCCAACGATTTCCGTTCTTGGGGGGCTTCCATCTTGGTTTCAGTTCTGCGGGCTGTGTGTTTGTGGTAGGGTTTCCTGCTTACTGATAGCTTCTTATAGTGATAGGGTTGTTTCTAAGGACTGGTGTTCTTGTTTGCAGATCAGTGTGACTGAGAGGGGAGGAATTCCAGTCAGTCCTTTATGAATCCTGAGGCCTGTGCTTATTAGAGGGAGGGCAAGTCAAGTTGGGATCCGAGATGAGGGGGAGAAATGACTCGGGGCACAGCAAGAGGCCGGTTGTACCGTGCTGTGTGATGATTGTGTGCCTGTGCCTCCTCTTCTTGTATTTCTCGGGCTCCAATGGACAGGCTGGGACCACCGCATTTGAGTACGGGACCAAATTCTCACGGTCACTTGGATGGGGCAGTGATGACGGTGAGGATGGCTCTGAAGAGTCCATTTTTGGAACCGGGGATGCAGATGATGTCAAGCCCAAGAGCTTTCCTGTAAGTTCCCAACAAGTGTTCAGTCCTTTTCTTTTGTGGATTGTCTGTTGATGATTTTAATTGTTTGTTTTCTTGGGTGTTTAGGTGTGTGATGACCGGCACTCTGAGCTGATCCCCTGCTTGGATAGGAACTTGATATATCAAATGAGGCTGAAGCTGGATTTAAACCTGATGGAGCACTATGAGAGGCATTGTCCTCCACCTGAAAGGCGTTTTAATTGCTTGATTCCTCCACCACATGGCTATAAGGTCACTACTGATCTAACTCTTCTCTCAAAATGTTCTTTTATTCCAATTAGATCTTTGAGATATATCTCACTTGACTTGAGTTCATAGACTGACCATTTCAAGCTTTCAACCAGTCGTTTTAATGTAATAATTGCAGCAACTGCATCTTGTATATAGTAGTGTGTGCTTCATTCAATCAATAGTATAAGCTCTTTTGCAAGTTGACTAAGACGATTTTGTCTTCGTTATCTCTAAGACATGGTTATATGTTTTCCCTGTGCTTTTCTGGTTTATTCATATTTTTCTTGTTAATAACACGTGCACTGACCTTCCAATCTATACTTATCTGAAATTAGTTCTGTTTGATTGGATCCTTGCTGAGCTGTATCAGATCCACAATTTTTTTTCAGGTTCCTATAAAATGGCCAAAAAGTCGTGATGTAGTGTGGAAAGCAAACATTCCACACACTCACCTTGCAAAAGAGAAGTCAGACCAGAATTGGATGGTTGAAGCCGGTGAAAAGATCAAGTTTCCAGGTGGTGGGACCCATTTTCACCATGGAGCTGACAAATATATATCAAATATTGCAAATGTAAGCCTTCTGCCTTGACTCCTTTGTAAGTTGCCCTGAAATTCTTTTATCTGATCATCTCTACTATTTGGCAGATGCTAAATTTCAAAGATAACAATATAAACAATGAGGGGATGCTTCGTACAGTTCTTGATGTTGGTTGCGGAGTTGCTAGTTTCGGAGGATACCTACTTTCTTCTAATGTGATAGCAATGTCTTTGGCACCAAACGATGTGCATCAGAATCAGATTCAGTTTGCACTTGAAAGAGGGATCCCTGCATATCTTGGTGTTTTGGGAACAAAAAGGCTTCCGTACCCAAGTAGATCATTTGAACTAGTCCATTGTTCACGTTGTAGGATCGATTGGCTTCAAAGAGATGGGATTCTTCTGCTTGAACTAGACAGATTGCTACGACCTGGAGGTTATTTTGCTTACTCCTCTCCTGAAGCATATGCACAGGATGAGGAGGATCTCCGAATCTGGAAAGAAATGAGTGCCCTTGTGGAAAGGATGTGCTGGAAAATTGCAGAGAAAAGAAACCAAACTGTTATTTGGGTGAAACCCCTGAACAATGACTGTTACAAGAGACAAGCACATGGTACAAAGCCACCTCTATGCAAAAGTGGTGATGATCCAGATTCAGTATGGGGAGTGCCAATGGAAGCTTGCATTACTCCGTATCCTGAACGTGAGTAATTATCCTGTTCCCACCTAGCCCTTTGATAGTAAGGGTGTACCCTGCTTTTTCCTGAGAAAAAAAAAGAACGTACTTGTGACATTTTGCTTCTCTCATTTGTCATACACGATTTCTGACTTTGGGATGTGAATATAACATTAAATTAGTTTCTTTATTGATTCATGGTCTTTTTTTTTTTTGCTTATGTCAAGGCATGATTCCTTTTTTGTAGATAAACAATTCTGGAAACGATTGTATTTTTTTCAATATATACTTTTAATGTTTGTCAGTAATAGCTAGCCATAGGGTAGAAATTCCCTCTGCCCCTATTATTTCACTCTCTAATCTTTGGGATGCAAGAAGAATACTGAATAAGTCATTTTATGTTTTCAGAAATGCATAGAGATGGGGGAACTGGGCTAGCTCCCTGGCCTGCTCGATTAACAACCCCGCCTCCCCGTCTTGCTGATTTGTATGTTACTGCAGACACATTTGAAAAGGACACGGTTAGTTGACCTTACAATGTCTTTATGATCATGACATACCATTTACATTCAGAACTTTCTTATTTGAGTCTTAAGAACTGCATAAAGATTGCTGATGTAATTCTTGATGTGCAGGAAATGTGGCAGCAAAGAGTAGAAAATTATTGGAGTTTGTTGGGCCCAAAGGTAAAACCAGATGCTATTAGAAACATCATGGACATGAAAGCAAACTTTGGGTCATTTGCTGCTGCACTCAAGGAAAAAGACGTATGGGTGATGAATGTTGTGCCACATGATGGACCAAGCACCCTCAAGATAATCTATGATAGAGGGCTGATAGGCAGCAATCACGACTGGTATGTGTTAAGCACCTATAAATTTATCCATTGTTATTATTGAATTTTGTACAGCTAAGAGATGTCAACACAGTACCACTTTGTCATGCCTTTTTCCCTTATGTTTTAGTGGTAATTAAAAGTGCAAATTACAACTTTTTATTGACGGTTAATGCTGTATCTCACAGCTATATTCTGATCAGACTTCAGGTTACAACTTACAAGATCACGGATGAATTTTTATGATGAAACACTGTTGAACCTATTAGCTGTGCTGACCTATGCAACTATAACTTAGGAGCGAATTCCTTCAATACTTTGGAAGGAGTGTTTCCTTGTTAGAATTTATTCTTGGTATTTTAGACATAACAAGTACCTTTAGGATGAAGCTCATTAGAACCATTCTGCTACTGTTCTACCCTTGATGCATCTGAAAATACTGGGTGTCTTGTGTTAAAGGAAATCTGTTTTGATTGCTGCAATGGTATTTGGCCCATAATGCTAACATTGTATGTCTATTGGTTAGTCTCTCTCTCCCTCCCTCCCTCCCTCCCTATGTTGTCTGTGTCTATTTTTTAGCTTCTCAAAAAGTGTTGTGCTGTGCCTTGTATGCTGTACTCTTTGTTGTGAAAATTAGTATGCAGTTTAGCAGTACGATCATGAGCCTCATGGTTGAGCCCTCTAAAGCTCTATAAGAGCCAGATCCAGAGTTGGGCAACTGAAACTATATTCTTGAGTTACATTTCCTGTTTTTCTGGTTTGAGTGAAGGTTTTGTTGCATTGCCATTGCAAATGTTAATCATTTGGCCCGCATTGTTTGCAATCAAGATTGTTATTATTGGCAAGTTTCCGTAGAAGCTGGAACATTGTGCTTCCACATTTACAATTTACTCTAATACAATAATTTGTTTGTAGGTGTGAAGCCTTCTCGACCTATCCTCGAACATATGATCTTCTCCACGCATGGGCAGTCTTCTCTGACCTTGATAAAAGAGGTTGCAGTGCTGAAGACCTGCTCCTTGAAATGGATCGTATCCTCAGGCCGACTGGGTTTGTCATCGTGAGGGACAAGAGCACTGTCATTGAATTCATCAAGAAGTACCTCCACGCACTTCACTGGGAAGCAATAACTGTTGTAGATGCTGAGCCCAGACCAGAATCAGAGGAGAACGAAATGATCTTGATCATCCGGAAGAAGTTGTGGCTACCAGAAGCAGGCTCGCAGCATTCCAGCACGTAGTTCTTTTCGTTCGAGTCCCCTGTTCCTCTGCCAGCATCTGCAGCTCAGAAGCCGTGAAGCGAGGCGCAGCTGCACCATCCGAAATGATTTGACACCATAGCTCCTGAGATCGAGTCCAGTCATGATTTCTAGCCCTACCGCCCACATGAAGATAGATTATTTATGAGGATACGGCAAATATGTAGCAGGCTTGGATTAAGAAAAGGCCTTTTTTTGTCTCGACACATATGGGATTGATGTTTGTTCTCTAGTTTGGTTAGGAAATAAACATTCTTTTTCGTGTTAATCTTGAAGCTCATTTAGGTGTTTCATGTCCATTTGTTGAAGTCTGCTGTAGTAGTATGGCCCCGTTCACGTGCCCTTAAACTCGGCTTGATTCGCTTCTTTTTTCATCTGGAACGGTGTTTTCCTCTCATAGATTTATCCAGGTTCCTTCAAAATTTCTCCAAACGAACGGGGCTATATTTGGTGTTTTACTTGAAAGAACTACTGTACGCACATTTTGGGATATGTGCTTTGCCCTAGAGCCTTAAGGCTGTGGGTCCTCAACTCAAAACTACTCATGTGCAAATCTCAACCGGGAGAGCACTTCAATATAAGCAGGTAAGTTAGAACACATTGGATAAAGGTGTCCTGTGGTTGCATGGATTTATGCCATTCGTGGTGCGTATATGTTGAAGAATTGGTTGTAATTGTTGTTAATACATTTTCTGGTGAGAGCATCCGCACCCCTCAAATGTACTAAGTAGATTCGCCGGGGTCAGCCGACCCCAACGACCTTGCGCTAATCACTTGTACCCTGCGATTTTTCAACACTTGTGACCCCGGTCAAAAATATTCATGACCCCGGTAGCCTGATAGCCCATCTAATGATAAATTAATGATCCAGTCAAGGACGCATGCAGCAGGCCCAGTAGCAGTCCAATTTGATCCCCTTCTACTCTGATCTCTCCGGTTGTCCAACGCGTTTTATTTATTGCATGCATTTTAAAAAGACAAAAATCAAGAGTTCAGATTTATTTGAATCTTACCTCATCGGTGGAACGGTAGTACCATAGCAGGGTCATTTTGTTGCTTCAACAACAACATAGCATTTTAGTCCAAAACAAGTTAGGGTAGACTAGAGTTGAAACTCATCAAAAGCGTTAGGGTAGACTAGAGTTGAAACTCATCAAAAGCTCCGAGTCACGGTTCAGGCACTTTAATAGTTGCTTTTCAAGCACTCCTATTCAAACATAAATCTTTAGGTATATCCTAAGCTTTCAAATCTCTTTTTATTGCCTCCTATGTCAATTTCGGTTTTCCTCTACCTCTCCTCATATTATTAGTTTGGCTTAAGACTCCACAATGCACTGGTGCCTCTGGAGGTCTCCTTTGGACATGGTCAAACCACCTCAACCGATGTTGAACAAACTTTTCTTCAATTGGTGCTACCTCTAGGCGATCACGTATACCATCGTTCCAAACTCGGTCCATTCTTGTGTGACCGCAAATCCATCGCAACATACGCATTTCTGCAACACTCAGTTGTTAAACATGTCGAATCTTTGTAGGCCAACATTCTGCTCCATACAACATAGCCGGTCTAATCGCCGTTCTATAGAACTTTTAGCTTTTGTGGTACCCTCTTATCACAGAGAATGTCAAAATCTTGTCGCCACTTGATCTACCCTGCTTTGATTCTATGGCTAACATCCGCATCAATATCTTCATCCATCTGTAGCATCGATCTCAGATACCGAAGGGTATCCTTCTTAGGCACTACTTGACCTTCCAAACTCACATCTTCCTCCTCCTGTACAACTCCACCAAAGTCGCATCTCATGCATTCGGTTTTAGTTCTGCTCAATCTAAAACCTTTAGACTCAATGGTCTGTCGTCATAACTCTAGTTTCCTATTTACTCCTGTCTGGCTTTCGTCCACTAACACTACATCATCAATGAACAACATACACCAAGGGATATCTCTTTGTATGTTCCTGGTAACCTCATCCATTACCAAGGCAAAGAGATGAGGGCTTAAGGCTGATCCTTGATTAAGTCTAATTTTAATTGAGAAGTAATCTGTGTTACCATCGTTTGTTCGAACACTAGTCACAACATTGTTGTACATGTCCTTGATGAGGGTCACGTACTTTGATGGGATTTTATGTTTGTCCAAAGACTACCACATAATATTTCTTGGTATCTTGTCATAAGCCTTCTCCAAGTCAATGAAAACCAAGTGGAAGTCCTTCTGCTCTCTAAACCGCTCCATAACCTGTCTTATTAAGAAGATTGCTTCTGTGGTAGACCTTTCGGGCATGAAACCAAATTGGTTTGTTGATATCTGCGTCGTTCCTCGTAGGCGCTGCTCAACGACTCTCCCATAACTTCATATTGTGGCTCATCAACTTAATTCCTTAATAATTAGTACAACTTTGGATATCTCCCTTGTTCTTGTAGATTGGTATCGATATGCTTCTTCTCCACTCATCAGGCATCTTGTTCGATCGAAAGATATTGTTGAACATCTTGGTTAGCCATACTATAGCTATATCCCCGAGACATCTCCATACCTTGATTGGGATACCATTAGGGCCCATCACTTTGCCCCTTTCATCCTTTTCAAGGCTTCTCCGACCTCCGATTCTTGAATCCTCCACACAAAGCGCCTGTTAGTGTCATCAAACGAGTCGTCCAGCTGAACGGTGGTGTTCTCATTCTCACAATTGAACAATTTATCAAAATACTCTTGCCATCTATGTCTGATCCCATCCTCCTTCACCAAGAGCTGCTCCCTCTCATCCTTTATGTACTTGACTTGGTTGAAGTCTCTTGTCTTCCTATCGCGAGCTCTAGCCATCCTATAAATATCCTTCTCTTCTTTCTTCATACTCAAACGTCAGTAAAGGTCCTCATAGGCCCGCCCCTTTGCTTTACTCACCGCTCGTTTTGCAGTCTTCTTTGCCACCTTGTAATTCTCTATGTTGTTTGCGCACCTGTCATGATACAAGCACTTATAACACTCCTTTTCCTTAATAGCCTTTTGCACATCTTCATTCCACCACCAAGTGTCTTCTGAGTCGCATCCGCTTCTTTTGGTCACTCCAAGCACCTCTGAAGCAACCTTCCGAACGCATGTTGCCATCTTCTCTCACATGTTGTTTGCATCGCCTTCATCATTCCAAGAGCCCTCTTCAATGACATTTTTCTTAAAGACCTTTGATGCCTCTCCTTCTAATTTCCACAACTTCGTTCTAGCAACCCTAGCTTGTTTGTTCCCACGAGCTTGCACCAGAAAGCGAAAGTCAGCCACCACCAGCTTGTGTTGAGCGACCACACATTCTCCAGGTATCACCTTACAATCCACGCATGTTCGTTTATCCCTCCTTCTTGTAAGGACAAAGTCGATTTGACTAGAGTACTGGCCGCTACTAAAGGTCACTAAATAGGACTCTCTTATGGAAGAAAGTATTAGCTATCATCAGATCAAAAGCTATGGCGAAGTCTAAGACTTCCTCTCCCTCCTAGTTCCTACTACCATATCCGAACCCCCATGAACCGCCTCGAAACCTACACTTGATGTACCTACATGGCCATTAACATCACCTCCTATAAAGAGCTTCTTGCTACTAGGGACAGCTCTAATGAAGCGATCTAAGTCTTCCCAGAAAAGCCACTTAGCACTCTCATCATGGCCTACTTGGGGGGCATACACACTAATTAGGTTTGAGACCATATCACTAATGATAAGTTTAACTAAGATAATCTTATCTCCTTGCCTTCTCACCTCCACCACACCATCCTTGAGTCTCTTATCAATCAAAACTCCTACTCTATTTTTATTTGAAGTTGTCCCTGTGTACGAGAACTTGAAGCCGGTATTGTCCACCTCCTTCGCCTTCTGTCCCTTCCATTTAGTCTCTTGGACGCATAAGATATTTACACGCCTCCTAACCGCTGTGTCCACTAACTCACTTAACTTACCTGTAAGGGACCCTATATTCCAGCTACCTAAACGGATCCTAGTTGGCTCGACTAGCTTCCTTACCCTTCGCACCCGCCGAGGTAGGTGTGAAGACCCTCGCTTGTTTTGCACCACACCCGGATGCCGATGTGGCGCGCCACTAAGGATGCGACGACCCGATCCTTGCTCACTTGACACCGTGTCCAGATCGCGACACGGCGCATCACGGGGGTGACGACCCGGCCCTTGCTCATTTAACACCATACCCGGGTTTCGACATGGTGCATCGCTAAGAGGGTTACGCCCCAACATGATTCTTTTGGGTTTCATCTCCATTAAAATAGCTAAGTTTTTACATTGGCTCGTCGCGCCTAACACAACCCTCCTCTTTTATCAGAGCTTGGGACATGCTACGCTGGGACACCAAAGACGCCCCACCATAGGCGGAGTTTCATTTTGTTGCTTGTATTGGATTAAAAAAATTCTCCTAATTCTTATTCCAACAAAAGTTAAAGAAAATTAGTGATTTTTTATGTATGTCTGCTTGCAAATTGTCAATGTAAAAAAAGTTTATTAGAGCACCGACTAATTTAATAAGCAACCAAAGTACACAGTCATTTTTCACGATATGTCATATGCTGTTTTATCGATTATTGGGGTTATGTTATGCATGTTATTTTATTATACTATTATCACAAGCTAAAAGTGCCCTTGGCAAGGCTCTGGCTCCGGCTTCTTGTGGAACGGGCCTCTAGAAAATGGCTCCTTGCAAAGAGTCCATAGCAACCGGAGATGTTTTTTATAGCCGAAAAATAGCTTCTTCTCGCCAACCTAATAAAAATTATTACAAGAGTTGTTTTTATGCCAAACTTCTGAAACAGCTATAGCTTCACCAGACAAGCTGCTTCACGTGAGGAGGTCAGAGCCAACCCTTTTAGAGGACCCCGAGCCCTACCAAAGGGTATAATTTTGTACTGCCATAGTAAGATGCATGCCCATGCTTTTTCTTTTTTACAGAAAGCCTGTGTTGTGAAATCATGCGTGCTTGCCTGTGTTGGGCCAGCCCGCATGCGTGCGAGTTTATACGGAGACCACCAGTGTGGGATCAGCCCATTTGCCTCCAGTAGTACCTCTTGGATAGAAATGATTGCATACACACTGATGTGTCTGTTTGTTGATGTAAATATAAGATGGTTCTATTTGTAGAAGAAAATAAAATATTGACAACTCTAAGTGGCGCTAAAAGTTGAGAACGTGGCTACCTAATTTATTGTAAAAGGTGCAGATAATTTTAGAGTAAGGAAAAATTGAACCATTGACTCAAGGTGTGTCAGTAACTGAGAAGAGAAGAATAAACGAACTGTGACTAGAAGAGAAGAATAAACAAGTTGTTTTATGTAAAAGGGATTGCCCTGCCCTTTCTAGGAGCAATTCTAGGTGTTTCCTATAATTAACTTGTTAAACCAATAAGTTTAACTGAGTTAACAAAATAAATAGCAACCTCAATTTATTTCTCTTTTCAAAAGTTTCCTATACTAGCTTTCCAATGATTTTGCAACCAACCAAAGCTTCTTACATAGTTTCTTTTTTCTTACCACTTTTTCATCTGATACCTTTTATGTTCTTAATTTACTCATGTGTCCAATTTACTCCGAGCAAAACACCGAACATGGAGCGGATATAGAGTTCCTAACTGAGGAAACTTACGAGTTGGAGAGGCGATTTACCAAGTTCTTACTTTTAAGGAGTAGCTTTACCAAACTGTTGGAAATATCTTTTTTATCTTTTTGCCAAAAAAAAAAATCTAAATTGGGAGTTCATTTAGGAAACTCCTGGAGTTCAAAGCTTGCAAGTGTACTTGCTTGCTCACTAGCAAGGACAACTGGAAAAAAAATAGAGCTGATGGGCCTAATCCTTTTTTATGGTGTATTGAATGGAGGCCACTTGTGCAGGTTGGTTCGTAGAATCACGTACAGATGCATCAACAGAGACAGGTAGGTAAAGTCAGGGAGATGATAACCAAAAAGGCAGTAGCAGCAGCAAAGAGATCAGAATTTTTGTCAAGGCACCATCAGTGTGAAGTGCAATTAGGAAATCAAAAGAAAAGGGTAAATCACTTAGTACTGGGTGTGCTCTGTGCTGCTGTTTTTTGTTTGTAGCAGGGTGACCCTGAATTACTGATCCGTTGTGTAATTACAATGGTGTACTCTGAAATTTCTTGTAGGTAAGGAAGCTTGAGGGACGATAGTATGCTTCGAGCTCATATTCAATAACCAATTCGAAGTAAAAGATTATTTCCCTAGCAGATGCATTTGAAGGAACCTTTATTACCAACCAGGTGTAACAATGTTACCTAGGCCAATCATGGAGAATGGTCATGCAACATCTACAGTTTGGTGCATAACCAACTGAAAATGGTATTAATAAAGACTAATTCGCTAAAAAGGTTGAGCCACACTTATCATAATTGGAGTGAAGAGCACCAAGAAAATGTGGTACAAAAAAAGAAGCTGAAACTGCAAAAAGGAAAAAATGCATTCACATATGAATGCCAATAAATGAGCAAAGAATGTTTCAATGGCACTATGTTCAAACAAATTGCAGAAATCAATTAAGGAAGAACTGAACAAATGGTCGTAACCATTATTTTCAGAAATAGTGCAACCAGTCTGTGGTTGCATATTGTAATATCTATCAGATAATCTCTTTAATAGGAATCTTGTACCAAAAGCGGGTGATCATAATCCAAATTTTACTGAAATTCAAATTAAAATATGCATGCAAGGTCATAGAATTTAGAAGCTTGTTAGAACAACCTATTTATACATTTGTATTACAACAGGGTGACTGGAACCTTCAAATATATATGTGTGTTGATAATTGACTACAGGTGCATAACTCTAATCAATGAGGCATTGAGCTTGATTTGCCCCCAAAATATTAGTAAAAATAATTACTTGATAGCTAAGATATTTTTTTCTCGAAAACTTGATAGCTAAGATATGAAATAATTTTAATACTTGGCCTCTGATTGGATCTCTTGAGGAACCTGCATTATAAAATCAATAACTTTTCTTAGAAGCATGAATTGGAAATTTTTTTTTGGCAAGACTGAAGTCGGTGCAAAGTTAATTAAAAATGTGTCCCATGAGTTGCTTCACATAAATCTGTAGGAACTGAAAGAGGTGTATTATCTATATAAGGTGAACATAAATCGTATCTCAAATCCTCTAGAATGGTGACAGGAAGAAACATAGTAGAACAGTACTTATTGCCTGTTATCCTAGTTTATAGAATAATTATAGAGTACAAAAAATAAGAAAATACTGAGGGGAGGTCATAATATTTCTCCACCAAAAAAAAAAAAGAATTCTTCATTGGAATTTCTATCCGTAGACTTATCAGTAGTTTTTTTTGTCTTCGCTGTCTCTAATATGAAGGATGCATACTCTATTTTATTTGAAATCAGTGTTTTCTTAGCAAATCAATATACTCAAAACATGCAACAATGAAACTTATAGAACATTAAATAACATGGGAAAGATGTATACCTTGTCCAGTCTTGATTGTTAGATTGTTACTTGAGCCTTCGTCTCTTGCAAATTTGTGGAAATATACTGCAAAAATCAGTATTTACAGTAAAAAGCTCCAGATTCTCACATGAAGCTGGTCATATCTGTTGCCCTGGCTCCCAGGAGAGCAAACTGGATATACACGGAAGTGTTGAATGCTTCAAGATGGTGAC
Organism: Miscanthus floridulus; assembly: GCF_019320115.1. Lineage (NCBI taxonomy): Eukaryota > Viridiplantae > Streptophyta > Magnoliopsida > Poales > Poaceae > Miscanthus > Miscanthus floridulus. The sequence continues at coordinate 28,919,284 of NC_089581.1, read as the reverse complement.
ATTGATTGCTGATACCAGCCATAACTGATAGTGCAAGTGTGCAAATGTCACCAGGCCGATATTGGTGTACCTAAACACAATTTTCATGGCATACATGATCCACAATTTTAGTCAGTTCCCTTCTTTTACCATGCATCTCTGCAGCTGCATGTACCATCCTTAAAATGGTGATAGGTGCAACCATCTGAAACGATTATTTCCCGGTTCTTATCCCTTGAGATGAACTTGATGGATGAATGGCACTCCATGCACATTCTAAAATTCTTTGAGATGCGTATTGGTTGGTGATCATATGTGGAGATAAGCCCATAACACACCGCAATCTTCTCTGTGTGGTGGCATGACAGTGGATCAACTTCTACATTGTAATAGGGGCCAATATCTTCAGTGGAGTACCCAGATTGCTCCATCCTGATAGTTAAATGTTTCCATGTACTCAAAATTGCATCAATTGCAGGATGCAACAAATTTCCAGCCTCGAAAGAGTGCACAGTTGTACCATTGTATAACCAGCTGCATTGTCTCTCAACATGTAATCCTTGCTCTGTCATGGCATCCCTCACAGCCTCGGTGGCATCCAACAAGCCTGTGTCTGCATATATATTCGAAAGCACCATGTAGTTTGAAGGATTATTTGGTTCAAGCTCGAAAAGAGCTTTTGCTGCCTTTTCCCCAATCTCTAGATTTGAGTGCAGCTTACAAGCTTTAAGCACAGTAGACCATAGGCATGCATCTGGTTTCAGCGGCATCTTCTGGATAAGTGTCAGTGACTCCGCAAGTAGCCCGGCTGATCCCATGATGTCAACCATGCAAGTATAGTGTTTTAAAGATGGTTTTATGCCATATACATCTTCCATATTGTAGAAATAGCTCTGAGCTTCCTCGAACAGACCTTCTTGCTTACAAGCTGAAAGAAGTAAAATGAAAGTAATGTGATCTGGTTGAATACCAGACTGTTCCAAATAATTGAACAGATCTATAATATCCCTAGGCATCCTATGAAGCAAGTAGCAACTCATCATTGCATTCCATACTGCTATGTCCTTTGGAACCGTGGACTTGAAAACCAACCTGGCATCCTCAATATTACCACATTTGCCATACATATTTATCAAAGCACTTGCAAGAGTAGTTGGGTAACCACCAGGCCAGCATTTTGTGATGTAGCTGTGCAGTTCTCTACCATATCCCAATGCCATTGTCATACCACACGACATAAGAGCTATGTGTACTGTAACCAAATTGGGATGCAAATTGGACTGGAGCATTTCACCGATCAGCTTCAGTGTTACTTCTGGCTTCCAATTATGCTTGTAGGCTGCCATCAGACTGTTCCATGTGACAACATTCTTGTTCCCAATTCTCTGGAAGACATTAGCAGCAGACGTCATGTCACCAGTCTTACCATAAAGGTCGACTAGTTTGCTTGAAATATAGATGTTTGATGTCAAACCATTCTTTAAAGCATAGCAGTGTACTTCCTTCCCAAGACGATCTAATTTGAGGTCTGCCAATAACGAGAGGACACCAGTAATGGTTGTGCCAGTTGGTTGAATTGGGCCACAATTATCAAGAAATGTCCAAACCTTTGCTTTTCCATCACTGGAACGCTGCATGTATCTGAAAGCTTCAAGTGCATCTGTGTAAAGGCCATGTCGATGCAAACCACAAATTAATGCATTTATTGAGACCACATTAGGCTTTAAGCCGACATCAGCCATGCGTGAAAACAGTTCATATGCTTGTTCATTCTGACCCACTTTAGCATATGCAGCAATGAAACTGTTATAGGTGACAATGTCAGGCTCCAATCCATCCTCCTGCATCAAGTCAAAAGCCTCCCAAGCTTTGTTCATCCTCCCCTCTCTGATATATGATTGAACTAACTCATTCCACACATTGACATTCTTCTCCTCAATGGTGGAAAAGACAACTCTCGCATCATCAAATTCTCCGCACTCAGAGTACAAACTAATCAAAGATGCTCCAACATAAACATTGATCTTGATTCCACACCGCAAAACATAAGAATGCAGCTGCTTCCCAATGCCTAGTGCCTGCAAACCAGCACAAGCAGGGAGAATACTAGCCACAGTCACCGCATCAGGCCTCTCACTCTCACACATCTCCTGAAAAACCTCCAAAGCCTCGTCATACAGTGCATTCTGCACACAACCCGAGATGATGCAGTTCCAAGAATTGACTCCCGGGTCGACACCTCTTTGCCGCATCTCGTCAAACAGATGCAGAGCAGCAACGAGGTCACCACTTCTTGCAAATCCAGACACCAGCGTGTTCCACGAAATCATGTCCGGGCGAACACCGCTCTCTTGCATCTCTTCAAACAGGTCGAAGGCCTCTTCCAGCTCCCCAGCATCGGCGTGCGCGCTGATGAGCGCGGTCCACGCCACGACGTCGCGGTCGGGCAGCGACGCGAACGCGGCGCGCGCGGAGGCCACGTCCCCCAGCGCCGCATACATGGCGACGATCGCGTTCCCGACGACGGGGTCCCCCGCTAGCGCGGCCCCGCCCTTGGCGGCGAGCGCGTGCGCGGCGGACGCAAGGCGGGGCGCACCAAGGCTGGCGCAAGCGCGGAGCACCTGCGGGAGGAGGAACCTGTCTGGCGCGGCTCCCGCAGTGCGCATGGACGCAAACGCCTCGCACGCTGCGCCCCAGCGCCGCTCGCGGACGCAGGCGCCGATCTCACGCGCGTAGGAAGCGGCGAGGTCCCGCACCCGCTCCCGAGGGGGCCGCGCGCGCGCGTGGCGCGGCGACGCATACCCCTGGGGCGCGCCGTTGAGAAGCTGGCAGTGGTACATGTAGGTCGATGGGTTCTGAAGGGCGGTGCAGCGAGGCGAGAAGGCGGTGCGCGGGGGCGGGGGCGGGGACGGGGACGGCGGCAGCGGCGGCGGCATGGTGGCCATGGTTTTAATGGCGTCAGTTCGGCTGAGCCTGAGCTCAGTCACTTTTTCCTTTTCGGGTATCGTATCTTACTGTACAAGTTTTTTTTTAATAGAAAAATCCCACCGTACAAGTGAGTGTGTGGACTGTGGAGGATACTAGCTGGGCTTCATGGGCTGAAACTAAGTTTTGCTTAAATGAGCCCGCAGAGTGGCGGAATCTCTTCGCGATCATCTTTTCCACTTGGTTTGAACTGGAAGAGAAAGTGGACCCACGACGAGTCATCAGAGGTGAAATTCTTGATCAGGTAACGATAGGATAGGGGCGTCCTGCGCTCCGCTCGACTCTGCCACCGTATCTCTAGAAAAAATCGCTCGTCTTCTGTTGCGCATGGCTGCTCGCTGCAGACAGCGCACCCGCCCGCGCCAAGGCCTTCTTCTGTACGGCGGCACTGCACCTGCGTCCCATTCCTGGCTGCTCGACACCTCCATCGCCGGCTAATCCACGGTCCGTGCCTCCATCTACGGCGGCACTGCACCTGCGTCCCATTCCTGGCTGCTCGACACCTCCATCGCCGGCTACTCCACGGTCCGTGCCTCCATCCACCTCGCCCATCGTGGAAGAGGAGATAGCAAAGGTATGCGCTTGCATCCCATCGCACGTTGGCATGAAGGGGAGACCTACGCCTACGCCTACGTCTGGGGTACGCTAGGCCGTCCTCTGACCAGTATATGTTGCAGGAGTATATTTTGAGTGTTTCAGATATTTTAAAGGTATGTTGTAAGTGTTGTATATTGATGTTGCAAAAGTAAATCAGGATGTTGCATAGTTGTAATGGCTATACATGTAAGTGTATGTTTCAAATATTTCATACGTTCCAAACATATGTTGGTGTTTTATCTGGATGTTGTAAAATTAGATGTGGATGTTGCATATACATACTTACTGCAAGCCTATGTTTTTAGGTATTTCATACGTATGTTTGCAAGTGTTTCATCTCGATGCTGCATATGTTTGCAATGATTTTTAAATGTTTTCAGGCATTTTCGCAAGTGTTTCATCTGTCTTTATTTTGTATGTTGCAACTGTTATATCAGGATGTTTTAAAAGTAGTTGGGTGTTGTTCTAGACCTTAGCCTTCGAACACCAGGTTGCCGTGCGAGCAGATCAAGCAGACCGGACACCGAAGCGAATACAAAGTGTGGAAAACACGGCAGATGCATTCATAGTGAAACGGTTTTTCTCCTCTTACAATTTCTTCCCCAGGGGCTATTTATACACGTCCGTAGGCTTTTTATGGACGGAACTACCCTTCTACGTGCTACATAATCGAGGAATATTCTCGTCCGCCCAGGGCTTGTTCGTCTTTTCGGAGGTATCGCCCGCCTTAGGTAGCGTCGACCCTCTGGTCCCGCGCCGTGTCACCCTTTTGTCGATCGAGCGATCCCCAGCGGACCAAGGTTGTCGACACCCTATCCCTTGGCAAGCTCTCCTCCAAGCAAAAACCTGCAAGGTCAGATACACAGACAAGCGCCACACATTTGACTAGGTGAAATGGCCCGGACGACTACCATACCTACCAGCATCACCCGCACCTCTTCATCCGGGAGAAAGGAGCGTACCATGCGCCTGGATTCCCCGGACCCAAAATGCACGACCAACCTCTCGCCTTGGCAAAACAACGATAGTCTCCGCTTGATTCAGTGTCATCTTTTTGCCTTGGCGAAAAGACCACGATCCCTACGGGAAATGGGGCTAGCCTCTTCACTTCAGTGAAAAGGTAACATGCCCTCGTGTAAATGTTAGGCCACCATTTTGCCTTGGCGAAATGTCAAGTGATACGTGAGCCACACGTTTCGAGTCATTTCGCTATGGTGAAACGGTGGCGACATAGGGGGCGGCAACGTATGAGCCCTTTCATATTTTGGGCATAACTCCTAACTTCGAACTCCAATTTTGATGATCTAAGACTTTTTGGAAAGCTAATAAAATGCTCTACAAGTCTGAAATGGTGGATCTCAATTTGGAGCAAGTTAGGGTCATCGGACTGTCCAGTGACCATGGCGGTGTGACACCGCCCCTTTTTTTCTAGAGAGGGGGGAAACTAGTTGGGGGCACCACCACCCCTAGGGCGGTGCACCACCCCCTATGTCCGGTGCCAGGGTCCCAACGACTAGTTTGAAATAGCTATTGCTATTTGACCGTTGGGCACCACCACCCTATATCCGGTGCCCGCACATTGATATCCGGTGACCGCGTAGAAATGTGCTACTTGGCTCCAACGGCTCTATTTGGCTTGGGGGGCTATAAATAGAGGTGGAGCTTGGCCTTGGGCTGGTTGCTGAGCATCCTTAAGGCTTGGTGGCTTGTGTAGGTGTGCTTGGGAGCCCTCTAACTCACATACGTTTGATAGTGATCATCCAATTGAGTGTGAGTGCGATTCTAGTGCGATTGCATTGTGAGAGTGTATCGAGTGGTAATAGATGTTCATGTTGTAAGCTGGTGGTGTTTGTTACTCTTGGAGGTTGCCACTTCCTAGATGGCTTGGTGGTGGTCTTTGTTGGATCATGCAAGGAAGATTGTGCGGTGCTCCAAAGAAGTGATTGTGAAGGGTGTTGTGCTCGCCTCACGGGAGCCGCAAAGAGCAACTCTAGTTGAGCATGTCATTAAGCTACCCTCACTTTTGGGTAGGTTCTTGCGATGGCCAACGTGTGGGCTTGGCGGGTGATGCCAATTAGCCACCGAACCACCAAGTGAGCAGTCGACACAATGGGGACTAGCTTGGTGGCAACCAAATGAACCTCGGGGTAAAAATCATAGTGTCATCATCTTCCCGTTGGTTTGCTGAAATGATTCTGATTTTCCATGAAGGGAAAATCCACATATATGAATTATAATGTGATAGTCCCGGAGATCGAGCCATCACATTATCAAATAATAGTTGATAGCACAATTCATACATAGCGGAAGTACAGGTTTATAAGGTATTACAACACTTGGTTACACACCTAAATACATCGTTATACTAGCGGAAACGCACACAGGACTTCATCAGAGTAGACGTGACACACCGGTGGGTGAAGGCTCCTCCTTCATGGACTATCGTCAGAGTCAACATGGAGCATCGACAGGTGAAGGCACCTCCTTCATGAGCAATCATTAGAGTAGGCGTAGAACAATAGTGGGCATAGACTTCATCTTCATCTCCTCAACCAAACTTGAGCGTAGGCACGAGACCATCTAATCCTTCTAATCTTCATTGTCGTCGTCGTAGATGACATCCAAAACCTGCCAAATATCTTTTAGTATGATTTGTACTAGCCACTGGCTCCCACCCTATGCTTTGCGTATGCTTTGTAGTAAGTGGAATGCAAGGGTAGAGCAAAAGGCCTATATATGGCTGTAGGTTTCCTATGCAAGTTCATCCATATTTTATAATAGTTCATCAAGTTTTAACCCATCTCATCCACACATTCACCCATCCCATCACACACACCTCACCACACTCTCACTCTCTAGGCGGCAAGGACGACACTCGCTCGTACCTTGCCTCAATGGCCAAAGCCAGAAACCAACACCAAACTCAGGGGGGAGAAGAACAAAGGACACCTCTCACTAGTCAAATGAAGCGGTAACACATGAAAGGTCCATAGCCAAAAGGATGGCCTATGTATCGATCGATCAACTATACACTCTATAGAGGTTTACACTACCCACAAGATACACCATCATCACCAGTGGCCCCCGTCTAGGCCGATTCTAGGCTACCTTCCAACTAGGATGATGCCACCCTACCACTCAGCCCTGGGGCACCTCGGAGTCCACCAGCACGCTGAGACTATGAGACATAGTACCAGGCTCCCAGAGGTCACTATGTTGTCTTAGGAGGGTGTGGGTCCCATGCCCGTACCTCCCTACACTATCCGCTAACAACCTAGTAGCAGTGGCACTGCCCTAGCTAGTTAGTCATCCATCTTTCCCCTGATGGAAAGCAAGTGGGGTGCAAGGATTCCTATGAACTAGTTCCCAGAATGTATAAGTCCTTAGGGTGACCGAACAAGACATCTTCTCGTGAGTCCAACCAATGCCTCGTGCCTCAACGGCACCTCCATCCCAGGGCTTCATCCCATAAAGACACTCCACCCTAGGATCTCCCCATCTCACATGTACCCACCATAGGTACCTCTTGTAGGGAATGCCTAGGTCGCATCCCCCTAGCAAGACTCATTGTCGATAGAATATCGTCGGCAGTCCTCCGAGGGGTATCCCATGAAAGTAGATTGATCGACAGAGATGCGTGTAATTGAGAACAAGAAGGCAATAGAGACACACAAGTTAGATAGGTTCAGGCCATTAGTATGACGTAATACCCTACTCTTGTGGTCTATTAGATTGTATTGGCTATCATATGATATTGCGTGAGTTTGGAGGGGGTCTCTGCCCACCTTATATAGTCCAAGGGGTAGGGTTATAAGTCGGTTAGATCTGAGAGATAATCAGAAAGTAATAACAGATTACATGAATTATGGGATCATACGTCTCCTAACAGATCTCGTAGTATCTTCAGGATATCTTTCCAGTGTCTTGCGGGAGGCACCAAGCAGTGTCATGCCCTGCAAGGCTTCATCTGGTGGGCTGGGCCGCCCCTAGGGGCACAGCCCATGTGGTCTGCCTTGGGTATCTAGGGTCGTACCCCCCATAGCTAGTCCCCAAGTGCCTTTTACCCATTGTGCAACACTGTCTTGAGCTTGTCCGAGCAGGTACGAACAAAGCTGAGTAGTCAAACTCATAATTCGACCATCGTGATGAGTTGCCGAGCAGTTGTGAGCAGTTGTCGAGCAACGTGAACTATCGCCGAGCAGTGCAAACCGTCGCCGAGCAGCGTGAACCATCGTCGAGCAGCGTGAACCATCGCTGAGCAGTGTAACCCAAGTATGGCTTGCCATAAGGGTGTAAAGAGCTCAAGTTTAGAATCAAAAATTTCTTTGTAGTGGACCAAGTGTGCCCACTTAGAGTCTAACCATGAGAAAGGGAGATAGTCTTCTTTAGCTTCAAGAGGTGCGAAGTCTTCCAGAATAAAGCAAACACATTCACCGCAAGGTGAAGTGTGCCTACTTAGTCCCCGAGCCTGACAGTAGATGATGTAGTCATGTGATGCCAGGGTCCAAAGTAGAAGAATAGTAGAAGATTAGCCGAGCAGGCTGGTAGTCCTCGGGCGTAGCCCTGAAATGAGAAAAAACACATTCACTGCAAGGTGAAGTATGCCCACTTAGTCCCCGAGCTTGACAGTAGGTGATGTGGTCACGTGGTGCTAGGGTCAGAAACAGCAGTCAACAGAAGAAAATCCCCAATGTAGTGAGGAACCGAGACGTAATGCTGATGCAGTCACCGAGCCATAAGAGGAAATCTTGGAGAAAATACCAGAGTAATGGCTGTACAGTAGTAATTACTAGTCCGCAATGGTTGGTGGAGAAGTCGGCAAATATTCGGTGAGCCATAACATATTGCGGAGATAAATGGGCGATATGAGCCGTGGTTGCGCAAAAGCCTAGGTAACAACCCACCTTGCTGTTGTGGAGAATTCGAAGAGGCACAAATCATGGGAGAGGTTTCCCAAAAACCCTTGAATGCGAAAAGGTGGGGGAGTGCTTTATAACTATGCCACCGCACCCCACGCTCCCACCTTTGCCACTTTGCCATTTCATCTTTCTCCTCAGCCCTCGCACTTCCAGATTCATATCCACGCATGCTTCCGCCGCCAGCCCTAGTTTAGATCTAAGAGATGGTGCCTAAGAGGGGAGCTATGAACCCAAAGAAGGCGAGCCCAAAGAAGGCGAGCGCCGGTGCTAGCCGTAACGAAGAGTGGGTGCCGTCGTGCACGGGGGAGCACTACACCACAACACTAATATAGCGTCACACGTGTGTCATTATAAATATACTAATAACATTGAACTGTTGGTCGGTATAGCTAGCCAACAGATCAAATGTCGATAAATATGCTTTTTGCAATGGACTATCGGTCGGTATAGATATTTGCCTGTAGAGTCGAACCATGAGTCGCGATAGATAAGCAAAGACGACCAACCTTCGGTTGGTATAGGTCCGTGCCTCTGGCGCGCTAGCTCAAAACGAGAGAAAACTCATTCGCGGGAAAATGAAAAGGAAAAAGGCCCGTTCGCGGTAATTTTTTTGGCCCAAATACCACTCCCTACCCTCTCTAGTCCTAACCCTAACTCTTCGTTGCTTCAGTCTGCTGCCACCACCTCCATCGCAGTCTTGTGCCCATGAAATCCCTGCACGCCCGCCCAAATCCCCCTCCACCGCCGCCTTCCAACTTCGCTGCCGCCGCCACCGCCGCCGCCCCACTCTGCCGCTGCGTGATTAGCATCGCTCGCCAACCCTACACGGCCGCCTAGATCCGCAGCTGTGCGACATGCAACCAAATCCTTCATCATCCTCCACTTCCTTGCCGAGCCTTCCCTTCCATGCCAGCCCCCTTTCTCTGTACCCAAGCAGCAGCACCTCGTGACCCTAGATCGAGGTGCAGAAGGAGGGAGCAACGCCAGCCTCCTTCCCCTTCCCCTGTCCCCAACCAGCAGTGCCTCATGACCCAAGATCTAGAGAACGCCGCCTGCCTGCTTGGACCCCTGAGAGTCACACCGGTCTGGTTGATTGACAAGGTAATTAAGCTGTTGCTTGTCCTTGTCTTCAACAATTTGCTTATGTTCTTCCCTGGCATGTGAATACCCCCTCTGAATCATTGTTTGACCGTCCGCCATGGCTGATGTTCGGCTCGTTGTAGGAAACGCTGGAGGAAGACGACGTGTTACACATTGGGCTGGCGAGTACTGGTGAAGCTCGACTCCTCTGATAATACAGTGCCTGGCAAGGTGCTATATTGCTCATTACTTTTGTAAATTATTTTGTATTTGGTCATATGCCAGGAGCCCATGATGCTTGTTCAGCAAAATATTTTTTTTAAAAGCATCTGAGTTTAGATGCTATGTGATTTAGATGCACAACTTATCTTCTGTTCGTGTTAATTTGATTTGTGTCAGTATTGTAGTTCTTTTATGCTTTTAGGAGCGCCTTCCTCATTATAGCCATGGTGCTGAACTGCTGATTTACTCCAACATTGCAGTTCTTGTCAACCTCCAAATAAATGCTTTTGAAGTAATCTTCTGACTGCTAAGGTCCGCTGGTTCTCCAAAAAAAATTCCCTCCAGGAGCCACAATCGATCAGATTTCAATCATTTCAGGCCCAAAGAGGAATCTTCTGACTTCTACCATGTAGAGGCTAAGGTCCGCTGCCTTTGCAATAGCACAATGCTAAATGACAATATGATCAAGGTATCTTACCCTTTTATATATGTGCATGTATTTTGTTTTCATTTGAAAAGCACATAGGACGTGAAACAATTTATCTTAATGGCAACCTATTTGTTTTGATGTCATGCGCCTTGTTAATCTTTTTTCTTGCATCTTGTTTCCTGCAGTGCGAAGATGGCAAATGCCAGGTTTGGCAGCATATTACCTGCGTACTCATTCCAGATAAGCCCACAGAGGGTGCTGGCCCTGATATTCCACCTCATTTTTATTGTGAATTGTGCCGACTTAGCCGGGCAGACCCGTATGTTCTGCTACAATCTGTTTGGCTTTCTTTGTTTCACTTTTTTTTTCTTTTTCAAGAGTGGCAATAGTTTATCGTACAACAATAATCATTCACTTACCTAATGTGCATTTCTTTAATTGTTTCTTTTTTTGGGGGGGGGATTGTCAATACAAGTACATTACACGTGTCATAGTTAATGTCAATTTTAGGTTTGAGGGGAAATTGACGCTCCATTGTTGTCAGGAATTATTATTTTAGCCATATGGATATCTATATTATGCCATTGATGCTGTGCTATACATAAATATATCCTTGTTACCCAATCAACAAACACTAATATCTTCAACAACAGTCATATATACTTCAGTTCAGGATCTTTGGTTAGTAATTAAATTCCTCTGTTAGATTTGACATGATAATCCTCGCAGTCTTGTCGATTGGTAATACAAGCTTTTGCTCATTGATATGAATGTATAACACTAGTACTCATTTGCATGTAGTGCCGTACAATGTTCATTGGTCTATTCTTAAAAGATGCATTATCAGTCTGACACAGCATCCAACGTATGATATATGTGGTTAAACTATTCTGCTATTTTAGTTTGTATACTATCTGCATTTATGTTACTGTGTTGCTGATGCATAAATGTTTCCTTGTAAAACCTTCATATCTCTAGAGCAAGTGTACCTCAAATTGTGGAGAAGACCTTCCAACTTTCCCGAGCAGATAGAGAAACAGTCCAGAGACCAGAATATGATCTCCAGGTTTGCTCTCTCCTCCACAACCTAAGTTTCATTTGCCTCAATCCTGATTAAAATCTTGCACACTTTATTAATGACATGATGCTGCTATGCCATAAATAAATCTTTTAGCTGTGGATGATTATGTTCTTTCTTTAACATAGTGTTCACACATAGTACATTGGTGATTATGCTATGCCATAAATAAACCTTAAAGCACTGAGGAAGAAAACATTGGTGTATGTGAGATTAGGTCACTCGGAGTGTCTGAACTTTGTCATTGAATCAACCTCCTTAACATAGTGTTCATGCATAGTACGCTGATGGAAAATAGCTATGTATGATTATGACCTTTCTCTAACATCAAATATCTTTGATTTCTCATGTCTACCCGACTTATGAGTTATCTACGTAAATCATTTGCAAATTGTGTGTGCAATAGAGACTTGAGTATTGCACATTGAGAGCTTCTGTCAAAAAGGTCTTGATTTGATGTATTAAGATTTCTCATGTCCTATCCAACAAAGAAAAAGCGACTGGTTCTATTGCACAGTCCTATTAACTACCGATTGTGTTGTTGGTTTGTGGACAGGTTTGGTGCATTCTTATAAATGACAAAGTCCAGTTCAGGATGCAATGGCCTCAATATGCATAATTGCAAGTGAATGGTAATGCATAAAATTTTATTGTATAACTTGGATTTATTAAAATGCATTTGGGCTCAAATCTTGGCTTATATGTTGTATACTGAGCCATATAGGTTTAATTTACATTGATATTTTTGCGAAATTAAGTGATTGCCAGTGTGATATTTAGTTCTGTTTGTTCAGGTATTCCTGTACGAGTAATGACCAGTCCCGGTTCTTAGTTACTAGGGATAAATGGACGGGATGATGGACCAATGGTGAGTTTATTCTTACTTTGTCCCGCTGGTAGGATCTGGATGCTGGTTGGACGGACATTTGGTACTACCTCTTTATTTCATTTGGTGGTGGTGGTGGTGTTTTTTTTGGGTGGGGGGGTCTAACAAGCGTTTCCATTATCTTTTGGGCATGTTCTTTTGGGTCAGTTGTACCTTTAACTGAACTCCATTAGAACACAGTACAGGCTTGTTTTTCATCCATTTTTGTGTGAAGTATATGAAGGGGTTAGTAACATTAAGTATGTCTGCGTTAAACTTGTTTTGAGGTCTTCACTCTTGTGGCTTATACTCCCTCCATTCACTTGAGGTTACTCTTATGGTTTATACTCCCTCCAGTCGTTTGTACTTGATGCTCAGACAGGGAAACCAAGCTTGATTGTTCCTTGTTTTTTTGTCTGTAATGTCAACCTATATATGACTGAAGTTAGTAGCATTCTTTATCACTATATGACACTCTTAACAAGATCTGAGCACATTAGCAATTTGACATTTTTTTTGTACATGTGGGACAGTCCTCTTGAGATTCTTAAGAGCATATGTTTTGGCATGATACAGGATCTACTTGATTTTCTTCTGCTTTCCTGAAGCCAGGAGTTATGGGGGTTGAAAAATGGCCTTTTACCCCCCCCCCCCCGCCCCTGCCTTTTTATAAAATGTTGCATGTTCTTGATTCATGGCATAGTCTTGGAAACTTGGAAATAGTGTTATGTGGGCCTGAAAACTTGAAAGGGGAATGCTATATTAAACTACTGGCTAAGATACTGGAGCACATGTTCATACTTTGTTTGTGAAGGTGCTTGCTGGCCATCACCTGGTTCAGATGCACACATTTTGGCCAAACCATTTACAAATATGGTACTGGTTTTTTGTTTCCCATTGGCTGGCTTTTTAACTCAATGTTTATAGTTAGCTAGTGAAGCGCATGGTTTACTTCTACATCGAGCTGGATTGTGGCATGTATCATGTCATTCTTGCGATGTGGTGTATGTGAGGATCCATGGATACTATTTTCTCTTTTTTGGCAGAAAGCGTCTTGCCTTAAATTGGCTGAATACACAAGTTTATATTCAATGATGCTAGCCTACAATCTACATCATAGGAGTAGTAGGATTGTAAGGCTAAAGAATGCCATTGGAAAAAAGCAAAATAACATAAAAAATAATATGAAATAAACCATGAGCATACAGAATGGCATTATATTAATAGACCATTTCCCCCAAAAAATTGAATAACACATTAGCACATAGCCCTGTAGTTGATTTGAGGCAAGTCCATGATGCAATAGCCATTGTCAGGAGCCACCAAGAGATTTCTAGTGCTGATATGAAACATGGTATGAGGTAAGATTCAAGTTATACTCTTCTATCTGTACATTCAGAGATAGAAAGCAATTGGGTGCACATTTCTAGCATATGGAGACCTAGTTTTAGTTTTGTAGTTGATATGATAATTTGATCGTAATGTTGTATTACTCTGAAATTCTTTTTTCAAGTTATGTTCATGGGTTAAATTTGTCATTCTTGTATGTTTTTGCAGGTAACCACATGCAGTAGAGAAGGGATCAATAAAATTAGCTTATCAAGAGTTGATGCCCGAACCTTTTGCTTTGGAGTTCGAATTGTTAGGAGGAGGACTGTTCCTCATGTTTTGTTCCTTTGGCTTTCTACATATCATGTAGTTGAAATGACTATAGGATCACATGATTTCCTTTTCTGTAAATGGTGTATAAAGAATGTATTGCCAACTTTTAGCTTGTTTCATGTTAAATATCATCTAGACAGCAATATTTTGTGTTGACACTGCATATTTAGTATTTACACGCTGATGGTTATTTTATTAGTTATATCAGCATGTATAGGCTATGTTTAATTCATCATCTTATATGTTAACCTCCAGTGCCAGCCCATATACTAAATCTGTATATTGCTTTGAGTTATGTACTATCAGTTTACTTATTTATTTCATTTACAATGGTTTGCGACATTGAACTTTCCTTTTTATGAAATTTGGCTATTAATTTTAGAGAACCTCTTGGAGTTGATCTTATTGGCTGTCTTTCTCCAACTTTGGTAAAAATTGTCGCTAATTGGATATTCATATTGCATTTCAGCCATCCTGCAAGGCCTAGGCAGCATACCTGATGGTGTCGACAAGTTAAAAGGGCTCATCGAAGTTGTGTTTTGTTTTGAACCTATTAGAGACAAGACTCTGAGCTCACTGTTAGTGAAATTTGAGCAGTGAGCTTTAGGTGTTAGTGAGCTAAGCTTTTGGTTACAACTGGTGGATGTATGCCTTTTGGTCACATGAGGTAGATGTAGGGATGTTGATGGCTTGCTCATGCACAAACTTCATGTTTGCGAGCTTCTAATCTATTTTGTACTTATGAACTTGAATCTGACCGACCTTACATTGGGCTACTCATATATGAATGAATCAGTTATGGTTAATATATCTTGTAATGAATGCGTGTGCATTGATAATATATTATTTTTGGGTTATTATGTACTGCTGATTAGCAACATATATATTGTCTCTATGTGAATGATTCGCGTTGGATTGTTAGTTGCTAAAAGTATTTATAGCTTCAAACTATGTGTCGGTATATGTAGCCCCTAAGGCGTCATACTGTCGGTCGCTAAAAACTTGTCGGTCGGCGTAGGCTATACCGATGCCACTTTCAGCAGCTGCAAGTAAGTGTCAGCATAGATCTATACCGACTGACGGAGCGTCGCTATATCGACCTATACCGACCGACGGTATGTCCCTAGTCTGGGGCTGTGGTGTAGTGGAGGCAGAGCTCAACAGATTGGTGGAGGCAGGCGTTCTTTCAGACCGCGTCACCACCGGATGGCGGCCAGCCAGCGGTGAAGCCTTCCTAATGCCTCATACTGATGAAGTAGTGGTGTTTGAGGATTATTTCTGGCGTGGGTTGGGATTTCCTATTCATCCTTTTTTGACGGATCTATTGGAGTTTTGGGCACTTAGTTTGTGCAATCTCTACCCAAACACCATCTTGCACATCTTGATCTTTTATCCACTTCTACAAAGCATATCTAGGGATTCTTTCACACTTCAACCTCTTCAGACACCTGTTCTGGTTGAAGAAGAAGGGTGGCGACGGTTCCAAGGTGGTCGGCGGTGTATATCTACAACTTTGGGATGGGATGGCGAGCGAGTACATCACTATACCACTGAATACGTCACTAAAGGGGTGGAACACCAGGTGGTTCTACATGAAGCAAAGCCGCCCTGCAATCCGCTACGATGTCGACCAAATCCTAGAGAGCCAAAAGAGCTGGTCGGAGAAGCCAAGCAGTGTTAATATGGAGTAGGTAAGGGAGCTCCTTGGCTTAATAAAGGGCATGAAGACCAACGGTGGACTGGTGGCGGTGAGCTTCATAGTGTGCCGCATCCAGCCCTACAAGGAGAGGGCCCACACAACCTTTGAGTTTAAGGGGGAGACCGACGGCACCTGGGAGAGGACGAAGATGCTATTGAGGGACGTTATGCAAGAGTGGGCCATAGAGCTATTCGCTCCACTTGCCTCGTTCAACTTGCCAGGGCAAACGAGACCCTTTCACTGCAAGAATCTACCTCCTTAGGTAAATATCTCAATTGTGTGTTCCTGATGCTTTTTATCCTTTGTCGTTGTCGTGCAGTGGACTGATTCACTTATGCAAAGATCCATTCATAGGAAAGAGCGGTGTACTTCTTGGGCATGCTGAGGGGCGATTGGCCATAGGCAGTAGATGCTCGGCCACCAACGCAGCTTGAGGAGGGAGCCATCAGCATCTTATCGGAGTCTAGAGGCGCGGACGCTGGTCGAACGGAGAGTCCATCCCTGGTGTTGGAGAAAGTCTGGGGGAAGAGGGCAGTGGCAGATGAGCCAGCCCAATAGAAGAGAAAGACGATAGGTGCTGCTCCCCTCAAGTCGAGCAACATCTTGC
This sequence comes from Miscanthus floridulus, assembly GCF_019320115.1. Lineage (NCBI taxonomy): Eukaryota > Viridiplantae > Streptophyta > Magnoliopsida > Poales > Poaceae > Miscanthus > Miscanthus floridulus. The sequence continues at coordinate 28,903,161 of NC_089581.1, read as the reverse complement.
TTGGCGATGACTGGACCACTCAGACATGGAGCACCGCAATGTCCCAGTGGTCGGATGACGATGAAGTACTAGTGGCTCCTCCACCGAGCACTAAGGCACCTCCGCGCAACACGCGCATGGAGGGGCAATCAAAGGGAGGGGAGGGAGTCCTCGAACAGCAGGCAATGGGAGTCTTGGAGCGGTGGGCGGAGGAGAGGCCGACGACAGAGACCGTGAGACCTCCACCCTAAGGTGCAGGAATCGACCCCAAGGACATGACTGGGGACTCGAGTAGGCAGCGTCGGTTTAGAAAAGTGTACCGGTAGGCCGACACATAAGTATCCTTGCCTTGGAGTTATTTTGTTGTCGTATCCTTATCTCTTTTAGCGACTAACAAGCTGATCTGACATAGCACAAGGTGTGCGGAGGATCTGACCCCACCCATCCAAACCGATGAGTAGTCGAGGCCTAGCCCCAGGGCAGAGGCAATGCCAGTGGCTCCCATCCCAGAGTCCTCAGGTGCTTGGCAATCGGTGGAGGAGTCAACCACCCCTTCTGGTGGACTTGGTAGTGATGAACGATTGGCGTCGGCAGTGGACAGGTCAGTGGCAGTGCCCGAGGCAACGACGGGAATGACCTAGTCCTCAGGAGCAGAGGCTAGAGTTGCCAACGTTGCGCTGGAGTCTAGAGTGGAGAAACCTGTGGTGCTGGAGGGGCAGACGACACTCCCCGAAGCATCCAATGGTGTGGTTAGACATGCTGTCCGGCCATAGAGCCCCCTAGTGGTGCCTCTAGCTGCGGAGGAAGAGGACGAGGTAGAAGAAATTGAGCATGAGGAATCACGACCTCAAGCCATCCGAATCCTCCGCTAGCAGGTCAACGAAGTGGTTGTTATTGAGGAGGAGGACACCACTCGGGAGCTCAGGAGGCTGAAGTCTACCCTATTCGCAGTGATGAAGCAGATCAAGGTCAGTACTGCATCTGTAATGTTCATCTTTGACGTTGGAGATTGTTCTTCTTCATAATCTTGGTGTCTTTGCAGGGGATAACTTGGACTACCAAGCAGCGATGCTAGCTGATGAAGAGGATGGAACCCCTCACCGAGGAGAATGAAAAACTCAAAGAGGCGATGAAACTTATGGAGAAGAACATCTAGAGGGCCCAGCGCGAGTGAGACCTTGCTGAGTCCAACGCACGGGACCTAGAATACTAGAAGGGCATCCTATCTGAGCAGCTGGCGACGACATCTAAGTAGCTGCAGGGCAAGTCCGAGCAGCTAGCCACCGTCTCTGAGTGGCTGACAAGTGTGTCTAAGCAGCTAGAGCGGAAGTCCGAGTAGCTCTAAAACATCTTTGAGCAGAGAAAAGGTATGGCATATCGGCGATGTTCCTTTACATGGTTGAACAATTATATTGTTTCTAACAACCGTTGTGCTTGTAGAGCAAGATGCCAAGCTCGACTAGCTACGCCAAACCATCGAGCAACTCCAAGAGGAGAAGGCGAAGGAATCAGGGCGAGCGGAGAAGCTGTCTGAGGAGCTGAAAGGTGAGTACTCCATGGTCAGAGTTACTGTTGGAGTAATTTCCTTGCTTGATGGAACCTTGTAATGCCCGCAGACTACCATCAAAGGGTCAAGGCATAGTTTGATGTGCTAGATCAAGAGGCTGGAACCCAGTGGAACAAGCTTGACGCCATTGTTGTTGGAATCAAGCTGATGCTCGACTACATCAACCTAGAGGTGGCTCCTCAACCTGACAGCAAGCCACCGCATCCGAACACCATCATCGAGAGGTGCAAGGCAGCATGGGAGAACTTCAAGAGCTTCAACTGTGATGCCATTGTTACTGCCATTACTCATGCCCTTACGGTGGTTTAGTCCCACTACCTAGCCATTAACCTTCAGGCGATAGGGGCTGGATTCGCTGGAGGGACGGGCGAGATGGAGCATCAGTAGCTGGAAGATGAGGTTGAAGATGCGGCGAAGAAGCTGGCTAGCGACATGGACCTATTCAGCGAGATGGACAACGATGGCGAAGCTCGGTGATCTGCTCAGAGAGTTATGCTATATTAACTGGAGAGAGTAGTTAGAATGCGCAAGGGCACAAATAGACATTTATGTATATGTATAAATGTTGTAAAGTGACAAGTGCATGTTTATGCAATTTGCTAGTAGCACGGTGAAAAAATCGTTGTAGTGTTAACCCTAACGCAATTATACGTAATATAAGTAGCATCCGAGCAGTTAGTTCTTTACTGAACTCTTTGGCCCTAGCTAGCCCATAGTCCATATCATCGAGCATGGAGCCCATGCACGTGTAGGAGGAACAGACATGACCAAGGAACTATAGCCGACCACCCATAACGCAGAGCGTGGAGCTCATAGCATGTGTAGGGAGAGATCAGAGACTGGGTCTTCTCCATAGAGAATAGAGCGGAATGTATGCTGCTCGGCGGTTGATGAATTAACTTGGAGATATACGTAGTATAAGTGGCATCCGAGCAGTTAGTTCTTTCACTGAGCTCTCGGCCTTGGCTAGCCCATAGTCCATAACGTCGAGCGCGGAGACCATGCACGTGTAGGAGGAACATGCGTGACCAAGGAACCACAGCCAACCACCCATAACATAGAGCGCGGAGCCCATAGCACGTGTAGGGAGAGATCAGAGACTAGGTCTTCTCCATAGAGCACAGAACAGAATGTGTGCTGCTTGATGGTCGACAAAATATTTTGGAGATATGGAGAAACACGGTTGAGTGTTTATGGTGATCACATGTTGGAGATATGGAGAAACGTGGCAGAGCAGTTATGGTGATCACATGTTGGAGATATGGAGAAACATGGCGGAGCAGTTATGGCAATCACATGTTGGAGATATGGAGAAATGTGGCGGAGCAGTTATGGCGATCACATGTTGGAGATCATTAAGGAGTAGCTTAGAGCTCGGCGACCATAAGTGGAGATTAAATCTAATGGAGAAATAATGGAGACAAATTATGACGACCAAAACTTTATTCATCATGGAGTGGAGAATACATATCTAGAGCGTTTTAAGGATAGAAACATATAAGGTGCTCGATGTGCCACGAATTGGGGATATCGATTCTGTCCTAGTCACATAGGTGATAAGACCCTGGTCGGGTAACCTCTTTGATGATGTAAGGCCCTTCCTAGGGGGAGGAGAGCTTGTGCATCCCTTTGTTTTTTGTTTTCTACGAAGAACAAGGTTGCCGACAGCAAATGAACGACCTTTGATATTGCGGTTATAGTATCTCTGCAAGCCTTCTAGATATTTGGCTATGTGGACGCAGGTGATTAGGTGTTCCTCCTAGGCCCTGTTAATGTCCTCTATCCGCACAGCTGCGGCTTGCTCTTCATCATAATTTTCCACCCTTGGTGCTCGGAAGACAACGTCAGCTGGTAGTATGGCTTTTGAGCCATAGGCCAAGAAATATGAAGACACCCGATGCTGCGACTAGCTTGAGTGTGCAGTCCCCAGACCACAGCTGGTAGCTCTTTGAGCCATCTGCCTGGATGCTTTTCTTCTTTCTGATATAGCCTCTTTTTGAGGGCATCAAGGATCATGTCATTTGTCCTTTCGACCTGGCCATTGGCTCTGGGGTGGGCAATAGAGACATATTTAACAGAGATGCATCGGTCCTCATAGAAGTCCCAAAAATGATGATCAGTGAATATGGTTTTGAGGTCGATGATAATGCTATTCGGGAGACTGAATCTGTGGATGACATCTTTGAAGAGCTCGACTGTTTTCTTTGCAGTAGCCGAGACAAGCAGTTTGTACTCGATCCACTTAGAGAACTTGTCGATGGCGACATACACATACCAGAAACCACCTGGTGCTGGCTTGAAAGGCCTGATCATGTCTAGTCCCTAGCATGCGAAGGGCCAGGAAGCTGGGATGGTCTGCAGTTCTTGTGCTAGCACGTGTATTTGCTTGGTGAAAAATTGGCATCCTTCACAACATCGGACAAGGTCTTCTGCATCAGAGATGGCCGTGGGCTAGTAAAAACCAGCTCAGAAAGCTTTGCCAACCAGGTTTCTCGAGGCCACGTGGTTGCCGCAGGAACTAGAGTGAATTTCGAGAAGTAGTTTCACTCCCTCTTCTTGGGTGATGCATTTTTGTAGTATCCCTTCCTTGGCACTTTTCCTCATCAAGTTGTTGTCCACTAGCACGTAATGCTTGCTTTGACAGATTAGGCATTCGGTTTTAGTCTTGTCGGCAGGTACTTCAGCACTGGTGAGGTACTTGATGAACTGTTCCCTCCAATTGGTGGCCGGCGAAGGTACCGTAAGTACTAGCTGCTCGGTGGTGGGAATTTCCTAAACTTCTTTCTCTTCCTTAATGGATGGCGCCAAAACATCTTGAATGAAGACCCTAGGCAGAATCATAGCATGAGAGGAGCCTATCTTGGATAGGTGGTCGGCGAGCTGATTTTGATCTCGTACCACATGGTGGTACTCAATACCATAGAAGTTTCGTTCAAGCTTCCTGATTTTGGCGCAATATGCATCCATGTTTTCACTAGAGCAGGACTAGTCTTTGTTGAGCTAGTTGATGACCAATGCAGAGTCCCCATATACCATGAGGCTTTTGACACCAAGCTCAATAGCTATACGGAGTCCATGGAGACACGCTTCGTATTTGGCGGTGTTGTTGGAGGCCAGAAAATGTATTTAGAGAACGTATTGAAGCTTATCCTTGGTTGATGTGATAAACAGAATGCCTGCACCAGCACCGTTGATGTTGAGGGCACCATCGAATTACATCACCTAGTGCTCGGGGCAAGTAGTGGCGATGGGCTCTTGGATCTCGATACACTCAACAATAAAATCAGTGAGCGCCTGAGACTTGATGGTAGGCCTGCTTCTAAATTCGATGGAGTAAGTGTCGAGCTTGACAGCCCACTTGGTGATGCGGCCATTGGCCTCTTTGTTGTAGAGAATGTCCCCTAGAGGGAACTCAGTGATCACGGCGATCTTGTGATACTTGAAGTAATGGCAGAGCTTGCGTGACATGATCATAATAGCATATAGCAATTTCTAAACTTGAGGATAATGAGTTTTGGGCTCGTTAAGGACCTCGCTGATGAAGTAGACCAGACATTGCACCTTATAGGTGTGCCTAGCCTCCTCGCGTTCGATGACGATAGCTGTGCTAACGACGCGAGAAATGGCGGCGATGTAGATCAGTAGAGTTTCATCTGGTCGAGGCACCGTCATGATCGGAGGCTTTGTTAAAAACAACTTGAGTTGCTTGAAAGCTATATCTGCCTCCTCTGACCAGGAAAAGCGCTTGGAGGCTTTGAGGAGTTTGAAGAAAGGTAGTCCCTTTTCACCGAGGCATGATATAAAGCGGCTGAGAGCAGCCATGCAACCTGTAAGCTTCTGTATATCCTTGATGCATATTGGCCATTTCATGTTGGTGATGGTGGAGACCTTGTCGGGGTTGGGTTCGATGCCACATGCACTGATGATGTAACCCAGGAGTATACTGGACGGAACTCCAAAGGTGCACTTTGAAGGGTTTAGCTTCCATCGGTACCTTTTTAGGTTGGCGAACATTTCTTCAAGGTCGGCGACGAGATTATTAGTGGTCTTGGACTTGACGACCACATCATCGATGTAAGCTTCGACGTTGCGGCTGATCTGATGATCGAGACACATCTAGATGGCCCTTTGGTAGGTCGCCCCGATGTTCTTGAGTTTGAAGGACATGGTGGTGTAGCAGTACGCACCAAAAGGCATGATGAACGACGTCTTGATCTGGTCTTCTTCCTTGAGGGAGATCTGGTGATAGCCGAAGTAACAGTCAAGGAAGGAGAGAAGTTCGCAGCCGATGGTGGAGTTTACAACCTCGTCTACCCAAGGCAGACCGAAGGGGTCTTTAGGGCAGTGTTTGTTAAGATCAGTATAATCAATGCACATTCTCTATTCTTTATTCTTTTTTGAATGAGAACAGGGTTTGCTAACCACTCATGATGATACACTTCTTTTATGAATCCGGTAGCTAGGAGCCATTTTATTTCTACCCTAATAGCCTCCTTGTCTAGCGTGAATTGTCAGAGTTTCTACTTGATCGGTTTGGCGATCGGCAAGACATTCAAGGAGTGCTTGATCTTCTCCCATGGTACCCCCGGCATGTCTATAGGTTTCCAAGCAAACATGTCGACATTGGCATGTCGGAAGGAGACGAGCATGCTTTCCTATTTGGGGTCGAGATGAGCCCCAATCTTCATGGTCTTGGAGGGGTCATCGGGGCCAAGGCCAACCTCTTAGTTTCCTTGGACTTGGTGAAGGCACGAGGAGGCTCTAGTGACGAGATCTCTAGGTCATTGGTGGACACCGGCTTGGCGTCGGTGACCACACTGGCCATCTAGATGGAGAGGTCGGTGGCTTCAGTGAGGGCGAGACTCTTTGTCTCGTAGGCATAGGCGATAGAGAGGTTGGCTCGTAGGGCTAGGAATCCTATAGGCGAAGGCATCTTTAGCACTAGATAAGCATAGTGCGGTACAACCATGAACTTGGCTAGAGCTGGCCGACCAAGTATGGCGTGGTAGGCGGTGTTGAAGTCGGCGACGTAAAGGTTGATGTGCTCGATGCGGTAGTTGCTTGTCGTGTTGAACTGTACTAGTAGGGTGATCTCTCCAAGTAGTTTAGATGCCCTGCCAGGTACCACATCCTATAAGGAGGAGTCGGAGGGTGTGTGATCTGTTATCCCAAGGCCTAGCTCCTTTAGGGCTTCGGCAAAGAGGAGGTTTAGAACACTCTCAGCGTCGACGAGCACTTTTCTAAAAAGCACTTTCTGGATGGTTGCATCGATGAGGAGGGGGAAACTCCCTATATAGGGGATGTCCGCCCACTGGTTAGCCCTACTGAAGGTGATGGGGACCTTAGACCAGGGGCGATAGCTAGGGTTGGCGGCAACATCTTCTGCATTAATGGCGAGCACCTGATGGACGGCGAGCTTTCGTTCTCTTCTGCTCTTGGTGGGGGCGAGGCCCCCAAAGATGGTCGGCTGCCTCTAGTGCCGTCGTTGTTGTCGTCGTCCAGCTTTTTGGCCTGTAATTCCTTAGCCTAGCCAAGGCAGTCCTTCATCTTATGCTTAGCATTCTTATGGAGAGGGCACGAGCCGTCGAGGATCTTCTTGTATTGCTCATCGTAGTTGCGCTTGGCTCGAGGCTCATCAACAGCGGCGATGATATGGTCTAGTCAGTGGCGGCGATATTGACTAGACTTGGAGCCTTCTGGCCGATCATGGCCACTGTCCTGATGGTGACTGTAGTCATCGTAGCGGTGGTCATTGTTGCGTCTGTCGTCGGGGCGATCGTCGCTGCAGCGAGTTGGGCGATGAATGCCCACATCCTCATTGAAGTGCACTTTGGCTTCTTCGGTGTCAGCATATTGGTTGGTGGTTGTAATCATCTCACCAATCCCTATGGGTGGCTTACGGTTGAACTTGGAGCAGAGATCGTGGTGATGGAGTCCTCGGACAAAGGTGGTGATCACCTCAACTTCCGTGATGTTAGGAATAGACTTCCTCATCTCGGAAAAGTGTCTGATGTAGCTATGGAGGAGCTTGGATGGCTTCTGGTAGATGTAGTTCAGATCATGCTTGGTGCCCGGCCAAGTACACGTAGCCATGTAGTTGTCAGTGAAGACCTTCTTCAGCTCTTCCCAGGATCCGATGAAATCTAGGGCGAGGCTTGTGAACCAGTTCATGGAGGTTGGCATTAGCAAGATGGGAAGATAATTCACCATGACACTAGTATCTCCTCTAGTGGCGCACACAGTAGTGGCGTAAGCCTATAGCCACTATGTGGGGTTCATCCTTCTCTTGTAGGGCTCAACCCCAGTGATTTTGAAACCACGGGGCCACTGGAGTGTTCGGAGTGCCCTCATGAATGCTGGAGCCCTTTGGGGTTGTTGGCGCCATGATCTGTAGTGTTCCTAGCATTGAGCAGCTTGAGAGCTAAGTCTGGGTTACCGTACTCTTGCTCGTACTATTGGCCGCAGCGTACTTCTTCATGGCGACCGAAGCGGTGCTCGTCAATACATCGTCGTGTGTCTTGAAGATTATTAAGGTGCACTCAGACGTCCTGGTCGACCTCCTAGTCCTATTAGCAATGATGTTTGATGTGGTTGCCCCTAGCTCCCCCCTAGTGGGGTTGCCTGTCATCGCAGTGCTGGTCGGTGAAGCGACTTGGGCGGTGATCTGATCTTGGTGTGGCTGATCAGCGAATCGAGATTGTGGAGTATGAAGGTCTCTGATCCTGGTGGATCTCGTTGACTTGATAGTGCACCACTTTAAGCATGGTGACTTCCTTGGTGACCTCTGGTGTCTGTGGGAGCCAAGCGAGCTCATTGGCGGCCACTGCCAGGTTGGGGCTTGGAATCTTGTAGACGTCGTGGCCGTCAACACAGACAAACTCATCATTGAGGTTGCATTGGACTGGCTTTCCTTGCGAGTCAAGATGAGCCTCGGCCATCGCAAGGGCAGCCTTATTTTCTTGGTGTTATGCATGGTTGATGTTCCTATTGATGTGGGTGGCATGGTCCTCCTCAGTTTCCCCTTCCTGTGGGGGGCTATCGATGCTAACGTTGAAGATTGTGCCCCCTTGGAAAGGAGGGAGAGGAAGTTGCTCAGTGGTGGTTTTGGCGAGAGTCTCCATAGAGCCCTAGGACTTGGAGTCCGGATTCTCCTCCAGGATGGTCTGGAGGGATGCTCTAGGGCATCGGCTGATGTGTAGCATGCTGACAGCCGGCGAGAGCTGGTCGATGATCTGGTCGGCGAGAGGATGGACATCTCCAACCTGGTCAGCGAATTTACCCCTTAGGGCATCTTGGTAGGTGGCGGCGACATTGGTGAGCCTAAAGGGTAGGGCCATAACCCCTAGAGTTTCTCAAGCAGCCTCCGATAGATCTAGATTGGAGGGTGGTCGGCGCTGAATGAGAGTGTCCAGAGCTGATTCGGTGATGGAGAGGCAATCAGCGAGCTTCTAACCAACCTGATTGATGGATGCGATCAAATCGTCATTGTTGATTTGCCTCCTCTGGTAGCGAGGATGCAGGCGGTGAGTTGTCGATGAAGGCAACCTCGGAGGCGGTTCTGAGATCAGATCTGTAGTCATAGGTGTTGGGGTGATCGGTGCAGAATCGATCTACATTGGCTCGATGAGCTCTCCGACTCCATCAGCGTTGATGATCTATGAGATCAATCCAACCATGAAGATCTGGCCAGGCTATGGGAGGGATGAAGAGCCTATGAAACATACCATCTTATTCGATATAGAAACAACTTGCACACCTATACCTAGCATGCCAACTGTCGACATAATATCATCGGCAGTCCTCCGAGGGGTATCCCACAAAGGTAGATTGATCGGTAGAGATGTGTGTAATCGAGAACAAGAAGGCAACAGAGACACACGAGTTAGACAGGTTCAGGCCATCATTATGATGTAATACCCTACTCCTATGGTCTGTTGGATTATATTGGCTATCGTATGATATTGCATGAGTTTGGAGGGGGTCCCTGCCCGCCTTATATAGTCCAAGGGCAGGGTTACAAGTCGGTTAGATCTAGAAGATAACCGGAAAGTAATAACAGATTATAAGAATCATGGAATCATACGTATCCTAACAGATCTCTTAGTATCTTTAGGATATCTTCCTAGTGTCTTGTGGGAGGCACCGAGCAGTGTTGTGACCCACAAGGCTTCATCTGGTGGGCTGGGCTGCCCCTAGGGGCATAGCCCATGTGGTCTGCCATGGGTATCCGGGGTCATACCCCCCAAACTCATCCAAAGACTCATCGTAGAATCCTGCTTGGTCGACTCAACCCTCACCACACACCCAAGATGCACGCCAAGATCTCTCCAAGTTGTTACTAGTTTTAGCGGCACCACGTGCCTTAGCGACTAACAAGCAATCCTCCACCAAGCATCACATCACAGATATAATGCATAGTAGAAGTAAGTAGTAAGTAGTATGCGTGCGTCTATCCTAACAGTGGGTGTGCAGGGGTAAAGGTTGCATCAGGGTAATGGCTTTCAAGCAATTCTACCATGCATCCTATCATAGATCATTTGCATAAAAGTAAAGCACTAGTAGCTACATTGTTGCATGTCTAATAGGATTCTATGAGGTTGGGTGGGATGTGGCACCTGTTGATTGGTCATCTTTGAGATCCTCAGTGCACTCATAGCCATTCACCTTAAGGTCTTAGTGTCATCCGTGTTTCCTTCCTCCAATGGGTTCTGGTCCGATCAACGCTATCCTTGATGTAACTACCTCGATAGAGTAGGAACAAGGTAAAAGAACAATCAATCCACTAAACCTATAAAGACTACAAACAAAAGAGGCAACAAGACACAGAAGATCGAACAACACCAAGGGAAGAAGACTTAGCCCTCTTGACAGAAGTTCGTGTGGTAGAACCGCCTGAAATAACACACTTACAGAGGTGCTCGTCTTCCACCAGACACTAAGCACCCCGAAAGCACGCCACAACAGGTGGGTTCCGTCGGGCACACCCCAAGGGAGAGCCTGAATAGTCCACATTTTCCCCCAAGGATCCAATAATGAGAACAAGTTACAATACTTAGTCCATTTCATACATCCAGAGTTCTTAGAAATTCATTATTACATTGCCAAATTCAGAGTGCGAAATATTAAACAGGGGAATGATAATAAACATCTATCGATAATGAACAAGGATCCATCTGTGCCCACCAGAAGAATCCTTCACCCAATGGGTACTCCTCAAGTTGAACCTGCAACAGGGGTAAATAAACCCTACGTACACAATATACTCGCAAGACTTATCCGACTAGTGGGAATAATTTCCCGACTCCAAGGGATATGCAAATCTTTATGGTTTGCTGGGTTTCTTTTTGCAGAAAGCAATTCTAGTATTGAATCCTTATATATGTTATTATTAGCAGTCATGATTAATTTATTATCTAGCCATTCTATGTAAGCACATGTTCTACTTTCAAGCAAGGGTTGAGCAATCAATCTATTTCATCACCTTTCATCTTTCAGTTCTTACTACGGTGCTAGAGTTTAGACAAGCCGTACCAGATTGCCTGGCAATTCATGAATCAATGCCCCTAGCTAGGTACCCCAAAAACACACGCCCTGCTTGTACCCCAGGCACAGGCAGGACCAACCCATCACCCTCCTATCACGGGGTCTAGGTCCCCATCCAAACTTGGACTCCAAGCCCCCTCTCCTAAGTCCCGGACTTAGTACGGTGCAAGGACCTCCACCATCCCCGCCTCCAATTAGTCGTTCCGGAAAGAGCCAAAATCCATGATAAGAGAGCAACAAGTCTTCCCTACGCCCATACCCAAGTATGTGCTCAGGATAATAAGTCTATGACTTGTCTAGCGTCCAATGCAATGGTCGGTCCTTAACCGACACAGACAGGGAAAAAGTGTAACCAAGATATGCCCTGTTGGCCACAGGACATAACCTCTTACACCCACCAATACCCAAACCATATCCCTGCCCGGTCACCAATTTTCCTTTCACCATTTTATCATGAGTGATTATAATTATCACCTATTGTGAGTAACGATAGGTTACTCATGCTACCAAAATCCTAAGCATAGCAGCTACTCTACCTATACTAGTAGGACTCATAGGTAGATATATTTATGCATGTAGTTTCCATAAAATGCCTATACGTAAATGCACATCATATATATTCAGTGATCATTCAAAATAAGGGTTATGCACCGAGGCTTGCCTTGGGCAGGCGGTGTGTCAACAAAGTCAGCAACGAATGGCTCTAGGGCTCCCTCCTATACGAGAACCTCCTCCTCGTACTCCTCAATAATCTCCTCATAGTTCTGTTCGTCCATAGGCATGAACTCTACCAACTCATGATCTACATGCATGAAATGATGATGCAATACTTAGTAATACGGCAACAACAACTCTTAAAACAAAATACATCTGTCAAGCTACTGAACTAACTCTACCGATTAAGACGCTATGTTACCTATCATTCCCACTAACCAGTTATGCAACATTTCATGTATTAACTTAGCAACTATAGGAATCCCTATTCTTAATATCGATTGACTCTATATATGATAAAATCGGGTGTACTAGCTATTATATTTATCAACCTACTCTAGGGCTATAAAAATTACAGTGAGCACATAATAATCTAATGAGCCTACTATAAAAATTCAATGGCTAAAGATATCATTGATTGGCCACAAAAATTCCTACAAATATTAAGCTAACTAATACCAAGCTTTCTAAATTGAATTTATGAATCTATCATTATCATAGCTAACTGTAAACTAACTACACCAACAAATAGATAGCATTTTTGTGAACCTAACAAATTTTATTTCACTATTTTTGGACACCTACATAATTTACTATAATTTTACCAAGATCAGCTCAAAACTAAATTGAATAAACATTTGTTAATTCACTAGAAAAAGGAAACTAAAATTCACCACGCGACCCACTACCCGTGGCTCGGCCCATGCTCACGTAGCGCGCACAAAAGCGAGCCACCGGCGCGGCCCACGCGCACGGCACAGGCATGGCCCACGCTACGTGGCCCATGATAGAGCCCACGCGTGAGCTGGCTCTTTTGCTAAATAGCCCCTGTTCTCTTTCCTATTCGCGAAGCTAATTCGAACACTATTCAACCGAGTCTTGAACTTGCATCTAGCACCCTGCCCTTAATCTAATTCCTATTTTCCAAGGTCCCTGGCAAGAACTACTAAAGGCCACAGCATCTCCAGCCAAACGCTGATGAGCAGGGACCTCCTCGGCATCAACCAGCACCACCATGACACTCTACGTGCAAAGCGCAACCGATCGAGGTATCAAACGCCACAAATGGTGCAGCTCGAAGGCATGGCCATGCGCCATGGCAGGGTCTCACCATGGCAACACCAGCATCGGTGAAACCACCTAGCCCAACACCTCTACCACTACCCTTTTATCCATCTATAGACTATGAGCAACAAGATAGAAGCCCTACTTGAACCGCTACTACACCCAAATGCGTTGGCCATGGGAACGACGTCCAACCCAGTTCGCCGGTGGCAGCGAACGCATCCCGAGCGACCTAGACCTCAACCGGTTCAATCACCTACCCTAGGAGAAAGAGGGCCTCACCAGAGACATGTAGGACAGACTTGGCATGGTCGTGAGGCTCGACAAGGTAGTTGACCACGTGCGCGGGAGTACTTCGGTTCATGACAACATGGACGTCGTCCCCAGCGACCTGCTGCTCCATCGGTGAAACTGCTACATGGGCGAAGCAACCAAGTCAAGGAGATGCAAAAGCACTGCTCAATTGAGACAATGAAGCATGGAGCGATGCCCTAGCTAAGCACCTACCTCGATGGCCATGGCGGACCGCCATGAGGAAAATGCCCTGCATTACCTCACTGGAGGATGAAAGCTCGTCGGGTTGACTCCAATCATGAGCTAACTACTAGAGCTAGTTGGGTGCATGGTTAATTGGATGGAGGTGGACGGAGCGAGGCCAATTGGGTGGATGACACCATTCAGACTTAAGGGGGTCGATGGTGGGGGAAAACTCAAATTGACGCCCCGATCTTGTACGGCTATAACAGTGGCAAGCTTGGCGTGAAGCTAGACTCCAAATCAACCTCTAGACATGCACAATTACAAGGATGGGGCTAGCTCTACTATTTGGCCTTGGCACAGCTTGGTCGGCCGGCATGATGCCATTCAAGGCGACGTGATTGGAGCATGGCGTGGTGCAATCACTAATTGGGAGAGGACGGCAGCGCGACGGGTGATGGCTCCACATGTGTGTATGAGACCGGCACTACAATGTGCGATTGTAGCACCTTGACTCACAAGACAATGGCGGCCATGCCAGGTGATGGCATAGCAGGCGCGCGTAGCAGTGGCAGCGATGTCACGACGCAAGTGACGTGAGCGCAAGCAAGGTGACAACGCGATGCAGAGGCACGCGCCAGTGCCAGCGATGATGACAGTGGACCAACCAGGCACCGGGCCTACGGTGATAGTGGCGGTGGTAGAGCAGCCAGGCAGACATGATGGTGGCTAGTGGAGCAAGGCTAGCAATGATGCAACGTGGGTGGCCCAAGGGCACCAGTAGCGACATTGATAGGAGCGCATGCCGTGGCAGTGGGAAGGAGCAGCCGCACGCCCTGGGCAGCCGACCACCGTGGCTAGCCGGGCATCGCCAGGCACACACGTGCATGGCTAGCGCACCGACAATGGCACAGGGCAGTGGTGACCGCGTCCACATGATAAAACTGGTTGGAAACGTCATGCACACAACTTTTAAAGCGTTCCAAAAATCAAACTCGATGATTCAAATGCCAAACTAGTTTTTCTATACTCAAGAGGGTATGTTAAACTATTGAAACAAGCCCTAATACTACACCATTACTTAACCCAAATCTCCTACAAAAATTGTCGAACGTAGCTTCGTCAAAGCATTTTCTGACTTAGGAAATTCGACCAAGTCTCGATTGGATTCACGTCAAATTTGATTTCCAAGCTACCAACCATGCTAGCTAGGGAATTTCGTTCTTGACCTCAAGTATTTCACCACCACCTATGAAGTTTGTACTACAAATTTTATTAAAGTTTTGTATATGTGTTCTATAGCATTTTTGTTCAATAAAAATTCATCTAGAACCCTAAGTGATATAACGTGACATGAAATATAACATTCGTTTCGCGTTTCCGATGAACGTTTCAAGTTACGTACATTGCTTTACAACCTATATTACACACATTTACACACAAATCTGATGCTCATGCAGTGTTTTAGCAAAAGGTTGTATAGTGTAACATCAAGGGTGTTACAGTCCGCTCCCTGGGCCAAAAGAAATAGAAGTGGTTGTTTGCTAAGCACAAGCTTAAGTCTTAGCCTAGCCAGTACTTCCTGAGTCGATCATGTCGACCTATATGACTTCAATAAAAATGGCATAGACCCTAGCTCATCTTAGGTGAACACCATGGCTTGTGGTCTTTTGATCCAGGTGTCATGGAGATTGACAAGAATCAAAAAGAGCGGCTAAGGAGGAAAAGAAGCAGTTTCAGTCTCTCAATCCATCCGCTATTATAATTGACGAGAACCAAGAGAGGGTGGAATGGGGGAGAGAAGAGAAGGGAGGTGGTCTACTCCTCCTAATCCACATGCCATGGAGAGGGACAGGGAATTGAAAAGGAGCGACATAGAAGAGAACACGAGTGCCCAAACTACTTGTAGGGTACTATGACCTAGGTGCACTAAATGTACTAAGACATCCCTAGGGTTCTTAGCGGTGTGGTTGTCACTGCAAGAACCAAAGAAATGCTATGGTCTAAATAGGTACAAGCATACAAGGGCTTAAGCACGATAGAACCAAAATTGGGAGACATGGGATTCAGCTTCCTTTGATCCACTTGCCATAGCAAACAACAGGAATCAAAGGAATGGAATCAAGAGAGCAATAAACACCAAACAATGAAGGGCTCAATCCACATCTTGCTAGATTGATGAGGATTGAGAACAAGAGAGGAGAGAAGAATGGAATCCGCACTCTTTTGACCAACTCGTCATTGAACAGACGAAAGTTGGAAGAAAGGGGACATGATCCCATGATCCAAACCCGCTCATTGGGCACCATGACCGTGCAACTAAATCAGCACAAGGCTATCCCTAAGGTCTATAGTGATGCGGTTGTCATCGGTAGATCCGAAGGAACGCTATGGTCAATGTGGTATAAGCATACGAGTGGTTAGGATAAACAAGTGAGCAAAAGAGGTAAAGCCCGATGGTCATGACAAGTCATCTCATGGCCATGAGTTTCACCTAAATGAGTTGGCTTCCATCGGTTCCATGAAGGTTGTCCCCTAATTTGTATCCCACTAGACTAGGTCACATGGGCCTCGAAATGTGCGGGTAAGAACCACATCGATATCGACATCAAGTCCACAATGGTCATGTCCTAGGGACATGGATAGGAGCTAGCATTCATAGTACTTCAAAGCCATCTAAGAAGCAAGGGAACAAGTTACGCTTGATGTTATGGGCACAGCGAGATGAACCCACCACCAAAATGATCGAACAAAGTATGATCCCTCGACCGGCTCAAAGGCATGATCCCCAAACGGTGACAAACAACACACAACCGGCAACACAACAACACACGAACAAGAATTAAACCAACATGACGATGGCTAGACAGAGTAGCACATATCCATAGCACAAGAATAGACTGGTGTGAAGGCACGACACAGGCATAAATATAGAGATAGGTCATGTATATGACAGGTATATGAATGAGTATGTGAAAAGAAATGAAGAGCAAGAGTTTTGTCGACATCGAGGATGACATCAACAAGGTTCAAGGGCTCGACCTTGGTGGTGAAGAAGGCGGAGGTCTACTATGGCATGCTTCGATAGGCTACGACTAGCTGCTGGCCACCCTTGGCTGGCTATGGCTCGCTGCTGGCCAGCTATGGCTTACTGTGGCTGGCCAGAGGCTTGCTGCTGCTTTCTATGGCCTACTGGAGGTGGCTGGACATGGCTCCAGCATCGAGGAAGGGGTCTAACAAGGTCGGCAGTGATGTCTGGCTCCTGAGCGGTGGCACAATAGGGCTGCAGCTCCCCTACGATGGTGTAGGACTGCGACACGAAGGTCGATTCAGCAAGGGTAAAGGTAGGAAGGGGAAAAGGAGGAGACTTTGGGCTATTGGTGGCTCACTCGAGATGAAGGAGAGGTGGTCGCCAGTAGCGAGGTAGGCATTGATGTCCATCAGCTGCTGCTCTTGGTGGGCGTCTAAGGTGGAGGTCACAGAGGCGCTGCTGGATGGTAGCGTGGAGCAGAGGCACACCATGGTCAAGGAGTGGAGGTGTGCCTTTCCTATGGCAGTGAGGAATGGTAGCACAGAGGATGGGCTAAGGCGAGAATAGTGGCAAGGAAGGGAAAAAGGAAGGAGCTTGGCCTTGGGAGCTCACCGGCGGTAGGGGAGAAGCTCTAACGAGGTACAGTGAAGGTGGTGGTAGTTTCCTGACGTCAGGGGAGGGCTCCAGTGAGGTAGCGGTGTCCATGATCTCCATCAAGGCATGGATAGAGGAGGAGGCATGACGTGCTGGGCTCAGAGTAGGGGAGCCGGTCCAGCGAGGCAGAGGCGGGGCGCAACATGGATGGCATCGGGTCTCGGCGAGGAAGAAGAGGTGGACGCGGTGGTGGAGCTCGTGCTCGGTGTGGTCATAGAGGATGACATCGCGGTGGCAAGGCATGGTGTCGGCAAGGAGGAGCATGACAAAGCTTGCTGCTCTAGGTCGGGGTGCAGCTCGATGGCTAGGAAAGGTGCCGATGGCATTGCTGTCCATGGAAGAAGACGACGACACCACGGTCACGGTGGGGAACAAGCTCAGCATTGTTGAGGAGGTGCGGCCATAGACGAGGTCAAAGGCGGCGTGGATGGAGAGGTGCATGGTGTTGCGGGCTCAGGAGAAGGCTGAGATGGATGGAGGCGAGGAAGAGGTGGTGGACGTAGAGGCTGGTGGGGCAAGGTTGTCATGCTCCGGGGAAGGGTGTGGCTGCTCGGGCGCATCCTCGCAGCGAAGGGGACCAACGATGCATGGTGTTGGCTCGGTGGCATGGCATGATGGGCACCAGGTGGCGTTGTGGTGGAGGTGGATAGATGCGAGGGTGGCATGGTGGCTAGCTGTGGCCACGATAGTAGGTGGAGCAGTGGCCATGGCCAGCTAGAGGAAGAAGGGGAGGCGCAAGGTGGAGCAGTGGTGGCCTAGAGGGAGATCGAGGGAGGCGGCTAACTATAGCTTTTATAGCGGCGCGCTAGGGTTTTGAGGTGGCCGCGACTACTCCTAGGTGTCTGTCCCCATGATGGGACACATGGCGGTAGATCCCGTGAAGCGTACGGACACTAAGGCACCGAGGTGCAACACGAGTGCACGGAAACAGCGGCGGCGGCTCTAGGAGCACTCGGGAGCACACGATCGGTAGTGGTCACGCCTAGGGTTTCATCCAAGGGGGGCGCATGTATGGGCCCACCGGGGCTGGTGGATGGGCCAGTGGGGGCCGACGCATGGGCCTACATGGGCCGCGACATGCTAGCGAGCTGCGTGTGCTACTGGCTGCATGGGCCGAGTAGAAGGAAGGGGCAAGCTAGGCCGCTCAGGATGGTGAGGTCGAGGCCCAGGTGGTGGCTTGGGCTACCGATCGTGCCAGTGGCAAAAGAGAAAGGGGAGGGGAGTTAGGCCACGGGAAGGGAGGAGGAGAAGGGTTTTGGCCCAAGCGAATGGAAAAGGATTTTCCATTTATGATCTAAGGATTTTTGAGATGGAATTTTAAGGAGAATTTGAGGAGAATTCAAAAGGGTTAAAGGGAGGGAACCTGTTATGGATTTGTGCACTCCAAACTCCAACAAGACTCAAACACCAAACCAACTCAAGAGCAATGACACACTTGTACAAACAAATCTAAATGGAAGCAATGATTCATTAGCAGGTTAGACTCAGGTTTGACCTAGAAGCTACATACTTCACACAATTGTAGGAAAAAGTTTAAAAAGCTTGCATTTTTGGATGCTCAAAAACCCAGGTTGTTACTTTTGCGATCCCCTTACACATGCTTGTAATTACTTTCATATACATTGTGCTTGTGTAGTTGCTCTTGTAATTAGTTAGCTTGTGTAGCTTGCTAGTTACCTTCTTGCTTGTGTAAGTATGGAAGTAGCTCCCTTGCGTGACTAATTCGGTTTGAGTAACCTTATTAGTCACATTGCTTAGTTTGTGTAGTTAAGTGATTTGCACTCTCTAATTTGGCTTGTATAGCCTTGTTATTGAGCATTGCTAGTGAGCTTAGGAGCTTTGTGCTTTTGCATCACTAGTTGTGTAGGAGCTCCCCCGATTGGTTAAAGTACTAGTTGCATAGGTTTGTGTGACCCTGCAAGCTAAAATTGTTTAGGTGATCCCTAGCTAGCCTGACATTTTTTTGCCTAATTAGGATCTTTGTAAGGTGCTTGAGAACTTAGATAGTGGGATGTAGTCTTGGCTAGACCGATAATTTTAATTCCACACTTGGTTTGGTTAGCCAGTGCGTTTAATTATTAGAAAGGACTATTCACTCCCCTTTAGTCCACCATCTCGACTCTACATGTGGTATCAGAGCTAGGTCTCTCATTTGTGGTCTTCATCAACCCGAGAGGATGGTGACTTATGAGATAGATGTTGATTGTCCACATATTTTTGATGGCACACACTTTGCACGATGGAAAAATTGGATGACATGCAATTTTAAATTTATTTGCCCTCAAATGTGGTGGATGGTAGATGTAGGCTTTTCTCATGTGTTGGATAAAAATAATCTAACTTAAGCACAAGAGAAATGCCTAGATCTCGACATCCAAGCTACTAACATCATGTATAGATCTTTGGATGATTGCATATTTGGTGAGATAATTAACGTGAAGACCACCCATGAGATTTGGATTCATCTCAATGAGAAGTATGGGATGGTCTCCAATGATGATGATGAGCCCAAGGAGGAGGCGTATGAGGTTGTTGAGAATGACCACAACTGGGTGATTGTGGAAGATTGCTACACCTCATGGTCAAGTGATGATGATGACTATCGACCCACTACAAGTTCACTTGACAAGGTTGATGATGATGCGACAAGTGATGCAATTGTTGATTCTACTCCATGCATACATGATGGTGATGATGATGATGGATCATGCTTGGGCTATGAGGGTGATGCTTCTACAAGCTCTCTATCTACATCAAATTGCTTCATGTCACAAGGTGACACCAAGGTATCTAATGCAAATGTGATTGATCTTGATTCATATGAGGAGCTTCTAGATGGATTTGGTAGCATGATCAAGGCTTTAGAAAAAGAGATGGCTAAAACCGAGAAATTAAAAAATAAAAACTCTTTTCTAAAGAAAACATGTGAACAACAAAATCATATACTTTATGTTACTACTTGTTCACATGAGAAGCTAAAATTGGCTCATGAGGAACTTAGTGTTGCTCATGATAACTTGGTACAAGACCATGTTTTTCTCACTAAAGAGCTTTCAAATGAAAAATCTAAAACTAGTGAGAGCTCATCACATGGATCAATTGATGAATCACATATTGTTGCCAACCCTTGTGATGTAGGCAAGAAGCATATATCCACCTCTTGTGATGATTTATTAGCTATGCCATGTTCTTCAAATATAGATGCTTGTTCTACTTCCTTGTCTTGTCAGACTAACCTTTTGAAGGAGAACAATGAGCTCAATGAACAAGTGAAGAAGTTGAGCAACAAGTTAGAGAGGTGCTACAACTCAAAAGTCACCTTTGAGCACATGTTGAACAACAAAAGAAGTTATGGTAATATGAG
Source organism: Miscanthus floridulus (assembly GCF_019320115.1). Lineage (NCBI taxonomy): Eukaryota > Viridiplantae > Streptophyta > Magnoliopsida > Poales > Poaceae > Miscanthus > Miscanthus floridulus. Next base: position 28,882,767 of record NC_089581.1, on the reverse strand, counting down.
TGGCATTGGCTTCAACAAGGGCAAGATCAAGGGCAAGAGATGGGGCAAGAGAAGATATGAAAGAGAGATGAAGAAGCAAGAACAAGAGAAGCTCTCTCATTTCATGTGCTTCAAATGCCATGAAGTGGGACATCTTGCCAATGGTTGTCCAAATGAAGAAAAGCTCAAGTTGAAGAGAGAAGAAGAGAGGATCAAGCATGTCAAGTGCTTCAAGTGCCACACATGGGGTCAGCTCACCTCTATGTGCTTAACCAAGCAAGTGGTGAAGCAACAAGGAGAGCCTCAACCAAAGCCACAAGTTGAGCAAGAAGAGAAGCCTCAAGTTCAAACCAAGATCAACCATGAAGATGGTAGTGATTTGATGAAGAAGAAGAAAACAAGAAGGGGTGGAAAGGCAAGAGAAAGAGAAATGTGTCCAAGGATAAATCAAGATGCAAAGAAAGTGAGCAAGAACAAAGAAGAAAAGATGAAGATGATTGCTCACATCAAGTGCCATAGTTGTGACATATTGGGCCACCTAGCTTTGGGTTGTCCAAACAAGCTTGAGAAGAAGGCTCAAACAAACAAGAAGAAGCAAGGTAATGAGAAGCACCACATGAGCAAGAAAGAGAAGGCTCAATTAAAGAGAAAGTGCTACTCATGCCCGAAAAGGGGACACATGGCTAATTCATGTCCCATAGATAATAATTGTAAGCCCATTTTAATTCATGATAATTGTTGACGGACACTAACACCAATTATAAACCATCAACATAACCTACATTTATACTTAATTCCATCACCAAACATAGGTATAGGGGTTTAAACTAATAAATTCTATGAGTTTTAGTAAAGCTATGTTTTCAGTAGGGTTTATCCAGAAAACCATCAAGGGGGACCTATTCATCAAAGGAAATTATGGAATTCCGCCACGTAAACAGCTTGGGATGATTCTAGAAGACTCCAGGAGGCTCTCCACCGAAGCAGACCTTGAGGGGCTGCCATGTGGGGCCACCTGGCCCCACTTGTAGGCTGTTTGGCCTATGGGCCCCACCAGTCAGCCTCCGCTTCGAAAGTCGGTTTCCCACTGCCATTGAGATTTAATCTTCACCGTTTATTCAAGTTGGTTTGATCCGAGTGCTCAGGATTGATGCTTCGGCCTATATATATTAGCCCCTACCCCCCTCTCTCAGCAGATCCCTAAAACCCTAATTCATATCTTCAGGATCAGAGCCAGCTATCAAGAAAAGATTAGTCCTCCATAGGATCTAGTCTTATAAATAATAGTGAGATGGAGAGTGAGGGAAGAGTTTGGAGGAGATGCCGGCCTGTCAGTGCTCTCTCTATGGCTTGTACTTTGGTGGATCCAAGTTCTATCTAAGCTTGCCTCTGAGATTTCTCTGGTAATCAACTTCTGATTCAAGTAAGTTTCTTGTTTATATTGTTCATCAAGGTCACAACTCGTTTAAGTGCTTTATTCTTTATCCGGGAAGATTAAAGTAGTAATTGTAGTGTAAACGTGGTGCTTAGACTCTGGTTACTTGTGGATGCATCCTGCATTCTAGATCGATGGTAGCTCATGAGGGTGACTCTTATAGCCTTGTTGAATCCTCTGTAGTCCACCTCCTGTTTGTAGGGCAAGTAGGACACATTTACTATGGGAAGCATCCTCTGCTGGTGTCTTTTAATAAGTAATGTCCCTTGTTGAATAGTAGAAGACATAGCTTACCCAAGTCAGAACTAGAGGACCTTAGTTTTCCTCTCTATGCTCCTATTTATCATAACCTTGTTGCTACCCCTAGTTAAGTTAGATCGTAGTTAGTCTCACACGTTTCCCTGTGGATATGATACTTGGAATATTTTCGAGTGAAAGCTATAGCGGTATCTGTGTGCTTGCGGATTTATATGTGTACGTTAAATATACCAACAAGCTTTCTAGCACCATTACCGGGGAAACGGTTGCTGAATTAACTACGAGCCTAGCTTAACCTTTTATCTTTTATTCTTTCTTTTATTTTATTCTTTTTCTTTCATTATGGATTCCACTCCTATCTATCAATATGCTACACCTACGAGCACACACCTAGAGCCACCAAAATCTATAGAGCCTATCCTTACACCTGGTTATGTGCTGCACCTGTGTTGTATAAAACTGATTCGGGATCAATCTTTCTTGGGAGAAGGCAATGAAAACCCATACTCACGCCTACAAGAGTTTGAATAGACATGTGCATGCTTGCATATCGCTGGCATGTCTGACAAAACCTTAAGATGAAAGTTGTTTCCATTCTCTTTGATGGGAAGAGCTAAGCAATGGTACAGTCAAACCATAGAACGTATGCAAGGAGATTGGGAAACGCTATGCTCTAAATTTTGTTTATGTTTCTTTCCCATCTCTAAAGTGGTTAGCCTTCGAAAAGAGGTTCTAAATTTTAGACAACTAGAAGAAGAATCTCTTGGCACATCGTGTGATCGTTTTAATGACCTCATCATCACTGGCCCGGACATTGCTATTCCAGACCCAATGCTTCTTCAACATTTTTACATGGGTCTTAGCAAGGATTCCATGGAATCCCTTGATGCAGCCTCTAGAGGAGCTTTCTTTCATTTGTTTGCTAGTGAAGCAAGGTCTATGCTTGATAAGATTAGTGGAAAAACTCCCTGCACTAGCATCATAATAAACTCCTCAAGAAAGAGAAGGAATCATCTCCCGAACAGGAAGAGGAAGTTTTCATAGTCAAATCACAACCACTTTAATCCCAAGGTTTTGCTATCAATCCCAAACTATCTGTACCCCAAAATCCAAATACTCTAAAGGAAGAAGAAATTCAGCCTTTTGGAATTTCTTATGAGGATGATCTTTTTGATGATTTTGGGAAAAGCTTAAACTTTTGGTTTCACAAGAGACCTTCGAGTGAATATAATTCAATCCTTTCAAGAAGGGATCTCTTAGGAAGCATCCTTATTCTCATATAGAACATTGGGAAGAATTCAAGGGTGGCATGTCAAGTGGTGCTATAGAAGAAGAGCTGAGTCATTTAGCCAATCCTATCTTCTCCCCTTCTATGACCACATTAGATGTCTTATCTAAATCCATTTCTCAACCCATCCTTGATCCCAATGATTCCTTTTATGCTCTTTCTCATAAGTCTCATGATGACCCTAGAAATCCACTAAGACAACCAAAGCATTAGAGTCATGAAGACCACAAGGATGCCCAAGAAGAGCAATGACAATGGCTAGAACGTGTTAAGAACTTATATGCCATTGCTAAAGAATGGATGGTTAAGGATGAAGCCTTATGGGTAGAATCCAAACTTGGCTTATGAAAGCATCTAGGCCCCCAGTTGGGTTTTAGTGATTAATGATGACACGAGATTACTATGACTAACGTGTGTTTTGCAGAGGCAATTTGAGTTATGTCATGGTAATGGAAATTGATTGGGCAATCATGGTTGTCATGCCCCTGTCGATGGAAATCATTTTAGTTTTCAAAGGATGGATGACAAGGTTATGGACGGACTAGTTCTAAGTGTCATTTGGTGTTGGAGAGACACTTAGAGTAGTTTAGGACTTTGTTTTTCCTTTGACCGTACTATTAAGGGGGTATGGACTAGTAGCTTAACCTAGGTGAGTCTAATGGATTAGGTGTGGTGCACACTTATCAAACTTAGCGCTAGGTAGCTTAGGAATAGCCCTAAGATTGATAGAAGTCAACTTCATTCACAAAGAATTTTGAATTGGAAGTAAATGGAGAGTCAAATGACTGACCAGACGCTGGTTTAGTTGTGACCGGACGTAGCTTTGAGAGTCTGGTCAGTTCATTTGATTGGTAGCAACAGTTAGAGTGTGACCGGACACTAGACACCAGTGCTCACCGGACATGGCGCTAGCCGTATCTATAGCAGCGTGGATAGGCTATTGACCACGGACCAGACGCTGAACAGAGAAATGATTGGACTCTGGGTGCTAGTGTCTAGTCAACAATAGTAAGGTTCCAGAGAGGGTTTTTGATGACCGAACGTGTCCGGTGGGTGCTGACCGAACGCAGGCCAGAGTCTGGTTAGAGCAAACGTCTCTTTCTAACACGTTGACATATTACACTGACCTATGCATCCCGTCACCTTGACCAGTGCGTTCGATCATCCCGATACTTGCTGAGTTGGACCTCAACTATTATGTTTTGAATGGGGGTATAAATACATATCCCACTCGTCCATTTGAGGTCTTTTGCCCATTTGTTCAGCTGAGAAACACCTTTGGAGTGTAAGGGTGAGCAAGAGCCTTGTGGGGTCATTGAGATTTGATAATCCAAGATTAAGGACCTCATTAGTGTATAGGGAGTAGCAAGTGTGCATCCATCTTTCTCATTAGGCTTGTCTTGGTCAAGTGAGAGTTTGTGCTTGTTACTCTTGGTGATCGCCATCTCCTAGATGGCTCGGTGGTGATTGGGAGCTTGGTGATCATCTAGCAGAGCTTGTGGATGACCCAAGTTATGTTGTGAGCAGTTGTGGGCGATTCACCGTGATGGAGTGTTAAAGAATCAGCCCGTAGAGAGCACTTGATCCTTGCGTGGATCAAGGGGGAGCTACAACCTTGCGCGGGTGCTCCAACAAGGACTAGTGGGGAGTGGCGACTCTCCAATACCTCAGGAAAATATCACCATGTTCCTTTCCCTCTCTTTATTTTGAGCATTTACATTTGAGCAATTCATTTCATGTCTTTACATTCCTAGAATTGCCATGCTAGAGTAGGATTGGGACCTATGATGCAAAACTTTTGTATGGAAGAACAATAGAAACACATTCTAGACACAAGGGGTGAAATGGGATATGTGTAGGGCTTAATTATTACAAAATTTAGAATTAGCCCAATTCACCCCCCTTTCTTGGGCATTTTGATCCTTTCAATTAGTATCAGAGCCTCACGCACCCTAAATTAGGCTTAACCGCCTAGAGCAAGATATCCCACGGGGATGGACCCCCTTCTATCTTTGAGGGAGATGATTTTTCTTATTGGAAAATTCACATGGTGGCATACCTAGAGGATTTAGATGTTGGAGTTCTTAGAGCCGCCTCACAAGGCTTCCCAAAACCTAAAGATCCCGCCAACCTTCAAGGCAATGAGGTTAACTACGAGAAGTGGAATGCAAAGGCTAGAAACACCCTCTTTAGATGGCTTTGCAAGGTTGTCTTTATCCATGTGCAGAACCACAAAGACACCCATGCACTATGGTAAGACATTTGTGCGCTCCATGAGGAACCAAGAGTGAGCGTGAGGAACGCTATCACCTTGTGATGAAAAAGCTTAATTCATTTTAGATGCTTCCTAGAGAAAGTGCTAATGAGATGTATTCACGCTTGAATGTTCTTGTAGAGGAAGTCAATGGGCTTGGACTCACACAAATGCAACCATCCGATGCTGTGAGAAAGATCTTGAGTGTCCTCCCCATTGACAAGTATGGGCATATTGTGATGGTGCTTCATCAAGGTGATCTTTCCACCGCTACACCAACTCAAATATTGGGGAAGATCAATGCACATGAGATGTACATGCACATCACTCCACAAGATGGTTCTTCCACCAAGAAGAAAGATTTGGCATTCAAGGCTAGCCAAGAGAAGAGGGGCAAAGCAAGAGTTGATCATGATAGCTCAAGTGATGATGAGATTGATGATGCAAGTCTTGCTCTCATGGTGAGAAGAACCACCAAGATGCTCAAGAAGCTAAACAAGAATGGTGTCAAGTTTGATGGCAAGAAGAAGAAATTCTTCACTAATAGTAGAAGGAAGCCCATCTCCAAAATGGGTTGCTATAATTGTGGAGAACTTGGTCATCTAGCTCATCAATGCCCCAAACCCAAGAAAGACAAGTACAAGAAGTACAAGGGCAAGAAAGATGACTAAAGTGATGAAAATGATGATGAGAAGAAGAATAAGCCATATAAGAAGAAGGATTGCAAGAAGAAGGAATTTCACAAGAAGAAGAAGAATGGAAAGGCATACATTGTTGGTGATTGGCTCATGGACATTGAATCTTCAAGTGGCTCATCTGATGATGAAAGTGAGAATGAGAAGGAGAAGGCGGCCGCTCTTGTGATTGATTCTTCACTATCTTCACCGACACCACCACCATCATCCTCTACACACCTATGTCTTATGGTCAAGGGCTTCACCATTGGGAAGGTCGATACCACACTATTCACCAAGAAGCTTGATGGAGATTTCTTCATTTGTCAAGTATGTGTTGATGATATCATATTTGGCTCATCAAATGAAGATTATTGCTAAGAGTTTGGTGAATTGATGTCAAAGGAGTCCAAGATGTCTATGATTGGAGAGCTTACATTCTTTCTTGGTTTTTAAGTCAAGCAAATGAGAGAGGGGATTTTCATCTCTCAAGAAAAATATACCAAGGACCTTCTCAAGAGGTTCAGAATGGATGAACGTAAGCCAATCAAGACACCAATACCATCTAATGGACATCTCGACCTAGATGAGGGAGGTAAATCAGTTGATCAAACTCTCTACCATTCTATGATTGGTAGTTTATTATATTTGACCGCATCTAGGCCCGACATCATGTTTAGTGTGTATGTGTGCTAGATTTCAAGCTAATCCTAAGGAGGCTCACATGGTTGGTGTTAAAAGAATCCTTAGGTACCTTAAACACACACCAAGCATTGGTCTTGGTATCCCAAAGGATCTAGATTCTAACTAGTTGGCTATTCCAATATGGATTATGCCGGTTGCAAAATTGATAGAAAAAGCACATCCAAAGGGTGCCATTTGCTTGGTAGATCACTAGTGTCTTGGACCTCAAAGAAGCAAAATAGCGTGGCATTGTCCACTGCCGAGGCGAAGTACATTGCCGCAGGTGCTTGTTGTGCACAAATTCTTTACATGAAGCAAACTCTTCTAGACTATGGTGTAGTTCTAGAAAAGGTACCTCTCTTGTGTGACAATGAGAGTGCGGTAAAGCTTGCTAATAATCTAGTTCAACACTCTCGCACCAAGCACATAGATATCCGCCATCATTTACTTAGAGATCATGTTGCTAAAAATGATATATCACTAGAAGGTGTAAGGACCGAGGATCAATTGGCAGATATCTTCACTAAACCGCTAGATGAGGCTACATTTTGTCGGTTGAGGAATGAGCTAAATGTGCTTGACTTTAGTAACTTCACTAAAAAAATGAGCTTATGTTGTCCCTTGCATTGCATTGTAATATAAAACATGTTTAATTTTTAGTAATGCACTTAGGGCTTGTCTAACATGGTTAAGATAACTGCCAAAAAGCGTGTGAAGAAGCTTAACCTTGGATCAAACTTGACAAGCAACTAGACTTACTTTCAAGTATTGCATTGCATGTGCATGTGTGTTGCTTTGTCATTTCTTTTCGGTTATCTTTTGAGCACCCGCTATGTTTATCCACAAATAGGGAGAGCATTTGAAGCTCCTATTGGTCATAAAACCCTCTTGCGTGGTCACATGATGCTCCTCTCCTCTTTTGTTCCTATTTTCTTAAAAAGAATTATAGCCAAAGGCAAATTATTTAGATAAACTTGAGGGTTTGAGAGAGGTCTCTCATATCAGTCCTAATTGGTGTTTATTTGGGTCTTATTGAAGTTTGGGACTTGATTGGGAGAAAGCGTCGCGAAGAAAGGAGTATCTGTAGTTGAAGAGGGACCCAACGCAGAGACTGGACTCACCTGTTGCAGTGTCCGGTCAGTACATCAGGAGGAAATATAGTTGCTAAAGAAAGACTAGAAGATGAATAGTATTTCATGCGCGTCAGGTGTGAAGTTGAATCCGTGTCCGGTCAACATGAGGAAGTTAATAGAAAAGGATTGGACTCAGAGCTACGTCCAGTCACAGTGCATCGGACGCGTCTGATCGCCATTTGGGCATTTCTAGACCTCTTTATACTCGACCGAACTCTGGTTTTCTACATCCGGTCGTTTTCACTGGTGCGTTCGGTCGCTTCAACTCATGTGGATTCGATCCACTCCTTCTATAACTGTCATGGGGGCCCTCGTTTATTTCACCATGCCATCTTGCCCTCACCGCGCCTGCATCTCTGCCGCTGCACCCATGCCTACGCCTGCATGTTTGCCGCCACACTCGTGCCTACATCTCCACCACCGCGCCTATGCCTACGGCTCCACTCACCATGCCGCGATGCTGCTCGTCATGCCCATGCTTGGCTCATCACCACCGCCGGACTTCTTCTCTACACTGGCTCATCGTCGTCACCACTCTCTCCTATGCTCCCACCCTAGCCTTGCTCATCCTCTATTGTAGATGCTCTAGAAAATTCATTGGCCATCAATGCCTTTCCCTTTTATCCTTGCCGTGAACTCATGGTGCCCTATTGTGCTCTGTATACTCATCATTTCATAGGAGTTTTTCCAGGTAGCAAGACATTCTTCTATCTCTTACCCAATTGCTTGCTCCAATAGGATTACTCTCTTATCTCTAGTTACATAATGTTCTTATTTATATCCATCTATTCCATCTATGTAGTGAGTCAGTGTGCTTGAGGTTGCTTGGTAGTTAACAGTGGTAGCTTTACTCGGGGCCAAGCCCGTGAGTACGGATTGAGGCCAAGCTTCATGAGTGTCAGTTGGCAGTTGTTTCTTGTTAGTGGCAGTGATTCTTGTCAGCTTCTGAGATGGCATGTTGCAAGAATGTTGGGGGTGGTCTCGGTAATGAGGATCCAACACCTCCACCTTGGCTGACTACTCAGCAAAAAGGAAAGGCAAAAAAGACTTCAAAGAAGAAGTGCAAGAGAGATGATGTTGAGGCAGAGAGAGCAGCAACAGTGGCAAATGTCACAGAGCGAGCTAAGATAGGTGGATCTAGCAGTGGCATTCGCATAGGCGATTAGTTGTCATCGGCTCAGAGGGCCGCCATCGAGAGGATTGAGGCTAGTCTTGGTAGTCCACCTAGGACCATCATGCTTGGAGGACGGCATGTCTCTTTAGAGGAGAGTTAGACTCAGGGGGTGGCTGAGCAGTAGACATAGTCGACACAACAGATAGAGGACGCTCAGTAGGGAGAGAAGGTTGAGGAGGCAGAGCGAGCAGCATAGCCATAGCTTCGACGCTCTAGTCGCACATGCACTTAGGTGTCACCGAGGCCTCAGACATAGAGGCGGGCTCTCGTCCACCTCCCAGACTATAGGGTCCACCTCCCATTATTCACCTTGACCTAAGGGCAACCACAGCCAGATAGGTACAATAGCTACGGTTCATATAGTTTGAGGATTGGTTTCTGCCAAGGCGGGATGAGCATGCCTTAGAGCACTTCTACACTATGTTGCAGGAGGACTTCTATAGTGCATATCTCAATAGTGGTGTTGCCTTTAGATCTTAGTGGGTCTGCTCCTTAGAGTCTCTAGTTGCAGCTGCAGGCAAGCAAATCCATCCTCACCTCACTTATCTGCCAGGCTTGTTAGATCTCCTTGGATGGACTGGTCGGTATATTCCATCTTGGGTCTGTGAGTTCTACTCCTTGTGGATTGACCCAAGACATAGGTTTATTCATTTTGCTTTCCGAGGGTGTGACTATAGGCTCTAGAGCTTGAGGGTCAGAGAGATACTAAGGATTCTAGAGTCACCTATTTGTCTTCACAAGGCATGCTATGGACAGACAGAGCCTCCGAGATGCCCTCATGGCAGACTTGTGCCACCTATAGATCTTGTCAGACCATGCTTCATAGAGCCGTTTGGCGAGGGGTCAAGCAGGACACCATGTGACCTTACACCTACAGCTCAGCTCCTTGATGCTATTATGAGGAGGACTCTGCTTCTAAGGATGGGCTACCATGAGGGCCTGACTTGAATTTAGCTGTGGCTAGTGCATTACCTAGTGTCTCAGACTATCTTTGATATTTGGGATGTGATGCTTTTAGAGATGGAGGACACACTAGCAGAGGGCTTCAGAGGTCACTATCAGCTGCCTTATGCTCATTAGATCACTTTCTTACTCTAAAAGGTAGTTCCACACAAGTCCCTAGAGACAATGGCAGAGTGGATAGGTGCTACTACTAAGTTTCCATAGTATGACATGAGCCAGATGCTACATCACAGTTGTGCGAGGACACCTCACCAGCCAAGTCGTTGCCCAAAGGTACCAGAGACAGCAACTCAGTAGGATGAGATCATCATGGGCATCGCAGAGACAGAGGAGGAGGAGCTTGATGCACAGTAGGAAGATGAGGTCGAGAGCGACCTAAGTGATAGCTCATACGATGACTATCAGTCAATTCCATAGATGGCACCTCGTCCACACGACAGAGAGGCCAGTGGCTCTAGCTTAGCTCCACCACAGCCACCGCAGATAGACCCAACACTCCTAGTTGTACTTGAGCGAATGAGGCAGGACCAGGCATGCTAGGCATAGGAGACCGCAACTACACTTGCTTAGGTTCAAGCACGACAGGATGAGTTTCAGTGGTAGCAACAGGCCATGCAGCAGCAGCAGCTTATGATTCAGCAGCAGTTACTCGGCTTCATGCCACATGTATTCACTGCTATTGGGGTTGATCCTCAATAGTCTATATTTTAGATAGGCCAACCTGCCACCACCACTCCAGTGACTCCAACTATATAGCCTAGTGGGCTTCCGAGTCAGAGACAACTAGCTCCACAGTTTGCCTCACTGACAGAGTAGGTGTCTTAGTGGTTTCCTTCACTAGGGATAGCTTAGGGTCCACACTTTACTCCTATTGTTATAGGCTTCACTCTGACTAAAACTTCTTCGACGTTAGTGATGAACACCCTAGTCTCCAGGAGTCTCGGCGCTACCTTTAGTGAGCTAATAGGGCAGGCTACACCTCCAGTGTTCTGAGTCTTAGTCCCTACCATAGCTGCTCTAGTTACCAGGACTACCGAGACAATTCCATTGTCTGTTGCATCATCCGAGCCACCTCAGACAATCACTCCTACACTTGAGGCTTCAGCGATAGTGATAGCAGCAGATGTGGCTCCCCTTCCTATAGTGACACCTACAGAGTTATAGGTCGCGTCAGTTACTGACCAGACCTAGACCGTTTCACCCTCACTTCTGGCTATAGAGGGTCAGACTCCTCAGAGTTTAGGGTTAGAGGATGATGCAGCTCAGTTTCAGGTCTCTCACTGCACCTCAGCGCTTGACTTGACTGCTCCTGTCCCACCGTCTGACCTTTAGGTTTTGGTGCTTGGCGCCAAAGGGGTAGAGGGACCGAGAATGTTAGGGACCGAGTATGTTAGATTTAGGGGGAGCATGTGAGATTGACTCGATTCTTTTGGTCTTTCGTGTGTGATACTTCATGCATTCACGTTTACTTTCATGCATTATATTATATACATGTGATGGTGAGACTTATGTGACATGTGTGCTCTCTACATTGTTTTATATATGTCATGTCACTTGGTTATGCTCATTGGCTTTGCTTCCGCGTTTTACTCTAATTCAAATGAGCTTTACTTCATGTACTCATACTTAATTCATATTTTTTAGTACACCATGTTGGCTTGGGTCATATAAGCATGCCTAATCCTTTTGTTCTTATTATCAAAAGCTTATATGAACCAATCATGTTGAAAACCTCACTCATCTCTTTTACATACTCGAGGTTGTGTTGTCATCAATCACCAAAAAGGGGGAGATTGAAAGCATCTAGGCCCTCAATTGGGTTTTGGTGATTAATGATGACACAAGATTACTATGACCAACATGTGTTTTGTAGAGACAATTTGAGTTATGTCATGGTAATGGAAATTGATTGGGCAATCATGCCCCTATTGATGGAAATTGTTTTGGTTTTCAAAGGATGGATGACAAGGTTAAGGACAGACTAGTTCTAAGTGTCATTTGGTGTTGGAGAGACACTTAGAGTAGTTTAGGACTTTGTTTTTTTCCATTGGCCATACTATTAAGGGGGGTATGGACTAGTAGCTTAACCTAGGTGAGTCTAATGGATTAGGTGTGGTGCACACTTGTCAAACTTAGCACTAGGTAGCTTAGGAATAGCCCTAAGATCGATAGAAGTCAACTTTATTCACAAAGAATTTTGAATTAGAAGTAAATGGAGAGTCAAATGACTGACTGGACGCTGGTTTGGTTACAACCAGACTAGCTTGGAGAGTCTGGTTAGTTCATTTGATCAGCAGCAGTAGTCAGAGTGCGACTGGATGCTGGACACCAGTGCTCACTGGACACGATGCTAGCCATATCTATAGCAACGTGGATTGTTGTTGACCATAGACCAGACACTGAATAGAGAAATGACCAGACTCTGGATGCTAGCGTCTGGTCAACAATAGTAAGGTTCTAGAGAGGGTTTTTGATGATCGAACGCGTCTGATGGGTGCTGACCGGACACAGGCTAGAGTCCGGTCAGAGCAAACGGCTCTTTCTGACACATTGACGTATTACATTGACCGATGCGTCCTGTCACCTTAACCGGTGCGTCTGGTCATCCTGATACTTGCTGAGTTGGACCTCAACCATTATCTTTTGAATGGGGGGTATAAATACATATCCCACTCATCCATTCAAGGTCTCTTGCCATTTGTTCAGCTAAGAAACACCTTTGGAGTGCAAGGGAGAGCAAGAGTCTAGTGGGGTGATTAAGATTCGATAATCCAAGATTAAGGACCTCATTAGTGCATAGAGAGTAGCAAGTGTGCATCCATCTTTCTCATTAGGCTTCTCTTGGTCAAGTGAGAGTTTGTGCTTGTTACTCTTGGTGATCGCCATCACCTAGATAGCTCGGTGGTGGTTGGGACCTTTGTGATCATCTAGCGGAGCTAGTGGCTGACCCAAGTCATGTTGTGAGCAGTTGTGGGCGATTCACTATGATGGAGTGTCAAAGAATCAGTCCATAGAGAGCACTTGATCCTTGCGTGGATCAAGGGGGAGCTACACCCTTGCGCGGGTGCTCCAACAAGGACTAGTGGGGAGTGGCGACTCTCCGATACCTCGGAAAAACATCATTGTGTTCCTTTCCCTCTCTTTATTTTGAGCATTTACATTTGAGCAATTCATTTCATGTCTCTACATTCCTAGAATTGCCATGCCAGAGTAGGATTGGAACCTAGGATGCAAAACTTTTGTACGGCAGAACAATAGAAACACATTCTAGACACAAGTGGTGAAATGGGCTAAGTGTAGGGCTTAATTATTGTAAAATTTAGAATTAGCCCAATTCACCCCCTCTTCGGCATTTTGATCCTTTCAGCTTAGATCCAAACGGTGAGCTTAAATCAATCTCTTTAATAAACAAGACTCATCTAAGTTTGGTGGAGGCCTTAGATGAGATCAACCCGAGAGCCACCAATCCATGAGAAATCTTGGACAATAAAACATCCAATTAATGTCATAGGCACGGAATGATGGAGACAATGTTTCTGCCTATAGACATTCACGAAGAAACACCCCTGGAGCTTGAAAAGGAAGATGACATCGATGAGCATAGAAGTTATTTCATGAACACCTCATCAAATCTATGCTCACATGAGAAATCTCCTAAATCAATCGGTCTTTCCAACATTGCCACACATGAGGTCTTCAACCCCCTCATACTTTCTGTTCATAAAGACTTTGAAAGGGTGGTTGTAGATGCATATGTTTATCATAAATGTTCCAAATCTCGTTGGCATAAATCTTGAGATAGGCACCCAAAGGTTGGTGTTGGAGGGGAAACCACTTCACCAATTAGAAACGCAATTTGAAGGTTTCCCAAGGACGAGCTTCTGTCCTAAAACAAGCACTTTCGGAAGATAATATGAGTTTTCACCTTCTGCTATGATACCCTTATGAAATGAGCATAGAAACATAATTGTGAAAATATTCCTTTGGGTATTATTGTCACTAACCATTCTAGGTTTGAAGCAAAAATGACGAACAATGATGACTCAAGGTATGTCCAACCAATCATCATGCAACATTGAATCACATCCATCCAAACTTGATTTTGCCTTGCAAAATTCAAGTGTGGGGGATGAACTTCTCTGGAAAATCTTATGCCATGTTGCTAATTCATCTTGGTTGTCTCTACCTTTAAGTCATGCTCAATTTGCTAAATAACAATCATTCTCTTTCATCTCTATTTGAATAAATCTCTATAATGCTTTTATGCTACCTTTGTTTAATATAGTATTCTTAAGGTTTGGAGTATGATCTTACATCTTCTAAAATAGACATGGTGCTTAGTTTAAACCATTTTTGTGAATTAAATTAGACATGGTGTATAGTTTGATTCTTGAACCAAAAGGTGTGCTGATTTTACTTCTAAATGCTTTTTAAATTAAGCGTGGTGCTTAGGTTAAAATGCCTTCCTAAATCAAATTAGATGTGGTGTCTAGGTTGATTTTTGAGCCGATGGTATGCTTTAGTAGGCACTGGATATTTTGTGGACTAACCCCTACAGGAAACTCTCACATTAATATTGGTAAGTCACAAGATGAATTCAAATCAGAGATGAAGCCAGGCACATGATGAACTCCAATAACATTGTTCAAAGAAGACACAACTCATTCATGATGGATGGAAGAACTAGATGAATGAATATGAGCCACGCCTGTTCATGGTTTGATATGAATCTACAAACCTAGCCACCACTACAACTATGGAACAAAGAGGAAGAAGACGAGTGCATAAAACAAAGGGTGAGGCAGAAGGACCAACGAAGTGGCAAGATCAAAGAAGCAAAAAGATGGCATGACAAAAGGATGAGAAAGAAAATGTGCGATCTAGGAAACAAGAAGCTCATGAATAGCTCAAGATGCGAGACTAGCCGAGCATGGAAAACTTCAAGCAAAAGGGAAGAACCATCACAAGTCATCTACCCTTCGTCATATTGTGTCTTCACGCTCTAATGATAAAGATAACATCCTAAGGTAAAGGATCATTATTTAAAAAACTTTTTCTTGGCTCTGGTAGGCACACAAATAAGAAACAAACATGTTTGGGTTACAACTCCATTACTTGATTCAACCTGATTAACTCAACATGTTAAGCTTGTTCCTAGCACCACTTTCTTGATCTCATAGTCTTAACCAAATGAGTTAAAAAGTGCACATCTTATCTCTGGAAGATGATAGTCATAATCATGTAAATATTGATACATTATGTAGAAAAAGACAATCCTTTAGTAGGTTAAGCAATTTAAACATATTGGCCAAATGTACTTAAATGCTACATTCATACACAATCTTCTGATCTTATCACCCATGTTATAATTGAACAAAGCACATAACATCAACTTCATCTTGTTCAATGTACCTAAGGATAGAGAGGAATAAGTAAAGTTTTGGTTATGTTGGTGAATTCCCACCAACAGAGTCCATGCACTTGATCTCTACCTTGTCCTTATGAGCAGGACACACTTCAAGCAAAGTATGGGAGAGTCAGTTGATTCTCCAAATTTCTACAAGTGTTCTAAACCTGTCAAACCAAAATCCAAACATAAAACCAAGATGGGTTTGACAGAAGAAGGTTACATCACCATTAGAGGCACCACCTCAAGAATTCTCATCTTTAGAGCAAACCAAGGTACTTGATCAATGAACTTCACAAGAAGAAGTCTGGTTCAAAGGACTTACAATACCAAACCCTCACCGAAAGACTGAAAGAGCTAGCTTAGGGGAGAAGCACTCCCGTGTATCCAGAAAAGTATTCTTTCCCCTTTTTGTTTTAATTTTAGTTTCTTTTTAATAGTTAAAAAATGATGAATGAAAAACAAAATAAAAATTATCTTTACATTAGTCATCTATAGTAATAATGTGTGATCTAGTAAAATTGAAAACAAAATAAAAAGGTGTGTCTAGTTTGCTTTAATTTATTTTTAAGAGTTGAATAAAATAAAGAGAACTCAAAATAATCTCTTAGAATGGAAATGATGAATAGTTGCTCTATTGTAATTCCTTTCAAGTACCTAGTTTTTAGCCTTAAATTCGTCCGAGTTTTGGATAAGATTGTTTTGACATAAGGATTTACTCTGAACTTGAAACTTGTTGTCGACAAAAGATGCTCGGCACTCCTCCGAGGGGTATCCCATGAAGGTACATTGATCAGCAGAGATGCGTGTAATCAAGAACAAGAAGGCAACAGAGACACAAGAGTTAGACAGGTTCGGGCCGTCTGCACGACATAATACCCTACTCATGTGGTCTGTTGGTTTGTATTGGCTATCATATGATATTGTGTGTGTTTTGAGGGGGTCCCCTACCTGCCTTATATAGCTGGGGGTAGGGTTACAAGTCGGTTAGATCTAGAAGATAACCAATAAGTAATAACATATTATAGGAATCATGGGATCGAACATAACCTAACAGATCTCGTAGCATCTTCAGGATATCGCCCTTGATGTCTTGTGGTACACGCCGAGTAGTACCATGCACCGTAAGCCTTCATCTTGTGGGCTGGACTGCCCCTGGCAGCACAGCCCATGTAGTCTATCGTGGGTATCCGGGGTCATACCCCCCACACTCGTGGGTAGCATATGCTTGATCTAAGTCTAACTAATTGATGGATATGATATGAGATGGTCTGAGCTATTGTTTATCTTGTTCCAAGTGACACTAAAGTTCTGGAGATTTATCTTTTGAAAAACATAAAAATGCTATATGATGAGTTCCTATATGACAAAGCTTGAGTTCCCACCAGAGCCATATATGTTATTTAGGCTAGGAAAACTTCTACATATATGCTGCTTGTTGCATTAAGTTTTGTCAAGCTTTGTTGACCTTTATGAGAGATTTGTCATGCTCTTAAAATCAAGATCACAAACACACCACCCGCATATGCACTACTCCTACACTAGGGGTAGGCGCAAAAACATGCCTTCCATCTAGATCCATCCAAAAATGTTCTACACCTACACTAGGAGTGAACCCAAAAACATGCTTGTTAGGTTTTCCATCCACCAAATAAATGCTCCAAGTTCTTGTTGCTATCTCTCAAAAGTTTTGTTGTGGAAAAAAGACATGGGGCTATGCAAAAGTTATTCATAAAAAAAGAAGAAGAAAAGAAAAAAAGAGTTGAGAAAAAATGGACAAATATCCGAGATATTGAAAACAATGGGTACTCAGATGCCCGCCTATAAAAAGAGAAGAAAACAAGTAAGATAGCCCATGTTCTCTCACAAAAGATATTTACTAGTTTCAAGAGAGAGAAATGTTTTCAAGGAGCAAAGTAGAATTAGGTTATCCACCATATATCCACACACATGCACATATTGATTTGATTGTATGACTCAACTCTCTTTGGATCCATTGTTTGACTTTGCAATATATGTACTGCAAGTATACTCTAGCTTTCTCCCTACCTATGAACTTCACATAAGCTTTAGTGGTAGGAAGAGAAAAAGGCATAACATCAATATTGCCTTGGTGAGGATCCACAAATACCATATATATTGAGAGACTTGAGAGTGTTATACAATGGAATCTCTGAGTTTTATTTTAAAAACTTATAAAAACTCTAGAACAATGGTGGAACAAAGAACTTGAGACATAGTGCTTGACTTTATCATTCTATCTTTCAATTACTCAAGACCCAAGTGAAGACTAAAAACCCCATAGTTGAAGGTAATATGGGTAAGTTTGAAAGTCAGATCAATTTATTCTAATCCGGAGAAGAATTTTTGATTGAACGGATGTGTACTTTTGAGGCATGAAAACATTATAGCAACTCCTGATCCATTGATGAGTTTAGCTTTGCTCAGGGATTGGCAAAGGTTAAGCTTGGGGGAGCTTGTTGACTGTCACTAACACCAATTATAAACCATCAACATAACCTGCATTTATACTTAATTCTATAACCAAACATAGGTATATGAGTTTAAACTAATAAATTCCACAAGTTTTGGTGAATCTATGTTTTCAGCAGGGTTTATCTAGAAAACCATCAAGGGGGACCTATTCGTCAAAGGAAATTATGGAATTTCACCGCGTAAATAGCGTGGGAAGATTCTAAAAGACTCTAGGAGGCTCTCCACCGAAGCAGACCCTGAGGCACTACCATGTGGGGCCAGTCGGCCCCACCTATAGGTCGGCCAGCCTATGGGTCCCACCAGTCAGCCTCCTCTTCGAAAGTTGGTTTTCCACCACCATTGAGATCCAATCTTCGCCGTTTATTCAAGACAGTTTGATCCAAGGGCTTAGGATTGATGCTCTGGCCTATATATATATCAGCCCGTACCCCCTCCCTAAGTAGATCCCTAAAACCCTTATTCATATTCTCCTCATCAGGGTCAGAGCCAGCTATCAAGAGAAGATTAGTCCTCCATAGGCTCTAGTCTTGTAAATAATAGTGAGATGGAGAGTGAGAGAAGAGTTTAGAGGAGGTGCTGGCCTATCGGTGCCATCGCTATGACTTGTACCTTGGTGGATCCAAGTTCTATCTAAGCTTGCCTATGAGATTTCTCTAGTAATCAACTTCTAATTGAAGTAAGCTTCTTATTTATATTGTTCATCAGGTTCACAACTCGTTTAAGTGATTTATTCTTTATCTGGGAAGAGTAAAGTAGTAATTGTAGTGTAAGCGTGGTGCTTAGACTCTAGTTACTTTGTGGATGCATCCTACATTTTGGATCAGTGGTAGCTCATGAGGGTGACTCTTATGGCCTCATTGAATCCTCTGTAGTCCACCTCCCGTTTGTAGGGCAAGTAGGACACGGTTACTGTGGAAAGCATCCTCTGCTAGTGTATTTCCTTAAGTAATGTCCCTAATTGAATAGTAGAAGGCATAGCTTACCCAAGTCAGAACTAGAGAACCTTAGTTTTCCTCTCTACGCTCCTATTTATCCTAACCTTGTTGCTACCCCTAGTTAAGTTAGATTGTAGTTAGTCTCACATGATTCCCTATGGATACGATACTTGGAATACTTCTAGGTGAAAGCTATAGTGGTATCCGTGCGCTTGCGGATTTATCTATGTGCGTTAATTTATACCAACAGTGGTGGCCCATGAGGTGCCTGGTTTGGTGCCGACTGTCCCAACTCTCCATGGAGGTTGTTGATTGAGCAAAAGGGCCTGACATTTTGTTGTATAGGAGTTGGCAGTGGTCTTGGTGTTTTGTTTGCCTACCTCCATGAATTGCGAGTGGCTTTTCACCTCTTGAGGTGATCATCGAACCTTGTATAACTGCCCATTACCTCGACCAACTCCTTAATAGATCGGGGTTGGTTTCTAGCGAAATGGGCGGTGCATTGGCCTATGGTTGGGCCATCAATCGCCGCCGCTATCACTGTTTCATCTAGGGCGCTTGGTACTTGCACCTTAATCTAAATGAATCTCTCTAAGTATTTTGATAAGGACTCGTTGTCTCTCTAGATGCAATTTAGGAGGTCTCTTCTTGTTTTCGCCCTAGACTGATATCCTTGGAAGGTGGACAATAACTCTGTCTTGAGCTACTGCCAAGAAAGGATTGAAAGGGGTTTCAGCAAAGTGTACCAATCATGTGCGATGTCTTCGACTGCCATGATGAGAGATTTCACCAGAGTTTGTGTATCACCCCTGACGGAGACTATGGTGATCTCATAGCTGGCTAGGAACTTCTTTGGGTTTGTCTTTACGTCAAAAGCTAGAATGTGTGGCTTGTACCCTAGCGGACATGGGTATTGCTGAAGCTCTTTAGACAATGGAAAAGTTGAGTCATATGCATCGGCGTCCTCATTTAGCGCTGGGTCCTTAGGGATGACGAGGTTTTCACTGCCCAGCGCATTCCCTGTGGCCCCCGCTCCATGCAGTGCTCGGATTTCTCTTTGTAGTCTATTTCTTTGGATTTTGGCCTGTCAAATGGCTCATTGGGTTTGATCATCTCTGCTCTGTGCTATGGCTTGCTGCAAAAGCTAGCCCTTTTCACGCTGCAGCCTCATAATGTCTTTCTGGTACTGCTTCAGCCTCCATAATTCCCTTGCCTAATCAGTTATTTTGCCTTCTTCGTCTTCTTCGATCTCATTTCTATCTTGATCAAGTTGGACCTCTTTGACGATGCCTTTTGGTATTTCCTCACTGGTTTGGGTTGTCGCAGCACTGTTCAGCTATGGGTGTGGTGTGGACGGCTCCACTGTTGCCGCTACTGCCACGCCACTTCATGCGGCCACTTCTGCTACCACGGTGGTGGCTGTAGCAGCTGCGGACGGCTCTACCCTGTCCATCGGTAACTTTGGCTTCTTGGGTGGCATGATAAGCTCGGGCAACAACCACGGTGGGTGCTAATGTTTTTCTAGGCCTTAGCCTTCGAATACCAAGTTGTCGCATGAGCAGATCAAGCAGACCGGACACCAAAGTGAATACAAGGTGTGGAAAACACGGCAGATGCATTCATAGTGAAATAGTTTTTCTCCTCTAACAATTTCTACCCGTGGCTATTTATACACACCCATAGGCTTTTTATGGATGGAACTACCCTTCTACCTGCTACATAATCGAGGAAAAATCTTGTCCGCCTAGGACTTGTTCACCTTTTTGGGAGGTATCACTTGCCTCAGGTAGCACTGGCCCTTTAGTCCCCACACCGTGTCGCCATTTTGCCAACTGAGTGGTCCCCAGCGGACCAGGGTTGTCGACACCCTGTCCCTTGGCGAGCTCTCCTCTGGGCAAAAACCTGCAAGGTCAAATACACAAACAAGCTCCATGCATTCAACTAGGCAAAATGTCCTGGACGACTACCATACCTACCGGTGCGCCTGCACCTCTTCATCCGGGCGAAAGGAGCGTACCATGTGCCTGGACCACCCGAACCCAAAATGTGTGACCAACCTCTCGCCTTGGCGAAACGATGACAGTCTCCACTTAATTCAGTGTCGTCTTTTCGCCTTGGTGAAAAGACCATGATCCGTATGGGAAATAGGGCTAGCCTCTTCACTTTGGTGAAAAGGTAGTAGGCCCTTGTGTAAACATTAGGCTGGCATTTCGCCTTGGCGAAATGACAAGTGATACGTGAGCTGCGCTCTAGGCTTCTCTTTCATCTCCATGCGTTTTGAGTCATTTTGCTATGGCGAAACAGTGGCTACATAGGGGGCGACAATGTATGAGCCCCGTGGGGGTGCCCAAAGGCTTGGTGTGCCCCCAACATCGGGTGTTGCACATGGGATGCGCGTGGGAAGCAGTTGGCGGTGTGAACAACGTCTGTGGCAGCGTCGACCAACTGCTAGTGCACTTGCTCACTGAGCCTGATGCGCTAGGCGCTCGCTCCCTCCCTATGTGGGCACCATCCAGACGCTAGCGCCCAGATCAGACATTCGGGCGCTACCAGGTCCGATTCTTGATTTGTCCTGGTCATTTTTCTCCTAAGGGAGCACACTTGACATGAAACAACCACATGGTATCATCGTTGATTTTCTTTTACCTTTTTTTGGTGAAGAGAGAGCTTTATCTAGTTAAAGTTATGTGTATTTTGTTCAGTCAATACTAATGGGTCCTAAATGCGCGCAAATGTCTCTACCACAACCAAACCGCAAATTGACACTTTGTCTAGTTATAAATTTGCTAATTCATCTACCAATTGATCCTCTCTTTACTTTTTTAGAGGTAAATGCCCATAAGGGATGCACTTTGATCCATATGCATGAAAAAGGTACATATATCAGCCCATAAAGCCAGTTACAAAGTTTTTGTTTCAGAGGACAATCACTATAATGATTCAAGTTGGAAATATGAAAACAGGGCTTTCCAACCACATAGTAGAAGCATTTCTTGCTAATTGATATGTTGTGGAGTTCATATTTCTTGGAATGTGGTAGAACTTTCCTCTAATATTCTTGTAGTACTCCTTCATATCTTTAATGATATGTCTTATTCTCTAGTAAGGAAGAGTATCATATTGATCCTTCATACAGGACATGAGTTCAAAACTATCAATAAGAAAATCACACTCATAAACATGTAGGGAAATCAAAGAGAGGTAGACCAAGGAAAAAGGCTTAAGGCCTCTGCACAAAGAGGAGAATTAGCTTGAGAAGTTTTGTCTAAATGTGTAATGCCTAGGAGGACTGGTCCCTATGATATTTTATGCAAATGCCTAGACCAGTCTCCTGACCATTGACTAGTATAGTGCCCGTGCTAATGTCACGGTGTCATTTTAGAGATGCACATGAAAACTTTAATTTTATATATACACATTAATAAAAAAAAGTCAGGCTTGGCACTGTTGACGAAACTTGAAATTTATATATACACATTAATCCAAAATTTATATATACACATGATATAATCTTATGAACAGCACTATGCTTCCTCTTATTCCAAATCTGATAGTGAAGATGTCAATGAGCGCCTTGCCACTGGCCCACTGTTGATGAAACTTGATGATGACAACCTTCGGTGAAGACTCCCTCAAGTTGCTCAGCACAATTCATCTATGGTGTTGACCATAGCGAGCATTCCTATATTTCCTGATGAGAAACATGATTTGTAGAATGAGAACTTAGTAAAATAACTCTTGTCAGGACAAAAACAAGTTTATGCGAGCTAAGGAAATAGTATATTGCCCGTGCTAACACTACGGGGCCACATTAAATTCAAAGTTAATTCTATAAAATTTGAAGTAGACATGCACGTGTGACACGCACATGTCTAATATTTCATATGCAATGGAAGAATAACTACTGTTTTTCTTGCATTAAATATGCATACAAAAAATGAAGCATCACAAACAACTTGTAGTAGGATAGCAGCCAATAAAAATTCAAAAAGTCGACATGAATTGCCTTTAAAAAGGGTTACAATATAATTATAGTGTCATTCAGAAAGATTAAATTTTCTAAAGCATCGAATCATGACCTGAATATATACAAGTGCATCTTGAACTTTATTTCAACCTTAAATGAGCTCATTTAAAACAAAGAGAATTTCAAAATGGCACGATTATGGTCTATGGATCAGTTTCATGAATTTTCATTTGATTTCACAGATCAAAATGGCAAAAGTACCCAAGCATCTAGATCACTTGTTCGCATTTTAGAAACATCATACCAAGTCCTAGCTCTTTCACTGTTACCATCTTGCACATAGAGAAGAGAAAGGAATACTGACTGCATGTCCATTCCATTTCCTAGTGACTTCTTGTGCAGCCAGCCACAGCCCAAAAGCGAATCATTTTAGGAGGACTATGTATGCTCAATTAAGATTGTGTATCAGACAGCAAGTATCAATTAATTAAGAGGGAAAACACTCAAGAATGGACAAAGATGCGGTGAATATTTAGGTAAAAGGAAATGTTAATCACTGCGTTTAAGGTTGTTGGAATAGCTGTAATCCAAAGCTAGCAACTAATTTCAGGTTTTGAAAAGCATATCTTAACAACCTTGAGGAGTCTTGAGGAGCACATTGTCGTTGTAGAAGAGCTGCAGCTTTTCCATGGTGTCAGTCAGGCGGTCCAATGCGAAGACGGGATTGTCATTGCCGGCCTCCTTGACAAAAAGAGATTCCGTGACTTCTTCCTGTCCAAGACGTTCGTCAGGTAGTTCTTTTAGAAAACAATCTCCAAAATTTGTTATGTCAGTCCCAAATGCCTATTTCCAATGCACAAAGGTTTAGTCCTATGTGATTTATTATGTCAGTCAAACATAGTGTCTGCAATGTAATTCGGCTAAGTTGTGGCTTTTAATTCGACTTCAAACAAATGAGAAAAATAAAAATACCACAGTTGTCGAAAGTATGGGAGTGCCAAGGGAGGCACGACTTTTCTAGTTACCAAACGAATCCACCACTGGAGAACCGAAACAAAACAACGTAGATCGGGGCAGCGAAACCCTAGGGCTCCACCAAATCGGATTAACCAGGGAGGAGGGAGAGAGAGGCAGTGATATCTTACAAATCGGAAGTGGAGTCCGGCGGCTGGTGACTCCACGCCGTGGCCACGCGTGGCTTCCTAGCCCCTGCGGTCGGTGGCCCAACATCCGCAACCGGCAGCCTCCGCTCGTGCAGTGTCACGATGTCGATCTGGAAGAGGTGGCCGTCGGCGTGTGGGGCATCGGGGAGAGGAGGAGTCGGCGCGTGGGGCGTGGGGGAGAGGAGTCAACAACTGCCGCACCCTCGATCGCGCCGAGCATCGGGGTGTCATCGCCCCTACCATGCCCTACTCCTCCGTGTGCAGCCACCGTTTCCCCACCTGCCCCGATTTCACCCGTTGTTTCTTTTTTCTCGAACAGAACAAAATGGGGCGCAGGATGGAATCGAACCCGGGCCGAGCCTTGGCATTGCTGGGGCGCGGACGTGGGAGATGGAGGAGTACCATACGTGATCTCAGGCGCATGCACGGGGGAGGTCTGCGGGAGAGCGATGGAGGGCAGACACACTAAACATGAGCCATCGGATTTGGATGAGTAATGAGAGAGAATGGCTAAGAGATAATCTGGCACATCCGTTTTGATGGTGTTATATTTTCTGGTTGCATTCATGGGTTTGGATATAGCATAGGTCATGACTGTGGAGCAGGCATTTGTTGTGTGGCTGTAGATTTATTCTAACTGGTGTATTATAGGGGTGGTAGATAGATAGATAGATGGTAGATGTAAGAGGCGTCCTACTTGCAACAAGTAGAAAAACAACTATGTTCTTCATAATTATTATGTTTTCTTAAGGGGTCCTGAAAACTTTTTTTAGATTAAGGAATAAAGAAGTACTCCGACCCTTCCCCATTCATGGATGAATGAGTATAGCCAATTCTTACAACTCCAAGGTGCTTAGACCCAACTCCCAACTCCGCTAAACACAAACTAATCAAATAAAAAAACTGGGTAACTCAGACTCCTCAAAACCTGAATAGTACAATTCTCTATTCTAGCTAACATCACCACTCCATCTTCCCAAAGAATTCGATCACCATTACTTCCAAACGTCTGCATCCCTCCTTCAAAGCATGTCTCTCTTCCCCTTTAGATAACTGAGATAGGTGTCTAATCTAGTGCGTCCCTCTGAAAATTACCATCCCGAAAGAGTTAGTAGTGATTGCTTTATTAAAAACAGTATCATTTGTACTCAACCAAATAGCTCGGCACATCGCCGCTACACCCACTATTACTTGGTTCCTAATCTTTGGATCAAAACTCTTTGTCCAAGGACCAAACAGATGGATCATATCGCTAGGTGGTTGGAACTTGAAAATGGTAAACAAAGAATTCCAAATGAATTTAGTCATATGGCAATAAAAAGTATTGTTTCTTCGAGACCACAAAAAACACATTTAGTGTCTCCTTTCCATCTCCATTTTTTCAAGTTATCTTTTTGTGAGAACTACACCTCTCTTTAAATCCCAAAGAAAAAACCTTAGTTTTAAAGGCAATTTTGCCTTCCAAAACTCATTCTTCCCAAGGAGACTTTCTTTCTTCATAATATCTCTGTATAGAGATTGTGTTGAGAACTTCTCATTCTTATTCAGTAGCGAAATGAATTCATCCTTATTATCATTCAACGTGATAGGTAAAAATAAAGCAACAAGACTAATATAGTCCTTCAACTTTTCCCCAACCAATGCTCTTCTAAAAGAAATGCTTAGAGGATAGTAGGGATGAAAATGGTACAGAAATATCCCGTACCAAATCACATCATTTTCTACATTTGATCCGATCAAATTCGTACTTTCGGATAAATTCGAAATCGTTTTGAAATACAGAACACCAAATTTGAAATCTGAGCAAAAATGGTTTAGACATTTTCTGACCATTTTCTATTTTTCTACTTTTAATTCGGAATATCCCAAATTTGAAATTTCCACAAGAAGTCCAGCCTTAGAAAAATTGTATCGTTTTCATGTGATCTCGAATGAAGATGTTTTTTATATGAAAATTGTAGCTCTTGACGAGATCTACAACTCCTAGTTTTAGTTTTTTCATTTGAGGTTGTTAAGATATTCAAAAAATAAACAAAGTTTCAGCGGTATAGTAATCGCAAACAAGCGCCTGTTGCCTTAGAAAAATCATATCTTTCTTATATGGTGCCAAATGGAGATACTTTTTATATGGAAGTTGCAGGACTTGTTAATTGTTATGCACTTTATCTCTTGCACTTGTTAATTGTTATGCACTTGGTCCTACTGGTCAATATTCCGTATGGATTTTTTGTACACAGATCGTGTTCGGCATAATTCCACTCGAGTGTGTTCGTTTTCAAAATTCTCGATATTCCATAAGTTCGTGTTCTTTTCGTTTCTGGCTTTATCGCTTTCGCTTTTGTTTTCGTATTCAAATGTAAAAGTAGAAAACAGTTGAGGGGTTTTCTGACCGTTTTCATCCCTAGAGGAGAGCTACCTAGCACACTAGGTACCCTAGCACTCTTTCTTCTCACAATATTGTACAAAGTTGGGTATTTCAACATTAAAGGTTCCTCACCAATCCAAAGGTCCTCCCAAAATCTAGTTTGGTTTCCATTAATGACCTTGAATCCCTCTTTCTCTAGGAAAAGATCTTTAACTTCCAAAAGTCCCGTCCAAAAATGTGAATCACCAGCATTTTTAATAGCCTGAGAAAGATTCTTGTTTCTCATATATTTCCTTCTCAAAAACGCATCTTGCCATAGTCCCTCTTCATTTAGTAATTTGAAAAGCCATTTCGCCAACAAACAAAGATTTTGAACCTCTACGTTCAAGATACCTAGACCCCCATATATTTTGATTTGCAAAGTATGTTCCATCGAGCAAGTCTGTACTTCTAATTATGTTCACCGCATTGCCAAAAAACCTAGATCGATATTAATCCAATTTTTTAATGACTCCTTTAGGAGCAGCGAAAAAGGACAACATAAACATTTGTAAACTACATAAAACTAAGTTTACCAACACTAACCTCCTCCCAAAAGAAAGTAACTTGCCTTTCCAACTACTAAGCTTTAAAAAATGCTCCTCAGTCAGACTCCAATCCTTATTTAACAACTTTCTAAAGTGCATCAGAATTCCTAGATACCAAAAGGAAAGGTTGCTCTCCTTGTAAGCAAAATAGTTCACTCTTGTGGAAATTGGTTTTGAGGCCAGACAAGCTTTGGAAAGCACCAGTTTCAAGTTGCTAGCACCCTCAATATCACTATTCATGAAAAGAATAGTGTCATCCGCACACTGGGAAATGGAGAGACCTTCATCAACTAGATTGGGCACTAAGGCTTTGAATTGACCATTATTCTTAGCCCTAGAGACAAGAATGACAAGAATATCAGCAACTAGATTAAAAAGGATAGGCGACCAATTTCCTCGTCTGAATCCCTTCCTAGTATGAAAATAGTGACCAATTTCGACGTTTACTATAATCCCTACACTTCCCTTGCTAACCACCAACTCAATCCAATTACACCAAAGAGGTTAGAAGCCCTTCATTCTCAAAGTCTGTTGCAAAAAACTCCAATTGATTTTATCATAGGCCTTTTCAAAATCAAGTTTAAGAATGACCCCATCTCTCTTCTTCTTATGCAATTCATGAATAGTTTTATGAAGCACCACTACTCCTAGAATATTTCTTCTGGCAAAAAGGTTGTTTGTAAAGGTTTCACTACTCTAATGGAAATTCCATTCAGTCTATTTGTTACACCTTCGTGAAAATCTTAAAACTAACATTGAGCACACAAATTGGTCTATACTGGTGTATTTTGTTTCACTACTATAGATTGATTTATCACTGTCGCCACTTTCACTGCCATAGCGATAGAAGCGACCATGTGATACCTCCACCGTCGGTTGGAATGATGGCGAAGCCTCCTAGGAATGAAACTGGTAGTTCAAACTTCTACCACCGACGTGTTAACGTTAGATGTGATAGTGGTGTTGGGGTTGCATTTGCTCCATCGCATGAAAAGTCGGGCCGATTGGATACCCATTTTGTTCGTCGGCCCTAAACTAGCATTTGGTTAAGTGGTAGTAAATTTAATGTGAGTGTTGAATTGCCTCAACTTCCAAGGCCATCAAATCACCTTTACTTCCGCCGCTTGAAACATAAGAGTCGTACCCACTGCGCTACATATACTTCAAGCCCAGTGCCCTCTGAAACCACCCCTCTTCTTCATCCATCATCCCATTCTCTTCCAATCTACAAAGAAAATGTCAGAATGCCCATCAAGTTTCCAAGCTGTCTGTCGTCCAACGACGATGACTTGCCAGCCCACCAATCCTCTGAGGAGGACATCTCCTCCAACGACTGGAGGCCTTCTAACTATAGTCCTCCATGGAGCTCTAAGAAGGAGGACCCGAAGGACAAGGACGACGCCAACACCAACACCAATGCCAAAGATGACGACTCCGACTCCAACTCCGACTCTGACTCTGACTCTGATTTAACCTCGCCTCCTCCCAAGCGAGCGAGGCGAGCTATTTAGATTAAGTAGTTTATAGTTAGTATAAGTAGTTTTAATAGTTTAGGTTAGTTATTTTGCTTTTGAATGAGTACAATCATGTACTCATCCAAATTGTATCTATATGTTACATATACTGAATGAATCAATGAAAAAAATTCTATTCACGCAGATTTGATCTCTTCAATGCCACCTTTTTTATATGAAATGCAAAGCAAGTTCTTTCCAATACTACTTCCAAAATGGTAGTGCACGGATTTGATCTCTCGACGAATGTTTTTTGTTTTTCTATATATTTTTGTGAATGAAAAGGGAAAAAACTATCATGTACAGTTGTGTTTGTTTCTAGAAGAATCTAAAAGCAGTTTAACTGATGACAATCGCCGTATTATAGTGTTGGATTAGTGTGGCAATGATCGGCTTAATATGGACACTATTTAACTTATCCCGTGCCATCCATTCTCGCTGCCGATCAATCTAGACCGTCCGTTTGGCAAGAAACCTAGAAGCACCCGGCCCGTTCCCAACTCCCCTCAGGTCTTGTTGGTGCTTTAGCGGTGGTTCAACCAACTAAAAAACCCCAATATAAAACCATTAGTTCTCCCCACCCGTTGTTGCTTCATCTTCATTCTCCCCTCCCATTGCTTCATATTTATTCTCCCTGCTCGTTGCTTCATCTTCATTTTGACCCATCACCTGTACTTGCCCTGCCTCGAGCACCTTGCATTGTCATCATGGACAATGCCTCATGAAGGTTAGATGGATTCGATCACCCCCCTATTTGCATTTTGTTCCAATTGGTTTTAGGTTCGATATCAGTTTTGTTCATATTAGGAATTTGTTCATTGCAACAGATGTCTTACTTTGGAAGAAGTCATTTCAATGTGAGCAACCTTGCGTTTTGGTGGCTAGGGGTGCCACCAGGATCCCAGATGATGTTATTTGCTACTTTAGGGACAGAGCATTCACCTAGACCGACTATTGATTGTTGAGGGCCATTGTTCGTCACCTTCTCGGACCACAAAATTTGACAAGAATCGTTTAAGACCCTAATTATGGAGAGATTTTTGTGCTTTGCAGGTCTGGACAGGAAGTATACATATTTTATAGATACAATGTGTCCGTGGACGAAGATGCTATCATCTTCGCTATGGTTCACTACCTCTAGCTTTTGGGACCGCATCAACCAATTGAGTACCTTAGCAACTGCCTACCCATCCAACATTAAGTCTTAGAATTTGTGAAACTTTTATGTTAATGAAGTTTGTATGTACTGATGAAACCTCTGGATTAGTATGTATGGGTATTGCATAATCGTTGAACTATTACTTTGGTTGAAGTGTTAATTGAATTAGTTGGTCTTGATTGTGGTCCATGTGTACACCTCTATGTAAGCACAAATGATCCAAAGCATGCCTTCTTCTATAGGTAGATAGTACCATGAATCAGAGGTGACACAACATTTCATCTTGGCCGGAGTGCGAGGGTTTGGAAGGATGTTTTGATGCCTTGGTGGGATGCCAAAGCTTAGACAAAAGACCTAGGCTGGCCTCTTCACTCAAAGTGTCCTACACACCCTGACTGCTCCATGGCTACATCTAGCTCCAACTCCTCCCAGTGGTCAGCAACATCCTAGGGCGCCGTTGTGAGAAGAACATTGGCTCTAGCAGAGGAGGCTACAATGGGAGGAGGCCACCCATCCCATGTCATGTTGAGAACAACCCCTACGCATATCAGCCACCACTTTTGTGTCGCTACGGCTTGAAGACACCTTGGAAGATTTCTTAGAGTGATGGAAACCCAGGACATCAGTACCATAGATGTTGCAGGGCAAATAATATAACTTGATTTCTTTCTTGTTCATTCTATTTTCGCAATGCAAATGCTGAAATCCTGTTGCACTTATGGTAATTTGGTTTTTTCATAGCATGACTTAGATTGTGGGTTCTTTAAGTGGCACGATCCCTAATATGGAAAATTTCTAAGGACTTTGATTTTGGATTTACGTAACAAGATTTGAGAGCTAAAGACGGAGGCCAATGTTACAACAAATGAAGAACATCTACAGGAGGAGGAAGAGATTATGCCACAGATTGAAGAAATGGCCAGAGTTCCAACGAATGTGATGGAAGATTTCATTCCTTTGAGAAAGAAATATGCTTCCTATTCTTCTAATTCACCATCGAACTCAAGTTGGCTTCCGTTCAATCTGAGTACTAGAATTGTGCTTTTCTTAGTTTTCTAAGTGCACAGTTTCACTTTGTTTCAATGTCAAACATTAAGACTATGTGCCTTAGTGTTCATCACCATATCATACGGTGGTCTTTGGGTGGTAATAGGATCCATCCGCCGGTGATGGTACTGTGCATTCACTGCCGCTTAGTTGTAAAATTTTCAATCCTGCATTTGAACCCTCCCGCGCAGAACTGGTGAAAGTTCGATTCCCACATGGTGTAAAAGTTACACAGAGAGCAAGCAACCCCAGCCCCAACATTTCTCCTAACCCTTACCCTCCCCCGCCACCGCCCCCTCCCTCCCCACACATAACTTTTCCTGCCTCATTGTTGTTGTTCATCATCTCCGCTCCTGCTCATCACCATTGCTTAGCTCTTGTTCCGCGTCGGTGCACATCGCCGGCTTGCCCACACAGATCCACCCGCACATGAACTGCTATAGTCACCGGCGTTGCCACTTGTGCTCACCACCATGAGATCCAAAAGCAAGTGTAATAAGGCCTTACTTGCATCGCCGTCCCTTCTCCTCGAAACTCATCTCCTTACTAGTGTTTATTGATGCAATTCCATGGCAGGGCGGCCTCATCTCTTTGGCTGGTGGTGTCCTTCCAGATGAAGGAGCCCGCAACATGAGGAACGCAGTGGACAACCTCTCAGATGATGTGCTTGCCAACATCTTTAGCTACCTCCCCGCCCGGTCCTTGTGCTGTTGCAAGTGTGTCTGTCGCTCCTGGAGGCGCGTCATCTCCGACTCCTATCAACGTAAGAAGCTTTCATAGACTGTCATCGGCTTCTTCTATGGCACCTGGTGGAAGGGCAATCGCCACTTCACTAGTATCATCGATGAACGGCCCTCCTTGTCCTTCTTGCCCTTCTCCCTTAAAAAGTCCTAGTCTTAGATTGTTGCAGTAGTCTTGTCCTTTGCTAGTGTGCTGGGCCTGATGGATTACATCGCTATGTTGTCTACAATTTGGCGATTGACAAATGGCATGTACTGCCATGTAGCATCCATTCTGTTGGTCAAGCTCGCTTACGTTTTGAACCAACATCCTTGCACTTCCATGTGATTGAATTTGTTGAGGTGGAGCGTGCGTGCATAGGTGTGGAGATCTATTCATCTAAAACTATAGCATGGATCTTTAAGGAATCTAAATGTGACAAGGGTATATTGTTTTACGTTCAAAATCAAGAAGTGTTTTTCTTAATGGTTTTATGCACATGGTTGAGTACTCTATGATAGTTGCTGTGGATATGGAGGAAAGACATGGAGGACAATTCGTAAACCTAGTGGTGCTGAAATGTCCATCCATCAAGCTCAGGGTCACATGTGTGTGTGCTGTGCTAATTTTCGCAATAGGTCTTGGCTTGTAGTGTGGATACTTGAAGACTATGGTACTGATAACTAGAATTTAAAGCATGTTGTGGACACAGAGGAACTAGTTGGACACATGAATATTAAAGTTGGTTCTAAGCTTTGTGATGAGGAGTACAGAGTGATTGTAGTTCATCTAGTGGAATTTCATTTTCTTTGTTGGGAAGGATAGAACATTGATTGCATATGATATGGACCACAGAAAGGTTCATGTCATCCAAGCACGTGTCATCTGCTTTTGTAGAACAAGAGGGCATTTCCATATGAACAGGACTTACTATCTTCCTTATGTTCCATTGTTCATGGAGTCATTAGCAGAGCGGTAATAGTGCATTTCCTTCATTTCGTCGTCATGATAGTCTTTGTTCAGGTAGGCAGTTGTTTCCATTCTATGTATGTATAGGCTAATTTTGGCTTGTTGACTAAAGGAATGGTATGCTCAATATTATTAATTCTACTATTTTGTTTAGGTTGTGGATTGTAACAGAACCGTCCAATTTATAAGAGCACAAGTACAAAAACGATCGTCTAAATGATCAAATTCTCGCACTTGAGCCCATATAAACCCGGTAGTCAACTGAAATCACGAAGGATTTTAAACCAACTTGCATACAACCAAGATCACAGTAATTCAACATAACACATCACACGTTACAATATTTCACAAACAGTTTGCAGATAGATTACAACACATCAGAGTCATAGTTATTACAAACCAAGTCTTGTAAAGTAGCGGAAGCAAATAGTTTAACTCACACACATGAGTTCAAATACAAGTACCAGCTTGCCGATCACATCCCACAAAACCATTCGGATAAGATAAACAGAGATCATGCCCGTTATCTAGTCTTCGTCACCCGTCGGGTGGAGACAGTACTTATAGAAGCCCTGATAAAGAAGGTCATCTGCAACAAGAGGGAATAAACCCTGAGTACGAGGATGTAGTCAGCTAGACTTACCCGTCGGAAACCAAAAATAAAAGACACCTAGGATCATGCATAGCTTAATTTAGTGGATCTGGCTGACACTTTCTTTTTGCGGAAAAGCATAAGTAATAATGATCAACTCTTAACTTGAGCTAGCAGTGACTTTTAGCCATTAACATGTCATCTATGTTAGCACCTGTACTAAGCAATCACTTGAGTAAGATGCAAACATTATTAACCATAGCAGGTATAAACTGTGGCAACATTATCATCATTCTCCATTTAACCATATCGTTAAATTAAGTGAATCTACGTTGCCGCTGCTCAGTCAAGTTCTCACTATCCAGGAGAGACAGTGATTCAAATCGATTCCTATCCAGCTGGAGGGGTATTCCTAACCACAAACCCTGCTTCCCCCATCAGGGTCGCAAACAAGTCACCTTTGGTACAATTCCGGAGTCACGGGTACGATCAGTGCCGCAAAATCAGAGAACCACTCTGCCATGAGTGCTCGGTGACTTATCCCGCCCATGGGCTTACACCAATGGCTCTCCACACATCCTTACTGCCATCCAAATTGCGACCAACTGCTCATGATCCTGGCCTGAGTCGAGCTACTAGGCTTCACGGTCGGAACGACTTATCTGACTAGCTAAGTGTTAGGCTGTGTTCAACATGACATGAGGACGTACAGCGTGTCGGTCCTTAAACGACACAGACGGAGTCACTATGTCCAAACCTACACAAAACTCCACCCGGTCTTAATTCATTATTAACATGGTTCTTTTCCACGATAGCAAATATAGCCAACTGTGACCCACCTCATCCTAAAGCTCGCAGGTGATAGGAAATCACCCGACTTCTACTGCACTAAGCATGGCTAAGCATTTAACCCGTTCCTGAACTTAAATAGGATTCAAGTGCGATATCTGGATAAGGATAGATATATAATGCAACAATTGGTTCCAACCAATTCCTATAC
This sequence comes from Miscanthus floridulus, assembly GCF_019320115.1. NCBI lineage: Eukaryota > Viridiplantae > Streptophyta > Magnoliopsida > Poales > Poaceae > Miscanthus > Miscanthus floridulus. The sequence goes on along the minus strand of NC_089581.1, from coordinate 28,849,004 downwards.
TTAATGCATCAGCAACAATAAATGATACTCAAGATATTTGCAAAAACATGGGAGACATAATATGCTCTGGGGTTTGCCTTTCAGGAAAGAGGATGGGCGGTGGTCAGGGCACTCGGGCAACTCCTCCTCGGCGGCTGCTTCATCGGTTGCCTGAACTTCGGGCTCCTCCTCCTGGCTCGCTCCCTCGAACTCCAGAAGCGTCACTCCCTCCGGCACACCTATTACATGTATGCACAAGATAAATATCATGGATGCACATGAATGAAGTTAGGGATGCTCGGGGAATGCACATGCTTACTGTAGTCCGCATATTCTAACTTAAGCTCTATTCAAATCACTTTAACTTACCAAGTTTGTACAACCTAATATACAATTGCTCATCTTCAGTTAAGGACCTATCACCTGCACCTAAGTATGTTCTCAAGTTAGGCTAGCACCTAAACAATCAACAAGAACATTGCAACAACGCATACACACAAACATTCATATTTCAGCAAAATAGGGACTATACAGTGGTACAGTAAATTGATCATAACTGGAGATCTACAAATCGAAATTATAGGTAACAAGACAATTTGCAAAGCTTATGAAATTGCCTACAATTCATTTTCAGACCTCAAGGCATGATTCCAACCTTTACCAGGTCGAATTTATATAAACACATAATCAGGTCTAACCAAGACAGAGAGCAAGCAAAACTGTGATCCAACTTTGAACGACTGTAACTCCTAAACTACTAGGCCAAAATCCACCAAATTTTAACAGGAGCTAGATACATAAGTTCTCTACAACTTTTGTATTCACCACTTTCCTAGAAAACTAATTTATCATGGTGAACTTTACAAAGTTCCTAGAACTGTCCAGAAAGATATAAGGCAAGAAAAATAATTATAAACTTATGTTGCAAACATATAAATGGGAAAAACCAACTTTACTCACTCATCACCCATATCAAAAGAACACCAGAAAGTAAGGTGTTCACCACCAATTCATTTCTCTTAATGTCTTTCTTAATTTATTTAATTATTTAAGAGGAATAATAAACATATATGAAAACTGCACCATTTAATCTACAAAACTTAAAGTAGGTACTACATGCTCCAAGTAGGTTACTATAAAAATTTCACCCAAAGTTACCAATAGAAACATCCTACACAAAAATATCAAGACAGCGAGGCTGATTTTGGCATAAATTAGAAACCCTATTGAAAAGTGTCAAACAATAGATTTCCTATTTTTCTTACCATCCTAAAGTAACCAGAACCACCTCCAATAAATTTCATGGGCATTGGATTCATAGATTAATTATTAATATTCACACAAGGATCATCTAATGATAAAAGGGAAATTAATAACTCAGAAACTATTTATGCACTGACTCTAAAATTTTTACCAAAGCTTCTACTCATCAAGAAGAGCTCACCATCCAAATTTCATAATTTTTGGATCACAGGAACTCTAGATATGAGTTAAGCAAGTTTGCATTCATTTAAAAACACATTTCAAGTTTCAATTTAATTCTTCTAGAAACTTTATTACAAGTGTTCATGTTATATTTTACCTAAATACTACACTTCACCAAGATCCTAACAAAATTAGAACCACCCAATTTGGATCTACCAAACTAGAGATATGAATTTTACAAAGATGCATTCAAAACTGAAATAAATGAGCTATCCTTTTACTTAACAGTCACTGACAGCCGGGGTCCACGTCTCAGACGGGCCTGCACGTCAGTGACCGAAAAAACAGGGGAGGCGGCTCTGCTCAATGCGGATCAGCGGAGCACACCGACGGCGGCTTCTCTGGCGATGAGGAGGGTACCACCATGTCCGCCTTGACCTCCCGCATCGATTGACCTCCAAAACCTAAACTCTACTAGCCTCTAGGTGCGTCGGGCATGGCGCACGGTGGCTCGGCCATGGCGCACAGTGGTGCTCCGATGAACCCCAGTGCTAGATGCCCAGACAAGGCACGCATTGGCTTCCTAGGACCATGGCGGACCTCCCTACGCTACCTCTACCGACTGCGGTGAAGTGGTCGAGTGTGGCCGCGTGAGGTCACCAGCGGCGGCCATGGCGTGGCGGTGCTCGGCCGTGTTTCGGCTCGGCTGGACCAGCATTGTTGGTAGCATCATCACTTGAGCATCTACATGTGATGTAGAAGATGAGGCAAGAGCTAGGGAAGGAGGAGAGGTGTAGTGCTGTGCTGGCCACGGCAGAGCGCGAGCGCGGCGGCACTCAGGTGAGCTTTGGTCGGGGCGGATTCGGCAAAAGCCGCTTACCTAGAGCTCGTTTGGCTTAGCAAGAACATCTTTGAGGCCCATGAGGTGCTAGTGGAGCTATGGTTGGAATGGTGCTAGTTGTGGTGCAGCGGCGAGCTTGCGCAAGCTCGGCGGAGCAAATGGCAACGGCGGTGGCTTCTTAGTGGCTCAGGCGTGCGCGGGTGGAGCAAATGGAGCATGGGCGTAGCTGGGGTGAGCGCGGGCGTGATGAGGCGCTCTCTGGCCCAACATGGCCTATCCGAGTAGTGCAGCACTGACGCGTGGCCATCCACGCGGCGTTCAAAGCCTGACGGCGGTCGGCACTGTAGCGCGCCATCAGAGAACCATTCGCCCGATTGACAACGAGAATTGTCGACCTCCAATCTCTTAAACCGTGGTGATCCAGGTTAAGGCATAGTTGACAAAATTGTAGTACCAAGTGAGGTCTTCAACTTTTCCAATTGGAGCTTGAGCTGGTTCATCTTGGTTAGTGAGATACAAGGCTCCAAACATCGACACATGAAACTGAAAAGCAGTTCCCAAACTAGGAAAATTCTAAGTCTCCAACTAGTCCCCAAAACTGACTTATGGGCCATTTTTTAGCATGTTCTGCATATTTTCATGAGATGGTCATAAAATAACTTTTGTTCCTTATAAAATTTACTACAACTTTGCTTAAGGGTATATAGCCATGCAAACACTCTAAGCTATACTTTTTAAATAGTCAAACAAAAGAGTCCTAGAGGTCAACACAAGTCAAACCATTACTTGGAAGCATAATTAGGCAATATGGTCAACATGAACATTGTTCCTAATGACATTCTAAGTGTAGCTAAGTTGTTTGAGAGGACATTTGACACACATTTGCATAGACCACACATGAGCACACACAAATGCTAGCATAAAATCAAGCAATTCAAATAGAAACACATATGAAATGATAACATTCATCATGGTATGATTCTTATGAATGAGATGATGATGCACATGCTCATGTGATGCAAGTGTTTTAATGCAACCATAACGCTGAGGTGTTACAAGGATCAGAGATGAATAAGAGGGGTTCCATGGTGCATTGGCTACCAATCCAAAGGATGCACTAATTATATTCATTTTGCCTTGCAAGCAGGAGTACCACATATAAGGAGCACAACTACGTTGTTTTTTTTATGTAAGTCTATATAGATCAGTACCTTTAGTATGCTATATGTATCGCTTGTGTTAGGACATCAGTTGAGAAAGATCTTATGGTAGCGTCCATTGTTATTATAAAAAGTACTCTTGTTTGTGAACATGCTTTATGGATGTAATAATTATATATCTGTATGCTTTGTGTTCATCAAGCTATTAAGAGCCTAGCTGAATTAGTAACTATTGTGAAACTAGATGAAATTTTGTCACCGTCGCTATAGCTATGATGCGGCAGGGATCAAAAGTATATCATCATCGAATCCTCTAGTAACCTAACACCGACTAAATGATCATCAAAGGCAAATCATGGAGCAAGGTGATGGTGACCATGACCTTTGTACTAGCAGATCATACGCTAAAGCGATGGTGGTGTTAACCTCTACACAGACATCTCGACCATTGAACCGATAGTGAACCCGCACCGCTGCCAGTCGAGTCAAAGTACAAGGCAACAGTGCTAGTGACCACTACACAGGCGGTTGATGTGCCCACACGATGGTTTTGATAGCCTTGACACAGTCAGATCATTTGCCAATTCAGCGGTGTTAGTGTACATATACAACCGGGTCATGCTCCAATATGACTAAAGTAAGGACCTAATCATGGATGGATCATAAGCCAATCAGCGGTGTTAGTGTACACCGTAGTCAGTCCCAGATGGCGACGGTGAAGGCTATGACCATCACTGTTGATAGCTCACTGCCGAGGCCGAAATTGGACTGCGATGTAGGTTACAACGTGGCTGTGAAAGGTGCGAGTGCAGTAGTGTTTACTTCCCTCCGCCTCAAAATTAATACAATGGTGCCGAAATTCAAGATAAACAGATGCAACTAACCAAGATGGAAATATCTAAACATGGCCATTAAATCATATTTAACGAGACTCCATAACACCTTGTACAATTCAATGGGGAAGCTATCAGCCCCTAGAGCCTTATTATGTTTCATCTAAAAAATGGCTTCCCTTACCTCCTTTTTCGAGATTTCTTTAGTTAATAGGCCATTTTCCATCTCACTAACTTGGGGGACATCGTCTCTTTGAGACTCATTAAGAGAGAAGTCATTTCTCTACGATGATCCAAAAAACTCTATATAGTACATAGAAATAAAAGGCGTATGCTCTGAAATTTCTCTATTCAAGGCTTCCACCGTGACGAGGGGAACTTCTCTCCCACTCCGTGCTAGCTAGCACTCTATCCAATTTCTCACAAGTTGGCACGCTCCTAGAATTAGCCCAAGTAAATTTACATCTTGACATTTCAATCTCCCTTAAATCCAATCCATCTATGATGGCATTGAATAAGAAGTGCCATCAAGCATCAAATTTATTATTATTTTGCTTACTTGGATTCCTTATAATGTTAAAATCTCCACCAATGAACAGAGGTAGGGATACTTTACTACACGCCCAAACTAGTTTAGTTAGAAACTACTCCTTGAACTCCGATTAGGCTACCCTGTAGACGGCCAGTAAACACCACTGAAAACCATCATCTTTGTTTTTGAGATGGAATTTTATAAAAAAATCATCGTTATCGATGCTCCTGAGATCAAAGAAGTCTTAGTTTGCTCCTACCAGCATACCTCTAGAACTCCCATGTGGCTCAGTCTAGTGCCACAGAAACTTCCTTCCACCATACAATATATCAAGCTTAGCTTGCGAAAAAAATCTTTCTTTTCAGTAAGTCATCAGTGTGTAGGGTCGAGATGGCAGACTAGAGGGGGTAAATAGTTGTCGAGGACCTAATACTGGGGTACCCAATGAGGTGGAGCTAATAACCATCAAACATTGATGCTCCCGAATAGGCAAGGACGCAACTACATTTCTTGCCCCATGCCTCGCCTGGCCCCTAAGGGTTGGCTCCACCTCGCCCGACCCCGAGGCTGGACTCCACCTCGCTCGACGTCTAGGGGTAGACTCTGCCTCACCCGATGGCTGAGGGCTAGCTCCGCCTCACCCGACGACTGAGGGCTGGCTCTGCCTCACCCGACGTCTGCACCCTAGCCCTTCATAATGATGAGCACAGGGTAAGATAGGACACTCTGGTCAACCACAGTACCGAGGACCATGTCCTGCGCGCCTGCGGGAAAGTATCATCAGGGTATGATGGGACGGGCGCTTTAAGCCCTCCTAGACATGGCAGAGCCTAAATAGTGTTGTAGGCGCTGACTTTTGTCCTACAGTGTTGTGGGCGCCGCCATCAGCCCTCAGGCGTGGATCCTGACACAAGCATATGACAACTACTACAATTCAAGTGTGAACTCGCATCATCTATAGTGACGGACATATGGTCACTTCCCCATCTACTCCCCATAGGGTCATAGCTTGGCACCCTGGCACGCCACACCGTCCACCGGTATAGGATAGGATGCAACCACTTGCTGAATGAGGCCAGAGCATGGCCCTATTAGGATCAGCGAACATGCCATCCCTGGCACGGTCTGCCATGTCAGCAGGGCGGCTCAAGGGAAAAGGAAGACCCGGCTCCTTCGAAGGATCGGCTCAACCTCTGGTTTTTTCCTTTTTCTCCCATCTATAATCCCTGCTCCCCCTTGGTCTATAAAAGGGAGGGCAGGGCACCCCACTAGGGGATGGTTCGATTCCACACACAACACACAGCCAAGCAGCAACCGAGCTCTTGGCATCCTTTCGACCTTTCCATCAGAGACTTAGGACTAGTCTCTCTCTCGACCGTTTGTACCCTCTACTATGAACCTTTTTTGGTACTAATAACATGAGCAGTAGCGAACTGGATGTAGGGACATTTAGCCCAAACCAGTATAAACCTTGTGTCCTTTAGTACACCATTTGAGCCTAATGCACAACAAATATAAATTTACTAGTTGGTGTTTGTTCAAAACACTGACAGTTGGCGCACCAGGTAGGGGACCTTTGAGCGTTCCATATCAGGCCTTAGATGGCTAGCCACACAATCAGGTGGGTCCTAGGTACACATGTGCATTTTGGTGACCTAGACTTCATCGTCATGGTGGGAGGAGAGTTGGCGTTGGCCCATGCTGCCATCCGATCTCTCTCCTCCATCGGCTTCAACTATGGGAGGCTTGAGCGCTAGCTCAGCGTCTCCCTTGGACCCTAGCCATCTAGGGAGGACCTATGCCACCTCACCCTCTCTCCAGAACACTCCGCATGGAGTGCCCCGATGGTGCTTTGATTTGGTCTCTACAACGTCGCAGCGACCGTTAGCCACCTTGTGGCGCAGCGCATGATCCTGTCCCCCACGAACAACGAGTTTAGGGGGATGATTGAAAGCGTAAAGGAATCCCTCCATGGCCTCCTCGTGGAGGAACCGAGGTCAGACTCTGGCTATGACTCTAGCAGGGGAGCCATCACCCCTCCCGAGAATGTTTCATGGCGGGTACCCCCGAGGGACATGTTGAAAGCATCTCCACGGAGGAGGCTACCCTAGCAGGCAACCTCGGTGATGGATCCAAAGGGGAGATAGTGGCCCCACCTTGCGTAGGGGTGGAGCAGCTAAGAGCCTAAAAGCGGGAGATCGAAGAAGCCAGAATCTAGCTTGTGTAGGAATGCATGGAGGTCGATCGAGAGATCGAACGCCATGGAGACGGTGGGCGCGCATGTGCCAGGGCCCATGATGTGAACCAAAGGACCATCATAGACGATGAAGCCCTTCCTCGCTTCACCCAGGCAAGCCAGAACATCACCGCTATGATGGCCTTGCTCCATGGCCTTCCAGAGGCTGTGACGCCCGAGGATCGTCAAGCCCGCCACGAGATTCGCACGCTGCTCGAGCGTGCGGTGGCGTAGCAGGCGTAAAGCTCGTTGTCTCGGTGATGTGAGCTCGACACCAGCTAGCGCATGCCCTTAGTGTGCTCTACCAAGGACACGTCTGTCCACTAGGCACCACAAGGCGGCAGGCAATGCGCTGCAATCCTGATACATCAATGTCTTGGCCGCAACTGCAACGCACGTAGCACTCTCGATGCCCGTAGATGCACCTACAACGACCCTAGAGAAGGAGCCCACCACAGTTATCATCCTCATCGCGGTGGATGCTATGATAACGACAAGGACCGGAGCCCAAGCCCTGGCCTACTGGGCCCTTAGGCCTTTGGCCGCCACATCCTCAACGCTGCTTTCCTGCTAAGGTACCGACCGCCTACCAATATTCCTAAATACTCTAGGGAGAGAAACCCCAGACTTTGGCTCAAAGACTATTGGCTTGCCTATCAAGCCGGTGGTGCGGGTAATGACAACTTCATTATTCACAACCTTCCACTGTTCTTAGCCGATTCGGCACGAGCATAGTTAGAACACCTACCGTCCAACACAATCTAGAGCTGGGCGAATCTAAAGGAGATCTTTGTGGGGAACTTCCAGGGCACATTCAAGTGCCCTAGGAACCCATGGGACCTCAAGAACTACCATCAAAAGGCCTATGAGATCCTCCATGGGTACATCTGTCACTTCTCCCAACAGTGCAATGAGCTCCCTAATGTCGCCGACACCGACATGATAGGAGCCTTCCTATCTAGGATGACCTACGAGTCATTGGTTCATAAGCTAGGATGCAAGGGCTCATGAACCACCAAGGAACTCCTAGACATCACCATCAGCCATGCCTCCAGAGAAGAGGTGGTCGGAGTGATCTTCGATCACCTTGAGGGCAAGGCAAGGTGGGATGAGGGTGCCGACGAAGGCACCTCCAATCGTTCCGCCAAAAGGAAGAATAAGAAGCAATGGTGCGAGGACTCACTCGTGGCCATTGCTGACTACAAGGGTGGCTGGAAGCCTGCGGAGGGCACTCCAAACCGCTTTGAAAAATTACTCGAGGGGCCATGCCCGAACCATGCCTTTCCTGTTAAGCATCTGCTCAAGGACTACAGCCTCATGTGGTGGTTCTTGTCCAGAGGCTCCTACAAAGGGGAGTAAGGGAAGGACCCTGCCCCCACTGCGGATGACACCGAGGAGAAGGACAATGGCTTTCCAATGCCGGACAACTGCCTTATGATCTTCGGAGGATCGGTGGCCTATGACTCCAAATGCCATCAGAAGGTCGCACGCCACGAGGTCTATACGACTGAACCAGCCATGCCTACCTTCCTCCAAGGGTCAGAGTCCACCATAACCTTCAATTGGGCCAACCATTAGGATAGCGTCCCGTACCCAAGGAGATATCTGCTCATGGTCAACCTGATCATTGGCCCAAAGTGACTCACCAACATACTTATGGATGGGGGCAGCAGCCTCAACATCATGTACACAAAGACGCTTGATGAGATGGATGTCGACCAGACATGCCTCTGCCCGACCTGAGCGCCTTTCCATGGCATCGTGCGTGGGAAGCAAGCCAAGCCACTTAGGCAGATTGATCTGCCTGTCACCTTTGGGGATCAGTTCAATTACAGGACTGAGACCCTCACCTTCAAGGTTGTTGGGTTCCCCAGAACTTTCCACGCCATCTAAGGACATCCATGCTATGTGAAGTTCATGGTCATCCCCAACTATACATATCTCAAGCTAAAGATGCTGGGCCCCCATGGAGTCATCATCGTCGGCACCTCCTTCTAGTGGGCCTATGAGTGTGAGGTCGAGTGTTGAGGCCATGCCGTAGCGATCGTTGCCTCTAGGGAACTCGCCGCCCTCAAGGAGGAGGTCACCAAAGAGGTGCCTGACACCAAGAAATCAACTGGGTCATTCGAGTCGGCCGAGGGCTCTAAAGAAGTCCTCATGGATCCCAGCAGCTCTGAGGGCAAAATGGTATGCATTGGTACCGTGCTTTCCTCCAAATAGGAAAGCGTGCTCATCGACTTCCTCCACGGCAACAAAGACATCTTTGGAAACCCTCGGATATGCTAGGTATTTCGAGGGAGGTCACCAAGCATACCTTGAAGATCCATCCAGGCTCCAAACCGGTGAAGCAACGCCTACGTCGCTTAGACGAGGAGAAACACAGGGCCATCGATGAAGAAATAGCAAAGCTATCATCGGCCAGATTCATCAAGGAAGTATACCACCCAGAGTGGTTAGCTAATCCCGTTCTTGTATAAAAGAAGAATGGGAAATGGAGGATGTGTGTTGAATATATGGGTCTCAACAAAGCATGCCCAAAGGATCTGTTTCCTTTGCCGCACATAAACAAAATAGTCGACTCTACCTCAGGGTGCGAAACCCTCTGCTTCCTTGATGCATACTCCAGCTACCATCAAATCATGATAAAAGAGTTTGACCAGCTTGTGACGTCCTTCATCACCCCCTTCGGATTATTCTGCTATGTCTCAATGCCGTTCGGTCTGAATACCACTTGAAAGGTCCTAATGGCTAGAGGGGGGTGAATAGCCTATTAAAATTTTCTACAACAACACTTAACAAACCGGTTAGACAATTATGAGGCGAAGCAAGTGTTGCGCTAGCCTACTAAAAATGCAAGCCACCTACCACAATTCTAGTTTATGTAGTTTCTATCCACACAATAGCTATGACACTACACTAAGTTAGTGTGCTCTAAAAAGCTAACTAAAGAGCCACACTAACCAAACTAACAGCTCTCACAACTAGCTACACTAAAGAGCTTGACAACTAGTTTATGGTAATGTAAAGAGAGTGAGCAATTTGTTTATACCGCCGAGTCAAAGAAGGAGCCAATCAATCACACGAATGAATAACAATAAAGACCAATCACCTCGGAATCAAATGATGAACATGATGATTTTTACCGAGGTTCACTTGCTTGCCGGCAAGCTAGTCCTTATTGTGGCGATTCACTCACTTGGAGGTTCATGAGCTAATTGGCATCACACGCCAAACCCTCAATAGGATGCCACACAACCAACACAAGATGAGGATCACACAAGCCATGAGCAATCCACTAGAGTACCTTTTGGCTCTCCACCGGGGAAAGGTCAAGAACCCCTCACAATCACCACGATCGGAGCCAGAGACAATCACCACTCTCCGCTCGACGATCCTCGCTGCTCCAAGCCATCTAGGTGGCAGCAACCACCAAGAGTAACAAGCGAATACCATAGTGAAACACGAACACCAAGTGCCTCTAGATGCAAACACTCAAGCAATGCACTTGGATTCTCTCCCAATCTCACAAAGATGATGAATCAATGATGGAGATGAGTGGGAGGGCTTTGGCTAAGCTCACAAGGTTGCTATGTTAATGTAAATGGCCAAGAGTGTGAGCTTGAGCTGGCTATGGGGCTTAAATAGAAGCCCCCATGAAATAGAGTCGTTATACCCCTTCACTAGGCACAACTCGGGGTGATCGAACGCTTCGGTTGGATCGACCGGACGCTGGCCCTCAGCATCCGGTCACGTGATACATGCCATGTGTCCCCTCTCTTTGAATATTGTTCACCCAATCTCAATGGTTAATAGTCGACCAGACGCTACGGCATAAGTGACCGGACACTGAGCCTCCAGCGTCCGGTCGTTTCTAGTAAGGTTCCAGAAATGAATTTCTTCAAGCGGATGCATCCGATCATGCTCGACCAGAGACACCTAGTGTCCGGTCACTTGGTGACTTCTCTGTGCATGACCATGTTAGTGTGACCGGATGCAACCAGCTAGCGTCCGGTCGTTTCAGCGCCAGTGTCCGGTCGATGACCGACGCTGCGCTTCTTCAGCTGCTACTGACCGGACGCGCCGGTCCTATAGATACCAACGTCCGGTCACTTACACTAACCTCCGTCTTTTCTGTCTAGGGCACCGGGGAAGTTCCTAACCCTTGCTCAAATGTGCCAACCACCAAGTATATCACCTTGTGCACATGTGTTAGCATATTTTCACAAACATTTTCAAGGGTGTTAGCACTCCACTAGATCTTAAATGCATATGCAATGAGTTAGAGCATCTAGTGGCACTTTGATAACCGCATTTCGATACGAGTTTCACCCCTCTTAATAGTATGGCTATCAAACCTAAATGTCATCACACTCTCTAAGTGTCTTGATCACCAAAACAAAATAGCTCCTACCATTTATACCTTTGCCTTGAGCCTTTTCTTTTTCTTTTTCTTCTTTTTAAGTCCAAGCACTTGATCATCACCATGGCATCACCATCATCATGTCATGATCTTCATTTGCTTCACCACTTGGAATATGCTATCTATGTCATGATCACTTGATAAACTAGGTTAGCACTTCAGGTTTCATCAATTCACCAAAACCAAACTAGAGCTTTCAACGCTGGGGCTACATACCAACGTTGTATGCTCAAATGCTTCAGGGACCTCATCGGGTGGACTGTTGAGGCCTATGTTGACAACATCGTGGTCAAGTCAAAGTAGGCAGACCACCTTGTTGTCGATCTTGAGTAGACCTTTTCAAAACTTCGAGCTAATGGCATCAAACTCAATCCCAAAAAGTGTGTTTTTGGGGTCCCGAGGGGTATGCTGCTTGGTTTCATCATCTCCGAGCATGGCATCGAAGCCAACCCAGAGAAGATCTTAGCCATCACAAGGATGGGCCCAATTCAGAACATGAAAGGGGTACAACAAGTTATAGGGTGCCTCACCGCACTCAGCCGATTCATCTCACACCTCGGCGAATGAGGTCTCCCCCTTTATGGCCTCCTGAAGAAAGCCGACCGCTTTGAGTGGACATCCGAGGCCTAGGAGGCACTTGACATGGTCAAACTACTTCTGATAAGGGCCCTGATCTTGGTTCCTCCAACCAATGGAGATCCCTTCTACTATACATAGCGGCCACCACACAAGTGGTCAGCGTCGCCCTGGTAGTAGAGCGGGAGGAAGAGGGGTACGCCCTCAAAGTACAGCGCCCTATGTACTTCATCAGCAAGGTACTATCTGACTCTAAGACTTGCTACTCCCAAATCCAGAAGCTCCTGTACGTCGTCCTCATCACCAAGAGGAAGCTACACCACTACTTCGAGTCACACCCAATGATAGTCGTGATGTCGTTTCTCCTCGGCGAGGTCGTCCAAAGCCAGGACGCCACAAGAAGAACCTCAAAGTGGGTGCTCGAGTTGATGGATTAGGGCATTACATATGCCTCCCAAATGGTGATCAAGTCCCAGGTGTTGGCTGACTTCATCGTGGAATGGACCGAGGTCCAAACACCACCGGCGGCCATCGATCAAGAGTACTGGATGATGTACTTCGATGGATCACTAATGAAGAAGGGCGTCGGCGCGAGGCTAGTCTTCATATCACCCCTTGGGGTTCACATGAGGTACATGGTTTATCTCCATTTCCCCTCACCCAATAATGTGGCTGAGTATGAAGCACTCATCAACGGCCTATGAATCACCATCGAGTTGGGCATCCGACGCCTCGACATCCAGTGCAACTCCTAGCTGGCCATCAACCAAGTCATGAAGGAGTCGAGCTATCATGACACCAAGATGGCTGTGTACTGCCAAGAAGTCCGATGGCTAGAGGACAAATTCGATGGCCTCTAACTCAATCACATCCCAAGGCACCTTAATGAGGCGGCCAACGCGCTTGCGAAAGCGGTGTCCGACCAAGAATCGGTGCCAACAGGTGTCTTCACCAGCGACCAACGTAAGTGCTCGGTACGCTATGAAGGGTCGGAACGGGCCAATGACGGTCTGTTTGATCCAGCCTTAGAGGCTAACCAACCAATGGCTCCGTCCTACCCCAAGGTCATGGAGCTTGAAGAGGATCTAGTGATAGAGCCCGACCCTCTAGACGACTAGAGAACACTCTACCTTGACTACCTCCTCCATGACATGCTACCAATGGACAAGATGAAAGCTCGATGGCTTTCACGTCGCGCCAAGTCCTTCATTCTTGTAGAGGGTGAACTCTACACACGAAGCCACACCAGGATCCTATAGCTCTGTATCCCCATCGAATAGGGGAAGCTTTTGCTGAGCGATATCCATAGTGGGGTCTATGGTCACCACGTCGTGCCTAGAACCCTGGTTGGGAACACATTTCTATAGGGCTTCTACTGGCCCACTACAGTAGCCGATGCCGAGCAGATCGTACGCACCTACGAAGGGTGTCAGTACTATGCTCAGCAAACTCACCTCTTGGCCTAGGCACTCCAGATGATCCCCATCACATGGCCTTTCATGGGCTAGGGGCTCAATCTGGTTGGGCCTCTCAAAAAGGCGCTCGGAGGATACACCCACTAACTTATCACCATAGACAAGTTCAAAAAATGGATCGAAGCTTGGCCGATCTCCATGATCAAGTCCGAGCAAGCTATGCAATTCTTCCTCGACATCATCCATCACTTTGGAGTACCGAACTCCATCATCACGGACAATGGCACATAATTCACCGACAAGAAATTCCTTTGATTCTACGATGAACAACACATCCGGGTTGATTGGGCCACCGTCGTGCACCCCCGAACAAACAGGTAGGTTAAGCATGCAAACGACATGCTTCTACAGGGCCTCAAGCCCAGGATCTTCAACTAGTTGAACAAGTTTGGTGCACACTGGGTCACTGAGCTCCCTATGGTGCTCTGGAGCCTAAGGACAACTCCTAGCTGAACCACCGGCTACACGCCTTTCTTTATGGTCTATGGTTCTGAGGCTGTCCTCCCAATCGACCTTGACTATAGAGCACCAAGGATCAAAGCATATGATGAACAGGGAGTCGAGGCATCCCATGAAGACGCCATGGACCAACTAGACAAAGCTCGCGACATCACCCTCCTCTGTTCGGCCAAGTATAAGCAGGCACTGCGATGGTACCACAGCCGAAGGGTGTGGGACCGAGCCTTCAATGTTAGGGAGCTGGTTCTCTGCCTCATGTAGAGCAACAAGGACCGCCACAAGCTCTCCCCACCCTAGGAGGGGCCATACATCATCACAGAAGTACTCCAGCTAGGCACCTACAAGTTGAAAACCATCGATGGCGAGGTCTTCACCAATGCCTAGAACATTGAGCAGCTATGTCATTTTTGCCCTTGAATAAAAGCATACTTTCTCTTATCAGTTATGTCATCAAAATCCCCGATCTTTTGTGACATCCGACCCCTACAAGTGCGAGGGGTCGCACCTCACTTGGGGGCTGGTATAAGTATGTTTATCATACAAACAATCTCTATGTTTCCCCTTTTCTCATGATAAGTCCCAAGGACAAGGATTCTAGGAACTAACTCTGAGTATAACTGGTAGGACTGCAGGAAACCCACACCCTAGCGGCTACATTCTCCTTGCTCACCAGCGTGATCAGACTTAGCTTGCCCACACTCTAAGCTTTTTGTGACCTTAACTACGGGAAGGGTCGGAGGGCACTGAACCTCCTTTACAAAAAGAGGGAGAAGAGCTGAAAAGTTGTTTGCCGTAACAAAATTTAAGAACTTGTTCATTTTTGCACAAATTCATCGCTTACAAAGTGATTTCATCATGAAAAGGACTGATGTATTCATGAATACAAAAGACTATTCACACAGGGTCTCCCCCACAACTTATTTGATTATAGTTTCTGACCAGCTCTACTATAAGTCCTACCGCTCCGTGGGATCCACAAGGGCGTCGTCGTCTGCAACGTCGAGCACCACATCAGTGACCGTGGTGCCTTTGCCAGGGCATCCAAGGACTATGCCATCATGATTAGCCACAACCCTAACAACAACACCTAGACAGGGGGTGCCGCCTATCGAAGAATGGCCACCATGGCTGATGGATGTCTCTGACATCTCATCAAACTTCATGAACTAGCCGATCTGAGTGGATGCAAGGGTGAAGCCCCCCATCAATGTGGTCCTGGGTGGCTTCCCCACTGACAAGGCTCACCCGGAGAAGATTCACCAGAGGAGGTCCCCGTACGGCTCCATCCTGACGAAGGCCTCACGAACGATGACAAAGTCAACGACGCTCAGCACCATCCAATACACCTCCTCCTTCGGTGGAAGCGACCCCTTCTCGGTGAGGGTGGCCAGCACCACCTCATCTACGTTGGATGACCTCTAGCTTGACATTGCACTCTGGATTCACTAATGGATCTGTGAGTTCTCCTCTCCCTCGCATTACCCTCTCTCACTTAGGAACCGCCACAACATGCGAATGTGCTCGGTGAAAAGGACGGAGGAGAAGCGATAGCTCAGGAATAGGTGGAGGAATGGGACGAGAACTCCTCTCCCCCCTATTTAAGGACGAGACACAACGGTTGGAGAAAGGCAAAAGGTTGGGACGAAAAAACCTCTCCCTTCCCCTATTCAATGCAGATGGGAACTCGATGCTGGTGGGAATTCAAACAGACACTCCTTGACCAACGAGACTTGCCCTGCTCAATGAGACAGTGCCTAGTCAAATGGGACATGGCCTAGGCATGGCCCGCCACTACCACGTGTCGGGCACAAGAAACAAGGTGCACCCGCATGTAGGTGACTCTCTACTTCCCCATGCAGGACCTAGAAGGACCCGATGATAGAACCCCCATCAAGGGGGGCCCAACGGGCCTCCTGGGTTGATTGGACGACCTAGGTAAAACGATGAACGAACGGCCACCGAAAGATAAGCACCTCTGTTTACTTACTTTGCGTGTTAATTTCATTACCGAGCCTCCAACCCTAGCAACCGCAGGGGCACGTACATCGCTTGGGGGCTGCCAAGAGTGTCTACATGTTTAGACATCCTCTTCGCCCAACCCCGCCTTACGTTGAAAACTGGAGAGATGAGGTGCGGGTGTAAAACTTTGAGTAAAACTGGACGAACCGCTAGACCCTACGCCCCGGCGGCTAGGGTGTTTTTGTTCACCAGGATAATCGAATTCATAGTTCCCTGTACCTCAAGCTTTAGCATCCGCCTTCTTGAGAAGGGTTCAGAGGGGTCCACCTGCAGAATCTCCTTCAAGGAGAAGCTGTTAGGTCGCCTAAGTCAATCAAATGGCTTAGATTGCCACCGAGAGACAGAAACAAAAAATTACGATGCTCACGCAGGTCACGCTGGCCCCGTCACAAACGTCGGACCTGAACCCCACACAGACATGTCCGGTAAGAGTTTCTTGTCGCTCATGCCACCAAGGTAACATTACCGACCCCCTGCTTTCATTTCAATTGAATGGTACATTAATCCCATACATCTAAACATTGCATATGCAATTGTTGTATCTCAACGCTTCGTGTCACATCATGAAGCGGTAGTCGCCTCATTCGATATGAGCGACAGCTGACCGAGGTTTGAAGGTCGGCCCGCGAAGGGCTCGAGGCCGCCTCGCGTCAAATAGAGACAGGGGAGAAAAACTGAGATGAGCCCCAGCGGCCTTGCCCGACCCCGCTCAGAAGCGGATAGGGACACCTTGACCTTTCTCGTTCGATTCTAACCTTGAGCCAAACCCACAGAATCTCCATCAAGGAGAGGCCAACGGGCCATCTGAGCCTATCAAATGGCTCGGGCATCTACCGGGAGGCAGGTTAAGAAGTAGTGGAATGCCACATGAGGGCTCTGTCGACCCCGTCAGTGAATGACAGACCTGGATTCCACATAAACATGCCCATTAGCGAGCTCATTGAGCGTGACACTCAAGCCATTGAGGCAAGTGTCGTTAGCTCAACCCCTCTGGTTGTCGAAGCTAAGGACAGGGTGATGCGTGAAACATGGCCGACCCCTATTAGACCCCATGGGGCTCGGGGGCTCAAGCCGCTTGATCTGAGATCGAGAGACTGAGGTTCGAAGGTTGGCCCATGAAGGGTCTAAGGCCGCCTCGTGTTGAACAAGAGATAGGGAGAAAACACATATGAGCTTCAGCGGCCTTCGCCCAACCCACATAAAGGCGGATCGGGTCATCTCAACTTTCTAGTTCAATCTAGCCTTTAGCCGAGCCCATAGAATCCCTATTAAGGGGGAATCTATTGGAAGGCAGGTCAAGGAGCAACGGAACGCCACCTAAGGGCTTTATCGACCCTATCACAAAGCAATGGGATCGGATTCCATTCGAACATCCCTGTTAGCGAGCTCATTGAGCACATCACTCGAGCCGTCGAGGCAAGTGACGTCACCTCAACCCCTCTGGGTGCGAAAACCTCGGACGAAGCGACATTCACAAAAACGAGCCAATCCTTGACCAAATCCCCGCCACGCATGGGGGCTCAGGGAAGGCTAGACTTGCAATGAGACCGAATGCATGGTCATAGAACAATCGTTAAAATCCTAGGTAAGGGGTACGTATGAATACAAGAGTAAGTTTGCTACCCTCGTCTTGGTCTCTAGTAACATCCGGCCCCAGCAACCGCAAGGGTCAGATCTCACTCGGGGGCTGATAAAGGTATAAATACCTCCTTTTTTCAAAACAGTCATTGCGTCAGACCTCTTCCTTGCGTTAAGGTTAGTGGCAAGGTTTGTGGGAACAGATAAACGAGCATGCCTGGTAAGACTGCAAAAACCCACGCCCCAATGGCTATAGTAACTTTGCTCACCGGCATAATCAAAATTTCCCCCTTATACACCTCGGGCCCTATGGTCTTAACAAACAGATGGGTCAGATCGCACAAACCTTTTTTCTTGAATGCAAAAGGGAAGAAAACAAGTTCAAACAAATGAAACAAAATGATGAAATGAAATTATGAATCTATTTTTGGACACAAAAGAGCCGACACTTGTCCACAGATTACAGAAAAATGTTTATCAGACTTATTCGACTAACTACCTCCTCGGGGGGAGAACAATGTATTTCATCCTGTTCGCCAGGTTTCGCGCAATAGGAGTCGCTGCCTTCTCAATCTCATCTAGCTCGGAGGCTTCGTAGCCAGGCGTGATGCTGAGACTCATTATCTCCAAGTTGATTTCCTAATCATAATGAGAGTGGGCAACAGTAAAGGCATGGGTGATCCCAGTGTGAAAGGCGTTCTCCTCAAGTTGGCGCACCCGCGCCATAATATCTACGGCACGGGCCACAAGTGAGTCGGTTTCCTCCGGCCGCAACACCCCTAGGTCATCGAAAACCACCCCGACAGCAGCACGCAGGAGATCGTGCTCATCACTCTTGGCCTAAAGAATCCCTTGCACCTCAGCAAGCTCCATGCCCAGTCCGGTAGAGATGCTCTCGACCTCCAACCATCGGGCCACCGTGACTTCAAGATCCACCCGGAGGGAGCTGACCCCCTAACACGCCTTGTCGCACTCTCGGATGGCCTGGTCATGCTCCTCACGGGCCATGCCACGCTCTGAGCAGAGCCTTTCTACAATCTAGCATAGTTCGTCTCGCTCTCTACGTAGCCGGGCAACCACCTCGGCATCAAGATTTGCCTTCTACTACAGGGCCGTGGACCTCTCCTCGGCTTCTAGCTTGAGATCCCGTTCTCTCTCCACCTCATCTAGGAGGTCGATGACCTGCTGGTGGGCCTCAACATCCTTCTAGAGTAGCTCATCCTGCTCCTTCTGGACCCTGGTGGTTGCCTCCTCATCCTGCCACATCCTCACTGATAGATCCTAGAACATCCCATGGACCTCCTCCGCGTCCCTACGCGCCTCGGCTTCCCGTTGTTGGGCGGCAGCTGGGTGCTCACATCTCCACACAGCCGAGCCTCCTCAGTGAGGCGGTCCCATTCCACCTTCTGCTCGTGAAGGAACCAGGACTTCTCCCGGCTATGAGCAATGAGGGACTAAAAAGAAGACCAGTGTCAAAAACGCAAAAATACATGAAGAAAGAAGAAAGCAAGAGGGGAGATCAAGTGGATACCAGGCCAGTGGGAATGATGACGTCACACAGGATGCCCCTGGCCTAGTTCAGGACATCCATCATGGCTGAGATCCCTCCGTCGAGACTCTCCCACTCTATGCTCTCGGTAACATCGTTGAGAAAGAAGAGAATCGACGTTGGGTCTTGAGGATCCATCCACTGGAGCAGCGACTCACCCTGCGTGGGCGAGCGGTTGCCCCCTGACATTAGGGCTAAGGGTGACCCCCCACTGGTCCTCTCCACCACCACCATAACACCCGAGGACCCTCTGGCCGTGTCCCCCTCCATTCGGCCTGCCACGGGCATCGTTGCCTAGGCCGCCGGTGGCACAAATTGCACCGCTCCCTCGGACACCACCATGGCAGCGTCTCGCTATGCCTGGCTTGTCACGGTCATGGCCACCTCTGCTTGCGATGCCGAGGCCTCAGCTTGTGGTGTCGTGCCCACCACAGAGGGCGCCACAAAAGCGTGAGCGGTGGCTCCATCCGCTCTGACATAGGTGGCGGAATCACCTCCGCCGCCATGTGCTCGGTGACCCTCGAGGGCACTTCTTTAGCCTTGACGTCTGCTTGACCTGCCGAGTGCATGGGCGGCACCGCAGGCGGCACCTGATCAGCCGACAAGGCCGCAACATTGGCTCCGCTCCTGCCCGAAATAGGAGCGACATCAGGCGATGGCGCTCGTCCCGCCTAAAGAGCAATGCTCTTCTTGGGCACCAGCGCTAAAGAGCAGCCCCATCTCAAGACTCTGCAAGAGTTAAAAGCCATAGGTCACACTAAAAAAAATAGAAAAATAGGAAATATAGAGGAATCGGTGACTTACGCTGGCGCTGTTGGGAGGTAGGAACGTTTTGGGGACAAGCCCCCAGACTCCTGCTCTAATTCATCTAGGCAGGACCATTTTGAGCCTACCCCCTACTCCTGGGTAGAGGGGCTCATCTCCTTTGCCTTCGAGGGCACAGCGGCAGATCCACCCTCCCTTATCAGCTCATGGGGCACGATAGTGGAGCCGCCCCCCTCCATCGGCACCTCGGGCATGGCGACAGATCCGCCTGCCCCTCTCCACCAGCACCCTAAGTGTAGCGGCAGATTCATCCTCTCCCATCGGTTCTTAGGATGGGCCAACGGTCTGGCCCACCTCCTCTGGCCTCACGGCCGCATCTTCCCCGGCATGGAATAGGAAGGGTCCCTACATTGACGAGTGGGCACCTATCATCATGTCATCGCCTCCTAGGGCGCCCCACTCAATGTCGGCAACTACCTCATCATACTCCTCCTCGTCATCATCATCGTTGTCATCACTATCTGTCTCCTCTCCTCACTCCTATGCTTGTTGCTTCTATAGCATCTTCTTCCTCTTGAACTCCTTCGTCTTCCTATCCCACTCGGCCACGGTGTGATTCACCATCACCACAAGCGGGTCCTTCAGTAGTGGAGCTAGGCTATCCATGAAGATGAGTCTCTTTGGCCGGTCCTGCTATTTTGAGGTCAGCATCAAGGGCTTGGGAATTCAAGTAAAAAGGAGGCATGGGGAAAGAGAACTTACGAAGTCAATGAACCCCGATTCTGGCCACATTGGGGGATGCCCCCACACTAGATACAGGAAATCAAGGACAATGTTGGTGTTGTCCTTTGAAGGCTCCATCGCCTCCTTGATGCATTATGCCACTTCAGAGGGGGGAGTGCTTCGTCGACAAGCATCGTCCCTTCGAGTGACGCCCTAGGCACCATCAGGTATAGGGGAAGCGCGCGGCTCATCAGCAGTGCCACCCTTCGCGTATGGTAGGCACCGATGATCCCCGATCCCTTCACGTCCCTCTCTTTCAGAATTTGGAGGGCAGCAAGATGGTCCTTGATCTTCTTCTTGGCTTTGTCCAGGACACCCCACTTCCATGACTTTGCGACCTCTTCGATGATACGCCCAAAGAACGCTGGCAAGGGGGCAGCAATGTCATCCTTGACGTAAAACCAATGCGAATGCCACCCCTTGTTGGAGGTCGACAGACGCATCGACGGGTATTCGTTCACCCGGTTGTTGCGGAGATGAATGCTGGCACATCCCACCGGCATGATCAACTCTTGCTTCTCGACCCGCTTCTTCAAAAGGTTGACGGCGAAGAGATACCGCCATAGGTCGAAGTGGGGACTAATCCCAAAGAACCCCTCACATAGGGCGAAGAACGCCACAATGTGCTGGACCCCATTAGGAGTAAGGTGCTGCAACTCCACCTTGTAGTAATCTAGTAGCCCTCGAAGGAACTTGTGGGCGGGGGTGGTGAATCCCCGCTCATGAAAGCAAGCAAAGGACACAACATAACCTTCGAGCGACAATAATGTGTCTTCATTACTGGGCAGCTGCCACTCCTCAGCAGTGGTCCATGGGCAAAGGAGGCCACAGTGAACGAGGCCCTCTAGGCATTGAAGGGTGATATCAGATCTACACCATGGCTCCATTGAACGATTAGGAAGGGGGTGGATGCGAGCTTGATGGCAACTGCGATGCAGGTGCGGGAGCTCAGGCGATTGGCGGTGGAAGTTATAGACACGAAGGCGAGAAGGCAAAGTACGGAACCCTAGGGGCGAACCCCTTAGTTTTATAGGGGTGATGGATGTGAGAAGGGCAACCATCGTCCTAGATCTCTGTGCCTGCCACGATACACCACCACGTCACATCGCGGGATATGCACCAGCAATCCCTATCCTTTCCCACCAGAGTCACGCCGGACATTTCGCCTTCTTGGGCAGACTAGGACTCTTTTCCCACAAAGGGGATACGGGTCAAGAACCATTTCTCCGTCCCGCCCGGGCCCAGGAGTTCGAGGGCTAGCCCAATAAATTTGACGACTGTCCCAATGAGGGATGGGCCCACGAGCAGCCAAAACTCAGGCGCACGAGCCTAAAAAAAGTCTCTATCTACAATCGAGTCTCAACCGGGCTGACCCTAGATGAATCCCCACGAATAAGATACTAGGGTTCCCTTTAAACTATCCAGTTGTCAAAAATACCAAATCTCACAGCCATACCCATGAAGGGTCTGAAATACCCCCCGGGCGATTCTATCCGAATCACCTAGGGGCTCAGGGGCTACACCCGATGGGTGCACTCATGCACACCCTCTAGTGAATCGAAATACCCCTCAGGCGATTCTATCCGAATCACCTAGGGGCTCGGGGGCTACACCCATCTAGTGCGTTCGCGCGCACCCTTAGGCAAGTCAAATCACCCCTGGGCGGTTCTATTCGAATCACCTGGGGGCTCAGGGGCTACTGTCGAGGACCTAATACTGCGGTACCCAATGAGGCAGAACTAATAACCATCAAGCACTGATGCTCCCGAACAGGCAAGAACGCAACTACACTTCTTGTCCTGCGCCTCGCCTGACCCCTAAGGGTTGGCTCTGCCTTGCCCGACCCCCGAGGGCTGACTCTACCTTGCTCGACGTCTGGGGGCAGGCTCTACCTCGCCCGATGGCTGAGGGCTGGCTCTACCTCGCCTGATGTTCCGGGGCTGGCTCCACCTCACTCGACATCTGTACCCTACCCCTTCATAATGATGAGGACATGGTAAGACAGGGCACTCTAGTCAATTGCAATACCGAGGACCATGCCCTGCGTGCCTGTGGGAAAGAATTGTTAGGGTATGATGGGACGGGCGCTTTAAGCCCTCCCAGGCATGGCAGAGCCTAAATAGTGTTGTAGGCACCGACTTTTGCCCTACAATATTGTGGGCGCCACCATCAGCCCTTGGGCATGGATCCTGACACAAGCATATAATAATCACTACAATCCAAGCGAGAACTCGTGTCATCTATAGTGACATATGTATGGTCACTTCCCCATCTACTCCCTGTAGGGTCACAGCTCGGCACCCTAGCACGCCGCACCGTCTGTCGGTATAGGATGGGACGCAACCACTTGCTAAACGAGACCAGAGCATGGCCCTATGAGGATCAATGAACATGCCATCCCTGGCATGGTCTGCCATGTCAGTAGGGTAGGCTCAAGGGAAAAGGAAGACCCGGCTCCTTCGAAGGATCGGCTCAACCTCTAGTTTTTTCCTTTTTCTCCCATCAGTAGTCCCTGCACCCCCTTGGTCTATAAAAGGGAGGGCAGGGCACCCCACTAGTTGGATGGATCGATTCCACACACAACACACAGCCAAGCAGCAACCGAGCTCTTAGCATCCTTTTGACCTTTCCATCAGAGACTTGGGACCAGTCCCTCTATTGACCGTTTGTACCCCTACTATAAACCTTTTTCGGTACTAATAACACGAGCAACAGCGAATTGGACGTAGGGACATTCTGCTCAAACCAGTATAAACCTTGTGTCCTTTAGTACACCATCCAAGCCTAACGTGCAATAAATATAAATTTACTAGTTGGTGTTTGTTCGAAACACCGACAATAGTCCTTTCTAAAAATAAACGTGCCGGCTAACCAAAACAAATGCAGAGTTAAAACTATCAGCCTAGCCAAGACTACACCCCTCTATCTAAGTTCTTATGCACCTTATAAGAGATCCTAATTAGGCAACAAAAGTGTCGGGCTAGTTAGAGCTCACCTAACCAATTCTTGAAGTAAGGTCACACAAACCTTTGCAACTAGTACTTCAAGCACAGGGGGGCTCCTACACCAACTAGTATGCAAAAGCACAAAGCCTAAGCTCACTAGCAATGCTCAATAACAAGGCTACTCAACCCAAATTAGAAAGCTCAAAATACTTAGCTACATAAACTAAGCAATGTGACTAACAAGGCTACTCAAGCCAATTAGTCACGTAAGAGAGCTACTTCTATGCTACACAAGCAAGAAGATAATTAGCAAGCTACACAAAGCTAACTAATTACAAGAGCAACTACACAAGCACAATATATATAAGTAAATACAAGCTTGTGTAATGGGATTGCAAACCAACAGGATGAACAAAGTTGGCACGATGATTTTTATCCTAAGGTTCACTTGTTTGCCAACAAGCTAGTCCCCGTTGAGACAAACTCCAAGGTTGTCGTCGATCCTCTTGCTAGTGGTAACCCACAAGTCACACTCTCTCACATGGAGTGCTTACCATAAGCTCTAGCACTTTGACATGGCCGGACCACTTGTCGCTCTTCGTGTCTCGCTCTAATAGAGTTGCTTTTCGTGGCTCTCGCGGGGTAAGTACAATACCCCTCACAATCACTTCTCCAGAGCACCGCATAGTCTTCCTTGAGTGCTTTAATGGAGACCACCACTAAGCCATCTAGAAGGTGGCAACCTCCAAGAGTAACAAGCACCACCGACTTACAACTCGATCACCTAGTGCCACTCGATGTAATCTCACAATGCAATCTCATTAGAATCACTCACTCGCAAGTGATTCGCACTCTTACAAGCACAAGTAAGTTAGAGGGCTCTCAAACCAATCACACACAAGGGCAACACATCCCCAAGGTGCTCAACCTCCGCCATGGCCGAGGCACCCCTCTATTTATAGCCTAAAGGCCAAATAGAGCCACTACCCCTTCACTAGGCATTCTGCGCACCGATCGGACATGCCTGTAGTAGTGACTGGACGCATCCGGTCGCTCCGATGTCACCACACGTCACTGCATTTGAAGAGAGCCATTGGCACCTAATGGCTATCTCACCCCTACGCTCGTACTACTCAGACTGGACGCGCCGGTCACATGACCGGACGCTCCTCACTCTAGAGTCCGATCACGAACAGAGATGATCCAGAGACGCTTTTCAATGACCGAACGCGTCCGATCACCCATGATTGGACTCCCCATGCGTCCGATCATGCCACTGCTTGTGTTGTTAGCCAAGGAATAGTGCGAGGGGCGCATTTGGTCATGCTCCTACGCTAGAGTCCGATCGCGCTAGCCTCTCTGCCTGATCCCTAGGTCACTTGACCGGACTCGTCCGATCACTCTAGATCCAACGTCCTGTCGCTACAGCTACTCAGCCAGCAGCAGGGGATGAGTACCGGACGCGTCGGTCACACCAGGACAGCGTCTGGTCACTCATTGTGACCTCTCTTCTCTTCTTAAATTTGTCTCCTTTACAAATGTGCCAACACCACCAAGTGTCCACCACCATGTGCAAAGTGTGTTAGCATTTTCACAAATATTTTTCAAAGAGTTAACACTAAATTTACCACGCCACTTGATCCTAACAACGATGCAAAGTTAGATCACTCAAGCGGCACTAGATCACCGATATGTAAACAAGTTTGCTCCTCTTCTATATACATCTATGACTGGTGAAATGAAATGCCCTACAAATATACCTTTGCCTTGCATATTCTATTTCATCTCCTCCATCGTTGATGAAATACATGCACCAACACGATCAACAAATGATATGATCCGCTTCATATCATCACGTGACCTTATTAGTTCACCGATCTTGACCTCACTTACTCTTCACTGTTGCCTTCGTCCATCGGCGCCAAGTCTTGCTCAAGCTTCACCGCCACGTGGTCCATCCCTTCAAAGCCTCCAACTTGCCCTTCACGCTTGCAACCGATCTATCAAGCCAAGTCTTGTCTTAATCTTCTCCACCTTAATCACATGACTCAATGTCATGTCTCATATGCAATGAGATCCTTCATCACATGTGTGAGTCTTGCAACAAATCCAAGCCATCTTCACTGTCATGGCATGAGTTGCTCATACAAGTGTACATGTGGATTAATCATCTGGGTATCTCACATTTAAACACATTAGTCCACCTAGGTTGTCACTCAATTACCAAAACCAAACAAGGACCTTTCACAAGAAAGAGAGTGTCCAAAAGCTTCATGTTGAGCCTTTTGCGCAACCTTCACCTGAAAATGACATAGTGGATAGACTACTCCTTTTTCTGAAATGTCAAGGAATTTCTAGCTTTTATGTTAAAAAAGGAATTTCTACCTTTCCAAAAGTACCATAGAAGATAGCAAACCAAGTCAAAGAAACTCTCGACGCCACATGTGTGGTGAGCAAAAGTTGTGCCAAGCTTTTGGTCAGAAGAGGAGAGGGAAAACACGCTGCAACCTTGGTGACTGTGGCACGCCACCCATTGCCTCAGGTTCGGCCGTAAAAGCAAACAGAGGCTCATCTTAGAGTCCGTTTGGTAGGACCCTACATTCTCACAAACGTTTTAGATTCGGATTATTAGGAGAAACATTTCTCTTAGAAATAGAATCATTTACTGCAACTGTTTGGCTGGTTGTCTTGATTTAGAATCAGAAAAGAGAAGAATACAATGGAATAGACCAAAGTGCCCTTGAATGTGATAAGGTTTTCTTGAATTAGTACGGGGCAAAATAAAGCATTTACCAGCATAAGAAAAATGCATTATTTTTGCTTGTACATCCTCGAACAAAATACAGGTTTCCATGTCTCCTGAAATCATATATTGCATTCCCAGATCCATTGATCACACAAATCCATTCGACTGTAGGGGGAAGGCTGGTTGTAGGTGCGCTGGGAGGGACAACGATGGGCTACATAGGCAACGACGGTAGCTCCTCTGCGACGAGGGAAGGCCATTACTAAGGGGTGGGGAAGACCGGCAGCAGTCAAGCGCATGCGAGGCCACCGACTGGGGGCGTAGGGAGGCGACTCCTCCTCGCCCTTACCGCCTGGCGCTTGCGTGTGCCTCGGAGGGGATTGGGGAGTGAAGCCGTGGGAGAGGGGCCCTACCGCCTGGAGCTCGCGCGTGCGAGGTAGGGGGTAGGGAGTGGAGCCACAGGGGAGGGGGCCACGGCCATGGGAGCCGCGGTGTTCGGCTTCTTCAGCGGTGGCGTCTGTCATCGCTCGTCCGCTCAAGCCTTTGGTCGCCCGCGTGCGATGTGAAAAGGTGCGGTGGCAGGGGTGGTAATTTTCACCAAGACAGAGGAGGCTTGCGTCGGGAGGGAGATCAAATCGGTATGAAACCAGGTTTGGCCGTTTCGTGTTTTAACGAAGCGATGTGAAATGTTTCGGTTCCGATTCAAGGGGCAAGTAACTCGTTTGGATCCATTTCTGGTGATTCTCCTAAGAAACAAAAACCTTTTTTTCCTACCAAACGGGACATTAGCTGTGGCGACTTGTGACAGAGCCTGGACATAAAACCAAACACGCCCTTCTTCTCCAGCCTGCTGAACAACAGAAATCCACTTCTTGGTTTTTATTTGATAATTAGTGTTTAATCATGGAGTAATTAGACTCAAAATGTTATACAATTAGTTTTTTTATCTACATTTAATGCTTCGTACACATATCGTAAGATTAGATTTGATGGTAACTGTAGCACTTTTTGGAAAAAAATTTAGAACTAAACAAGCACTTAATTACGCGCAAAAGCCAAACAAAAAAGAAAAGAAAATTTACAAGTCCGTCTATTTTCTCGTCGAATCGCGCAGGCACGCGCAACCCAAAGTACGGCCGGACTCGTCTGCTCCCATCCTCACCTCGTTTCAAATTTTCCTCTGTTAAACCCTACCCACCCGACGAATCCCTCGGCAGATCCAACCAGCTTGCCGGAGGAATACACCGGGAGATTACATCAAGCGGCGGGGAGAGGGAGGAGTAGGCGGCTGAGGGAGGGTTAGAGCTGGGCGAGGCCGTCGCTGTCATGGAGGCGCAGGCGACGGCGACGGTGAAGGAGGCGCTCGCGGCGCTGTACCACCACCCGGACGCCGCCATCCGAACCGCCGCCGACCGCTGGCTTCAGGAGTTCCAGCACACGCTCGACGCCTGGCAGGTGTGCACACGCTTCTCCTTTCGATTCGCTCTCTCCCTGTTCGTGTCCTGAGCTGGGTGAGGGTTGGTTTCTGTGTTTAGGGAGTGGGACGCTGCTGACTTGGGTCGGGTAAGAGTGGGATTTTCACGCAGTCGTGTGAATTGGGCCTGAACTAAGGTGAATTGTATCACCGTTGGGAGTGGTTCTCTTTCCGAAGCTAGCTCCATAGGAGAAGGTGGGGATTGAGATTAGATTTCTTGGAGTGGGACTTTGTTCTGACCCCTGTTGACTGCACATTGTGTCTGCTACAGCTGAGGCTGCTGGTAGGATGTCTAATGCAGGATGGTTGTGGTCTCAGTTGGTGTGCATTAGTTTGGAAAACTCAAAGACTGGATCTTTTAGGTACAGTTAACTTTTTAATCCTGTCAATTCCTTCTAGATTAGGGTTACTACTTTCTAGTGAACGCTGACGATGCAAATCTACATGTTGAGCTTCATCCAAGTGTCTTTTATAGGACTTCTATGCGAGTTTGATGCGATGCCAGTATGCCACTGACTGGTTCAACTTAGTCCATCTCCTGTAATTGGAGGTTGTGACGTGTAACATGTTTTTTTTTTTGAACATTTGTGACGTGTAACATGTTGCTGTGGCTATCCAGGCCTTTGAACAGACTGCTGTTAGGAAGTGATGATTTAAGAAGATGAAGGGAGGATAGAGTTGTGCATTGGCAATGTGTGCATTTGCCACTTGTGTGAATTCACCAAAGTTGACACTCTCTTTCAGTGTTTTCTAATTTCTTGATCTGTTATGGGTATATATAGTGTGTTTGTATAAAATTTAGAGTTTCTTGTCGGCTTGTGGTAGATGAATTTTCTTTGACATTGTATTATATTGCAGCCATTTTATTGTCAAGTTGAGCATATTTGAGTGTTTTTCTCATTCTCCTTATGCAGGTAGCTGACAGTTTACTTCATGATGAAAGCAGTAATTTGGAAACTCTCATCTTTTGTTCTCAGACCCTCAGAAGCAAGGTAAACGGAAAGGGGCGTAGCCGCACCTTGCATGAACTATTTAGAAATGTTATACTCCCTCCGGTACCGTTTATTAGGTGCTGCTGCAGTTTGAGAAATGTCCCTCTTATTAGGCGCCTCCTAGAAACCAAGGCAGGCATTTAACTCTCGCACAAAAATCGAACGGCTGGCTGCAACTGAACGCTAGCATTTTCGTGGCGTTGTGCTCATGCATGCATGCAATGAGTGAATGCAGAGAAAGGGGATCCAATACAGGGCTGCCATGTGGCAAGTATGAGCTCTAAAATCCTGCACCATTTAATAGTTCTCCTCAGTCTGGTATTTTCTTGGTATCTGGAATTCAAGTCTCTGCGCCTAACAAACGGTACCGGAGGGAGTAGTTTACTTAGTTTTCACAGTGATTCTCAGTAATACCATTCCATGTTATTTGTAGGTACAAAGGGACTTTGAAGAGTTACCCTCGGAAGCTTTTCGATCATTACAGGATTCTTTATATGTAAGCACTGTCTTGTTAAGTTTCTTTTACAGAGTATCTATGTTGTATATTGTGGAAAGAAGTCAGCTAGGGCTACCATGTAGTTCTATTGTGGTTTGTGACATCTAAAGTGGCTTAAAAATATCACATAATATTTGCATAAAGTAAAACACATATAAGTATTTGTGTATCGTATTATTTTTTCATATAATTACATAATTTGGAAGTCAATTCACTAGTCTAGACTTTCAAAAGAAAGCATTATAAGTGATTACAGGTGGAAGCAGCAAACAAACCTTTTCTAGTCGCATCTAGTTGCTAATTTACAGCTATGAGCTTTGAAACTAAAAACTACCCCCTTGATTTCAAATGTAGGTCGTTGTGACAGTGACACGGTCTCCAATATGACACTTTGGCTTGCGACTTTTGTTAAAATATTTTAGATAGTGAAAATTGTATATTATGGAAATATTTTCCATGATGCATATGGTAACATCATCCATGTGAATCAACGTAATTTTTCATGTGTTGGTGGTCCAAGTTGAAAAGTTTGACCAGATAATGTAATCGCATGAAAGGACCCACATTTGGAATCGGAGGTAGTATTTCTGTTCCCTAGCCCTTAAATATCCCACTCACTCTCAGTAGGCGATACCACCACCAGAGTCAATCATCAAGCCGAAGTTTAGTAAACTTCTATACAAGGGCACATTTATTTATTTTGGGCAGCGGACACCTTTCTGTCACTCCAAGGCTTGCCCAACTGCCAAATCTGGGAAGCTAATTGCTGTGCATATATCTTGGTGGACCTAATGTTACCTTGGGGCAATGACTAGTACATGCAAAGGGCACATTTATTTTGGGTAGCAAACACCTTTCTATCACTTCAAGGGTTGCCAAACCACCAAACCTTGGAAGCTGATTACTGTGCATATATCAAGGTAGACCTAATGCTATCTTTGGGGGGGCAATGACAATGACTAGAACAATGCAGTGTATAATTTGTGCTTCTTTGTGTTCTATGAAATACTCTGCTTTTGAAGTTCTATTGCAATGTATACTGTGTTCTCCTATCTGGTCCTTTTGATTTCTTAGCCTTGTTATAGTATCTGGTTGACCTTTTAAGGAGCTTTGCTACTTTTTATTTGAATTTGCTGCATTTGCAGGTATTGCTGAAAAAGTTTAATAAGGGACCACAAAAAGTTAGAACACAGGTAAAAATATAGAATCAAGCTATTGTTTATGCTAACACAATTGTTGTAATACTAACACACTTTGGACCATCTTCAGATTTGTATTGCAATTGCTGCTCTGGCTGTGCATGTACCTGTAGAGGACTGGGGAGCTGGTGGAATTGTGAATTGGCTAAGCGATGAAATGAAAGCTCATCCAGAATTTATTCCAGGCTTCCTTGAACTGCTTATAGTTTTGCCGCAGGTACTTATATATTCTTTGAGCTTTTTATCAAAAATTGACAACCTATGCTATGTTATCCAAAACAATGTTTGGTCATCCTTTTTTTTTGGCAAAGGTGCGTATGTAAGGCGAATTTCTTGTGTGCGCAAGGGTTTTTACCCTTTTCTCTTCTTTAAGACAAAGATACGCAGCTTTCCTGAGCCCTGTGTTTGAGGGGAAAAAAATTGAAAAACCCAAACAAAACTGTAAAACAAAATTTAATGGAAGTTAAAGCTGTGGTCCTTTTCTTGTTCTCTCACAATTTTACATACACGGGGATTTTGAGAATGGCTGAGACTCTCAGAGAGAATACTTCGTTAACGTTTATACCGCTTCCTTCAAAGTAGCCTCACTTCTGTCATCTCTTGCCATCCTTACCTCCCCTCCTCTCCAAATCCCTATGCTCCTCTTCTTTGCCTCTTGTCCATTCTTCTGTACCCGACTACTTTGATATTTCTATCCACTTCCTGTGACATGCTCTGCTCTAGGATGAGACTACCACCACTGTGTAGTTCCATGGACCATGCGTCATGCAGATCTATGGCCATCTGTGCCGAGAGCATGATCTGGGATGTTTTGTGCCACATGCGCACAACCCAACCTGTAACTGCCAACCTTCTATTTGCCTGCACTTGAGCTTTGGCAAATTTCTAGCCACCTTACATGGATGGCCAGATCCCCTGTAACAATCCTGGGCGTTTATGGTGGACAATTCTTTCTCATAGATTTATTCATGTGACTTAAGTTACCAAACATGGCTCGTGCATAACATCCATAATTCCATATATTGTTATGCAGTCTGTCGGTCTCAGTGAAATTGAACTTTGTCCATTGCTGTGTTTACAGGAAACTTCTAGTTATAAAATCGCGGCTCGTCCTGAAAGGCGCAGACAATTTGAGATTGACCTTTGTTCATCTGCTAATGTTGCTATTGATTTATTAACTACTTGCATGGCCATTGATCAGCTGAAAGAACAGGTTTATTTCCTCTTCAACATTTCCTTTTACGATACTAATCCCTTTAGTGTTATGATGCATAAAGAGGTTGTGCCTACGCATTCATATATTTTTTTGTTCAGAGCTTAGCTATTTATTTTATACCTACTCTGCTACATGCACATGTAATGTGCTCCCATGATTGGTCCTTTATGTGCTACTCTCCTTTCTTCCATATATTTGTAGTTGTCCTTCAGTTACTTTGATGGTTGTCAATAGCTTTCCCTCAAGGAGCTTGCTACCTTCATTAATAACTTTTGAGCTAATATCCTAGTTGCTGGTCCTTACAGTTTATATATATTCTGCCCTGTACACTCACTCTGGCAGATTGTGTCTAACTGAGAGAGTATATAATGTACTGTCCATTAATTTTGTACGTGCAAATGTGATATCCACTTTGTATAAACTACCTCAGATGTGAGTTAACAGACCTTTTATCTTTATATACAACAATGTCACATCTTCATGGTATCTTTTTTTAGGAGAAGCATCCAATTCATGTTTCAATGTTCTTTTTATTGAAACGTAGAAGTTAACTTGCAATTCTGAGATACATTTCAGCACTGCATTTATAGTGTATCTTTGATTGTTCCTTTGCAGGTTTTGGAGGGTTTTTCTTCTTGGCTTCGTTTCTGTCATGGGTATGAAGTTTCTGGTGTTCTGATAGTGATACTTCATTCCTTGAAAGTGTAGCTGTTGTAGTATGTCTCATTCTATTCTTATGCTACTGCTGGTTAACAGTATTGATTTCAGTAATTATAATTAAAGTCTTCTTTCTGCCAGAATCTCTGCCTCTGAACTCGCATCACATCCTTTGGTCCATTTGGCACTCTCTTCATTGAACTCTGATCAATTCTTGGAGGCAGCTGTAAATGGTATTGTTCTAAATATGCCTTCAATTTCTATTGTATTCAGGCTGTTCAACTTTTGTTATCTTATACTTTTCACCCTTTTGCCACATTTAACCAATTGAATTCTATACACAATTCTATGACCATTTTTCTGGTGTGCTTGTGTTATCATGGTTATACTTGATTCTGTGTCTGGTATAATAAAAACCTGATATGTCTCTAGATTATATACATCTATATCTATACTGTATACTCTTACAAAAACAAAACCCCACTAGCATGCAATTATGATAGCCGTCTCTTCATGCAAGGTATCCACGTCAGGAAGCCTCGTCCCCACTAACATGCATTTAGCTGTCCACATCATCCACTAATGTTCATTTATGAGTCTGTCTCGTCATGTAAGCTAAGCTATCTAAACTAATGATCCACATAAGGCCAATAATGATAGGCCGTCCGATTTCCATTCCAAACCATATCTGTCCGTTCAATGCCATCTGTGATCCCCGCAGGCCGCAGCAACGCATGGGGCATTCTTTAGTTCTTACTACTACCTCCATTATCTTTTATAGGGCGTACAACCATCGTTTTTGACGATTTGTTGGGCGCGGGGTTGGAGGTTGGAGGTGAACAGCGGCTGTGTCATTTACTCGATACGTATGGAACCCGAAGCGTTTTTCATGTTGAGTTGCCTGGTCTAGTTCTGTGCTTGTTATTTTTTCACCGCGCGCGCTACGTTGGTTTGTTTCACCAGGCAACAGAAACGTCGCTGCATGCATGCATGCAGATATGGGGCATGATCTCGCTCCTTGACGCTGCATTACTACTACTCATCCTTGCTATCTGAGTTTCCTTGGTATCTGCAATACTAGCCTCCACGCCTAATAAAAGATAATGGAGGGAGTACTTACTAATTAATTATTTCACGCTCAAGATTGTAAACATAGCAGTGCTCATAAGATTATTGTTCTTTAATGGTTGAAAGGGCCTCTAGCTGAGTTGGTTAGGTGGTCTGAGTAGCACTCCTCAGGTCCTGAGTTCGACTCCCCGTGGGAGTGAATTTCAGGCGGGGGTTAAAAAAATCCCCTCGTCTGTCCCACGCCAAAGCACATGTCTAAGGCCCGGCCCTGGTTGCGGTCGTTCTCACATGGGCTCTGGTGCCACTGTGTATGGGTGGGGCACGGGTTTTCTCGACCTGTGTGAGAAGGTCTTCTTCTTAATGCAATACCCGGGGGCTATCTTGCCCCCTGGAGGTCAAGTTTTTTTTTTCTTTAATGGTGTTCATGCATCCAGTTGACATTGTAAACAATGTCAGTATTTGAGTACGACTTTGGTTGTGAGTTTCCATTAAATATACATAAAATGGCCTAATAAAATTACAATAATATGAAAGCATTTTCAACTTTGAAGGCGAATAAACGCATAACATATTCAGATGGTGATTAGATATCTACTAGATAATGTTGACCAGAACTAAAATAGTTCTTTTTTGTGAGACAAATCTATGATGGTTTGACTGCATTTTAGGACATCACCTCAACATTTTAGGAACAATAGAATACAACTGTTCGACTACCCAATAACATATTCCTTAAAATTGCTATGTATCTGGTACCAGGTATCAGATTCCAGATACCAGGATTCAACATGCTGCCCCTTGAAGCAGGAATATATTGACACCTAGTGCAGGTTTCAAGTTTGTAGCCAACCGCTGCAGGTTTTGTTGTTTTCATTGTTTCAACATGGGTTCAATGAGGGTCCTACAAACTTCAATAACCAAATCAACTTCAGTACGTGCACACCTCTCAAAAGGTGTGATAAAACGGGAAGATTTTAGGGCAGTTTTCTGATAGACGAAGTGAAGTTAGGGCTCAAGGTATTAGTGACCCGTTGGTTGGAGGCTGGCTGTGTCGCTGTGGCAGTGTGCATAGAACTATAGAAGGGGCTCCATGATGAATCACACTTAGATCCAGCTCCCAGGCTGTATCATGTCTAACTGGCATGTGCATACTCACCCTGCTGCATCATCTTAAGGCATGGACCATGACTTCCTTGTGGGATCCCTGTGCAACGCGCTCCTTGCGTATTGCTTTTTGCAACATCATGTCATCCATGTTCTCACAGAAGACAAAGCTATGCAGTCTGTCACACCAAATCCTCATCTAGTCTGGCCAGTCTCACAGAGAATAACTTCAAGTTCTGCTTCTCCATAGGCTGTGTGTTGGCCAAAACAGGCGGAGCTTTTCTTGCTACCATATTCAGAAACTGCGCCCCTGAACTCCTGAAGGATTTTCATGCTCCATTCTATTTTGTTTCTATACATGGGAAGTCCAGGATACTCTCACATCGCCCTTGCCACTACAGCCTACAGTAAAGATTTGCCGGTAGCAGTCCTGCAGTTGCTGCTTGTCAATGAGTTGGTGGCTTCCAAGGGTTATGGAGCTGCCATGCCTGTTGGCTGTTGCCAAGACTGGATTCCAAAAGCTGCCGTCTCCTTCACGTGCCATTGCCTTCCACCAGAGTCCACATTGTTTCCTCCAGCTGCTTCATTGTATGAACTATGAAGTATCCTGTTTGCACTGCTAGCATACATTTGATGTTTGGATATTGGGATTTATATTTTATCCACTTGGCTCTCATGATTCTGTTACTGTGGTTCACTGTCCAATTGAAGTGACGATGATTAGTCATCTGCCTTTATTGCTTGCTTAATAAAAGGCATAAACATATTACATTTGCATGGGATTAATATTAAAGAGTCACTGTTATTTGCTCAATATTCTTCCAAACAACTTTGCAAGCTTGTCGCATTAGCTTGATTTTCTGGGCTTATAAGGTAGTAAAAGCTGGTTTACGGGTTAAACTAAGCTTGGTCAAACCAACACTCTGAGCTAGGGATCCAAGTGGGTACCCAGTGTTTTCTAGGTCTTTAGTTCATTTTTTCTCCTAAGTTATCTATGTGGCATGCCGTTCTAGTTCGTTTTTGCAAGTTTTGGGTTGACCCAATGAGAAGGGCGGGCCTGGTGCAAGCGGTAGAGTCTTACCGCCTGTGACCGGAAGGTCCTGGGTTCGAGTCGCGGTCTCCTCGCATTGCACAGGCGAGGGTAAGACTTGCCATTGACACCCTTCCCCAGACCCCGCACAGAGCGGGGGCTCTCTGCACTGGGTACGCCCTTGGGTTGACCCAATGACCCCAAACAAGTGAACTTGCATCCCTACTGAGAATGGATGTAATTAGTACTGGGAATGGCTGTAGTTAGTTACGACTAAGATGACTAGTCCAGTAATTCTCATGCCTTTGGTTTTGTTGGAACCTCACTGATATAGTTAATGTTCTAATTTCCAGTTACATCTGAACTGATACATGCTACTGTATCTCATGGCTCTGGTACTATTGCTGAGCAAATGCCACTCATTCAAATTCTTGTCCCTCATATTATGGGTCTGAAAGAGCAGCTCAAAGATCCATCCAAGGTATGACATCTCTGGCCATATTCTGCATGGACGGTCAGTGTATCTGTCAAATTCCTCTTCATCATGTTTTGAGTGTTAATTTTATCTCTTCAATCTTCATGCTTGCACATATCATTTGGTGGAATTA
Source organism: Miscanthus floridulus (assembly GCF_019320115.1). Taxonomy (NCBI): domain Eukaryota; kingdom Viridiplantae; phylum Streptophyta; class Magnoliopsida; order Poales; family Poaceae; genus Miscanthus; species Miscanthus floridulus. Next base: position 28,812,839 of record NC_089581.1, on the reverse strand, counting down.
ATGTACTTCGTTGGTGATTCTGGAAAATTCAAAATTTCTGTTAGCGCCGTAATTAGGATTTAGGCATGAGTCACTCTAAAAAAAGATTTGACCAGGGGGAGAGATGTCCCCCTGATTTTCATCTTAAGAAGCTGGTGCCGTGACTCGAACCCGGGCTGGCACAGCCAACCGCTTCTTTGGCGTGTTGTGCTGACCAGTTGCACCGTGAGAGTGTTGGCAGGCATGAGTCACTCTAGCTCTCTTTTAGTTATCTTTCATTGGAATGCGCAATGAAAAGGTGTAAGCATTGTAGATTGCAAGATGTAGTAGATTGATTGTTGTGATACAATGTACATGAATATATAGGCAAGAACAGGGGTGGCTTATAAAAACGTAACCAACCTCCAATATCCTCAATCTACACAATTCTGGACTTATAATCGAAGGAAACCTCCTGAGCATGCCCTGGCTGTACCCTGTGTAGAGGGATAGCCGGCTGGGCTACTCTAAGCTAAGCCCATGGCCCATATGTATATAATCCCGTCTAACAAAAGGAGCTAAAATGCTTTGGTGTTGTTTGAGCTGGTAAAGTTATTTTACCCATAAATCCACAGTTTCCTGTCTAAGGAAACTCTTTTAGTGCATCTTTGAATTTTGAAAGTAAATTTTTAACTTTTGTTTCTGAACAAACACAAATGCATCCAAGTCTGAGCTTTTAAAATAATCGGACTGTTGGGGAAGATGCTATGATAAACAAAAGCCAGTAGGGCAATTGATTAGCAGAGGGAAAATTAAAAAGAGAGAGAGAGAATTGCTCCATTTGTCCCTGAAGTTGCATGGTTGTGTCACCCTTACCCACACCCACCGTAAATACTTTGTGAGACCCCTAAATGTTAACTCTGTTTGTGTTAGTGGCCCAAATCACTGTTACATTAGTGATAGTCCTGATGTGGCATTGAACATGGCCTATCAAGCTTTTACCATGTTGGCTTTCATCATTTCTCCCCATGCTCTTTGTCTGTCCTCTCACTGCTGCAGTACATACAGATCCCTAGGAACAGACTACTCCTCTGGCCCACCATTTCCTATTCCTCCTTTATTGCCACTAAACTCCACGAGAAAATATATTAACAAGTGCTTATTATATTTATCTTTTTTGTTATATTTTATATGTTTATACCTTGAGTGTTTGGTAAATATGTAGAAATGCATGTGTTGTTTTGCTTCTATTTTTTATGACCCTTTGGCACATTTTTAGGATGAAGAAGATGTAAAAGCTATTGCTCGTTTATATGCAGACATGGGTGAATCCTATGTTGACTTGATTGCCACAGGTAAATTTCATGGATTATGCTGATCACCATTGAGATCCTTCTCTTGCCAATGACCCATTTATTTACTTTTAATGTTTGAGCTTTACCAGGTTCAGATGATTCAATTCAAATAGTAAACGCATTGCTAGAAGTTACTTCTCATCTGGAATTTGATATTTCCTCTATGACGTTTAATTTCTGGCACCGTCTTAAGCGTAACCTGATCAGGAGGTAATGGACTAACCTAATTAAACATCATGTGCTTTGCCTGAGAAATAATGTTATCAATGCTTCATGTATTTTAGGGACTCTTATGTATCATATGGATCAGAGGTGGCAATTGAAGCTGAGAAAAACAGAAGATTACAAATATTTCGTCCAAAGTTTGAAACTCTGGTGTCTCTGGTACGTATTTGAGGACTGAGGATTTTATAACATCCTCCCTATAATCTTGCCATGTAATGAAATCAGCAATGTCCACTGAGTTATTTCATTTCATGTGTCTGATTTCATATATTGTGTTGATTTCCGGATCAGGTCAGTTTCCGAGTTGAATACCCTGAGGACTACCACACCTTTTCCGAGGAAGACCGCAGGGATTTTAGACATGTTAGATATGGTACAGTACCTAATTTCTTTTAGCTGGTTTCATCAGTCCATTTTGCCTATCTTGTGGTTGTAAGACATATTTAGGGCCATTTGTGTTTCAGCTGTTAGTGATGTGCTACTTGATGCAACTGAAGTTCTTGGGGGTGACTCGATGCTAAAACTACTTTCCACCAAGCTAGCTCAGGTGATCTAAACTATTTCTCTTGTTTTATTTCTGAGATCTTGTGCTAAATCTCTTTGTTGGCTTGGCAGTTTCCTTACTCAATGTATTTTGTGATGTGATTTGTGATTTGTTTAGTTTCTCGGTTACTTTGGCATCTTGTGCTCATTATTATAATGTTTCTTCTCCAGAAGGCTTTTCTTTTATGGAAACAATGATTTCATGTCTCCATATATAGTCTAGACAGAATGACTGTATTCCAGCATAGGTTTGTCTGGCCCTTCTGACTTTGTGTATATGGATTTTGGGTTGTTGGGCTAGTTGCTCAGTAGTACTACAACAGCATGCAAATAAAAAATAGTATTTGTACGCTGTTGATATGATTTAAGATGTTAATAGTATATTGATTGACATGAAGCGCTTACTGATCAGAATTCACAGATGGATTTTGGATATTTGAGGCGCATTAACAGTACAGGTGCTGATTGAGTATCTAGAGCTTTGGGAAGTTTTAGAGGTATTCCATTTGAATCCTGATGTACCAGATCAACACAAGTGGAGATTTATTGAGACTGACATATTCTTGTTGCTCAGCATACTTGGCCTTTTTTGTGTTAGTGTATGGATGCCCTGTTACTAATAAGGGAGACTGAATTGGATGATAGTATTGAGAGCTGGCACTATGCACTAGACTTGAAAAATTAAAGAGACTAATGACTTCCAAAATCCAAGATCGAAGATGTCGTCGAAGCATGCTACTCTTGGACAATGTCGATGTAGAAAATGACCTCCTCCAATACCTCCAATCTTCACAGACGGTACTTTAACTCTTCAAACATGAACCTTGCTTTTGGTTCAAAAAACATATGAACCTTGCTTTGGAGACTTTGAACTCGACGAGAATAAAGAGACGTGTCAAATCAAGCCAAAGGAAGAACAGAGAGATCACGGCTGCAAGATGGCAAGTAGGACAGAATGGTGATGATGATAAATAAACAGCCATTGATCATGAAGTGTAGCAAAATAGCTACGAAAGAGACCGAGAGGGCATAGTCGCATCAATGATGATGATGATTAGCTAAATCTTTTTTTTGCGAGTAATGATTAGCTAAATCGATGGGACTCAGCTAACCAAAGAGACTTTATGTGACTAACACGAGCACATGATTTACTTTTTGGGATGGAGGGAGTAGATATTAACAACATAACGTTGATTGCTTAACCTCAGGCTTCAGTTTTCTTTAAAACTGACTGACTATTGCCTGCCCAGTGTTGCACCAGAAAAGTTTATTTAGTTCTCAATAATAACAGTTTTTCACTTTTGTATTTTAGGCATATGGAAGCTGCAACAATGAGCAGAACCCCAAGTGGCAACCTGTAGAGGCTGCCCTGTTCTGTATACAAGCAATTGCAAGATCAGTCTCAGTTGAGGAGCGAGAAATTTTACCACAGGTATTGATAGCATATTGATTGTCCCACAATGCTATTGGTTGTTCTTCCTTAACTAGATCATCTACCAGATCTTCCTCTGATAAGCTACCTTTTGTTTGCACTGAATTCTTATTTGGTGTTGATGCGCTGTTATTGTTTTCTAAAGGTTATGTCACTGCTTCCCTGCCTTCCTCACCATGAGCAGTTGCTACGAACAGGTATGTTTTACCGTGCAGATAGTTCAGAAGTCCTTGATCTTTGCACGGTGTTTATTTAATTTTATGCTGTACCTGCTCAGTAGGCAGTAGCTCGTTAGCTCTATCAAGATGTTAATGTTTATGACAGTTAGAGCTGCTTATTCACATTGACAGATTTTTATTGTTACTGAGTTACTTGGTTATATTTGTTTTGATCCTTCTAGCTGCGTGTTTTTGAATAACAACCATGCAATAAATGGTTTACCTGGCCTGTTTATCACAATGTTCTGAAATATACTTACAGTTTGTTCGACCATTGGAGCATTTTCAAAATGGATTGATGCTGCACCAGCTGAATTATCTATTCTACCACCTCTAGTTGATATTCTCAATAAGGGTATGAATACATCAGAGGATACAGCTGCGGCTGCTTCTATGGCCTTTAAGTACATATGTGAAGGTATGCATCTGCATCTACTTAGCAGTGTATTATCTTTGTGCATCTGTTTCGGAATTGTGTTATTTATTTTAATAAGTCTAGCTTGGTACTGTTGGGCTATTGCCTATGACTGTAGTAAAATTTGAGATGGGCTATTCTATTAAATGCCATTCATGATTTGGCACCCCATTTCCTCATTGGTGTGTGATAGCGTCTGGTGGCAAATCCTGAAGTGCCAGTGCTGTTGAATAGTATGGGGTGTTAGGTTTCATGCACCAACCAGATGAACCCAAAAACTTAAGCCGTTGGGAAGAGGTGGGCAATCCACTTTATACTTCAACACTCCCACTCACGTGCAGCCACATACAAGGCGCAAACGTGGAAATAAAGGAGCGGAGGACTTAAATGACGCCTCTGCACGACTCGAACTCGAGACCTCTGGCTTTGATACCATGTTAGTTTTCATGCACCAACCAGATGAACTCAAAAGCTTAAGCCGTTGGGAAGAGGTGGGCAATCCACTTTATACTTCAACATGGGGGGACTTATTCTTGCTTTGAATTTTGCCCAAATTTATGTTTTGATGCCACAAATTATTTACTGTTTGTTTAATTTATTATCCTTTTTTGGTGATAAGACTGTAGGAGAAAGTTCTCAGGGTCCCTGGATAGCCTCTTCCAGATATACCATATTGCAATTAGTGGAGTTGGTGGTTATAAAGTTTCTTCAGAGGACTCGTTGCATTTGGTTGAAGCCCTAAGGTTCTATGATTCCTCCCATCCAGCTTGGCTATTTTTGTTAGTAAAGCTTTTTGGTTGTATCATGTACTCACCTTGCACGCTTTTGCATTCTGATACACTTCGATCAGTGTGGTTGTTACAACGCTTCCACCAGAATCTGCTAGTAGAGCCCTGGAGTTAATCTGCCAGCCAGTAATCAATCCCTTGCAAGTAGGTATCCCTTTTTTATAGTCAATTAGACATGCCTAATGTATCCATTATAATTTGTTTGCTTCGATAAAAGGAATTAATCCAGCAAGGTGATCAAGTTCTTCAACAAGTCCCTGCTCGGCATTTAACTGTACATATAGACCGACTATCAAGCATTTTCAGGTGGTGGCCTTCTATTTCTAAATTTCTTCCATTGAAAAAATATGTTTGTTTACTAAATCCTTCAAATTGTTCCAGCAATGTGAAACAACCAGAACTAGTTGCTGAAGCTGTATATAGATATTGGCCGACACTCAAGAGTATCTTTGATCAGTAAGTATGATACCATGGAGTTATTGACAGAAGTTCCTATTACTGCTATATACATGAACGTTCTCCTCCACTCCTTTATCAAAATACTCTTATGCACAGACGAGCATGGGATACCCGTACCATGGAGTCAATATGCCGATCTTGCAAATTTGCTGTAAGTTTGTGACTTGTTTGGCATATTAATTGTTTGATATAATTTATATTCAAATCTTATGCAAGTGCCCCATCAAGATTGCTTTATGGAACTATTATCTTGTATCAGACATGGAGTCTGAATAACTCTGGTTCCTAATGTTCCTTGGTTTAACTGTTTAATTAAAAGTTGCAATGAAAATCTACCTGATGTTTTCTGAGTAGTGTGGAGCATGTGCTACAGCATAGCCTTGTAAGTTTCAGTTTATCATGTTTGATGCACCAGGGTGCTTGGCATAAAAGTGTTACAGGTAGTTTGTAAGTTTCAGCTTATCATGCCTAATTCAGGGCTTTGTAGACTGTTGTTTCAGTACTTCCCAAAATGTACAAATTATCGTCCATTAAGTAATAAAGCTGGAGTTGGAGATTGCAAATAAGCCCTTACCATGCTCTAAATTTGTTCTTTTAGCTTCTAGTAAGGGATTGAAGCAGATTACAAATATCTCTTGTGGTCACTTCAATACCATCTGGATATTCATTGTCCGCTGACTAATGCTAACACGCCTTTTCTGTGTGAAGGTAAGGACATGTGGAAGGGTCATGGGAATGACGATTGGTGCAATGCTTGAAGAAATCCAAACTCTCTACCAACAACACAAACAGTCTTGCTTCCTTTACTTGTCCAGTGAAGTTATCAAGGTTGATTTATATTTTCAAAGAGTCAGACTTATAAACTTGAACTGTATTTTCACCTTCTCTGACAATTCTTTTTCTTTGTAGATTTTTGGATCTGATCCATCTTGTGCGGGCTATCTTACTAGCTTGATACAAATACTTTTCATTCATACAGTGCAGCTTCTCAGAACGATTCAAGTAATTGTTCTTCCTTTTTCGTTCCTAGGTGACAATTACATATTGGCAACACAAAAGGTGACCAAAGTGCACTATATTTTCAGGATTTTACAGCCAGACCAGATATAGCTGATGATTGCTATTTGTTAGCATCAAGATGTATTCGTTACTGTCCTGATCTATTTATACCTACAGAAATGTTTCAAAGATTGGTTGACTGCGCAATGGTTGGTATAACTATACAGCACAGGTAATGGCCTCAAGATTGGCTGACTGCGCAATGGCTGGTATATATAAACATTTGAACAAGACTCTGAGATGCTCGAGTTGGTTCAAATTCGAAAAATTCTCTATACATACAACAAGGCCCTTATTGATATATATCAAAATCATTTAAGAGTTGATCCGAATCTGACCATCTAGCAGTCTTGTTCAAACACTTTTATCTATGAAAACGATATTCTTGTTCCCTGTGTTTTTTTTTTCAGTATTGAAGTATTGAAGTCTAATGTTGTAACCTAACTTTTATGTAACAGGGAAGCCTGTAAATCGATATTGTGTTTTCTATCTGATGTCATTGACCTTCCAAACTCATCTGACGGGGGACAGTACCGTGAAGTTATTAACACAATCATACTTCAACGTGGTGCAACCCTTACTAGAATAATGATTGCTGCCTTAATAGGGGCGTTACCATCTGGTCGTCTGGAGGAGGTGGGTTGTAAGATTGTATCTTTTTTTTTATAAACAAAAAAAAACTGAAACGTGCATGAGAATTGTCATTGCATTAGAAAGAAAACTAATTTTCAGTGGCATTTCCATTATTGTTTGTTACATTCGCGTCCAGCGAAGAATTGTTGAACTACCCTGTCTAGCGCTACTCTACGCTCTACCAGCAGCTAGAAAGAGCATGTCTTACATGATGTTTTCTTTTGCTCTACCAGCAGCTAGAAAGAGCATGTCTTACATGATGTTTTCTTTTGCTCTACCAGCAGCTGGAAATACATGAATCAACATTCTCCTTTGTTATCAGATATCTCACTAAAAACTGATGCAAAGAGGCAAATGTAGCTCACTTTTTTTTTGTCAAAATATGTCTCTTATTTGATCAAAAAATTACTGGAATACCTTTTTAACTACATAACAGCATATTGGATTGGAACGTTAGTTCCTTACTGATATGCTACCCCTGTTCAAAAAATTTAGGTCGTTTTAGTTCTGCCCTAAGTCAAACTTATCTTTGACAAAGTTTATAGAAAAATGCAGCAACATCTAGAACATAAAAAATTAATGTCACTAAATCCATCATAAAATATGTCTTGACAGTGTATTGATTTGGTAACATGATGTTAATGTATTTTCCATAAACTTTGTCAGAGTAAAGAGAAGTTTGACTCACATTAGGACTCTTATCTGGTCACTATTTGTCCATCATTTTAAGAGTATAGAATATAGACAAAAAAATGACTAAAGGTGGAACTGAATGTCTTCCCACTATTAATTATGGTGATTATTGCATTTGTGCTGTCTCAGGTGTAAGTAAAGCCACATTACTTTTAGTTTCCCTTATATTGCATACTTTGTCTTTTTTCATCCCCACATTACCTACATTCTACTTGTACTTAGTTGGTCGCTTCCAACTATCATTAGTACTGCGGGAAAAAGTCTTAGGCCTTGTTTGGCGGGGCTCCCTCTGGCTTCGGCTCTACTCAAGGAGCCAGAGCTTTTTTAAGCTCCTAGTTCATTCCTTGAGGAGAGAGAAACAGCTCCTGGTTGTGCCAAACAGGCTCTTTATCGAGACCATGAAATCACCAACTCCACTGTGGCACACAAACAGCCATTTGTGCATAAAATCAACACGAGAATGCCAATTGTAGTTTTGATATTTTATTGTATTACTGAAAAAAATTTAGAGCAAAGCATGAGATAGTAAGATGATAATTGACAGGTGGATTTGTACCATTTTGCAGGTTTCTTATGTTCTGCTGTCACTTAGCAGAGCCTTTGGTGAGAACATGCTGAACTGGGCAAAGGAAAGCATTAATCTTATACCACTACAAGCCCTAACAGATGCAGAACGTTTGTGTTTCTTCAACATCATATCTGATGCTGCTTCCGGGTCTAGTCTTCATACCATAACAGATAGATTTGGAGAAATCTCAGATGTTTGTAGACGAAACAAAACAGTGCAAGACCTAGTTCAAAGTGCGTTGCGGCCTCACGATTTGACCTTCACGGTGGTTCCACAACAGATGTGATAACTGCAAGGCAAGTTTAGAAAGCCAGTTCATGCATATTTTCAAGTTGAGAAAAGCCACTGAGTCAGTCTTGATGCAAGACTCAAGTCATATTGGGAATTTTTTTCGTAGTTCATACAGGTTTGAGTTGCGGCGGCATACAGTTCAGATTTGTTCAGAGCATAGATAGGTCAGTAAGCATTGTAATTCTTTCGTGTTTCTCCTTTGTACATGTGCCGTAAATTGTGTATTTGGGGAGGGAGATAAGTTGTGTTGTATTATTTCAAAAAACAGTGTTATACTGGGTATAACTGGCGATCACGCGGAATGGTGATCTACCATGGGCCTGATTTTGCGTTGGCCGGTCAGCTTCTTTTTTGTAAAGTGAGGTGGCCATCGATTTTATTATGAAAGCTTATACCGGCTGTTCAAGGACGGACAAGTTTGTGTTCCCTTATGATCCCCAGATGTGATGGCCTATGATTAGAACTGGTGCAATTTAAGCTCACCTTGAATCAGGGGCAGACGTTTGAAATAATTTGGCTAGTTGCATCTACTCTCGGTACATAAAAGAATGCAATTCTTGCAATTTCGAGAAGTCAGTTTGAACTTTTAATAAATTTATATAAAAAAGTACAAATATTCATAATATAAAATAAGTATTATTAGATTAGTTATAAATATTTTTTTATAATAATTTATTTAGAGACATAAATACTAGTACTATTTATATAAAGTTGATCAAACCTGAACTGGGTTGTCTGACATAAATTCTATAATTACATTCTTTTCTGGGCTAGAGGTATTCGTTAATCAGTGTGTCCTCGACGAGGTTTCGTCCCGTGCTTGCAGAATGCAAAAGCTAGTACAAGACCACACATCTCTTATTATCAAAGCAGGAGACTTTGGTCGTCAACCAAGCTAGCCACGTCGCCCTGAATTCCTCTCGCCATCCGATCTCGCGTTCTAAGGTCTAGATCACTTGAAGCGGATTCTCGCCTGCAGCCGCTTCTTCTGATTAGCTTCTCTCGCTTCTCATCTGCTTCTTCCACTTCTCGTCAGAATCCAGTCAACCAAATATATATAGCAACTTCCACTTCTCCTTCCTGATTCTTCTTCTCACCCCCTCCTCTCTCTCTCTCTCTCTCTCTCTCTCTCTCTCTCTCTCTCTCTCTCCGCTCTGTCTCCCTCTTTTTCCCGACGCGGACAGCGGCGACGGCGGCGGGCACGAGCGGCGCATGGCCGCGGCGGCCGTGCTCCTCCTCCTCCATCTCGTCCCCCTCCTCCTCTCTCCCTCCATCTCCTACCTCTCACCTCTGTTTCTCATTCTCCTTCCTCTCTCTCCTCTTCCCTCCCGATGCGGCAGCGGGCGGCATGGCCGGCACCCCACGCTGCGTGCGGTCGGCCTGAAGCGACGCCGCTTCCTCCCCCACACTTATGTGTTGCTTTCATAGTTGTTTTGTCTTCATCGGATTCTTTGCCTTCACTCTTGCCTGTTCTAGGGTTAGTATTTTGGCCAGCTCTAGGTATGAAGAGTTCGTTAGGGTTACCTAACTTCAGGTACGAGGAGTTTCCTTGCAATTTTAGCATTCATGATTTCATAGATTCATTCATATGCCCAAACTGTAATGCTTATCTATTACTTTTTATGCAGATCCTATGTGGTTGGAAGAAATTATTTTTCTCTTACCTCAAATATAATGCTTTGGTATGCTCTACAAGTCTCATGCCCTTTTGCTCTATTGTCTTATATCTATGTCCTTTGAAATTTGGGGTAAAATTGATACTTGAGGCTCGTTGGAAATATGCTCTGGTATGCTCTACAAGTCTCGTGCCCTTTTGGTCTATTGTCATATATCTATGTTCTTTGAAATTTGATAATCGAGGCGTGTTGGAAATAATTATTTTCCTCTTAGCTCAAATATGATGTGCTCTGTTATGTTGTACGAGTCCCACGCCGTTTTGGTCTATGGTCTTATATTCATGTTTTTTTAAGATTTGGGATAAAATTGATAGTAGAGGGTTTTGGTTTCTCAATTTTTTGGGACAGCATCCACATATCGCCGCATCAATCAAAAAAACTATTAGACATCGTTAAATGAGGGGGTTTATTCTAATACAAAATGACTTTGTGTACTCCTATATATAATGTTTAGTTCTTTTCCGATCGTAGTTAAAAGCCTAAAATATCTTATGCTAACTAGATGACACGTTGTGCCTTGTTCCTTTTTAATTTATCCCAGTGCTTATATTTTCTACTCTCTTTATTTATGCTGGTAGCTAAATATTTATTGGAGCAACTACATCAAACCACTCTACCACTGCATCCTGGTTCTATGTTGCCTCTTAACTCATGTACACACCTATATATAATGTTTCCTTCATTTTATGGTGACAGCTAAAAGTCTAAAGTATCTTAGGTTAAAGAAATTACACACCATGCCTTGTGTCTTTTTAGCCTATCCCGATGCTCATGTATTCTGCTCTCTTCATTTATGTTTGGCTGGTAATGTATTATAGCTGACACTTTATTTTTGGCTATGAGCAGGCTGCCATCGCACTATATTTTTCTTATGGAAAATGTATAGATTCATTGATGTGCATTTTAGTATAATTATCATGGTGTCCTCCTGTGCATGAAAGTTGCCCGTGCCGCCGTTTGTGTTGCTGCAAGGACAGTAGGAATGACGAGTACGTTAGCCACCCAACACAAATTGCTCTTAGTTGGCAAGAAGTTCAACAGAGAGTTTATCTCTGACCTTTCTGCAGCAACATTAGGTCCACCACTGCACCACAACGTTGTTTCCTCTTCTAAAACTGTTAAGGTAGCAACTAGATACTTTACTTAGTATTATGCAGTTCTTTCAGCGCTTCAAGCAAGATTGCTCAGATTTTATGCTTCATCTTGCTGCAAATATTAGATGCAATATTTTTTTAGGCGCTAGGCGGTTTCTAGGCGGTGACCCATCGCCTAGCGCCTAGGCGTGCCTAGGCGTTTTCTAGGCGTACAGAGCAGGAAGATAGAAAGGAGCAGCCGAGCAGAGGAGAGAGGAGCAGGGGGTGGGCGGACCTCACCTTGGGGTTCCCGAGAGGCGGGGCGAGGGGCAGCGAGGCAGGTGAGGTGTGGAGCTCACCAGCAGTGGCGGCCCGGGGAGGAGGGGGCGCACGGGAGCTCCAGGGGCGGCGGCGGGCCGGCGGATGGAGGCGGTGCGAGGAGGCCTGCACGGAGGGAGAAGATGGCCAGTGATGCGGAAAATGGGTCCACAGCGTCAAGTACAAGCTTCGCGCACGACGAATCGGCCAAAGACGTACCGTGGCCGGCGAATCGATCCTTCCGCGCCGCCACTTTCTTTCACATGTAGCCGCCCGCTCGCGCGCGCGCATCCCGCCCAGGCGCCGCCTCCTCCGCAAACGCGCGCGCCCACCGCCTAGATGCCGCCTCACCCCCTAGGCCCCACAGGAGGCCTCCGCCCAGCGCCTAGCCGCGCCTAGGCGAGCGTGGAATCGCACCTTGTTTTTCACTGATTAGATGATGTCATGTGTTTATCTATTAAAGTGTATGGGAATTCATTTATTAAAGTGTATGGCGGTTCATCTACTAAAGTGTATGCCTTGTCAGTGTTTTTCTTTTCAAAAAAACTCCACTCCAAATGCATGCTGCAATGGTCTATCTGTGCTATTCCTTTTCTTCCTAAATTGATTATCTGCATCTTTTTTGGCTGCAGTTCCATTTCATAGATCACAGGGAAAACGAGGTTGGGTTAACAGTAGAGGCTCCTTTGCATCTTTACATGTAATAATCCTTGTGATAAAGATGATTGTCTCCTTTGGTTTATTATATTAAGATTTTAGGCATCCACATACTTTTTAGTTTGCTCCCATAGTCTAACCACTTGGTGGTTTTATCATGCCTACGTCCTAGAAACACATTGAAGTTGCTGCGCATGGTGTTAGGCTAAGCTATATTCCGAGAGGCATCTTCGTAAGCCTTCGTATCGTTATCTCGATTCTTCCTATGCTTGTGGCCTGCAGCAGAGCAGCTGTGCCTTTTTTTAATATATGTATGCAAAATTGTACCACTATTAAATGCAGTCTATATTTATAGCACACCACGCCTGATCAAATATAGCTTGAGTTTCACATATCCTGCCTTTTTCTAATTTCCTGATGCTGCCACCGACTACTGTCACAATATTATGGTCGATATTTAAAGCACACCATGTCAGGTCATATATAGGTTTAGTTTCACAGATCCAGCCTTTTTCTAATCTTCTAACGGTGCCACCGACTTTGTAAGAACAATTATGAGATTTTAGCAAATTGACAAGTTTTAAATGGTCACTGACAATTGAGAGCCACAAACTGATTCCAAGAATTCAGGATACACATTAATGTTCAATAGATCTTTGAATATTGTTGCACTGTTTGTTTGAACATAGCCCATTTACAGAATCTCTTCTCATACTTATATATGTTCAGAGTTCTTTAAACTTGGTGAAATAATAAATTATACATTGGTGGTGCATATAATTGTAGAGCTGGAACATTGACAATTCATAGATGCAGAGCTGTATTTATTAACAAGATAATGTCTAGCAAGTCTAAGAAGCATGTTACTCTTCTATGGTTGCCTGCTACGGTTTTGACTTGGACTATTTTTTTTTCCAACACTTCAGAAAGATACAGGAGTAGGAAGGCCAACTTAGAGCAGCAGTAAAGTATGGGGAAGGTCAAAGCCATAGTGCTTTATCGGTGTTGATAAATAGTTTTGCAATTAGATTTCCTAAACAAATAGCGCTTCAACTTCTAACAGGACTACTTCTAATTTTGGTACTTATATAGCTTTACTAAAATTATTTGATGGCCAGGATCATGGGTACCTAGAGATTAGAGGCAGCCAGAATCTCTTCTTAGCCATCTGATAGAAGTGCTTCCTTTACGAGATAGTGCACAAAATTTTGGTGATAGTTCTAGTATGTATATTTTCTTGTATATCTAAACTGTCCTAATGAAACTCTCCTTTTGAGTTTTGACATCTATGGATTGTCCATTTTCATGTGCCATAGACCAAGCTCCTATTGTGCTAGGATTAGTGCTTATCCTCAATCGCTAAAATCTCGTCCATTTGCATTTGAGATGTGTTCCGTAAAAGTTTCTCGTATGTTTGGCTCTTTGCTATATTAATTGGAGATATGTCCCATAAAAGTTTCTTGTATGTTTTAACTCTTTGGTTGTTGCATTGGAGATGTATTTCAGAAAATCACATCTAATTACTATTTGTATTTGCTGGTAGTTATCCCAAACATTCGTAGGCATTTGTTCCGGTTCTACAAGTAGTTACATAATTATAACTGATTTATTATTATGGTATTAGAAGAGGTCCATGTTCTATTGTATTGCTCGTTTGGTTAAAAACCTTTTAAAAAAAGAGGCTCATTGACTAGCATGGTTCGTTCTGATTGTTTGACAGAATCTACAGATTCAGGCACTATTTTCTCAAACGTCGGCCATACACCACGTCGTCTTCTGGACAGAAACAATCCTCAGGTATGTCATCTGACAAGCAACAGAGATAACAATCATGCACTCGCCTTCCTTTTCATAACACATTGGAACACAAATATCGCTATAAATAGATAAAAACATAGACATCTATTTATGTGGGAACGCTCTCTATACATACAAATGAATAAAAAATTTACTTCCGGTTCCAACCACCTAGATTCCCATAAACGTCTCTCAACCACAGCCTGTAATTTATCCATAAGGTTCATGCCTACTGAATCCATGACATGAAATGCTTCGCAAATTTAAGAGTTCTTGTTTGAATATTACAAGATTTAAATAGCCTTAAATTTAAAACATTGCCTTATTACTTCTCTTTATACCATCCCTACTTGCCAGCACAGCCACCTCACATGCAAACTTCTCAAATGCCTTTGATTTTGCAGCAGCAGCAGCCATGGACAGTGGCGGATGTGGGATGCGGGATAAGGGGGGGCTAAAACAACAGAGATGTTGATTTGCACGAAGATTTAACGGTGAAATCAAGTTTTTGCTACAGTAATTAGCATTGAAATCAAGAAATTAGGGGGGGCTGGAGCCCCCCCAGCCCCCCCTTTGGATCCGCCACTGGCCATGGACACATACCAATATCCCAATGGCCCATTTGGCTGCAACCAATTGATCTCACTTCCGATGATGACTTCAACATGTAGATCATGCAGGAAGAAGAAGATGCAAGACTAGGTATGCCTCAACATCACAGATCCTTTGTTTTTATAAACTTTTATTTACATTTGTTCCTTATTGGTTCTAACCCCGCTCCCTCCACACACATACATTCAGTCCTAGAAAATTTAGTTGATTACGACTGCCTCCCGGCAGACTACGGTGACCATAAAAATGACGCGGCTCTATCTGATTCAGCAGGTACAACTAAAATAGATATAAATAATAGAACAACTAAACACTTCATAAGCCCAACACTCTATACCTCTTCTTCACTATTCTACAGGTTCTATATCTGGATGTAGTCACCACACCGAGGGCATGTGCCGCTACCAAGAATCAGGTACACCGATTGTCCCTCATCATTTGCCAACTTTATCATATACTTTGTATACCACATATAACTCACACATCTAGATGCATACATAGATTCATCCATCAGCCCCTGATGCTTCGAACAGAACAACAAGGTATTGCTAGATAATAAGATCGGCATCAGCATCTGCACAACTGCTACTTGATGCTTATTTATTATGTATAATATGCATGCTTATGTGCACAGCAGTACCACTACATATATTGTTTCCTAACATATGCAGCCTAGAATTGTACAGTTAAGACATTCCTAGCTTTGTAGAATGTAACCATCTAACGTATGTGCTTTACCACAACTTTTACATGTAATGTAAGCATCCTGCAAGTTCCAGCTTATCACATCGCCGCAAATTTGTACTGTAGTAAGTCATATACGGCATGAGAACTCTACATTGAAAATCCTTAGCTTATTCTCTTACCGACGCGTGTGAAGGCGCGCGGCATTCACTAGTGACCATTATATGGACACGACAGCAACAGGTAGCATCGCCATCACCATCGGTGAAAACTTGAATTAGATATAGCAGTGCTAGCGTTCGGATGTCCGGACGCAGGCGGATGTTCGGACGGATGCCTGCGTCTGGACGCCCGCGCCTACGCCCCGCCCGACCTGATGTGGTGTTTGTGCTCCACCCAACCCCATGCGTGTCTGCGCCTGCGGCCGACCCCACGTGCCCTCGGCAGTTGTAGCAGGTGGGCCACATTTCAATTGCAAAATCTGGTTTACTTTTAAAATATTCAGATGCAACACTTGCAACATACGTCTAAAAACATAAGAAACATTTGAAACATGAATCTAAAATACTTGCAAAAACACCTGAAAACATTTGAAAACCATTACAAACATACGCAACATCCGGATAACACACTTGCAACATCTGTGGGAAACATATGCAACATCTAGATAAACACACTTGCAACATATGTGGAAAACATATGCAATATCTAGATAAACACACTTGCAACATACGTCTGAAAAATAGATGAAACATTGCGAACAAAGGTTTGCAACATACGTGTACAATCATTGCAATATCCTGATCTACTTTTGCAACATGCATACGAAATACTTGAAACATACATCTGAAACATTTGAAACATACACCGGTGTGGAGCTCGATGCCACACAACTCTAGTGGAGAAGGTCGCTCTAGTGGAGAAGGCGGCTAGCGTGGTGGAGAACGTCGTAGTGAGCAAATGGCCTGGTGGAGAGGAAGGATGGCGGTGGCGGCACTAGAGCGTGGTGGAGAGAGAGGACGACATCAGTCGGGCATGGTGGAGAGCATCATAGCAGCATGGTCACGCTAGAGCACACGTGCGGCGGTGCGCATGCGACGGTGGTGCGGTGAATGGAGAGGAACGGACAATGGACTCATGAGCAAATAAGGTTGGGGTGAACGGATACGCAAGTGGAGAGTTGGGCCATTTTGTTGGTGTCATGGCCAATCAACGGCAACGTTCGGCGGACGGACGTTCCTTAGCACAACATTTCCAAAATAACAATGGACATGGCGACCCATATAGTCTATAGGACCGCTCGATTGTATGAAGTAAGAAGTGTGATCATCTACCCCCGACGGTTTTCTTTGGCCATCATTGAAATTGGCTCGCGCCTTCACCCCATGTCGCCAACAAAAAAAAGAATCCCAAATCTGCCCCACGCCCTGCCTCCACTAGCTCATCCCACGGTTTGCCCCACATCACAAAAAAGAAGAATCCGCAGCGTCAAGTCTGCATTCTCCCACACCCCAGCCACGTCGCTGTGCCACCGCTACCCTCCCCTCCATGTGCCCCTACCCCAGCCATCGCGCGGCATCATGGCTCCGGAACTCTATGCCACTACCACTACCGGACCGTGGCCGACCATCACCCACTCAGCATTGAGGCGTGGAACTCGTGCCTCGGCCATAACCCTAGGGCCTGACACCATCGCCAAAGTTGACTCCTTCTCGGTCCCGTCCCACTCGGCAGGAGCTGAAAGCTCTAGTTTGGTTTTGGTGAATTGATGAAACCCTAAGTGCTAACCTAGTTTATCAAGTGATCATGAGATAGGTAGCACATTCCAAGTGATGAAGCAAATGAAGATCATAGCATGATGATGATGAAGCCATGGTGATGATCAAGTGCTTGGACTTGGAAAGAAGAAAGAGAAAAACAAAAAGCTCAAGGCAAAGGTATAAACCATAGGAGCTATTTTATTTTGGTGATCAAGACACTTAGAGAGTGTGATCACATTTAGGTTTGATAGCCATACTATTAAGAGGGGTAAAACCCGTATCGGAATGCGGTTATCAAAGTGCCACTAGATGCTCTAACTCATTGCATATGCATTTAGGATCTAGTGAAATGCTAACACCCTTAAAAATGTTTATGAAAATATGCTAACACATGTGCACAAGGTGATACACCTGGTGGTTGGCACATTTGAGCAAGGGTGAAGAAGTTAGAGGTGAAGAGGAGTTAGTCTCGCTGGTCACAAGGTGATAGGACGCTGGTTTCAGTGGAACCGGCGCGTCCGGTCAGTTGTACCAGCAGAGATGCTGGCGTCGGTCAAATGACCGGACGCTAGGTCTTGAACGACCGGACGCTGGTGAGGTGTGTCCGGTCCTGTTGTCGGGCAGCACGAGTCAAAGTATAGTTATTTTAGTTTTTTTAGAGTCAAAGTATCTTAAATTTGATTAAATTTATATAACAAAATAATAATATTTATGATTCCAAATAAGTATCATTAAATTCTTCATTAATTTTATTTTCATAGTATATTTATTTGATGTTATAAATCTTTATAATTTTCTCTGTACCATCGGCATCATGGATCGCTGAGTGGGATCTTAAACCCTCCATGAGAGTTTTTTCTTGTGATCTCTGAAAATGAATCCCCATCCTCCTTTCTTAGTCTCCGGGAAGAAGGAGCCATCACAATTGGCCTTTAGAATTCCAGCTGGTGGACAAGTCCATTTCTGTGATTGTGGTGTGCTGCTCGTATTCTTTGTCTTCGTTGGCTTGGATTGCGCCGCCAGAGAGGCGGCTCACTAGATGACTTGGCTCGGCTGTCGCACTCCCTCCTCTGCATTTGCTTTGTTCGTAGCCTCTCACCAGGCATACAACAGGGTCACTACCCATATTTGTCATCTCCCGATGCAATATTTAGGTTTATTTATCTTGGTGTTTCGTTCTAAAATGGCTCCTTGACCCCTTTAAGACAGGAGGAAGAAGCTAAACCGTATACTGAGAAAGTTGTTGGGGCAAGCCCGTGCAACGTACGTATGTCTGATTTCTCAAACTTTTAAAACATAGCTCTCTCACACAAGCCCTGTCTGTCACATGTAACCGTGTTGCTTGTCGAGCGCCACTGTAACCGTGTTGTCCGCACTCTACAGTGTGCGGATTTGCCACTGGCCAAATGGCGCGGACTGAATAACCAATCTCAAACTCCTGATCTCTCTAACTAGGTTCTTTTTTTAGAAAAAAGGTCACCCCTGCTTTTGTATTTCAAAAAGCAAACAAACATTCGAGTTCATACAAGTTTTGGCACTGACGCTAGAAACAAAGAGCTGACTTAAGTCTAGCCAAGATACTTATCACAGTTTTTCAAACGCCTGAGAATTCTCATTCCTGGCACCGATGGCGACCGAGGACTGAACACCCAATAGACCCGACTGTGATGATGATCTCGTTGTTTCCTCCTTCCACTCGATCCGGGCCGGTTGTCTTGACAGCTCCTCCAACTTGCTGATAGCTTCTTCCAGCAGTCCACCAATTTCCAGCTTGTACATCGGCATCCACCTCCTTAGCATTCTTGCAGTTCGGCTGAGCACCATCTTCATACCTAACCAACAAACTCCCTGGAAACATATTTCATTCCTTAAATTCCAGAGAGGACCACAAAACAACAGAAGTCATTATATTAACAATCAAGTGCTTTTTGTTAGAAATCCAGAACTTGGCCACCGATTCATAATCCTTTCCTATATCCAATGATCCATACCCACATAACTTTTTGTTTTGCATGTGAACTTGTGGATTTCTTAATGGACTATGTTATAATGATGGACTTCGTAATGGACTATGTTGTAATGATGGACTTTTGTGAATTATGACTTGTGATGATGTTCTAAATAATGGTCTTGTGTTTGTGGATGTATATATGTATATTTGTGACGGTCAGATTCGAATTTAAATTATATATATATATATATATATATATATATATATGGTCAGATTTGAATTTGAATTATTTTTTTGCTGGAAAATCCACTGTAGGGGTGGTTCTTGATTGAACCGCCCTTACAAATACATACAGCAGGGGCGGCTGGTGATACAGCCGCCCTTACAAAAGTCCACTACAGGGGCGGCTGATATTACCAGCCACCCCTACAGAGGGCACTGTAGGGACGGCTGAAAACACCAGCCGCCCCTACAGAGGGCACTGCAGGGGTGGCTGAAAATACTAGCCGCCCCTACATAGGGCACTACAGGGGTGGTCAGAAAACCACCCCTACAGAGGCAACCTCTGTAGGAACACCCTGGGAAGGGCGGCTGACGCAGCCGCCTCTACAGTTAACTTCTGTAGTAGTGACATCCGATGATATAAGGACTAAACTTTAGGGGAAGAAACTAAACAAGGCCCAAATCACCCATGAACGGAACTAATAAACAACATGTTCGCTTGTTGGTTTCAGTCCGCTCAAACCAGCTAGCCAACAATGTTTTCCTCTCACAACAAATCAGCACCAGCCAGCCCAGAAACCAACCAGTGAACAGGCCAAAAGTCATTTCGGACACCATGAGTTTCTCATGAAATCACACGCTGTGCCTCTCTCTCTGGCCGGTGAGGTGTGATATCAAGAAACCGGGCCCGTAGTACCTGGCTACTGCGAACATTTCTTGCTTCAATGCACGAAAGAATCAAATACCCGCTACCTAATTTGAACATACAGGTACTAATAGTTTTTCCGGTAAACATCTGAGGCGCGTTTGGTGGAGCTCGCGCTGGCTCCGGCTCTGCCGCTGTGCGTGCAGATACTGTGATGGAGCCTGACGGAGTACCACAAACGTAGTAGTTCCGGCAGTTCCTTCTCAAGTTCATTTGTGCGGGAGCTGTAGCTGTTTTTTTTTTTCGCCGCTACAGTGATCTAAAAGTTGCACAGTTGCTGCAAGAAGGAGCCCGAGCACTGGAGAGCCGAACCAAACACGGCCTTGGAGTTCTTATATGTATAGAGTACTCTGGTTTTTCCCAGTAAACATTTGCTGATGTAGGCTGCCAAAAGCGGCATTATTTTATATTGCTAGTAGTCAAAACTAAATTATTTACACTATTTTAATTTAAACTAAAAATCCGCTTTGATTATTTGGACTGTAATATATTTAGTTCTATCTATTCCAGTACAGAAATGTGACGTGAAACATAAACAAGCTAGGTCTAAATCACCTTATTAGGGAGGAGACATACATGCACCCTTACCATTACATCCTATATATAAACATAAATGTGCGGTAAAATTATAGTTGGAGGCGTTATTAACGAAGTACTCCCTCCGTCCCAAGATAAGTACACTTCTAGGACTTCGGTAAAGAGATAAATGCCAGTGAAAAATTACAAATATATCCTATAAAGATGCAATCGTTACACTTTGAGAGGAGAGATAATGGAAAAAAACAACTAAAGTTAGATTGTCTTATAACTAGAGGTGTAAATTTTAAACTTTAAAAGTGTACTTATTACGAGATGGAGGTAGTACAAAATAAGGGTGCGATATATATAGGAGTATATACACCACTACTAATCGTCACTCATCAGGCTTATACCAGCATAATAAACGTGTTACAGTAAGACCTGAACAGTTCATTTCGGGCATGAACTGAGTAAAATATTCACGTTCCTGAACGCGGCAAGGAAAAGACGTACCATTTCACGTTGCAGTCCTGAAATGAAATAAAAATGAATAAATACTGTACTAAAATGTAAAAATATGGGACATGTATTATTGAATCGGATCAAACAACACGGATGAGATAGGAGTGATGTTAAAGTAATCATTTGGAGTTGGATGTGGCTCAGCCATATGTGTAACCTGATCTCTACAAAAATGCTCTCGGCTATAACATGTTTCGAATGCCTCTCAGCAATCTACAGCATAGCACAGTACATGTGAAGAAATAATAGCATGCAATTAAATAGAAAAAAGAGACTGTTTCTTTAGGACATTGGAAATAAAACTCTGTGTGCGTATGTATTTGCAATTTACACTGCAATGTCTTGAGTAAACACTGCAAAATCACCCTAAGGAAACACACATAAATAGTTCTCTAAAAGCATTCGAATCAATCATCGAATGACGCCGACTGTATAGCTTACACTAGCAGAGAACAGACCTTTGATCCTCGGTCAAAATAGGCTCTAGTCCCGACATTTTTTGCGCCCGGGACTAGAGAGACCTTTAGTCCCGGTTGGTGGCTCCAACCGGGACTAAAGGTCCCTGCCCAACGGCTACTGCGCCAGACAGAGGTGGCAGGGACCTTTAGTCCCGGTTGGAACCACCAACCGGGACAAACGATAGACTTTTACTCCCGGTTGGTGGCTTCAACCAGGAGTAAAGGTCTACTCCTGGGCCGTGGCTACGTCGGGGGTTGAAAAGTTACCTTTAGTCCCGGTTGGAGCCACCAACCGGGACTAAAGGTCCCCCCTTTATATCCCGGCCGTCTCCTTCTTCCTCCCTGAGCCCGAGCTCAGCACATTTTGAAGCTCACTGCACTAGTGTTCTTGCTTCCTCCCTCCATTGTTCCTCCATCCATTCTTCGATTCCTCCGTCGATTTCTTCGATTCCTCCGTCGATTCTTCAGTTGTAAATGTTACCAATCTCATACTCTCATTTTTCATCATTGGCTTATCTCATATTGTTCACTGTATATATATTGTTTTTATGGTGTTTTTTTTATTTGTAAACAATTTGAGCTCAAAATAACTTATAGTTTGCATATTTGGATGAAGAAAGGTTAAAGTAGGTATTTAAAATTAATATTCACTTTTATTTCTAGCATGCATAGCACACTTCATTGTTTAGAGATATAGATAATTTTATAGTTTCTTAATTTTATTTGTTTATAAAATGAGAAATTTATAGTGTATTAAAAAATGAGTATAGAGAGTAGATGGCAACTGCTTCCGGGTCCTCGGCCTCTCATGGGTTTCCAAAGCGACTTACGCCGGGCCTCCCTCTCATTCCATGCGGCAAGTGTCGTGATGAGACGAAGATTGTGATGGAGTACCGAGTGAAGAAGGAGGGTCCCAACAAGGGTCGTATCTTCTACAAGTGTCCGGATCGCAATGTGAGTTATTTTATCGTATTTTATGATTATGGTTAGTTTATACCTATTTTCATGATGGTTGTGATTAAAGTTCTAATTTTTTGTTTTAATTTCAATGGGATGGCAGTGGACGATGTTCAGGCTTCTACTGGGAGGAAGAGTATGTTGAACTCGTGCAAAAATATCTTGCACAACAGGCAGATACGGAGGCTAATGAGGCAGTGATCCAGCCAAAGAAGCCCAAAGATGTTGCACAATCGGGGGATCTGTCTGTTTTAGTTGAGATTGGTCGTGAAATCCTTGTGCTCCTGAAATGTATTTTAGCTTTAGTTCTTTTAGTGGTAGTTGGGATTGTCTACATTGTAGCGATGCTTTCATAAATTTGTACCTTTTGTGGTGGCACGCATGTTGTATAAATAATTAATTATGATCTAGGTTTTAATATGGTATTTATGTCATGTAATGCAGATGGGCCGGCATTGGATGTACAATGCTGATCGCCGCTCCCAAGAGTTCATTGTCGGCGTGCATTCTTTGTTACGTGCAGCCGAGGCAAACAAACGCGACGGTTTCATGTGCTGCCCATGTGCCATATGTAAGAATACGGTGGAATATCCTTGCTCAAGGACTCTTCATTCACACTTGTTCAAGTCGGGTTTCATGCCAAACTATATTTGTTGGACAAAGCACGGAGAAACCGGCGTTGTAATGGAAGAAGGTGAAGAAGAACAATGGGACGACAATGATATTATTCCCAATGGTGCGTGCTTCAATGATACTGCAATGGGAGAAGCTGAAGAAGAGGTAGCCGCAGAAGATGAGCCTGCTGATGATCTTTGTCAGGTCATTCGTGACGCACAAAGAGAATGTGAAAGTGAAAAAGAGAAGATCAAGTTCGAGCGGATGCTAGAAGATCACAAGAAATTGTTGTATCCAACTTGTGATGCAGGGCAGAAAAAGTTGGGAACCACACTAGAATTGCTGCAATGGAAGGCAAAGAATGGTGTACCTGACAAGGGATTTAGAGAGTTACTAAAAATCCAAAAGAAGATGCTTCCAAAGGATAATGAATTGCCCGCCACTACCTACGAAGCAAAACAAGTTGTCTGTCCTATGGGGCTAGAAATCGAGAAGATACATGCATGTCCTAATGACTGCATCCTCTACCGTGGCAAAGAGTATGAGAAATTGGATGCATGCCCGGTATGCCATGCATTGCGGTATAAGATCAGGCGAGATGACCCAAGTGATGTTGAGGGCGAACGTCCACGGAAGAAAATCCCTGCCAAGGTTATGTGGTATGCTCCTATAATACCACGCTTGAAACGTATGTTCAGAAACAAAGAACATGCAAAATTGTTGCGATGGCACAAAGAAGACCGTAAGATAGACAATATGTTGAGACACCCTGCTGATGGGTCCCAGTGGAGAGCAATCGACAGAGAATTCCCAGAGTTTGCAAATGACGCAAGAAACTTAAGGTTTGCTTTAAGTACAGATGGTATCAATCCTTTTGGAGAGCAAAACAGTAGTCATAGCACTTGGCCTATTACTCTAAGTATCTACAACATTCCTCCTTGGTTATGCATGAAGCGAAAGTTCATTATGATGCCTGTGCTCATCCAAGGCCTGAAGCAACCTGGCAATGACATCAATGTGTACCTGAGACCACTTATTGATGAACTTCTCATTTTATGGAATAAAGAAGGTATACGTGTGTGGGATGAGTACAAACAGGAACACTTTGATCTGCGAACATTGTTGTTCGTAACAATCAATGATTGGCCTGCTCTAAGTAATCTTTTAGGACAGTCAAACAAGGGATATAATGCATGCACACACTGCTTCGGTGATATTAGAGGTGTATTCTTGAAAAAATGTCGAAAGGTCGTGTACCTTGGCCATCGTCGATTTCTTCCTACAAATCACCCCGTAAGAAAGAAAGGCAAGCATTTTAAAGGGAAGGTAGACCACCTGACCAAGCCTCACAACTGAACCGGTGAGGATGTACTCGATATGGTCAATGATGTGAAAGTCGTCTTTGGAAAAGGACATGGCAGCCAACCTGTTTCGAACGACGCTAATGGTCACACACCCATGTGGAAGAAGAAGTCCATATTTTGGGACCTACCCTATTGGCAAGTCCTAGAGGTCCGCAGCTCGATCGACGTGATGCACCTGATGAAGAATCTTTGTGTGAACTTGCTAGGCTTCATGGGTGTGTATGGAAAGCCTAAGGACACATTTGAAGCACGACAGGACCTGCGTTGTTTGAGAGAAAGAGATAACCTGCATCCAGAGAAGACAGATGATAGACGCCATTACTTACGTCCTGCTAGCTACACTCTAAGTAAAGAGGAGAAGGAAATCATGTTTGAATGCTTAAACAACATCAAGGTACCATCTGGATTCTCCTCGAATATAAAGGGTATTATAAATGTGCCAGATAAGAAATTCTGTAACTTAAAGTCCCATGACTGTCACGTTCTCATGACGCAATTACTTCTAGTTGCATTAAGAGGAATTCTACCTCCAAATGTATGTCTAGCCACCATGAAGCTATGTGCATTCCTCAATGTAATTTCTCAGAAGGCAATTGATCTAACTGATCTAGCTAAACTACAGAATGATGTGGTTCAATGTCTCGTTAGCTTTGAGTTGGTGTTCTCTCCTTCCTTCTTTGATATCATGACACACCTCCTAGTTCACCTAGTCAAGGAGATTTTCATTCTCGGTCCTGTGTTCCTACACAACATGTTCCCCTTAGAGAGATTCATGGGAGTCCTGAAGAAATATGTTCACAACCGTGCTCGCCCAGAAGGAAGCATCGCCAAGGGCTATGGAACAGAAGAGGTCATTGAGTTCTGTGTTGACTTTATTCCTGACCTTGACTCGATTGGTGTTCCTGAATCGAGACATGAGGGAAGACTAAGCGGAAAGGGGACACTAGAGAGGAAAACATATATTGGTATGGAGGATGATTATTTCAATAAAGCGCACTACATAGTTCTACAGAACTCCTCTTTGGTAGATCCGTATATTGAGACACACAAGGATCTCTTACGATCTGAGTTTCCAGGGAAGACTAAAGCTTGGATTATGCGTAAGCACATGGAAACTTTCGGCGGTTGGTTGCGAAAAAAATGTCAAGGTGATGAGAGCATCCATGAGCAACTGTATTTATTGGCTATGCAACCATCATGGCATATCATCACATACAAAGGGTACGAGATAAATGGGAACATATTCTACATAGTAGCCCAAGATAAAAGGAGTACCAACCAAAATAGTGGTGTCCGCATAGATGCCACAGACCCGAATGGGAATAAGCAGACATATTATGGCCGCATAGATGAAATATGGGAACTAGAATATGCACCTACTTTGAAGATCCCATTGTTCAAGTGCTAATGGGTCAAGGTGACCGGAGGCGGGGTAACAGTAGACAACGAGTATGGAATGACAACAATAGACCTTAGTAATATTGGGTACAAAGACGAACCATTCGTCCTTGCCAAGGATGTGAATCAGGTGTTCTATGTCAATGATATGTCTACCAAACCAAAAAGAGGGAAAAACGATAATGACTCAACCAAAGAGCCAAAGCGCCACATAGTTCTTTCAGGGAAAAGAGTCATCGTGGGAATTGAGGACAAGTCGGACATGTCAGAAGATTATGAAAAAGATGACCGAATTCCACCCTTCAAAGTGAACAAAGACCCTAGCATCTTGGTAAATGATGAGGACACTCCATGGTTACGACGCGATCATAACCAAGGGACACACGTAAAGAAGAAGTTCACTGCTGTGCCCACTTGATGATATAGTGATTTAATGTAGTGTGTGTTTGAGATATTATGTAATAATTGTAAATTTAGATGTTTATTATGTCGTGTTTCAAATTAAATCAATGTTTGATTTGGTGGGATTTCTCTTTCGAAAAGTTAAATTAGGATATTGAGTGATGAAAAATTAAAATATTAACGTTAAAATAATGTGAAAACAAATTTCCTATAAAAAACCAATAGTTTTAATAATTTTAATTAAACACTACATTTTTGCATTAACGAAATAATAAATATTACTTACATTATGTTTTATAATTATAAAAAAATAAAAAAGTTAGGTTATAGATTTTTCCTATGTGCAATAAAGAAAAAGAAAATCCATATTTTTAACAAAATAATTTTATGCCTTTTATTTAATTTACTATGTATTTAACAAGACTATTGCATTTCTATTAAAAAAATTTGCTCAAAACAGGCGGGTAACGAAACTGTAGCCCACCTTTACTCCCAGGTGGGAAGCCCACCCGGGAGTAAAGGTGGGCTACAGTTTCGTGGCCCGCCAAAAAAAACTTTACTCCCGGTGCGTATTACCAACCGGGAGTAAAGGTAAACCTTTGCTCCCGGTGCGTGTTACCAACCGGGAGTAAAGGTATACCTTTACTCCCGGTTGGTAACACGTACCTAGAGTAAAGGACCTTTACTCCCGGTGGGGGGCTGGCACCGGGAGTAAAGGGGTGTGGCATATATATGCCAGTGCCCAAACCCCTCGTCGCCCCATCTTCTTCCTTGCGTTGTCGATCTTCGCCGCCACACGCGCCATCGCTGATTCCTCTCCCCTGCTACGCCCACGCCACCCGGCCCGCCACACCGAGGACGCCATCGCCACCCCGCCTGACGCCGATCGTCGCCATCGCCTCGCGCGTGTGTTCGTCGCGCCGCCACCGCCGCGACCCCATCGATCTGCCTCCGCATTCGTGAGATGAGTTCTCTCGGCTTTCTCTCTCCTAGTGCCTAGGGTTTTGCCATTCAGCGGCCAGTCGCAGTATGGGAATGGCGGGGTCGCATGGCCGTGGCGAGGATGATGGCGCGGTGCCGTGGCTTGCTCGTGGCTATGGAGTTTCGTGGCCGGGAATGTGGGGATGGCCGACGCGCGGTGGCGTGCGAGCTGAAGGAGAGTAGAGGAAAACGAGTAGATGATTGACGGTGATGGTGTGCAATTTTTTTTTGCAAAACATGTAATTGAGAAATTGCCTGGCCATTTTGTGGCGTTTTATTATGCATTATACCTTGACTGGACCGGCCATCCCAAAATTGTATGCCTATTTTCATGTCATCTTATTATGCATTTTACTTTGATGGTTGTTCATAAAATGTTCTCAAATAGTAAATCAAGGCAATTGAATTGCTTTTCAAAGTAGAGTTTGCAATGCTATATATTGACATTTGTACTATGTTTTGCAAAAAGAAAAAAAACATGTGGACATGCATGCATGATATATAATATACTCCTTTTGATCACAGATATAAAATTGTATTTTGGCCTGGTTGACAAAATTTAAACTTTGACTATCTCACATTATATTTTGAGATTGTGGCATTTGGTCTAAAAAAGGATTGTACATATTATGAAACTATTATTTCCTATGATGAACCTATTAATAATAAGTTTACACCTTCAATCTATCAAACTATTTCTATATTATCAAGTACAACCGCAAACATGGACTGATGGAAGCCAAATTGACCAATGTGTGATGTTGGAGACGGAGCACCAGTTTATGGTGTTTTAGTCATTTTTAATGCCTATCCATTTATGTTTCAGATAAAACTAGGTCTTGCTCTAATTTTGGACCTATAGTGTAAGAAATGTTGCTTCTTGAGACAGTGCTGTGCTTCATATGAGTTTTGGATATCTATGCTTGAGTTCACACTGAACAAAAGAATGCTTATTGACAAGTCAAGTACTCGGTGCATTGTATATGGAGAATGCTAAATTAAGAATGTTTTTTGATTGACTTCTTCACATATGAATTTTTTGTTCACATGTATGAAAGGATGTCCACATGAAAAATGTGCGCTAATCTCATGTATTCCATTCTAATACAGAACTATTGGAGCTGCTAGGAGTAGAGACCACAATAGAAGGGATATCAAGGCCCCAACATCGCCACTGACCTCAGTCCCCATGACGCCCTCCACCTCTACGCCGACCACACCAACCACCGCCCTCGTCGTTGGCCCTCCACCGCACGCTCTACTGTGCTGACCACCGCCCTGGCCCACTCTGCGCCGACATCGAGACCACGCCGCTCGTCTTGCCGTATGTCCTTGTCCTCGATCGTGATCCTTATGTTTTCATCATTTGTATTCATATGCATGTATATATACGTCGCGGAGCACCACCGCCCTCGTTCGCCCATGCGTTTCTATGTATACGGTGGAGCACCACCGCCCTCGTTCACCCTAGGATTTAGGGTTTATACGGCAGAGCACCGCCGCCCTTGTTCGCCCTAGGGTTTAGGGTTTATACGGCAGAGCACCGCCGCCCTCATTCGCCCTAGGGTTTAGGGTTTATATGGCGGAGCACTGCCACCCTCGTTCGCCCTAGGGTTTAGGGTTTATACGGCGGAGCACCACCACCCTTGTTCACCCATGTGTACAAACATATATATGGTGGAGCGGAGCACCGCCACTCTTGTCACACCGCCCTCTCTCGTGGCCTAGTCGATCAACATTCGTATTATCGTTATCGTTAACGCTAAACAATCACACTAGGGTGAATTGCGTCGGTGACTAGGGTGAACCGCGTTGTTGATGTCACCGACGTGGTTCGCCCTAGTCACCGATACAATTTGCCCTCGGCTATTTATGTATAGCCCTAATTCGCCCTAGTACCGACGCAGTTCACCCTAGTGTGGCGAATTGCGTCTGTGACCGAGGGGCAAGATTTAATAATGCATATTGTTAATAGATTTTACGTATGTAAGCAAAGATTTGACGTACTATATATTGGTTTTATTTTTTGAAGCTAGATGGTCGACCCGAGAAACATGGATGAGGAGGAGTTGATGATGAATTTGATCAACACTGGCACTCAAGTTGCCGGTGATGATGGTGCTAAAAATAACGTGCAAGAGGATGCAGATGACGGGAGTTAGTACTTAGCTCTTGAACAAAATGAGCAACAAGATATTGGCCAAGTATATATTTTTTATTATTAGCTATATATATTATCATATGTCTTATGTGTGCTTATGACATTAAAAATAATGTTTATGTTTTGTAGCCCTCTGGATTGACATCAACAACTACAACGAAGAGTAAAAATGTTCGAGGTCCCAAAAAGCCATTGGAGGGCCGCTTCATCATCTCGAAGTTCAATGTGGATACAGGCGAACCAGGGGGCCAAATAAAACAAAATTCGTGCACCACTGTGGTTACCTTGTAAGGGACCGTCTCCCGATCAGTACTCACGAATGGAAGAAGATCAATGCTCCTCATATCAGTTTTGTCTCCGATCATGACAAGACGTTAATTTGGAATGATGTCTTGGAACATTTCACGCTCCAAACAGATGGTTATGATGATATAATAGATGGTGATGAATTGAAGGAGCGAGTTAGGGATTGGGCAATGAAGAAGATGGCCACCCAGTTTCAGACTTGGAAGAAACACCTATACACGACGTATGTCAAGAAGAATATAGCACCAAATTTCACTATCCCAGACCTAATCTCAAAGCAGAGGCCCTATTAGGATGAGTTTGTACAGTACAAGATGTCGGAAGAGGGTGTGAGTCGGGTGATAAAGAACCAACATAATGCCCAACAGAAGATATACCACCATAACTTGGGATCAGGTGGCTACCCGACTGCCATTAAGAAGTGGAACAAAATAGAAGCAGACCTTCTTGCCAAGGGTATCACACCAGAATCACTCGAGTGGGGAGAGCGCATAAAGAATTGGTTTTTCGCTCATGGGGGAACACTAGACCAGGAGATAGGGAAGTGCGTTTATGGCGCAAGACTACAAGAAGCAGCAAAAAGATTGTTTTATGCTCAGAGAGCTACTGCTAGTGGTGTGTTTAGGCCCAACAGAGAGAAGGATGAACTGACATACGCCATTGGGACTATTGAACACGGTGGCCGAACAAGAGGCAAAGGAAGTGTCTCGTGGGAGCATGGATTCCCTCAGGACAGACCTTCCTACAGAAGCCGCCAGAGAAAGAAGGAAGAAGAGGCACAGCAGCTCCAGAGGTTGGAGGAAGCGGTGCGTGAAGCACAGGAGCGGGAATAAAACCTTGAAGTGAGGATGCAGGAGAAAATCAAAAGGCAAGTGCAAATAGCAGTGAGTGCAAGCAAGCAGGCATCAGAGCCAGGAATCAACATTAGCCCCCCTGCTCAGTTGAAAAGCAGCTGCGCTTCCATGGAGATACCAAATCAAGGGGACACAGGACTGCACTTCCCTGTGGATGATGTCACTAAACCTTGTACATCGTGTGAGCTACACATTCCGAAGGGGAATTCCACAATCAAGGTGGCTATCGGTCTTATTAATCCTATCGACCGAACCAAGACACTAAGGATTCGTGAGAATATAATCCAAGAAGGATATGCTACCATCTCGGTAGATAAAGCTAAAAAAGGTTTTAGTGATTTGCCTCTTGACATTCCTGGAGGTGATGGCGAGAAGACTCCAGGAGAAGCAGAGAAGACATTCATTCTATGGCGTAAGCGCTACATCATCATTCCCGGGATGTCGCCTCCACCTCCTCCTGAACTACCTCACCATAGGTGCGGATGAAAACACTACATCATTAATTTATATTGGCTTAAATAATTAACAATCTACTCATAATAATATGTCATTCCTTTTTTTGTAGCAGATCCTCCCCCAACCCA
This sequence comes from Miscanthus floridulus, assembly GCF_019320115.1. Classification (NCBI taxonomy): domain Eukaryota; kingdom Viridiplantae; phylum Streptophyta; class Magnoliopsida; order Poales; family Poaceae; genus Miscanthus; species Miscanthus floridulus. Next base: position 28,781,625 of record NC_089581.1, on the reverse strand, counting down.
AGTCCAATTGTTCAATCGCCAGATCATCATAGTGCTCTGTACGATGACAATGTGTTGGAAGGCGAGGCTGCATCCACACCATCTCCAAGGAGGTCTCCAATGCCGCAGCCGCCACCTCCAAGGAGGTCTCCAATGCCGCTGCCACCACCTCCAAGGAGGTCTCTAACGCCTCCCCCGCCCCCTCCTACCAAGAAGCTAAGTACTAGCAAGAGGCCAACCCCACAAACGAAGAACTAGCCCCCGCTGGCAAAGAAAGCCACCGTGAAACCAAGGGCTATTCCCAAAATAATATCTGAAGAGAAGGAAGAAGTAACTGATGCATATAAAAAAGATATGTCCAGATTCTATGACAAACTTAAAAAGGATCAAGAAGTAAGGAGAAACCCGAAGAAACCGTACTTCTTCGTAGCTCCAGATATTCTAAGAAAAAAGGTGGCTTCTTACCAGCAACAACAGCGGGAATCTCATAAGCCGTCCAAAGCAACGTTAACGGACTATGACCGCACTCTCACCAAGTCAATTGAGGCGGCACAAAAAAAGAAGCGGGCAGGGAAAGGAGTTGCACAACTCGGACAACAATCGCACCAATCAGTCCCCTGCTAGTTGTTGGTAATGAATATGGTTTGAATTTAGGATTAATGCATTAGGCAAACATACCTTCGGATGTTGATTTGGATCACCTTGGTGAATTTATTGAAGAGACTGGTCTCGACCTTTACCAGATGTTTGGTGATAGAAACATTGAGAGTGCGGCGGAGGTTGATATTTGAAAGAAAAAATTTGTACTAGGCCAGAGTCTATACAACCCTCAAGCCTTAGGTGATCTGGGGACGCAAATGTACCTGCTAAACAAGTGGTACATACAGGCGTCTACCGGTGGATACTTCTGTGTTAGTGTCAGAATTAGAGATGAACATTGGCTCCGTGACGATGATGTTATGTATGTTGACTTTGCATAATTTCATCAACTATGCCACCTGACCTCTCTGGACAAAGTTATCATTAGCTGCTATTGCCTGTAAGTAATAATTCTTTCGATCTATTATTAAACTCATCATATGTGTGTATATGCATATAAATTATCCTAACAAGTACTATATATATGCAGATTTACAATGACAGAGCGCAGAAAGAAAGGCTGTAATGAAATTGGTTTTGTTGATCCCCATATAGTATTCAAAGACCCAGTTACTCCAAAGCCTAATTGAAAGTCTGAGTCAGAGAGTAACCTCATGAACTTCTTAGTGAACCAACGCCACAAGAAGGATATACTCTTCCCCTACAACTTTAAGTGAGTGTTAATAATGTCGATCATCCTTAATGGCTCATATGTTGATTATAGTTAATTAATGAGTGTTATGCATTATATCCTATAAACACATGCAACAATCACTGGATATTGATGGACATCGATCTGGTGAAAAGTCACTTGATAATCTATGACTCGATGAGAAAACCACAACAAGACTACCAAGATATGATAGATATTATCTAGAGGTAATTTCGGTATCTCTAGCAACTATATATACACACAAACATGATGATTAACTATATCTGATGACGTGGCAAATTTTTTATTGGGCAGTGTTTAGAAAACCTTTATTGAGATGCAACACATGGGAAAATGCAAAGCGCCACTGAATGTAATCCCTTTAAAAGTAAATCTCATAAATCGCATCATCTTTATTAATTAAACATATAGCTTTCACCGGATCACCAGATTGGATGACAAATATTTTTCTCATAAAGTGGTGTCTGAGGTAGGAATAGGGGAACAACTACTGTGGTTACTATGTTTGCGAGTTTATCAAGCATGTCTCCCAAAGAACTCCTACAGAGAGACTCAAAGTACGTTAAAAATATACTATATATTCATTTAATTATTATTATTGATTGTGTTACTATATCTTTATATATATATATATGTATGTACATATATTAATTTATTTTCCTTTAATTCAAACCTGTAGGCTCGATGGTCGGAGAAAAGGGTCATACGGCAAGACCAGTTCAAAGCAATTCAAGAGTCTATAGCCGGATTTTTTAATGACCAGGTCATCGATTCCAAGGGCGAGTTCTACTTCGACCCAACACTGCCATAGAAGCCAAACTAGAGGATGAGAGGAAACTTGTTATATCACAACAACTGTAATGCAATCTTTTGTAATATACGCACATGAAATAATATAATGTAAAATACACATATGCATGCATGCATGTAAATATATATATGATGCATGCATATATATATATATATATATAGTTCTATGCTTGAATTGTGTCATTTAATACGCTCATTGTGCTTGAACCGAAACATACTATACGCGCGTAAAAATGTATTATTAGCAGTGTACAATACGACTTCGAAAACCTATTTTGAAAAGAAAACAAAAAATAAAAAGAAAAGAAAAAAGAAAAAAAATAACCTTTAGTCCTGGTTGGAATTACCAACTGGGACTAAAGGGTGCTGGCACGTGGCATGTCAAGAGGCACCTTTAGTCCTGATTGGTGTTACCCACCGGGACTAAAGGTCCCCTTTAGTCCCGGTTCCTGACCCGGGACTAAAGGACCCCCTTTAGTCCCGGATGCTTGCTCCCGGGTGAAGAACCGGGACTAGAGGGGGTTTCCCACCGGGAATAAAGCCCATCTCTGTACTAGTGTTAGATCCCGTTTGGCATAGCTCAGCTTACTAGTGAAACTATTTTTTTAAACAGCTTCACGAGCAGCTTTCTTGATGAAGTTTAGCTGTCTTGGAAAAGTTGTTTGGCAAAACAGCTTCACCAACAACTTCATACATGGCTGAAAGAGAAAAATGAGGGAGAGAGAGCTATAAAAAGTTACTTTTTCAGTTTTACCTCTATCCATTTCTTTGTGAGAGCATTAAAAAAAAGCATCACCCATGAAGTTATTTTAAGAAAACATGTACAACCGTTTATGAAGTTGTTGGTAAAGCTGTGCTAAACATAGCCTTAAAGTTAAAACGTCAAAATGGCAATCCAACTTATTCGAGTAGAATGCATTATATTTTGCAGCAACTATACTAGAAAATGCTAAGAGCAAAGGGAATGCGATGCGCCCGTCGTCTACGGTGTCATAGTTGGACCCGATGATCTTACAAAGGACGCGATCTTATGATTTGTAGGTTTGGTTGTGTATGCATGGTGTGAGTGTGATGTGCGTGTATAGGTTGGTGTGAGTTTATACATGAACAGATGCTACAGCTTGAGAGGCGTAAAAAAAATGCTAAGAGAAGCGACAACAGTACTATATAGTGTATGCACAGTCCACAGATGCACCCCTGCACGCCACTTTCTGTTGTCTGAGACTTCCGACCGATACCGAAATGCATGGCGTTAGCAGCCTGTTAACCCGTGGGCAAACGGCGAATGCAACTACTACCCGGATACCCCTATGCAAGGAGGACCTCCCAATAGCCGATCGATCCTCGCAAAATACTCCTTTACAGCCATGCTTTGATTTGATGTGAGCAGGCAGAAGGCATGAGTCAACTGAAATGGACATGAACCGGTCAATCTCTTTTTTTTTTCTAATGATAGGCTTTGATTAGATTAGATCGTAAAGTTTTGGGGTGTTATATTGGATGTTATATAAGACGTTACATGTGTGTTCGGATACTAATAAAAAAATAAATTACAGAATCTACCGATAAACCATGAGACAAATTTATTAAGCACTTTATTGTCAAATCATGAACTAATTAGGCTTAAAAGATTCGTCTCGTAAAGTAGTCACAATCTGTGTAATTAGTTATTTTTTAATCTATATTTAATACTCCATACATATGTCGAAACATTCGATGAAATAAGGTGTAAAGTTTTAGTGAAAAATCCAAACAAGGCCTTAAAAAATAAAGCAAAGCTTTTCAGTCTAGGTCAGCCTGCAGTGCCCCAGGAGGCAGCAGGTGCCTAAGGGGGTGTTTAATTCCATAGACTAAATTTTAGTCTCTGTCACATCGGATGTTTGACACTAATTTGAAGTATTAAATATAGACTAATTACAAAACTAACTGCACAAATTAAGACTAATTTGCGAGATGAATCTATTAAGCCTAATTAGTCCATGATTTGACAATACGGTGATACTACAGTAAATATGTGCTAATGATGGATTAATTAGGCTTAATAGATTCATCTCATAAATTAGTTTCCGTCTGTGTAATTAGTTTTATATTAACTCATGTTTAGTCCTTTTAATTAATATCTGAACGTCTGATGTGACAGAGACTAAACTTTAATGTCTGGAACCAAACACCCACTCCGCTACATTTGCGGCCTTCCCCCCCCCCCCAGATGTGTTTAGAATAATGCATGCATTTGCATCCATGTTTAAACCACACAAAAAAATTGCACGTTCAACCAGAAGAGCAAAAGCTTGGACAACCTGCAGCATGCAATGCATCCTGACAAAACCTCTACTTGTATAACCTGTTTTGGCCAGGGCTTATAAGCCAGTGAATAAAGTTTTTCTTTCACAATAAACCAACACCAATCGGGTTTATCAGCCTAGAAATCAATCAGCGAACAGGCTCGTAATGGCTACCATAAAAGGCACAAAGTATGTATGGCAGAAAAAAAGGGAACCAAAGCAGCAACCACAAAAACTTGGCAACCAGGCAGAAACACAGACTGCACACTCACAGCTCAATGAATTCAAACTGAAGGTCCTGTTTGAGAACTCCCACAGATTCCTGCAGAAAGCAACTAACCAACCCGTTCTTATTTTATGAAACAATCTTGCAGAACCCCATCAAATTCTCGGGTTTCAAACAGGCCACAAACTACAAGCACTACGCAAACAACAAATGAATAGCATCAGCCAATTTATCCTCAAATAAATAGCTACTAAACAAGCAGAAATTGTTCATGATCGAACCATATAAAATAGAGTATTTCCACATTCCAATCGGCCGTGCGGATCTCCTTCGCAGGCACCCATAAGATGACCAGTCAAGCCTAGCCAGTTATGGTATTAGAAGGACAAGAACTACCATAAAAAGAAATGGAAAAGAGCCCCAAAAGAGTGTAGCAGGTCGCAATAGCAGGCAGCAGTAGCCAAGCACAGACGCCACACCACACGCAATCGCCATCGCCCGGCCCAGGCGCAGTCCATGGCCCTTCGAACTAACCCACTCATCCATCCCTGACCCGCAGCAACAGTACGTTGATTCCCCGCAAGGACGACAGAAACTGACATGACTCACCGCATCGATCACACCACCGAGACCCCAAGAACAAGAATGAGCAAGATGAAGAAGAACATCTGATCTCATCTCACACGGGATGCAAAGAAATCTAAACTCAAAATTCTAAAAAATGAAATCTAAACTCAAATTCAGAGAGCACGAAGCTGGTAGCACTACTGGAAACAACAGATTTATCCGAGTGCAAAAATGTTTGTCGAGTACTGCAAAAAACATATTCAACAAAATAATGGTACTCGGCAAACAAACTCTTTACTGAGTGTTAGAAAAAAAAACACTCGACAAACTAAAAAAAACACTCGACAAAACAGAGACACTCGGCTACAAACCGCTACGTGGACATCTGTCAATTAGTGTGCCGACCGTTAGGAGTTTGCCGAGTATCCATTAGTGACACTCGGTAAAGAAATAAGTTTGCCGAGTGTTTTTTTTTTCACTCGACAAAGAAATAAGTTTGCCGGGTTTTTTATGCACTCAGCAAATAAATAAGTTTTTTTTCTCTTCTGACTTTGAAACCTTTTCTACCCTCCACATACAATATGTGGTACTCTATGTTAAGATTTGATATATTTCTGAATCCGTTTGCTATATTTAATTAATTTATTGCATTTCAAGAAATTTTTTGATATAAGTCAAATTTGAACTACAAGTGATTCAAATAATAGAAAAAAATGAGTAAAAAATGATATTCATGTTATTGGCTGCGTTCGGCTGGTATGAAAACTAGCCGAATTTCACTGTTCCCGAATGAAAATAATTGTTCACGCTCTCATAAATTCCTCTAGATTCATCCCAATTTCTCCAAATTCCTCTAAGCGAATAGGCCCATTGAGTCCAGTGTGAGGCCATACTTGGGAAATGAAAAGAAATTTTGAACATCTAGTTTAGAAAACACGATCACGAACGTGTGGCCGAATGGTTTTTAAATTCTAAAAAAAGCAAACGAAGTCTGAAAATCATGATATTTGTTAAGATCTCATGATATCTTGCGTGGAGGCTGTGGTAAAAAATTGAGAAGGTTTCGCACAATTTGTCATGTACAATGTCTACAAATCGAAGTATCTCAGAAGAAGAATGGTAGCGTTGAGAAGGATTCGGTAAGATTTAGAGTCAAAGTGATGGTTGAATTGGAGTTTGACTTCAAAACTTTTTGTATAGACAATAGAGAACAAAGACTGATTCATGTGTAATTTTGATAAATTTTTTTGATCCCTTTAATAATTTTAATTTATTAAGTACAATTATATAATTTTAATTGATATAAATTGAATTTGAGCTGTAACTGCATAAAATAATGGAATAATATTCCTACAAAAATCAAATATATATTGTTAAGTGAATTTGACAACCGGAATAAATTTAGAAAAACACGTTACAGAAAAGAAGAAAAAGAAGAAAAATGGAAAAAATAGGTTTGTCGAGTGCCCCTTATCTAGCACTCGACAAATCTGCGGTTTGCCAAGAGTCAGACCTAAGACACTCGGCAAACCCCCTAACCTGGCCTCCACAATTTAGCTTTTCGCCACGTCTACGATCCGTGTCTCCAAAATGGAGCTCTCCCATTGACTCAAATTCCTCTCCCTGAATCCATCCCCTCTTATCCCTTCCCTCTCCCCACCTCTCTCCTTATCCATTCCTCCCACCATCTTCGCTAGCAGTAATGTAGCACGGAGCCGGAGAAGCTCAAAATCGTGGCTCCACCGACTCCTTCTCTTCTCAATTCATTTTCTATCTCGAAATCCAAAACAGCTCTCCTCTTCTCAATTCATTTCTCGAAATCCAAAACAGCTCTGTGATACAGTGCTGCTACGGTGATTTCACCCAGGAGCCGGATCCGAGCTATGCCAAACACAGCCTAAGCAAGTACGAGCAAGCTGCTAGGCAAGCATATCATCACAGGAAGTTCACGACTGCAGCTGGAGGCATAGCAGCAGCAAATAGTAGTCACCAATTAAAGCTGGGAACTGATCTATGCCCTGTTCCCCGATCGCTTGATTGATAAATGATAGCCGTAAAATCCTGTTGGCTGATTTAGTATAAGAAAAAATATTATTTATTACCTGAAAAAAATACGATGCACAGCAGCAGTTGTACTAGCAGTAGTGGCAGCTAAACTAGCTACAGATCGATAGAAATATAGTAGCAAGAAGCCAAGAACTAGATAGTAGTCGATGACAGGAGCTTCAGCTAGATATATAGTAGCAAGAAGCCAAGAAGATGATCGACTAGTAGTGCATGTGGTAGTAGCATACGTGTGGCCGGGAGCTCCGGCCTGCCGGGCGGCCAGTCAAGCCGCTGCGCCGGGCGGTGGCGGAGGCGGCATCTGGTGCTCGTAGTGGTGGTGTCCGTTGCCGTCGTGGGAGGAGGAGGAGATGACGGCGGCGGGGACGGGGTGCGCCGGGGCCTTCTTGCGCTTCTTCTTCTCGTAGCTGACGCCCCGGGCGCGGGACTGATGGTCGCGGACCTCGCGGAGGTAGAGCCTGACGGCGCGCGCGCCGAAGGGGTTGTTCTCGGGCCGCCCCCCGTTCTCCTCGTAGGCGGCGCGTAGCCGGCCCACAAGCGCGTCGAGGCTGCCCCACGCCTGGCGGAGCGGGCACGGGCAGGGCGCCGGCGGCGCCGGGTGACCGAAGAAGGGGCAGGCCGGGGTGTGCACCTTGGTCTTGCCGAACTGGTCGAGGTAGCGCAGGAACTCGAGCACGTGCGCGCCGCTGCAGCGCGCCAGGGACAGCGGCGGGCGGTGGTTCCGCAGGTACTGCCCGAACGTGTTCCAGTCCCGGCGCTTCTGCGACTCGTACCGGCTCGGCGACGCCAGCGCGGACACCGCGCCCGCGGACGACGCCCCCGGCAACGACAGCGCCCCGGACGCCGAGCCCCCGCCGCCGCCGCCGCCGCTGTTGTCGGAGTGCGGGCTGTCCGGGTGCGGCACCAGGTCCATCTGACAAGTAAGCAACCAAGAGGCAACCAACGAACGATCAGCAAGCGAGAGCGAGCTTCAGAGCAAAGCAACTGAGACGAGATCTATCTATTTCGGAGTCGGTGCCCGCGCGCGCGCGCGCGAGCCGTGGTCCTGTGAGAGAGAAGAGCGAGAGCGCCGCACGCGGGGGCGGGGCGGGGCGCTATAAATAGTGTTCGCGACCACCACTACTACTGGTACAGCACTTGCCTCGCTTCACTTCACTTCACTTCACTTGGCTCCCGCCCTCTTCGTTCTCCTCGCTCGAGAGCTAGCTAGCTCCCCGGCCGGCCGGACAGCCAGCCCGCGGCACCAGGCTAGCGCCGCCTCCAAGATCGCCGGACAGATCGCTCGATCACGGCAACGGCGGCATGCCTCGGCGCTGAGCTTGGGGGGGGAGAGGAGGGGAGGAGCGGATGCAAGGGAGGGGGTGGGTATTAATTGGCGGCGAGATTGGAGGAGGGGAGGGTCTGGCACAGTGCAGGGGTGAGGGGGAGGAGACAGTATGCAGTGAAAGGTGATGTGACGGGAGAAAAAGAAAGGTTTTTTTTAGCGATGGTAGGGGCGGTGACAAGTGAAATATCATGGGTACGGACTGGGGCTTTTAAAATCAACAGCTCCGCTCCACTGGCGCGCGGGGCGCGGGGCGGCGCCGGCGGCCGGGGGTGGTGAAGAGACGAGACATGGAGGAACGAACGCGTGTGGCGGTTGCCGCCGGCGCGGGAGGGGAAGCTGCTTACCGGTGTTGGTAGTGGTTCTTGCTTGTGAGGGCCGCCGACTGGGATATTGTCGGTGTAAGGATGCTGGGTGCTCTGCAGCTCTTGTTTAATTTTGACCGAAATCGCGTCGGTTACCGAGAACAACCATCCGGGCTTACGCGACATCTCCTGGTTCATATGTTTGTGCTTTTGTGTCCCGTGTGTTTATCATGGTACTTTTTCGACGACCGAATAATATTTTTTTATAACAAATTAGTAAACAATGTTCTTTAGTTTGTCTTTTCGACAAAGCCAACACGAATGTATTGTGTGTTGATATGCCCTATGAATAAATTGCTTACTAGTACTCTCCTCCTCCAAAAGAATACAATTCTAAATTTAGAATAAGTGTCAAGGACGTCAAATCCTCGACTAGCTGCACCGCGGCTACGGAGTTCGTAGCCGTCGGCCGTCTTCTCCGGTGAGGTTATACCCCTCTACCGTAGGCTTATGAGAGATAAAGATGGGAGTAGAATAATATTCTTGCTTAATCCTCAAGTGTTCCGATTACAGCATATAAATATGGCCTGAGGCCTCACACGTAAGGAAAACTAACTGATCCTATAATTAAGGACTAAAAACAGAAACCAACTAAACTGAAAATAGAAACCAACTAAACTACGTATCGAACTCAGCCGCCACCCGTCGAGGCCGAGCCGTCCGCTGCGCCGCGCGCGCCCAACGCGCCCTCCGCGCGTTCTGCTGCCGCTGCGCCGCGCGCGCCCAACGCGCCCTCCGCGCGTTCTGCTGCCCTGCGTACGTCTCGCTTCCTCCTGCGCCGGCTATACGTACGGCCCCACATGACATCCCCCCCCTCAAGACCCAGCTCGTCCTCGAGCTGAAAGGTGGGGTACTTGGCGCGGAAGGAGTCTATGTCCTCCCATGTCGCAGAAGCTGATGACTCCCCTTTCCACTGAATCAAAACCTGACGAATGCCGCGCGCCAGGCGAAACCGAACAGCGCGCTCTGGCTCCGGAACGGTGGCACCGTGATGGAGAGGAGGTAGCGCCTGAAGTGCAGTCGGTGGAGGACCGTTGAACTTCTTGAGCAAACCAATGTGGAACACATCATGGATTCGGGCGCGGGGAGGCAGCTCAAGACGAACGGCCACGGCGTTGATCAACTCCACGACGCGGTATGGCCCGTAGAAGCGGGGCTTCAGCTTGCCCGAAGCGGCTTGAGGAAGAGACGAGGCCGCACGATGGCGCAGGCGGAGCAGAGCCCAGTCGCCCACCTGATAGGTAACGTGGCGATGGTGCTTGTCGTAGTGCAACTTCTGAACGGCCTGAGCTTGCTCCAGCCGGTAGCGGATGTCTGCGGGAAACTCCGCCCGCTCCTCCATGCTTTTGGCGACGGCAGCAACACGAGTGTCCCCAGGTTCGTAGGACCGGATGGAGGGCGGATCCCGGCCATAGACGACGCGGAACGGGGTGTCCCGTAGCGAAGACTGGTACGCCGTGTTGAATATGAACTCCGCCCATGGAAGCCAACGAAGCCATTATCGCGGACGGTCCCCTGTCAAGCAACGCAGATACATAATAATCACCCGGTTAGCGGACTCGGACTGCCCATCCGACTGAGGGTGGAATGCCGTCGTCATCTGCAACTTGGTGCCCATTAGCCTCATGAGTTCGCGCCAGAACGTCGAGGTGAAGACGGGGTCACGGTCCGACACCATGGACTGCGGAACACCGTGCAGCCGGACAATGTCGGTGAAGAACGCCTGAGCGACGGACTCAGCCGAGTATGGGTGCGACAGAGGGATGAAGTGGCAGTATTTGCTGAACCTGTCCACCACCGTCAATATGACGGACTTGCCGCGCACACGGGGCAGCGCCTCGACGAAGTCCAGAGCGATGTCCGTCCACACCCCTTGGGGTATCGGCAGGGGTAGCAGGAGGCCGGCTGGGTTCAAGTGCTCGGATTTATAGCGTTGGCACACCACGCAGTCACGCACCCAATCCTGGATGAGTTGCTTCATGTTGGGGATGTGGAAGTCGCGCCGGAGGCGGTGTAGCGTGCGCTGGACACCCTCGTGCCCATCCGCGTGAGTCGCCTCAATGATCTCCGGCACCAATGGTGAGGACGGCGAGATGTACAGCCTGCCGTTGTACTGCAGCAGGTCATCAACCAGCGCCCAGGGACCCACGCGTGTACCAGCGCGTATCTCGTCGCGGAGGGTGATTAGCGCTGGATCCTGTCGCTGGGCTTCGTGCAGCTTGCTGACGAAATCGAAGCGGGGCGCTGACAGCGCCAAGACGGCGCCTTCCTCCGTATCGCGACGGGACAGAGCGTCGGCGACGGCGTTCGCGGCGCCTGGCTTGTACTCCACGGCGAAATTAAAACCCAGCAGCTTGCCCACCCAATGGTGTTGGGGGATGGTGGCTAGCCGCTGGTCCAACAAGTACTTGAGGGAGTAGTGGTCGGTCTTGACGACGAAGCGCCGGCCCCATAAGTATGGCCTCCAATGGCGGACGGCGTGAACCAAGCCGATCAGTTCACGTTCATAGGCGGCGAGGGCGCGGTGACGTGGGGCGACGGGGCGACTGAAGTAGGCGACGGGGTGGCCCTCTTGGACCAGAACGGCGCCGAAACCGTGCGTGGATGCGTCGCACTCGACGGTGAATGGCTTGGCGAAGTCTGGCATGGCGAGGACGGGCGCTGATGTCACCGCGGCCTTGAGCGAGTCGAAGGCTGCGGCGGTCTCCGCTGTCCAGGAGAACCCGTCCTTCTTGATGAGGGCCGTTAACGGGGCGGAGATGGTACCGTAGTTGTGGACGAACTTGCGGTAGTATCCCGCAAGGCCGAGGAAGCTGCGCACCGCCCGCGCCGATCGAAGGACCGGCCACTCATGGATGGCCTGCACCTTGGCCGGGTCCATGGCGACGCCCGCCTTGGAGATGACGTGGCCGAGGTAGGCCACCGAGGAGACTCCGAAAGCGCACTTGGCGCGCTTGACGAAGAGCTGGTGCTAGCGGAGCATGGAGAGGACGGTGCGCAGGTGTCGTAGATGGTCCGCCCAGGTCGCGCTGTAAATTAGAATGTCATCAAAGAAGACAAGGACAAACCGTCGGAGGAACGGCCGGAGCACGTCGTTCATCAGTGCCTGGAACGTCGCCGGAGCGTTGCACAAGCCGAACGGCATGACGAGGAACTCGTAGAGCCCATCGTGAGTTCAGAAAGCTGTCTTGTGGATGTCCTCTGACCGCATCCACACTTGATGATACCCCGACCGTAGGTCGAGCTTGGTGAAGAAACGGGCGCCGTGTAGCTCGTCGAGCAGCTCGTCGACGATGGGGATCGGGAACGCGTCCTTGACGGTAAGGGCGTTGAGAGCGCGGTAGTCGACGCAGAAACGCCATGACCCGTCGGCTTTCTTGACGAGCAGGACCGGGGAGGAGAATGGCGAGTCGCTGCGGCGGACGACGCCCTGCTCGATCATCGCTGCGCATTGGCGTTCCAGCTCATCTTTGTGCGCCGCCGGGTAGCGGTATGGTCGGACAGCAACGGGGACGGAGCCAGGCTTGAGGATGATGGCGTGATCGCGGCTCCGTGGCGGAGGAAGGCCCTGCGGCTCGCTAAAGACGTCCTCGTAGGCGACCAGGAGCTCGTCCAGGAGCGTCCCACTGGCCGCGGCAAGGGTGCGCAGCTGCGCTGTAGGAGCCGAGGCGACCCCCGTCCAGGAGAAAGGCCGACCGCCGTACTGGAACGCCATCGAGCGAGTGGCGAAATCCCACACAATGGGCCCCAGGGTACCAAGCCACTGTGTCCCTAGCACCATGTCGTAACCTGCGAGAGGCATGACAAAAAGGTCTGTATGGAATGTGGTGTCAGCGATGGTGAATGGCGCGTTCCGGATGACCCCAGGGCAGGCCACGCGTTCTCCGTTGGCGACGGTTGCCGTCATGCGCGGCTTGGGGTGGATGGGCAGGCCCGCACGCCGTGCTGCGTCCTCGCCGATGAAGCTGTGCGTCGAGCCGCTGTCGAGCAGGGCGAGGAGGGGGGCGGCGCCGACCGCCGTCTGGACTTGGATCGTGTCAGCAATGGGCACGCCCGCCACGGCGTGGAGGGAGAAAACGGGAGCCTCAGTCTCCCCGGTAGTAGCTGCTGCCTCAGCGACGTCGGCGGCCTCATCAATCTCCACGCCCTCGAGGAAGAAAAGGCACCGGCAGAACCTGTTGTGGCCCCGGGAGTACTTCTCGTTACAGTTGAAACAAAGGCCTTGACGGCGTCGTTCCGCCATCTCCTCTGGGGTGAGGCGCCGCTGGTTGGTCCTCGCCACGACCCTGCTGGGGGGCAGCCAACGGCTGAGGAGGCGCCGGCAGTACTGGCCGCGACGGGAGAGCAGGGTGGGGCGCGCGCTGGAGCGCCCGCGCGGGTAGCGGCGCCGGCCGGTCAGCTTCCATCAACTCCACCTGACGTGCTAAACTCATGGCAGCCGCAAGCGTCCCCGGGTAGTGAATGCGGACAGCGTGGCTGAGTGGCGGTAGAAGGCCGCCCGTGAAGAGTTGTACGCGTTGAGCCTCGTCGAGGCGACCCGCGCGAGGCAGGAGAGCCTAGAAGCGATTGGCGTACTCCTCCACTGTCCCCGTGCGCCGACATTCAGCAAGCTCGAACATCGGGGCTGAGCGTAGGGGAGGCCCAAACCGTAGGTTCAGGAGGTCCTTGAAGCGCCCCCACGTCGGCGTGCCCTCGTCTTCCTGGAGTTGATTGTACCACAGCTGCACGACGTCGTCCAGATGGTACGAAGCGCGTCCCACGCGTTCCTCCGCCATGGTGCGGTGCTGCCGGAAGTATGCCTCGCACTTGTTGAGGAAGAGCATCGGGTCTGTCGTGCCGTCGAAGCGGGGAAAGTCCCACTTTTTGTGCTGTGGAGGATGATCCGGCGCACGCGGTCCCTCGAATCGATGGTCACCGCCGGAGCCGGCGGACGACTCGGCTTTGTCCTTCATGGTCGCCATGTCGGACTTGAGGGTCTTCATCTCCGCGTTCATAGCGTTCAGCATGTCCATGACCTCGGCGAGAGTAGGTTCAGACATGGTGGTTGGGCTGGTCGTGGAAGCGGCGGGGGCTGACGGCGATGGCGGCGGGCTAGGGTTTGGAGCGGCGGCTGTGGCGGGTTGGGTGGAGCGGGTGGGTGAAGATCGACGTGACCGTGATACCAGGTTGTCAAGGACGTCAAATCCTCGACTAGCTGCACCGCGGCTACGGAGTTCGTAGCCGTCGGCCGTCTTCTCCGGTGAGGTTATACCCCTCTACCGTAGGCTTATGAGAGATAAAGATGGGAGTAGGATAATATTCTTGCTTAATCCTCAAGTGTTCCGATTACAGCATATAAATATGGCCTGAGGCCTCACACGTAAGGAAAACTAACTGATCCTATAATTAAGGACTAAAAACAGAAACCAACTAAACTGAAAATAGAAACCAACTAAACTACGTATCGAACTCAGCCGCCACCCGTCGAGGCCGAGCCGTCCGCTGCGCCGCGCGCGCCCAACGCGCCCTCCGCGCGTTCTGCTGCCGCTGCGCCGCGCGCGCCCAACGCGCCCTCCGCGCGTTCTGCTGCCCTGCGTACGTCTCGCTTCCTCCTGCGCCGGCTATACGTACGGCCCCACATGACAATAAGTCACCCTTTAAATTCAACCAAATTTATACTTAGTTCATTCTAGATTATAAGTCACTTTAATTTTTTAGATATATATCTTTTGCTATACATTAAGATATATGATGTCTAGATATATAATAAAATTTATCGATCTATGAAAGCTAAAACGACTTACAATACAATTTAGAGGGGAATATAAAATAATATTAATTTTTATACCTCAAATAATTTTACTATGAAAATATATTTCATAATAAGTTCAATAATTCATTCAGAATCATAAATGTTACATAGATTTGAAAAACTTAGAATTGTTTGCCTTATTGGAAAATGATATTTTTTTAACAGAGGAAGAACCAACAATGTTTCCCTGAAACATGATTCTATGGATTTGCAAGCTTGTTCCCTAATAATTTGTATCGCCCATCACTTACTGAAATATATAGCAACTAGAGTGGTTTTATTTTGTTTTGTTTTTAAGAAAGAAGAGATCAATTCCACTTAGTGTTTTTTTTCTTTTCTCAAAGAGAGAAAGAGAAGAGAAAGTCCACTACCGCTCCAAACTGAATTGAGAGCAAATTAAAGATTGGGGACTATGGTTCAACTTGCATAATATTGCAAGAGAACAGGGCGATGCAAAAGGTGAGTAAAGTAGAAGGGCTCTATTTGGACACATCAAGTATATTACACTAGGTGGCAGGAAGAATGACTAGCCATGAGGAAGAGACGAAAATGATAACAATTACACTTTCATTAGGTTGTGTTTGTTTGTGCTACTTGCAATGCTAGTGTTGCAAGCTACTACAATGCTTACACTAGTACAGAAATAAGCTTTACTCCCGGTTGAGAAACCCCATCAGTCCCGGTTTCCTAACCGGGAGCACGAATCCGGGACTAAAGGGCTTCTCCTTTAGTCCTGATTTCTCGCCCGGGGCTAAAGGTCCACCTTTAGTCCCGGTTGGTAATACCAACCGGGACTAAAGAGGCCTCCTGGTCTGGCCACGTGGGACGGCCCTTTAGTCCCGGTTGATATTACCCACCGGGACTAAAGGTTTTCTTTTTTTTCTTCATTTTTTGTTTCTATTTTCGATTGATGATTCATTTTGGTTTTCGAATATGTTTTCGAATACGCATTCTACGCTGCTAATAATATACGTATTCTACATGCTTATAATGTTCGAATATTTTGTACAAACTAAAGTATGAAACTAACATATATATTACATGCATATACATATATCGTACGCTATTTTATGTACATATAATATGTATATATATATATATTATACAAATAAAGCTTGTATTGTATATTCTATCATATCCTTGGGATAACAAATTCACTCCATCTGGTTTGGCTTCCATGTTTTGTTTACGTCATTGTAGAACTCGTCGGCGAGGTTTAAGACCTGGTCATTAAGAAATCCTGCTATGGTCTCTTGAATTGCTTTCAGTTGGTTACGTCGTATGACTTTTTCCTTCAACCATAGAGTCTTCAATAAAAGTTTAAGAAAAAGTATTAATATATATATATATGTGTGTGTGTGTTGGTCACGTGATTACTTATATATATGAGCAATAAAAGAAATTGTGAATATATGAATATATTTATATAACGTACTTTGAGGGTCGTTTCAGGAGTTCTTTTTGCGTACGCCATGATGAACTCGCAAACATAGTATCCGCAGTAGTTGTTCTCCTGTTCTTACCTCAGAACCCACTTTTACGAGAAAAACGATCCAGTGAATTGAAAGCATGCATGGTGTTAATTGAATTATATATATATATATATATATATATATATATATATATATATATATATATATATATATATATATATATATATATATATATATGTAGCTAGTACTTACTTTGTGTGCGATTACATCCAGTGACACTTTGCAATGTTTTATGTGGTGTTCCTCAATTAAACTTTTTCAAACACCGCGCCCAATAAAATAAAAAATTAATTTGGCCTTTAATAATTGTTGCAGTTAAGAGATCGGGGTATATATAGTTGTTAGAGAGACCAAATTACCATTGGATAATATCTATCATGTCTTGGTACTCTGTTTGCTCTTTTCTTAACGAGTCTAAAATGCTCAACCGACTATTGGCCATATCGATGACCATTAATATCCAGTGATTGCTGCATATGTTTTTATACACAAATATGATCGACATTAACTAGGGTCAACATATATATATATATATATATATATATATATATATATATATATATATAGGAGATAGCTTAGCTAGTAAGCAAATAATTGAACAAATGTCCATGTGATCGATATTAATTATTTAACACTCACTTGAAGTTGTAGGGAAAGAGTATGTCCTTGTTTTGTTGGTTCACTAAGAACCCCATGAGATTTTTCTCGAGTTCAGCTTTCCATTGAGACGGAGGATTAGGGTGTTTGAATATGATATTTGGATCAACGAAACCAACATCATTATCCTTTCTCTTTTTGAGTTCTGTCATCTCATATCTGCATATATAAAAATATAGTGTGAGGATATATAATTTATATATATACATGTAGCTTTATATATATACACTTTAATAGTAGAAAATAATCACACTTACAGACAATAGCAGCTAATGAGACTTTTGTCGAGAGAGTCCAGGTGGCATAGTTGGTGTAATTCTAAAAACTCGACATATATAACGTCATCACCACAGAAGTAATGTTGGTTTTTAACTCTGACAGAAACAAAGTTCTCTCCCTGTTCACACGCCGCCATGTATCACTTGTTTAGCAGGTACATTTGTGTACCCAGTTCGCCTAAGGCCTCAGGGTTGTATAGACTCTTTCCATGTTCAAATTTCTTCTAAGGATCCACTTTCGGAGCAGATGGTCCTTTAGTGAGCACTTGGGTATGGTCCAAACCGGTATCCTCGTAAAACCTAGCCAGGTCCTCAAAATCAACGTCCAGTACGTCTAAGTTTGAACCATATTCATTACGAATAACAAGAGGGGGGACTAATTGTTGCGATTGTTGTCTGAGTTGTGCAACACCTTTCCCTACTCTAGTCTTTTTCTGTGCCGCCTCAAATGACTTGGTGAGAGAGCGGTCATAGTCCGATTTTGGTAGGGTCTTTTGAATTCCCACTTTTTCTGGTCCACCTTCTTTCTTAGAAGATCTGGAGGTAGGTAGAAGTATAGTTTCTCCGAGTTCTCCCTCGCTTCTCGTTGCTTTCTTACTTTTTCGAAGAAACTGCTCACATCTTTTTGTACTGCAGCATTTAATTCCTTTTCACTTTTCTGGTAAGCCAATTTTGGGAGAATAACTGGATTAGAGGAGGCTTTCTTCTTTACCGGTTGGTGGGCCAACGACTTCGTTTACGGGGCGTACCTCTTAGGAGCTAGCTGCTTCTTGGTCATGAAGGGAGGCGGGGCAGCCGTTGGAGACCTCCTTGGAGGCGTTGAAGACTTCCTTGGAGGTGACAGCGGTGGCGGCGTTGCATAATCATTGCCCGGAGCACTATGATGATCTAGAGATTGAATAATTGGACTTAGGTTGGTGGAGCCCCTGCTGTGTGAGTACAAAAAAAATTAGGTATAAGAAATTATTATTATTAATCATGCATGTCAATAGAAAATTAGTGAAAAAATTGTTTCGTTCACTTTTGTCCGTACCTATTGTCTGGCAGTTGAGGAAGCGGTGGTGGACTAGAGACCCTAGGAATAATGATGTAGCGCCTGCGCCATAGTATGAATGTCTTCTCTACTTCTCCTAGAGTCTTCTCCCCATCACCTCCTGAAATGTCAAGAGCCAGATCACTAAAATCTTTGTTAACTCTATCCACTAAGACGCTAACATATTCAGGTGGTATTATTGTCCTATGGATTCTTGGTGTCTTGGTAGGATCTGGAGGAGAAAAAACACTGAGAGCCACCATGATTGTGGCATTCCCTTTTGGAATATGTAGCTCACATGATGTAAATGGTGCAGTGATGTCATCCACGGGGAAACGTAGCATTGTGTCATCTTGATTTGGCAACTCCGTGGAAGCACAGCTGCTTTTCAACTGATCAGGTGGGCTAATATTAATGTTGATTCCTGGATCTGATGCCTGCCTTTGGGCACTCATTGCTATTTGCACTTGCTTTATGATTTCGTCCTGCATTCTAGCTTGCATGTCTTTTTCGCGCTCCTATGCTCAAAATAACGCCTCCCGTGACTCACGAACATATTTCTCCAACCTACTGATCCACGCTACTTCCTCATCCTTCGTTCTCTGCCAGCTTCTGTAGGTATCTCTATCGTTAGGGAAACCATGCTCCCAAGAAATGTTCTGTCTTAAACCTCTCGTTCGGCCACTGTGTTCAGCAGTCCCGATAGCATACGTCAGTTCATTTTTCTCTCTATTGGGCCTGAACGCACCAATAGCTTTAGCTTGTAGAGCATAAGAAAATCTTTATGTTGCTCTTTTGAGTTTTGGGCCATAAACCAGCTTCCTGGTCTCTAGGTTCAGTCTTTCCCCATGAGCGAAAAACCAATTCTTCGCGCGTTTGGGCCAATTGAGTGATTCTGGTGTGATACCCTTGGCAAGAATGTCCGCTTCTATTTTTTCCACTTGGGAATGGTAGTCGCGTAGCCACCTGATCCCATGCCATGGTGGTATACCTTTTGTTGGGCATTCTCTTGGTTCCTTCTCACCCGTTTCTCACCCTCTTCCGATGTCTTGTACTATACAAAATTATTCCAGTAGAGCCTCAACTTCGCGAATGGGCCACTAGTATTGAAATTGGGCATTTGGTTCTTCTTGACGTATTTCGTGTATAGGGATTTCTTCCAAGTCTAGAATTGTGTGGCCATCTTCTTCATAGCCCACTTTTGAACTAGCTCCTTCAATTCATCATCGTTGATATCATCATAATCATCCGCTTGCAACGTGAAATGTTGAAGGATATCATCCCAAATTAAATTCTTATCAAGATCAGAGACAAAACTAACATAAGGCTCGTTGATCTTTTGCTTCCATTCATGGGCACTGATCAGAAGTCTGTCCCTTACAAGGCACCCACAGTGTTGCACGAATTTCCTTGCATGTGGACCAAGTGGTTCGCCTGACTCGATATTGAATTCCGATATTATGTAGCGCCCCTCTAATGGCTTTTTCGGGCCTTGAATATTTTTGCTTTTCGCCGTTGTGGTCATCGATCCAAAGGGCTACGTTTAAAAATAAATAAATAAATATCATGTGTACACATAATAGATGATAGATATTCAAATATATATATATATAATATTCAAATATATATATAAATATATATACCTCGCCAGTATTTTCTTGCATAATATTTTCTTGGTTATCTTCAAGTGCCAGGTATTGACTCCCGTCATCTACATCCTGCTGGCCACCATCGGCAAATTGAGTGCCGGTGTTGATAATATCCATCATTTTTTCATCCATGTTGTCTCTCGGGGCAGCTATCTAGCTTTTACACCACTAGATATATCTATAAAAAATAAAAACTATGTCTATAAAATGGACTCCTGTAGGACGTCCCACCTCAAGGATAGTAACATTTATAGATGATATTTGTAGGTCTGAAGTTATCAAATATTCATCAAATTCTAGCTCAAAAACATGTTTAAATAAATAGCCATCCGTACTAGTTGACCTTGCTTACATGATCATCTCGGCGAGCATTTCTCCACCGGATGGCACCGTACTTGGCCACGAAAGAGCTCCGATTCTACGAGGAAGGGAACACGGTCTTCCATGACCGTTGCCGCTCTCCCTCATAGAATCAAAGCTCCTCCTTGACGTCCGTTACCGCTCGGCAGAGAACATGCTAGCCGAGATGAACACGGTCCGTAAGTTCAACTAGTATGAATTTTCTACAATTTTCTAACTATTTTCTAAGTATTTTATTTCATGGAAAAATTAATTCTAAAAAATAAAAGGCATGATTTGTAAGTATTTCATTTTATGGAAAAATTAATTCTAAGTGACCTGCTCGACATCGGTGAGCTCGTGGGCATTTCATGGAAAAATTAATTCTAAGTGACCTGCTCGACAAAATTGAGAAAAAACACACGCTCTCATGACCTTGCTTATGTGATTATTTCGACGAGCATTTCTCCACCGGACGGCACCGTACTTGGCCACGAAAGAGCTCTGATTCTACGAGGAAGGGAACACGGTCTTCCACGACCGTTGCCGCTCTACCTCGTAGAATCAAAGCTCCTTCTTAATGTCCGTTACCGCTTGGCAGAGAACATGCTAGCCGAGATGAACACGGTTCGTAAGTTCAACTAGTATGGATTTTCTACAATTTTCTAACTATTTTCTAAGTATTTCATTTTATGGAAAAATTAATTCTAAAAAATAAAAGGCATGATTTCTAAGTATTTCATTTCATGGAAAAATTAATTCTAAATGACCTACTCGACATCGACGAGCTCACGGGCGTTTCATGGAAAAATTAATTCTAAGTGACCTACTCAGCAAAATTGAGAAAAAAACACACGCTCTCATGACCTCACACATCTTCTAAGATCATGTAAGCCGCCGGTTGTCGATCCGATTCCGACAGGGTTTGACCAGCGCTAAGCGTCGTTTAGGTTGCCTTGGTTGATGGTTCATTCATGATTCATGCTACTGATAGGCACATACAACAGGCACATACAAGAGATCAAATGAGCCCTAGCTAGTCATCGCCTTCCAAACCCCATCGGCGCATACAACAGGCACATACAAGAGACCCAATTGATGTCAAGCCACAAGAAATCAAAACGAGCAAAACATAGACCCAATTGATGGCTCTAGGGCTCCTCGTCCTCGGTGGTGCGTCGGCTCGGGTGGCTCCTCCGCTGCGGCGTCGCTCAGGCTAGGGATGCTCAGCGCGGGGAAGGCTCGGGCACGCTCCGGTGAGGCAGCGTGGGGAAGGCTCCGGGGCTCCTCGTCCTCGAAGGTGCGGCAGCACAGGGAATGCTTGGGCGCGCTCCGGCGAGGACTGCGGCGATGATGGATGAGGATGAGCAAGGCGTGCACTGGCCGGCCAATAGGGTAGCTCCTAAAATATAGACTTCTTCTTCCACATGGGTGCGTGACCGTCGGCGTCGTTCGGAACAGGTTTGCTACCATGTGCCTTTCCAAATACTACTTTCACATCCTTAACCATAACAAGTACATCCTCACCAGTTCGGTTGCCCGGCTTGGTCCGGTGGTCTGCCTAACCTTTAACATGCTTGCCTTTCTTTCATAGGGGGTGATTCACAGGAAGAAATCGACGATGGCCAAGGTACACAACCTTTCGATATTTTTTCAAGAATATACCTTTAATGTCATTGAAATAGTACATGCAAGCATTATATCCCTTGTTTGATTGTCCTAAAAGATTACTTAGAGCAGGCCAATCATTGATTGTTACGAACAACAATGCTCGTAGGTCAAAGTGCTCCTGTTTGTGCTCATCCCACACACGTACACCTAGTCTATCCCACAAAAGTAGAAGTTCTTCAACTAGTGGCCTTAGGTACACATCGATGTCGTTGGCAGGTTGCCTTGGGCCTTGGATGAGCACTGGCATCATAATAAACTTACGCTTTATGCATAACCAGGGAGGAAGGTTGTAGATACATAGAGTAACAGGCCAAGTGCTATGACTACTGCTCTGCTCCCCGAAAGGATTCATACCATCCGTATTTAAAGCAAACCTTAAGTTTCTTGCGTCATTTGCAAACTCCGGGAATTCTCTATCGATTGCTCTCCACTAGGACCCATCAGTAGAGTGTCTCAACATATTGTCTACCTTATGGTCTTCTTTGTGCCATCACAACAACTTTGCATGGTCTTTGTTTCTGAACAGACATTTCAAGCATAGTATTATAGGAGCATACCAGCATAATCTTGGCAGGGATTTTTCTTTGTGGGACGTTCGCCATCAACATCACCAGGGTCATCTCGCCTGATCTTATACCAGCGATGCATGACATACCAGGCATGCATCTAACTTCTCGTACTCCTCGCCACATGGTAGAGGATGCAGTCATTAGGATATGCATGTATCTTCTAGATTTCTAATCCCAAAGGGCAGACTACATGTTTTGCTTCGTATGTAGTGGCGGACAATTAGTTATCCTTCGGAAGTATCTTCTTTCGGATTTTTAGTAACTCCCCAAATCCCTTGTCAGATACACCATTCTTTGCCTTCTATTGCAGCAATTCCAGTGTGGTACCCAACTTTTTCTGCCCCGCATCACAAGTTGGGTATATCAATTTCTTGTGATCCTCTAGCATGCACTCGAACTTGATCTTCTCCTTTTCACTTTCGCATTCTCTTTGTGCATCACGAATGGCCTGACCAAGATCATCAGCGGGCTCATCTTCTGCCCCTACCTCTTCTTCAGCTTCCCCCATTATAGTACCATTGAAGGCACCATATTCAGCAATAATGTCATCATCATCCCATTGTTCTTCTTCACCTTCTTCCATTACAACCCCGGTTTCTCCGTGCTTCGTCCAACAAATATAGTTTGACATGAAACCCGACTTCAACAAGTATGAATAAAGACTCCTTGAGCTAGCATATTCCTTCAAATTCTTACATATGGCACATGGGCAGCACATAAAACCATCGCGTTTGTTTGCCTCGGCCACACGTAAGAAAGAATGCACGCTCTCAATGAACTCTTGGGAGCGGCGATCAGCATTGTACATCCAATGCCGGTTCATCTGCATTACATGACATACATACCATATTAAAATCTAGAACATAATTAGTTAATTATACGACATGCATGCCACCACACAAGGTATTAATTTATGAAAGTCTCGCTACAATGTAGACAATCCCAACTACCACTAAAAAACTAAAGCTAAAATACACTTCAGCAGCATAAGGATTTCCGGACCAATCCCAACTAAAATAGACAGATCATACGTTTGTTCAACATCTATGGGCTTCTTCCGTAGGATCACTGCCTCATCAGCCTGCCGTAGTCCGCCTGTGCAAGAGAGTTTTGCACATGTGTTCAACATACTCTTCCTCTCAGTACCAGCCTGAACATCCAGTGCCATCCCACTGAAATTAAAACAAAAAATTAGAACTCTAATCACAATCATCATGAAAATAAGTATAAATTAACCATAATCATCAAATGCGACAAAATAACTCATATTGCTGATCTGGACACTTGTAGAAGATACGACCCTTGTTGGGACACTCCTTCCTCACCCGGTACTCCATCACGATCTTCTCCTCACACTTGCCGCATACAATGAGAGGGAGGTGCCGGCCTCAGTCGCTTTGGAACCCGATGAGAGACCGAGGACCCGGAAAGCAATTGCCATCTACTCTCTATACTCATTTTTAATATAATATAAATTTCTCATTTTATAAACAAATAAAATTAAAAAAAACTCTAAAATTCTCTATATCTCTAAACCATGAAGTGTGCTATGCATGCTAGAAATGAAAGCTGAATATTAGTTTTGAATAACTACTTTAACCTTCCTTCAGTCCAAATATGCAAACTTTAAAGTGATTTTGGGCTTAAATGGCTTATAAATAAAAAAATCCACCATAAAAAACCACATATATCTAGTCCACAAAATGAGATATGCTACTGATGAAACATGAGAGTATAAAGTTGGTAACCTTTAGAACCAAAGAATCGATGGAGGAATCGAAGAAATCTTGTGATTACCAGCGATGAGGAAAGAAGAGAGGCCGACGATGAAGCAAGAACACTGAGCTCGAAGTGGCTCGGGCTCGAGGAGGAAGAAGGGGTATATAGGAGGGAGACCTTTAGTCCCGGTTGGAGACAGCAACCGGGACTAAAGGTCCCTTTCTAGTCCCGGACGAAGCCTCTAGCCGGGAGTAAACTTTTACTCCCGGTTGGAGGTACGAACCAGGGAGTAAAAGTTAACCTTTAGTCCCGGTTGGTAGCTCCAACTGAGGCTAAAGGTCCCCTGCAGCAAAAGCCTGCCACAGTAGCTGTTGGACAGGGACCTTTAGTCCCGGTTGGAGCTACCAACCGGGACTAAAGGTTTCTCTAGTCCCGGGCGCGAAAAATACAGGGACTAAAGCCAAATTTTGAAGTGGATCAAATGTCGTTTATCTACTAGTGTTAGTTGGTATGCAGACAAAAGCTAAAACTAATGGATTTTAATATTAAACCTAAAAAAGAAAAGATATCATCCTAATCATCATCTCTTAACCATCATACGTGTTGGTATCTTTTAAACTCTTGCATTCTGCAAATTCTGGCCACCATAGTCTTCTAATAAGACTAAAAGGCAGGAACAGACCTAGGAATGGCCTGTCCCTGGGCTGAACAGGGTTCTTGATGTTAACCTTTTGTAGATTTTTTTTGTGAATTAATTGGTTTTTTTGGCCTTTTTTAAGTTGAAATTTAGTGATACAAGACATGCTTGGGCTAGACTTGGGCTTATGGGCTAGAGCCCAGGCCCTAGATTCGCCCATGCTAAAAGGCACGGTTCTTGATGCAACCAATACTCCAACATTGTACCCACATACATCCCAAACTGAGAGAAGAGCATAGTGACACACACTAAGATGTCAAAGCCAACAAGTTTAGGCAACCAAAACAAAATCTAATTAAAAACCATGTTGATTTTGCACAACCTTTGCCATTAAGACATAGCTACAAAAGAAAACACCGCACCTAGTAATACTGCAATAAAAATATGAAACCGTTGAATCATGTGACGATACTTAAGGAGAGAAATAATACCCACAAATATTATCATCGATCCAATTCAATAATCAGATCAAGGGTTTTGCCAAGCCCAAGGATGGCACTGCACCACTATACAGAAGGCCAACAAATGCATCTCAAAAACCATGGCCACAGCATCATCAGCTCCAATACGAATCATCCTAATAATAAAAAAATGGTTAAAGCATTTGAACCAAGCCCAAATCGTTACTTTGTTTAGCTTGGACATGACACTAAAGTTGTAGTTGAATATGCATATATGTAAAACTTCCAGCCTCTATATCAACAAGATGTCAATGATAATCGTAACTTTCTCTGTCCTTAAATATAAGGATTCAAGTAATTTTGGAACCAAAGAGTCAGGCAAAAGTCTAACTTGCCTCTCACTAATTAGTTTGTTTGGTTACTAACTTAATTTTCTAGTAAGACATACTTTAAAAAGTATAAGGCATACATATTATTGATTATGACTACGAATTACATGAGTTATTTTGGACAAGTTTGTGTTTAAAAGACATTGTTTGATGCATGCATGAATGTGGTTTAAAAGGCAATCACTCAAAGGATTGAGCAATCTATAATACTTTTATAATTTAAAAATAATAAACCTTCGATATCTTAGATTTTAGAATTGATGGAGTAGCTACTCACCACCGTGACATGTATATATGTTCCAAGCTCCTTCCTAAATATTCCATCCACCAGTCTACCAAGGCACGGAGTAAAAGTCTCTTGAACCAACAAAAACTCCAATCCACATCCAAATTGGTAGAACATGGTAACATGTCAAAGTCAACTACCTAGCCACCGGCCGACCAAAACAAAATGCAAGAACCACATTGACTATGCACAAAGCAACTCGCACTAGTACGTGCACCACCCCTTTTAGCCATAGTGGAACAAATACGATGCCTTCTTGCTTGACTACGCTTTCAAGGAAGAAAACGACTCGCACAGATAATAACATCATCGCCTAATCCGATTTTGTACCAAGCATGGCACGTACAACTACACGCCTCACGGAATGCCGGCAAGTCCATGGCACACGAGAGTGTTCGGCTGGGATTAAAAACACTGTTCATGAGGGAAAACAATGCTTATGCTGGAATGTTGTGAGAGAAAAACGCTGTTCCGGTTGAAAAAAAAGCCGAACAAACCGGACTTAAAGTGCAGCCAAACAAGAACATCATCAATAATCAAAGATGATTCTAAAAAAGCGAAGGAACCAATGCCAAAATTGCTTACGAGCTCACTATTCCGCTTGTTTGACATGACACTAAGGTTGCTTGTATCTCATGTGTGGACTTGCGAGAATCAAGTATGTACAATATAATTCAAGGCTTCCGTCCCAAACATGAAAACTTTTCCTCAAACCTATATTTATGCTACTAAGGGACCTATATTTGGAAAGCAAGCATTTCACATGAATTATACTGAAACTTTACAGGAATCCATTCATTTTCATAGGTAGAAAAAACACATGAAACAGGAAATTTTCCTCCATTCCAAAGGGGCCTAAATTTTTTAACATGAAATCTTTGCAAGTTGATTATACGAGATATCCCACGGTTCCAAAGTCCAAACTAGATCCGAAGGCTAGATCAACCTAATAGTTTCTAATAAGTAAGATTTTTTTTCTTTTGTATGTATATCAATGTTTTAAATAGTTGACTATAACATTTGATGGCTGCATCCTCTAAAGCTATAAAAAAAACTATAGCGAACTATAGAAGAAGCTATTTCATTTAGCAATTGAATCACAGTATATATACTTGAAATTAAAGAGTGCCTTCGGTAGATATCAGATTCACCATAGGTGCATCGTTGACATTCGTGTCTAGTCGAGAACTTAAAACTAGATGATTAAGCTTCACCACAAGGAATATAACCAGCAGAGTATGTATATACACATCATGGTTTTAAAAGGTAATTCGGAGGTGCTATGTTTATATACATATTTACGACTCGATGATGTTTAGTATGATGTTATAATAAATCACTTAAAAATTATAATAATCCTGTAAATTAGTACTTAAATTAATCATATAATAAGTTATATTGTGCTGGCCGACTACTATTGGCCCGTCGGATTTTGATGCGGGTTTCCTTGACGAAAAGCATTGATGAGCTAGGACGTAGCACACCCCACGGACACTGTTTGCCCCCTAGGAGGTTATCTTTTCTGATCAAGTGCAGCGGTGCATACTGCTCTAGCTTTTGACTCAAAGGACAACGGCCACTGCTCAATCGACCTATATCTGTCTCGGGCTTGCCTTGAAACTTTGACCAATCAAGGACACACAGTAGGAGATGCGACTACTCACTCCGTCCCGAAAAAGAGTCGGTTCTACGGTTCGAAATCTGTCCTAGAGAAGAGTCGTTTTAGCCTCTGCGCGCCCCTGCTCCCTCCTCGATTAATCCATTCCCTCCCACCCTCGTCCTCTCGAGGCCCTGTTTGGTTTAGCTCATCTGAGCCTTATTTATAAGTTAAGTAGATTATCTGATAAGTCGTGATATGTAAAATTTAAACTGAGTGTTTGGTTGGCTCGATTATTTTGGGATGGACATTTTGCATTAGGAACCTTGACTTTTCTCAAACTATGTAGCACGGTTTACTGCTATTCCTGTGAGTCTATAGCCTTACAACTGGGCCCAAATAGAAGTTTCTATTTATATCTAGGTCCTTCGTGGGGGAGAAGCTACGACTGCAGGCTCCGAGGGGGAGGAGCTCCAGGCGAGGAGGAGCTCCGGCGGTCGGCGGAGCTGCGGGCGGGCGGGGCGGCGGAGCTATGGGCGGTAGGCGGAGAAGCGAGTGGGCGGATCCGTCGGCGGAGCTACGGGCGGGCGGATCCGTCGGCGGAGCTGCGGGCGGGTGGATCCGTCGTCGGGCGTCGTCGGGTTGCTGATGAGGCGGCGGAAGGAAACACACGCGACGGAGGCACGGGCGAGGTCCATAGGGGAGGCGACGCGGAGAAAGATCTCCTCGAGGAGCTCACTGACGAGTGACGGCGGTGGCCGCTCCAGCGCCATGGCATCTAGGCAGGGAAGGACCGGGAGAGCACATGACACCATGGCCGACGCGCCTCCCACCGCCGGCGAAGGGAGGAAGGGAAGCGAGGATCGAGGGTTTCGGGCGGATTTGGGTACGGAGTGGAACCGAGCAGGCGGATCCGCCCAGGAGGGAGTGTGAGCGCTCGAGAACGCGTCTCGCGTATTCCAAATCGCAGCCCTTCGGTCGCTTTTCCTAATTGCCGTTGCGGGGAAGAAAATCGAACGAAAACGCCGCGTTTGCGATGGAGACCGTCGTGAGCCGTTTGGTGGGATTATCCTGCTTCTCCCATCGCGAACGCGCATATGAGCAGAACCAAACAGGGCCCTAGTCTCCACACCAGCATCCTCCGCCAAGGTCATCTTCATCTCCGTCTAGCCCTTCCACCTCGCCTCGCGCTTCCCTCCTAGATCTGACCGGTCTACAGGCAGAGGTGATCTAGGCGACTGGCAGTCGAGAAGAGGCGGATCTAGCATCCGGTGTCGATGTAGAGGCGTCGCCCGGGCAAGGTCACTGCGGCCCCCGGTGAGGCCCGCCGTGCCACCAAGCGTCCGCCGGAGATGAGGACGGGATGGAGATGTCAATGCATGGTACTCATCCCGGTGGTGCTCATATTCTTCCCCACAACTAGTGGTGCTTATCTTCTCCTGCTCTGCCCCTTCCTCTTCTCCAACGATGGCGCGACGACGAAGGCAGATGGTGCGCTCCAGCATCAAGCCATGGCGGAGCACGTGGCCCTGCATCAGAAATGAAGTGGCCAGCGTGGCTCCTCTGCGTCAGAAACAAGCCGAGGAGGAGGTGCAAGTCTAGTGGAGTACTCATGGTCAGGCATTGGAGGTGGGGCGGTCGTATAACAACTAGATCTGGACAGAGATGGAGGAGGAGGACAAGAGAGAGAACATTGTGCTAGTAGGGGTATTCTAATCTTTTTAGTTCGTTGTCGGTGGTTGTGCTTGTGTCTAGAACGACACTTAATATGGGACGGAGGAAGTAGTCTCCACACCAGCATCCTCTGCCAAGGTCATCTTTATCTCTGTCCAACCCTCCCACCTTGCCTCGCGCTTCCCTCCCACTGACTAGTCCCAGACAGAGGTAGATCTAGCGATTGGCATTAAAGAGAGGCGGATCTAGCAACCAACGTCGATGCAGAGGCGCCGCCCGGGCAAGGTCGTGTGGCCCTCGGCAAGGTCCACCACACCACCGAGCGTCCTCTAGAGATGAGGATGGGACAGAGATGTCAATGCCTGGT
Source organism: Miscanthus floridulus (assembly GCF_019320115.1). Taxonomy (NCBI): domain Eukaryota; kingdom Viridiplantae; phylum Streptophyta; class Magnoliopsida; order Poales; family Poaceae; genus Miscanthus; species Miscanthus floridulus. The sequence continues at coordinate 28,752,083 of NC_089581.1, read as the reverse complement.
ACTCGCCCCGGTGGCGCTCATCTTCTTCCCCTCGACCAGTGGCGCTCATCTTCTCCTACTCTGCCCCTTCCTCTTCTCTAATGATGGCGCAATGGCGGAGGCAGAGGGTGCGCTCTAGCGTCAAGCCATGGGGCAGCACGTGGCCCTGCATTAGAAACAAAGCGGCTGGCGTGGCTCCTCTGCCTCCATGCCGATACGGGGCTAGTGTGGCTCCTCAGCCTCCACGCCAGGGCACGGCTCCTCTGCGTCAGAAATGAACCTAGGAGGAGTTGCATGGCTGGCGGAGTACTCATGGTCGGGCACTGGAGGTGGGGAGGTCGGACAACGGCTAGATTTGGATGGAGATGGAGGAGGGGCAAGAGAGAGAACATTGTGCTAGTACGGGTATTGTAGTCTTTTTACTTCATAGTTTGTGGATGTGTCTGTGCCTTGAACGACAATGTGGGATAGAGGGAGTACGCTGCAATAGCGTAGCACTGTGAGGATTGTTCTCGGCTCCACCAATTGGCAATGCATCTGACCGAATTCTTATATTTTTAGCCCTTTTTTGAAAAAAATTCATAAATATGCCCCTGGAGGTATGATTTCAAAATCTGGACCCTTAGCTCAACGCCATCGTTGTTGGCACCGAGCTTACACGTCTTGGCACCATCATTCCTGGCGCCGAGGTCTTAGTCTCGACGTAGACGTGGCGGTGACTTGGCAGGCAGCTCAGCACCATAGATCTTGGCGCTGAGCTCGGCGCCAAGCTTGGTGCCATAGATCTTGGTGTCGAGCTTGGCGCCGTGGTTATTGGCGCCAAGCCATCTTACGTATGGGCCCTCCCTTTCTTTCTCTTTTCCTCTTTCTCTTTCTCGCCCCGAACTAGCGCACTGCCGCCGCCGCCCACTCCCTTCCCCACGCTCTTGCCCACGCCCATGGCGTCCACCGCGCCAGCCACTGCGCCCGGCCTCGCCTGCCCTCGACCTCACCTACGCCCGGCCTCGCCCTTCGTGCCGCCCGCCAGGAGCCCTTCGTGCTACCCATGACCACGCTCGGCCTCGCCCGCTATGCCACCAGCGTGGCTGCCCGCCGTGCTATGGCCGCGCCACACCCACGACGTGCCCATCGTGTCGTGCCCGCACCGCGCCTACCGTGCCATGTCATGCCACCCGCTCCTAGCCTCGCCCACCATGCCGGCCTCGCTGCATGGAGCACTGGCCATCCCATGCCCGCCGCGCGCCACCACCGGCCTCGACCGCGCCACCACCGGCCCTGGCCCCTACAGCGCCTGGCCATGCCACCGTCGGCCTGACTCGTTGGCCTCACCCATGCCCACCGTCCGCTATGACTCTGTCCTAGGGCCATCGATCCCGGTGTCCACTGTGACTCCGTCGACGTCCTAGTTTGTAGTTAGAAAGTACTTGTTAGGTACTATCTATCATCTAATTTAGACTAAAGGACATGTATTTCGTTACATGTTTGAACTAGATGGACAATCTAGTGAGCATATATCATGGTGGCACCGTGGAAAGAGATCGCTATGGATATGTTGAGTTTGTTGAGATGCAAAGTGTGCCTGTGTTATTCAATGAGAAGCCATCGTTTAGTGAGTTGGTTGCAAGGGCTCGGGAGGAGCTACATTGCCATGGAGCTGATGATGATGATGGCATCATAGTGGAGGGTGTACTTCACTTAGGTTCCCCTCCCAACATCCTTAGGAAGATGATCCCAATTGGGTGTGCAGACCAGTGGGAGAACTATGTGAGATCGGCTATGAAGTGCCAGTTCTAAAGTTTGTACGTGGTTGTGCGTCGGGTGTTAGTTGATTCCATCCCTCATGGGTTTTCCCCACCAATGGGTCAGCAGACACACTTTGACCCTCCCAGTCTAGGAACCTGAATATGGATTGCGGAGGTTGCACCTATAGGTTCCCGATGCTCAATCTGCCCCCAATATGCTAGTTGAAGATGCTTATCAAGACTCATGATGTTGTGGCAGATCCTCCTCATGATATCTCTTTGACATAGAATCATCCGAGTAAGTGTCTTATCCGCATGGTTATTGGGAGCTTACCCCATTCCTTACATCCAATTTTTCATTCTTTCCTCATTTTTGTACTTATGTTGCAGTAGACATTCCTGACAATGTGGATGTGCCCACTATTGCTGTGCAATGTGCTCTGTGGAGATGGATTTCAGTGCCTCCAATAGTGTTGAAATTATGAATGATTCAGATCCATATGAGATGGCAAGGGCTCTTAATTCTAATGATGATCGTCTCGTTGGAGAGCTGACAGAGAGTGATGTTGACATGCTAAGGCGTATCTTTCCTATCCACCATGATCCAAGAGTTCACGAGTTCAATGATCTTGCTCATTCTGATCAGGCATGTGCAGAAGGATATGATGATGAACTCCTAGAAGCTCCTAAGGCTAGCCCTAACATGGTAATTGAGAATGTGAGGGTATTCAAGGACCTCCCTGCATTGAAGAGGTGCTTGTAGGCAGTTTGCAGTGATATGAATGAGACCTTACAAGGTATTGCATTCATATGTGGAGCACCATTACACAGTTGTGTGTGACAAGGAACGCTGCCCATGGAGAGTTTGTGCAAGGAAGCAAAAGGTCACTAGGAAAGTGGAAGATCACAAAAGTTGTTGGGCCACACAATTGTGCTGACCGTGAGCTGACACTGAAGCATCAGTAGTTGACATCTACCCTCATTGCCAAGTGATTGATCGGGAATATTGCCGGGAGAACCCAACATGAAGGTTAGGACAATTATCAGGACCGTTGAGGCATTGTATGGAGGTTATGTGATAACTTATGGTAAAGCTTGGAGGGCTAAGCAGCGAGCAGTGGAAGATGATATATGGGGACTGGGAGGATGGGTACGAGCAGCTTCCAGTACTTTTCAATGCAATCAAAGCGGTGAATCCAAGCATGCATTATGAGTACATCCCAAAACCAAATGCATGGAAGGATGGGAGGTAGATATTCTTTCGTGCTTTCTAGGTGCTTCCCTTCAGTGTGTCGAGGCCTTTAGGCACTATCGTCCATGTCTTCTCCATTGATGGTACATTCTTGATTAGCAAATACCAAGGGCACACTTCTTATAGCCTTATCCTGTGACACGAACAATAAGTTAGGTTCCTTTAGGCATTTGCTTTGGTTGAGAAGGAAGAACAATGATAGTTGGGGATGGTTCTTGAGGCTAGTCCAGATACATGTGGTTGAGCTTGGTAGGGAGGTTGGCATCATATCTGATAGGCACTAGGGCATACTTAATGCCATGCGAGAGCAGATAGAGGGGTATGCACCTTTGCACTATCGTTGGGGTACTCGGCACCTTACCGAAAATCTACTTCAGGAAGGATGGTGTGAAGGATAACTTTGATCTATTCTAGGAGGCTGCTCGACTAGCTTAAGGACAAGTACTTTCAGAAAAAGTTAGAGCAGGTCAGAACCGCATCAAATGTAGAAGGTAGACAATGGCTCACATGCTTGATGAGGGATTTGGAGAAATGGACAAGAGCTCACAACGCCGGTGGATGGAGGTATGAGTTTTCAGTGCTAGCAACATGGCGGAGTCATTCAATAAGTTGCTATTGGGGATACATGGTATGCCCAGTGAATGCAATCGTTTCAATTCACCTTCTACAAGCTTATTGCCTGGTTCAACGATAGACACGCTCATGCATTGAAGTTGCGGAGTGATAGAGAGATATGGGCTCCGAAACCTAAAGGCACACCTAGAGAAGGCAAATGAAAGGGCTAGCACACATGAGGTTACATGCTTTGACCATGCCACAAGGACTTATCTGGTCGAGTATAGGGGTGGTACAATGTTCCGACGGTGAGGTCTGAGAGTCGAGGATGCAGTGTGGTTATCCTCCAAGGTTTCACATGCACTTTCGGTAAACCAAGGCAATACCACTTTCTATGTTCCCATTTGGTGGCAGCAAGCTAGGCATCGCAACTATAATATCAAGAGCAGGATACCTCATGAGTTCAGTGTCGACATGCTTGTGCACATATGGAGCCCCCGCTTTGTGCCTTTCTGGGACCCTAGAGAGTGGCCTCCATATGATGGGCCAAAGTATATTGCGGATCCGGCTTACCGTTGGAACAAGCGTGGATCAAGAAAGATGACGAGGCACGGGATGGTTATGGATCAGATACCCAGAAGAATGAGGCCACTAGTACAGAGACGAGCTTTACTCCTAGTGGAGAACCCCCTCTAGTCCTGGTTCCTCACCCGGGAGCAAGCATTCGAGACTAAAGGGGGGTCCTTTAGTCTTGGGTCAGGAACTGGGACTAAAGGGGGACCTTTAGTCCTGGTGGGTAACACCAACCAGGACTAAACCTTTAGTCCCAGTGGGTAACACCAACCGGGACTTAAGGTGCCTCCTGACATGCCACGAGGCCGGCACCCTTTAGTCCCGGTTGGTAATACCAACCGGGACTAAAGGTTATTTTTTTTCATTTTTTTGTTTTCTTTTCAAAATAGGTTTTCAAAGTCGTATTGTACGTCTGCTAATATACATTTATACGCGTGCTATAGTAGATGTTTCGGTTTCAAGCACAATGAACGTATTAAATCACACAATTCAAGCATAAATATATATATATATATATGCATGCATGCATCATATATATATTTACATGCATGCATGCATATGTGTATTTTACATTATATTATTCATGTGCATATATTACAAAAGATTGCATTTACAGTTGTTGTGACTATAACAAGTTTCCTCTCATCCTCTTAGCTTGGCTTCCATGGCAGTGTTGGGCTCGAAGTAGAACTCAGCCCTTGGAAATCGATGACCCTGGTCATTAAAAATCCGCTATAGACTCTTGAATTGCTTTGATTGGTCTTGCCGTCATGACCTTTTCCTCCAACCATCGAGCCTACAGGTTTGAATTAAAGGAAAATAAATTAATATATGTACATACATATATATATATATAAAGACATAGTAACACATATCAATAATAATAATTAAATGAATATATAGTGTATTTTTAACATACTTTGAGTCTCTCTATAGGAGTTCTTTGGGAGACCTGCTTGATAAACTCGCAAACATAGTAACCACAGTAGTTGTTCCCCTGTTCCTGCCTCAGACACCACTTTACAAGAAAAAAGATTTGTCATCCAATCTGGTGATCCGGTGAAAGCTATATGTTTAATTAATAAAGATGATGTGATTTAGGGGACTTACTTTGAAAGGGATTACATTCAGTGGCGCTTTGCATTTTCCCATGTGTTGCTTCTCAATAAAGGTTTTCCAAACACTGCCCAATAAAAAATTTGCCCTGTCATCAGATATAGTTAATCATCATGTTTGTGTGTATATATAGTTGCTAGAGATACCGAAATTACCTCTGGATAATATCTATCATATCTTGGTAGTATTGTTGTGGTTTTCTCATCGAGTCATAGATTATCAAGTGACTTTTCACCAGATCGATGTCCATCAATATCCAGTGATTACTGCATGTGTTTATAGGATATAATGCATAACACTCATTAATTAACTAGAATCAACATATGAGCCATTAAGGATGATCGACATTATTAACACTCACTTGAAGTTGTAGGGGAAGAGTATATCCTTCTTGTGGTGTTGGTTCACTAAGAAGTTCATGAGGTTACTCTCTGACTCAGACTTCCAATTAGGCTTTGAAGTAACTGGGTCTTTGAATACTATATGGGTATCGACAAAACCAATTTCATTGCAGCCTTTCTTTCTGCACTCTATCATTGTAAATCTGCATATATATAGTACTTGTTAGGATAATTTATATGCATATACACACATATGACGAGTTTAATAATAGATCGAAAGAATGATTACTTATAGGCAATAGCAGCTAATGATAACTTTGTCCAGAGAGATCAGGTGGCATAGTTGATGAAATTCTGCAAAGTCAACATACATAACATCATCGCCACGGAACCAATGTTTGTCTCTAATTCTGACACCAACACAGAAGTATCCAGGTAGACGCCTGCATGTACCACTTGTTTAGCAGGTACATTTGTGTCCCCAGATCACCTAAGGCTTGAGGGTTGTATAGACTCTAGCCTAGTACAATTTTTTTCTTCCAAATATCAACCTCCGCCGCACTCTCAATGTTTCTATCACCTAAACATCTGGTAAAGGTCGAGACCAGTCTCTTCAATAAATTCACCAAGGTGATCCAAATCGACATCCGGAGGTATGTTTGCCTGAATGCATTAATCCTAAATTCGAACCATATTCATTACCAACAACTAGCAGGGGGGACTGATTGGTGCGATTGTTGTCCGAGTTGTGCAACTCCTTTCCCTGCCCGCTTCTTTTTCTATGCCGCCTCAATTGACTTGGTGAGAGTGCGGTCATAGTCCATTAACGTTGCTTTGGACGGCTTACGAGATTCCTGCTGTTGTTGCTGGTAAGAAGCCACCTTTTTTCTTAGAATATCTGGAGCTACGAAGAAGTACGGTTTCTTCCGGGTTTCTCCTTACTTCTTGATCCTTTTTAAGTTTGTCATAGAATATGGACATATCTTTTTTATATGCATCAGTTACTTCTTCCTTCTCTTCAGATATTATTTTGGGAATAGCCCTTGGTTTCACGGTGGCTTTCTTTGCCGGCGGGGGCTGGTTCTTTGTTTGCGGGGCTGGCCTCTTGCTAGTACTTGGCTTCTTGGTAGGCGGGGGCGGGGGAGGCGTTGGAGACCTCCTTGGAGGTGGTGGCAGCGACGTTGGAGACCTCCTTGGAGGTGGTGGCTACGGTGTTGGAGACCTTCTTGGAGATGGTGTGGATGTAGCCTCACCTTCCAACACATTGTCATCGTATAGAGCACTATGATGATCTGGCGATTGAACAATTGGACTTAGGTTGGGGGAGGATCTGCTACAAAAAAAGGAATGACATATTATTATGAGCAGATTGTTAATTATTTAAGCCAATATAAATTAATGATGTAGTGTTTTCATCTGCACCTATGGTGAGGTAGTTCAGGAGGAGGTGGAGGCGACATCCTAGGAATGATGATGTAGCGCTTGCGCCATAGAATGAATGTCTTCTCTGCTTCTCCTAGAGTCTTCTCGCCATCACCTCCAGGAATGTCAAGAGGCAAATCACTAAAACCTTTTTCAGCTTTATCTACCGAGATGGTAGCATATCCTTCTTGGATTATATTCCCATGAATCCTTGGTGTCTTGGTTCGGTCGATAGGATTAACAAGACCGATAGCCACCTTGATTGTGGAATTCCCCTTCGGAATGTGTAGCTCACACGATGTACAAGGTTTCAGTGACGTCATCCACAGGGAAGCGCAGTCCTGTGTCCCCTTGATTTGGTATCTTCCGTGGAAGCGCAGCTGCTTTTCAACTGAGCAGGGGGGCTAATGTTGATTCCTGGCTCTGATGCCTGCTTGCTTGCACTCACTGCTATTTGCACTTGCCTTTCTGATTTCCTCCTGCATTCTTGCTTCAAGGTTTTTTTCCTCGCTCCTGTGCTTCACGCACCGCTTCCTCCAACCTCTGGAAGCCGCTGTGCCTCTTCTTCCTTCTTTCTCTGGCAGCTTCTATAGGAAGGTCTGTCCTAAGGGAATCCATGCTCCCACAAGACACTTCCTTTGCCTCTAGTTCGGCCACCGTGTTCAATAGTCCCGATGGCGTATGTTAGTTCATCCTTCTCTCTGTTGGGCCTAACGCACCACTAGCAGTAGCTCTCTGAGCATAAAACAATCTTTCTGCTGCTTCTTGCAGTCTTGCGCCATAAACGCACTTCCCTGTCTCCTGGTCCAGTGTTCCCCCATGAGCGAAAAACCAATTCTTTGCACGCTCTCCCCACTCGAGTGATTCTGGTGTGATACCCTTAGCAAGAAGGTCTACTTCCATTTTGTTCCACTTCTTAATGGCAATCGGGTAGCCACCTTGATCCCAAGTTATGGTGGTATATCTTCTATTGGGCATTACGTTGGTTCTTTATCACCCGACTCACACCCTCTTCCGACGTCTTGTACTGTACAAACTCATCCCAATAGGGCCTCTGCTTTGAGATCAGGGTCTGGGACAGTGAAATCTGGTGCTATGTTCTTCTTGACATACGTCGTGTATAGGTGTTTCTTCCAAGTCTGAAACTGGGTGGCCATCTTCTTCATTGCCCAATCCCTAACTCGCTCCTTCAATTCATCACCATCTATTATATCATCATAACCATCTGTTTGGAGCGTGAAATGTTCCAAGACATCATTCCAAATTAACAGTCTTGTCATGATCGGAGACAAAACTGATATGAGGAGCATTGGTCTTCTTCTTCCATTCATGAGTACTGATCTGGGAGCCTGGTCCCTTACAAGGTAACCACAGTGGTGCATGAATTTCATTTTATTTGCCCCCCCCCGGTTCGCCTGTATCCACATTGAACTCCGAGATGATGAAGCGGCCCTCCAATGGCTTTTTGGGACCTCGAACATTTTTACTCTTCTGTTGTAGTTGTTGATGTCGATCTAGAGGGCTACAAAACATAAACATTATTTTTAATGTCATGAGCACACATAAGACATATGATAATATATATAGCTAATAATAAAAAATATATACTTGGCCAATATCTTGTTGCTCATTTTGTTCAAGAGCTAAGTACTGACTCCCGTCATCTGCATCCTCTTGCATGTTACTTTTAACACCATCATCACCGGCAACTTGAGTGCCAGTGTTGATCAAATTCATCATCAACTCCTCCTCATCCATGTTTCTCGGGCTGGCCATCTAGCTTCAAAAAACAAAACCAATATATAGTACGTCAAATCTTTGCTTACATGCGTAAAATCTACGAACAATATGCATTATTAAATCTTGCCCCTCGGTCACGGAAGCAATTCGCCACACTAGGGCGAATTGCGTCGGTACTAGGGCGAATTAGGGCTATACATAAACGGCCGAGGGCGAATTGCGTCGATGACTAGGGCGAACCACGTCGGTGACATCAACAACGTGGTTCGCCCTAGTCACCGACGCAATTCACCCTAGTGTGATTGTTTAGCGTTAACGATAACGATAATATGAATGTTGATCGACTAGGCCGTGAGAGAGGGCGGTGTGACGAGAGTGACAGTGCTCCGCTCTGCCATATATATGTTTGTACACATGGGTGAACGATGGCGGCGGTGCTCCGCCGTATAAACCCTAAACCCTAGGGTGAATGAGGGCGGTGGTGCTCCACCGTATACATAGAAACGCATGGGCGAACGAGGGCGGCGGTGCTCCACGACGTATATATACAGCATATGAATACAAATGACGAAAACATATGGACCGCGATCGAGGACAAGGACGTACGGCAAGACAAGCGGCATGGTCTCGATGTCGGCGCAGAGTGGGCCGGGGCGGTGGTCGATGCAGCAGAGCGGGCCGGGCCGTGTCGATGCGGTGGCGACCGGCGTCGAGGGCGCGCACACTGCGGTCTCTGCTGACGACGACGACATGAGGCAGGCCATGCCAGGGGCGGTGCTCGGCGTGAACTAGGGGCGGCGGTGTGGTGGAGGCGGCCAGTGTGCTGACGACGATGACGTGAGGCGGGCCGGGCCGGGGCGGTGTCGGTGTGGTGGAGGGTGTCGTCGGCGCGAAGCGGCCTGGGCCAGGGCTATGGTCAACGCGCTGGAGGGTGTGGAGGGCCGATGAACTAGGGGCAGCGCGTGCGGTGGAGGGCCGATGACGAGGGCGGTGGTCAGTGCGGTCAGCGTAGAGGTGGAGGGCGTCGTGGGGACCGAGGTCGGTGGCGATGTTGGAGCCGGGTCGACAGGGTCACGGCGGCAGCGGTGCGGCGAACACGCGCAAGGCGATGGCGACGACCGGCGTCGGGCGGGGTGGTGGCGGCGTCCTCGGTGTGGTGGGCCTGGTGGCGTGGGCGTAGCGGGGGAGAGGAATCGGCGATGGCGCGCGCAGCGGTGAAGATCGACAACGCAAGGAAGAAGATGGGGCGACGAGGGGTTTGGGCACTGGCATATATATGCCACACCCCTTTACTCCTGGTGCCAGCCCCCACTGGGAGTAAAGGTCCTTTAGTCTGGGTGCGTGTTACCAACCGGGAGTAAAGGTATACCTTTACTCTCGGTTGGTAACACGCACTGGGAGCAAAGGTTTACCTTTACTCCCGGTTGATAATACCCACCAGGAGTAAAGGTTTTTTTGGTGGGCCACGAAACTGTAGGCCACCTTTACTCCTGGGAGTAAAGGTGGGCTGCAGTTTCGTTACCCGCCTATTTTGAGCAAATTTTTTTAATAGAAATGCAATAGTCTTGTTAAATACATAGTAAATTAAATAAAAGGCATAAAATTATTTTGTTAAAAATATGGATTTTCTTTTTCTTTATTGCACATAGGAAAAATCTATAACCTAACTTTTTTTATTTTTTGTTATAATTATAAAACATAATGTAACTAATATTTATTATTTCATTAATGCAAAAATGTAGTGTTTAATTAAAATTATTAAAACTATTGGTTTTGGACAGGAAATTTGTTTTCACATCATTTTAACGTTAATATTTTAATTTTTCATCACTCAATATCCTAATTTAACTTTTCGAGAGAGAAATCCCACCAAATCAAACATTGATTTAATTTGAAACACGACATAATAAACATCTGAATTTACAATTATTACATAATATCTCAAACACACACTACATTAAATCACTATATCATCAAGTGGGCACAGCAGTGAACTTCTTCTTTACGTATGTCCCTTGGTTATGATCGCGTCATAATCATGGAGTGTCCTCATCATTTACCAAGATGCTAGGGTCTTTGTTCACTTTGAAGGGCGGAATTCGGTCATCCTTTTTATAATCTTCTGACATGTCTAACTTATCCTCAATTCCCACGATGGCTCTTTTCCCTGAAAGAACTATGTGGCGCTTTGGCTCTTTGGTTGAGTCATTATCGTTTTTCCCTCTTTTTGGTTTGGTAGACATATCATTGACATAGAAGACCTGATTCACATCCTTGGCAAGGACGAATGGTTCGTCTTTGTACCCAATATTACTAAGGTCTACTGTTGTCATTCCATACTCGTTGTCTACTATTACCCCGCCTCCGGTCACCTTGACCCATTGGCACTTGAACAATGGGATCTTCAAAGTAGGTGCATATTCTAGTTCCCATATTTCATCTATGCGGCCATAATATGTCTGCTTATTCCCATTCAGGTCTGTGGCATCTATGCGGACACCACTGTTTTGGTTGATACTCCTTTTATCTTGGGCTACTGTGTAGAATATGTTCCCATTTATCTCATACCCTTTGTATGTGACGATATGCCATGATGGTTGCATAGCCAATAAATATAGTTGCTCATGGATGCTCTCATCACCTTGACATTTTTTTCGCAACCAACCGCTGAAAGTTTCCATGTGCTTACGCGTAATCCAAGCTTCAGTCTTCCCTGGAAACTCGGATCGTAAGAGATCCTTGTGTGTCTTAATATACGGATCTACCAAAGAGGAGTTCTATAGAACTGTGTAGTGCGCTTTATTGAAATAATCATCCTCCGTACCAATATATGTTTTCCTCCCTAGTGTCCCCTTTCCGCTTAGAGTCCCCTCATGTCTCGATTCAGGAACACCAATCGAGTCAAGGTCGGGAATAAAGTCAACACAGAACTCAATGACCTCTTCTATTCCATACCCCTTGGCGATGCTTCCTTCTGGGCGAGCACGGTTCTGAACATATTTCTTCAGGACTCCCATGAATCTCTCTAAGGGAAACATGTTGTGTAGGAACATAGGACCGAGAATGAAAATCTCCTTGACTAGGTGAACTAGGAGGTGTGTCATGATATCAAAGAAGGAAGGAGAGGGAACACCAACTCAAAGCTGACAAGACATTGAACCACATCATTCTGTAGTTTAGCTAGATCAGTTGGATCAATTGCCTTCTGAGAAATTGCATTGAGGAATGCACATAGCTTCATGGTGGCTAGACGTACATTTGGAGGTATAATTCCTCTTAATGCAACTAGAAGTAATTGCGTCATGAGAACGTGACAGTCATGGGACTTTAAGTTACAGAATTTCTTCTCTGGCACATTTATAATACCCTTTATATTCAAGGAGAATCCAGATAGTACCTTGATGTTGTTTAAGCATTCAAACATGATTTCCTTCTCCTCTTTGCTTAGAGTGTAGCTAGCAGGATGTAAGTAATGGCATCCATCATCTGTCTTCTCTGGATGCAGGTTGTCTCTTTCTCTCAAACAACGTAGGTCCTATCGTGCTTCAAATGTGTCCTTAGGCTTTCCATACACACCCATGAAGCCTAGCAGGTTCACACAAAGATTCTTCATCAGGTGCATCACGTCGATCGAGCTACGGACCTCTAGGACTTGCCAATAGGGTAGGTCCCAAAATATGGACTTCTTCTTCCACATGGGTGCATGACCGTTAGCGTCGTTCGGAATAGGTTGGCTGCCATGTCCTTTTCCAAAGACGACTTTCACATCATTGACCATATCGAGTACATCCTCACCGGTTCGGTTGTGAGGCTTGGTCAGGTGGTCTGCCTTCCCTTTAAAATGCTTGCCTTTCTTTCTTACGGGGTGATTTGCAGGAAGAAATCGACGATGGCCAAGGTACATGACCTTTCAACATTTTTTCAAGAATACACCTCTAATATCACCGAAGCAGTGTGTGCATGCATTATATCCCTTGTTTGACTGTCCTAAAAGATTACTTAGAGCAGGCCAATCATTGATTGTTACAAACAACAATGCTCGCAGATCAAAGTGTTCCTGTTTGTACTCATCCCACACACATACACCTTCTTTATTCCACAAAATGAGAAGTTCATCAATAAGTGGTCTCAGGTACACATCGATGTCATTGCCAGGTTGCTTCGGGCCTTGGATGAGCACAGGCATCATAATGAACTTCCGCTTCATATATAACCAAGGAGGAAGGTTGTAGATACTTAGAGTAACAGGCCAAGTGCTATGACTACTGTTCTGCTCTCCAAAAGGATTGATACCATTTGTACTTAAAGCAAACCTTAAGTTTCTTGCGTCATTTGCAAACTTCGGGAATTATCTGTCGATTACTCTCCACTGGGACCCATCAGCAGGGTGTCTCAACATATTGTCTACCTTACGGTCTTCTTTGTGCCATCGCAACAATTTTGTATGTTCTTTGTTTCTGAACAGACATTTCAAGCGTGGTATTATAGGAGTATACCACATAACCTTGGCAGGGATTTTCTTCCACGGACGTTCGCCCTCAACATCACCAGGGTCATCTCGCCTGATCTTATACCGCGATGCATGGCATACCAGGCATGCATCCAATTTCTCGTACTCTTTGCCATGGTAGAGAATGCAGTCATTAGGACATGCATGTATCTTCTTGATTTCTAGCCCCATAGGATAGACAACTTGTTTTGCTTTGTAGGTAGTGGTGGGCAATTCATTGTCCTTCGAAAGCATCTTCTTTTGGATTTTTAGTAACTCTCCAAATCCCTTGTCAGATAAACCATTCTTTGCCTTCTATTGCAGCAATTCTAGTGTGGTTCCCAACTTTTTCTACCCTGTATCACAAGTTGGGTACAACAATTTCTTGTGATCTTCTAGCATTCGCTCGAACTTGATCTTCTCCTTTTCACTTTCACATTCTCTTTGTGCGTCATGAATGACCTGACAAAGATCATCAGCAGGCTCATCTTCTGCGGCTACCTCTTCTTCAGCTTCTCCCATTGCAGTATCATTCGGGAATAATATCATTGTCGTCCCATTGTTCTTCTTCATCTTCTTCCATTACAACGCCGATTGCACATGTGTTTTGGTGACCTGGACTTCATCGTCACGCTGGGAGGAGAGTTGGCGCTGGCCCACGCCGCCATCCAATCTCTCCCCTCCGTCAACTTCAACTACGAGAGGCTTGAGCGCCAGCCTAGTGTCTCCCTTGGACCATAGCCATCTAGGGAGGACCCGCGCCACCTCACCCTCTCTCCGAAACACTCTGCACGGAGCGCCCCAACAGTGTTTCTGTTCAGTCTCTGCAACACCGCGACGACCATTAGCCACCTTGTGGCACAGCACATGATCCTGTCCCCCTCGAACAACGAGTTCATAGGGATAATCGAGAACATTATGGAATCCCTCCATGGCCTCCTTGTAGAGGGGCCAGGGTCGGACTCTAGGTCTAACTCTGGCAGGGGGAGCCATCATCCCTCCCAGGAATGTTTCATGGCAGAAACTTCTAAGGGACACGTCGAAAGCGTCTCCGTGGAGGAGACTACCCTGACAGGTGTGGGGGTATTAACCCCTATACCCTTACAGCTAGGCCTGGGCCGGCTTGGATCAGGGGGTCCAGCCCACTAGAAGACGACACATGGCCCGAGCAGTTTGTTCGGAATCTCATGCAAGGAGTCAAGGCGGATTTGGAGATCAAGCAAGATCCTAGTCGGTTAGAATAGGAATCCTTATCCGGCCACTTATGGCAATTGTAACTGGCTAGGATTAGTTTCCAGACCTGTAACCCTGCCCCCCGGACTATATAAGGCGGGCAGGGGACCCCTCTAAAAAATATCTCTCATTGACATACAGCAATACAATCAGACATAGGACGTAGGTATTACGCCTTTACGGTGGCCGAACCTAGATAAAACCTTGTGTCTGTCTTGTGTTACCATCTTGTTTGTTGCTTGCGCATCTGTCTGCCGATAATCTACTACCTTGGGCATACCCCTAGGTAGACTGTCGACCATATTTCGTCGACAATGACGCGCCAGGTGGGGGGTGTGCGTACTGCTCTCCAAGCGAACAAGATGGTCATCATCTCTGGCTCCATGGCTACGCCGAACGGCCTTACGTTCACCATCGGCCAGATCACCTAGACCACCGGCTCCGACGACTTCATCGCCATGACCACGGAGGAGGCGCGGATTCAATCTGCGTCGACCACTGCTTCACCTGCATTGGCTATGGCTCCAACCACGGTGGATCTAGCTCTGACCATGGTGGATCTGGCTCCGACCATGGTGGATCTGACTCCGACCACTCTCGCATCGTTTTTAGCCACGCTGACAACCCATTGTCCGCTTCCTCGCTACAAAGGGAAGCAGATCGACAACACCGACCTGCTCGACTCCATCGATCGGGTCGGCACCAAACTTGCTGAAACCCTAGCTCTGGTAAGTTCAATTCAAAGTCAACCTAATGAGCAGGTAACCGCAACCCACAACAGATCTACTCGACCAGCTTAGGCTAGTCGTCCTGCATGACTCGGTACAGATCTCGTGGTCACATATACTCCTAAAAGGCGCTCCGCTCATCGCCGGCTAGCCCCCACGACGGGTCTCCGCCTCTTCGAGTATGAAGCCTTGACGGAGAACAACCAGGCCCAGCCCTACAGCCTACGAAACACTGCCTCCAACTATGCGTACAATATACAATGCTGCTCGGATCGGTGTTTTATACATCAACCTCGGCCAAAGCCACACAACTTCGTTAATATGGTCCGAATTGAGGATTATCAAGAAGGATTTGTCCACACAGTCCAAGAAGGTGGCTCCAGCTCCACGTCTGGCATCGCATCTAATGCCTTTGTCCACATCAAGCTCCAGCATCATGACGAGGCGAGGGGACTTGATCTGGATATCCTAGACCACACCCCAGGGTTCCCACAATTCCCGTCTTTCCCACCAAGGCGAGGGGACTTGATCAATGTTGTCAGTAATGACGAACCGCCGGCAGTCGACGAAATGGAACAAGAAAGGCTTGCACACGAAGCACGCAATATTGACTGGTTTAATCACCGACAAATCGAAGCCGAAGCAGAAGAGGAGGCACGACGCATAAGGGTCTAGCCACGCGACCTCAACAATGCCTTCGACAGGGTGGGGGACAAATAGGTCTTCAGGACTCCAAGTGCCAACATAGTCGTTGCTATGGCGACAATGCAACGGCTACCCAATACCCTGGAAACCCAGGCAGTTCGCGATGATATACAAGCTTACCTGACGGCTGCTATGGCCCAGACCACAGAGATCGTAAATCAAGCCTGGGCTCCATCCATCTCAGTCGAATCAAGCCACAGCCGCTAGTACTCAAGTCGCTCACAGCCACCCAACCAACGTGGCTCGCGCAACAACGACCCATCAGACAACCGTTAAGGCAGAAACGATGGCCATGATGGTGGTCGGGACGACAACCACCGTCGGGAGGACAACCGCCGCGATGTTCGGGACGACAACCACCATCGGGAGGACAACCGCCATGACATTTGGGACGACAACCGCCGAGACAACTGTGATAATCGCCACGATAACCATGGTCGCAGTGTTAATTAGGATGGCAACCGAGATCGCCGTGATGGCAATAACGATCTCTACCATTACCTTGGAGGACGTGATCTGCGCAATCGCATCAACCAAAGAGCCAACGATCGTGCATCCCACTAAAGCTATCGCCGTATGGAATAAGATACTGCCTAGGGCCCACCGTGTTTGAAGCAGTTTACTCCGCACCTTTGCCAAGTCATATGGCCCAAGAACTTCAAGCTTGAAAAACTTCAGAAGTACGACGGCAAGGAGAACCCCGAATTATGGGTCATGCTCTACAAAACTTCGTGCAGATCAGCCATGGCTAATGAGCACATCATGTCTAACTACTTCCCAGTCGCTGTTGGCCATGTAGGTCACCAATGGCTGGTCAGCTTGTCGGCGAACTACTTTGATTCTTGGCAAGAGCTCAAGCAAGCCTTCATCGACAACTTCATTGCTACTTGCGAGCAACCCGGCAACAAATATGATCTGCAGCGGATTCGAGATCGGAAAGATGAGCCACTGCGCGAGTACGTCCGGCGTTTCTCGGAGATGCGCATCAAGGTCCCATCAATCTCCGACAACGAGGCAATCGAGGCTTTCATCACTGGCCTCCGCTTCCACAACGCCCTAAGGGACAAGCTCCTCCGCAAGAGACCTGAATCAGTCACAGCGCTCCTGGACACTGCTAAGAAATATGCTGACGCTGATGACGCCAAAAAGATAATTATCGAAGAAGCAGCAAGGGTTCCACGCTCTGACCACCCCCCACACCGCGACGACTACCGCGGCAACCATGGTCAGAATGACAATTTTGACCGCTGCAACCAGCGCAACGACTCCCGCGACCACCGCGACCAACGTAATCGGCGGCGTAACCGCCGTGACGATTACAGGGGCAAGCATGCTCGGGAAGATGACGGCGAGGTCAACACCATTAAAAAAGGTGGCGGATGTCGTAACTACGAAGAAGACTACGCCAAAGCATTGAAAGGGCCTTGCTAGCTCCATCCCAAGTCAAACCATACCATGGAGAATTGCCGCGTTCTCAAGTCTATCTACACGTATCAATAGGCTCTGAATACATCCGACAAGCCTAACAACACAGGGGAATAGCGCAACGAGGACAACAATGATGAAGACATAGATCCCCATCACAAGTACTTTAAGCCAACCGATCACGTGCACACCATCATTGGAGGCAAAGTGTCCATCGAGACGAAATGAGAACGCAAGCTGCTCGCCTGCGCTTGCTTGAACGTGGCCAACACCAACAACCTCATCACCGATCCGTGGCTCCCTCCTTGGTCTCACCACGAGATCTCCTTCAGTAGAAAGGAACAATGGGCCACAATACCTGAACCAGGATGTTTTCCCCTGGTCCTTGATCCTTGTATCAACAAGGTTTAGTTTGATAGAGTGCTGATTGACTTCAGCAGCTCCATCGATATATTGTTCAAGAATAGTCTGCCAGCCCTAAAGATAACCCAGGCAGATCTCAAGCCATATGAGGCATAGTTTTGGGGTGTTCTCCCTGGACAGAGCTCTACACCTCTCGGGCAGATCACGCTACCTGTGTAGTTTGGGACCCCGGACCACTTCTGCACCAACTACGTTAACTTCGTGGTCGCTGACTTCGACGGCACCTACCATGCTATCCTTGGTCGACCATCGCTCACCAAGTTCATGGCCATACCTCATTATAGGTATTTGGTGCTCAAGATGCCTACCGAGAAAGGAGTTCTAACTCTCAAGGGCAACGTATAGGCAACTTATACCTACGAGGACAACAGCTTCAAAATAGTAGAGGCTCACGACCTCTCTATTCGCATGGCTGAGACCATGCTTGATGCCAAGAAGACCCCAGCCGACCACCTGGAGATCCTAGAGCTTGAGGCTCCACGTAAGAACATCAAGTCCAAGGAGCACAAGGTGATCCAGCTGGTCAACGGTGATCCCAGCAAAACGGCCCTTATCGGGGCCAACCTGGATCCAAAATAGGAAGACGTGCTTGTCAGGTTCTTAAGGAGCAACATGGATGTGTTTGCATGGAAACCTGCTGACATGCCCGGTGTACCTCGGAATTTGATCGAGCACTCCTTGAATGTCAATGGCAAGGCCAAACCTATCAAGCAGAAGCTACGATGGTTCGCTCGCGACAAGAAGGAGGCGATTAGGGTAGAAGTTACACAGCTTTTGGTAGCTGGATTTATCAAAGAAGTGTATCATCTAGAGTGGTTAGCCAACTCAGTTCTTGTACGCAAAAAGAATAATGAATGGAGAATGTGTGTTGATTACACTGATCTCAACAAACACTGCCCTAAAGACCCCTTCGGCTTACCTCGCACAGACGAGGTCGTAGATTCAACCGCTGGTTGCGAGCTGCTTTCCTTTCTCGATTGCTACTCTGGTTATCACCAGATCGCTCTCAAAAAGGACGACCAGATCAAGACATCTTTTATCATGCCTTTCGGTGCCTACTGCTACACGACCATGTCGTTCGGGCTCAAGAACGCCGGGGCTACCTATCAACGCGCCATACAGGCCTGCCTCAAAGAGGAGATAAAAGATGACCTTGTCGAGGCTTATGTTGATGATGTAGTTGTCAAGACCAAGGAAGCACATACCCTTATTAACGACCTGGAATGCACCTTTGCAGCCCTTAATACATTCGAATGGAAGTTAAACCCAAAGAAGTGCATCTTTGGTGTTCCTTCTGGTATACTACTTGGCAACGTCGTCAGTCACGACGGCATATGCCCTAACCCAGAGAAAGTCAAAGCTGTCTTAGACATGAAGCCACCCAAAAAGGTGAAGGATGTCCAGAAGCTTACCGGATGCATGGCTGCTCTCAGTCGTTTCATATCAAGATTAGGAGAGAAAGGACTACCATTTTTCAAGCTGCTCAAAGCATCCGAGAGTTTTGAGTGGTCAGAGGAAGCAGACACTACCTTCACACAGCTGAAACAATACCTTACATCACCTCTGGTCCTCACTGCTCCCAGAGAAGATGAAACTCTCCTACTTTACATTGCAGCATCTAATCGGGTGGTCTCCACTACCATGGTGGTCAAGCGCAATGAGCCTGGCCACGCCTACAAGGTATAGCGACCAATCTATTTCATCAGCGAGGTACTCAATGAATCCAAGACCTAGTACCCACAGATTCAGAAACTGATCTACGCCATACTAATAACATCCCAAAAGTTGAAACACTACTTCGACGGATATCGTGTGGTGGTCATGACCGAGTACCCTCTGGGAGACATCATTTGCAACAAGGATGCGAATGGGCGCATCGTCAAATGGGCAATGGAGCTATGCCCTTTCTCCTTGGAATTTGCAAGCCGTACTACAATCAAGTCTTAGGCACTCGTCGATTTCATCATCAAGTGGACAGACTTAAGCACACCTGCCTCTCGGGGGCCCGATGAGTATTGGAAGATGTACTTCGATAGCTCTCTCAAGATCGACGGTGTAGGAGCAGGAGTCCTTTTTGTGTCACCATCCAAGGAGCAGCTCCGGTACGTCCTTAGGATTTATTTCCATCATCTAATAACGCCGCCGAGTACGAAGCATGCCTACATGGTTCGCGCATTGCGGTCGAGCTCGGTGTCAAACGTCTCTATGTCTATGGAGACTTGGCTCTGGTCATCAACCAACTCAACAAGGACTGGGACACGACTAGCGAAAAGATGGATGCATACTGCAAATCGATCAGAAAGCTGGAAGGCAAGTTCTACGGCATTGAGTACACACACATGGTCTGGGACAAAAATCAAGCAGCAGATGCACTATCAAAGTCAGGATCATCCCGAGCCAAAGTCCCACATGGTGTATTCGTTCAAGACCTGCTCACGCCTTCCATCGAAGAGGAAGATCCCACGGTCGACAAACCTCCAGACCAGCCGTTGGTGGCCATGGTTCCGGCATCAAGCACCACCGAGCCACCTCCGACCACTAATCAGCCCGACTAGAGAGTACCTTTCATCAAATACCTGACAGATGGCAGTGGTTACACTGATCGGGCAGAAAATGAACGCTTGATGCATCGCAGTAAGCAGTATCTGCTCGTCGATGGCAAATTATGGCGTAAGAACGCAAAGGAGGAAATCTCGATGAAGTGTATAACCCAGGAGGAGGGCGAACAACTCCTTGGCCAAATCCACTCTGGCTCCTGTGGCAACCACGCGGCCTCAAGAACGCTGGTTGGCAAGGCTTTTTGAGCAGGTTTCTATTGGCCGTCAGCTGTGGCCGATGCAGAGAAGCTAGTTCGCCATTGTGAGGGTTGTCAGTTCTTCGCCAAGAGAATCCATGTACCAGCACATGAGATCCAGACAATACCAGCCTCTTGGCCTTTCGCATGCTGGGGACTGGATATGATCGGGCCCTTCAAACCGGCTCCTGGGAGATTTACATGTGTCTTTGTCCTGATCGAGAAATTTTCTAAGTGGATAGAGTACATGCCTCTGGTACAGGCATCTTCAGAAAAGGCTGTCACGTTCATCGAACAGGTCATCCACCGCTTCGGCATACCCAATAGCATCATCACTGATCTGGGTACCCAGTTCACCGGGAACGCTTTTTGGGACTTCTACGATGAAAGGAGCATACTAGTAAAATATGTCTCGGTGGCGCACCCCAGAGCTAATGGACAGGTCGAGCGGGCAAATGGTATGATCTTGGACGCACTTAAGAAGAGGATGTACAGAGAAAATGACAAGGCTCCCGGAAGATGGCTCAAAGAATTACCAGCCGTGGTCTAGAGCCTCAGAACCCAGCCCAGTCGCAATACCGGCGTATCACCATACTTTATGGTTTACGGTGCTGAGGCAGTGCTCCCAGTAGATATAGCCTTCAAATCAGCACGGGTAGAGAACTTTGACGAAGACAAGGCCAATGAAGCGTAGGAGCTAGAAGTGAATAGTGCAGAAGAGAAGCGGCTCGATTCTTGCGTACGTATAGCCAAATACCTTGCTATTTTGCGCAGGTACTACAACAAGAACATTAAGGAGCGGTTCTTTGTGGTCGGGGACCTGGTCCTAAAGTAGAAGATGAATCAGGCTAGTGTCCACAAACTCGCAACTCCATGGGAAGGACCCTTCATGATCAAGGAAGTTACACGACCTACGTCTTACAGGTTAGCTCACCTAGATGGTACGGATGTACCCAATTCATGGCACATCGACAAGCTTAGGTGTTTCTATGCTTAACTGCTAAGATATGTACTCCTCTTGTACTTTCGACTTAATTCAATAAAGCTACTATGATTTCTCCGACCACGCTAATGTGTCACCTCGAAGTCCATTATTATTCTAACTTAACCAGTCAAAATCGACCTCCATTCCTTCTCGAGTTTTCGGAGCAGGCCCTGTCTCCGGTTCCTCCCAATGCGTGCATGAGATCTGCTCTCTACGCTACGGGTGATTGGCAGGTCCCCTCTGGTTTGACTTGTCTACATCTACATGTGCACAGGCTACGCTCCTCACACTCCGACCACAAGACAAACCAGGGCCATACAAAACTGTCAGGATGACGTGTCGACTAAGCTGGTACAACTAAATAGAACGCTAACATGTTCTCACTTAGTTACACCAACGCGAGATTCAAGCTTAAATACGTTTTTCACAAAACAAACAAGCTTATGATGATATACAGTTACGTTATTACAAGCTTGCCTGAAAAGGTCTAAGTTTACAATAACACAACTACATCTTCTTCTACAGCTATAGCCTATACTATTGCCTGGTCGGGTTATGTGGCACCTACTGCTCACTAGGCCTGACATCATGCTCGAGTCCCGGAGACTCTTGTACTGGTCGAGCTAAAGAAGATGGCCCCGCCAATGCTTGGCTGGTCAAGACCGCAGGCTTCGCTGGTTGGCTCAAAACTGATGGCGTTTCCAGCTGACTTGTTGATGGCATACCTTGTACAGGTGTTGTCCTGCCTCAACATAGGTTAATATCGCCAATTATTCTTGCCGACAAGTCCAGCTGGGTCATCCGAAGCTCCTTAGCCTTGTCTGGATCTACCTCCTTCGGGTATCCAGCCTCTAGGCGCTTGAGATCGATCAAGGGGTAGTGAGCACGTACCATGCTTAGCACATGTGCGCCTGTGTACTCACCTGCCTCCTTCACAAACTCTTGGAACCATCCCCATGCCTTTCGGCATCTATCGACCAGTCCGAGCTGCGGCGTCCTTGGCACTTCCTCTGTAAGCGCTGGGTCGATAAGGTTGAGGACTGGTAAAATGCCGGTTGCCACTTTCTGGCACCGATTTTTCCATGTGTCCCAATCTTCGGTGATCTCTAGGCACCGCGCCTTCCAGCCATCACGATCTTTCATCATGGCTTCCAGATGCTTCTTGGCATTGACTTTTAAAACTGCAAACCGCACAAGTCATTAAAACGTCATACCAAGACAAAATAAAGCGGGCAATAAAAGTGAGCAAAGGGCTTGGAAATCTTACTTTTTAGTTCCTCTTTCATTTTGGTCGTGTGGTCCCGGAGCTGCGACTGGTCTTGTGCCAGTTTTCTGTTGTCCTCTTTCAGGCGATCACACTCCACGACCGCACGATTGTTCTCCTCTCGGAGACGGATAACTTCGGCTTCTAAGCCTACACTAAGGCTGTTACTACCAACAACATAACAACACTTGTCATGCAATCATTATGACAAAGTAACTACTTACTTATTTTTTCCTGCTCTTTGTTACTGAGCTGGACGACCAGGTTCTGGTTCTGCGCCTCTTGCTCTGTCCTCTCATGGTTGGTGGCTTCAAGTTGGTGGCGCAAGCGTTCCACTTCGGCCGCCAATTCTTTATTGCTTGCCGTGATCCCCTCAATCTGGTCGAAGCATTTCTTGCGGTATCTTGCGGTCTTCATTAAGTCCTGCATGCAAAAAGCTAAGTAAAATAGTATTACTAGATGGCAAGATCAGGTGGTCAAGCAAAGCATACCTAGACTTCCGTCACCAGTCATTTCGCCGCCCGTTCAACTTTCATGGTCTCTTCATCCTCTGGGATTTCCTCATGAACAACCCATTGGTTGTTCCGCCAGCGCGACACATATACATGTTGTCGTCTATCCTGTGGGTGGCCTAGGACCTCTTCTACTTCATCTTCTTCAGCCTCTTCTTCAGGTACCGGTGCTGGTCCAGAGTTGGCAGCCTCTGCGATAACTATGGCCTTCCCACGGGCCTCAGCATTGACAAGCATGCTTTGTGCTCTCGACTCTGGCCACCGCTCCTCGGTATGACCCGTTACCCCTGGTGCTGAGGTGTCGCCCTCTGCAGGATTGGTGCTCGGAGCACTTGTACTTGGCTCGGCTCTCCCCTCGACTGTGGCAGAACCTCCTAAGGAATCGGGCCCACGTGCACCTATCGTTGTCTTAACAGACCTCGAGTAGCGTACACGAGTTCCCAACAACTCAATAGGTCTGTCGGGTGTCCTCGGGAAACCCGAATCATCCACAATTCTCTTTTCAAGCAGGATCCCAATCACAGTCATTGCAGATTACAACAGTTTATTCAAATATATACCAGAGTAAAAGATAGCGGAAGTCTTAAGATAACATAATTACAAACCAGTTGTTTTCAAACTTACAATACCATAAGTGTTATACAACCATAGTAGCGGGATAATATTACATTAACTTTATTTATCATACAAACTAGCACCTTGTCCAAAGGCCATTCATTATTCCTCATCATCGTTGACTTCAAACACCGACATGCAGCAGGGACCAAAACAAGCCTGCGCATGCAACTCACCTGCAACAAGGGTTAACAAACCCTGAGTACAAAAGTACTCAACAAGACTAACCCGACGTAACGGGGTGTAAGACTTTAGAGATGTAGGGGTTTGGGGCAAGGTAAGGATGTAGCAAGATTCAAAAGTTCTTTGCCAAAAGCTTACTATTCTTCATTCTATTTTCAAGTTTTACCGCTAAGTACCTTTTGTTCATTATCTCAAACTAAATGTACATTTCTCGTATTCCATTCCTTCTCATTCCATTCTTTTCTCATATTTTAGTAATTCACCAGTACTACATTGCTTCTGTAATGAATCGAGTCTCCATAACCGCGGAGCATCGGCAATTCGAATTGATTCAAGTCCTAGCTGGGGATTCCTTATCACACGACATATGTAGAACTCAATCTTGCATATATCAACCTCGCTACCGGATCCTCCTATACTAAGCCGTCTCCACGCCACCCGAGAGTACATCACACCTCAAATCCGGCCACATTCCAGCCACGAGGGTACACGCTACTCCCGCCATCTCTCCACTCCCAGTGCGTGGGCATTCGTCTTAGTATCAGATTAGCCGAAGTAGGCTTACCGGAGTATGTGACCAGTACTACAAAGTGTCTCGTTCAGAAGATCCACAATGAGTGGCCTTTAAGCGACATAGCCGGCAACATTACCCAACATTCAAGATAAGTTACCCGACTAGTCTTTAGTTCATTCTACATTCTTTCTTTCTTTGGCCAGTATGCCATCTTTGATTGTATCGAAACTTTTACTTTGAAAGCCTACCATAAAGCATACTAAGCATTCTACGCCTTTGTAAATGAAAACATCTTCAAGGATGGTAAACAATTATCAAGGTAGGTAATGCATCAAGTAGGTAACATTTGAATTAAACAAATTAATGCAATAAGTAACATAGGTGATAAACTTTTCAAAGTAAACAAGGTAAGGGCTTAATGCATAAACCGGGGCTTGCCTTCGTTGACGATCTCAGGTTCCGGGTTAGTACCACAATTATCAAATCCCGTGACAACCGAGGATTCTTCCAGAACTTGCTCAACTAGAATTGTTTCATTCTCGGGTTCTACACGAAATGATAACATATGCTTTAACATGATGATAATGTAAACATGATGCTTTCACGGTACATGAAATGTAAAAACACCCGCAAATGATTTTATTTCTCGATACAGTTGCAAGCCAACAAAACCAACCTACAACCCTATCATTAAGAACCACACATGTGACTTGACCAAATGGATCTTGTAACCCTACTAGTCACAAAACATGACCAAAACAAGATCCAACACTAATCAAACACTTAGGGTTTGTCTTTATTTATTTTTGAATTAATTTGGAATTAAGCCCAAAAATGAACTTCTTCCAAATGACCTGAACATTTTATGTAAGATTCCTCATGACAAATTAGTGTACCAAAACAAATTTCATGATTTTTGGAATTATACAGTGACCTACAAAAATCATGGAAATTTCATTTTTCAATTAATGGACTGAATATTTGAACATTAAAAATTTATTCAAATTTCAAATTTCAAATTTTTAAATCATACTAGCACATGTACAGAGGCTACACACAAAATTTCAGAATTTTTGGAGCTATCATGAATTTCCTACAATTTCCCAAAGTTTCAGCACTATTCACAAATTCAGAAAATAAAAATCATCACTGTTCTTCTTCCTCACTCGCACTGACAGGCTGACCCCACTGTCAGTGACTCAAAGAAAACACGGCGGCGCTACCCACACTGACCGACCACAAAATGCGCCGACGGTGACGCTCCGGTGAAACAGACCTCACCAAAATGATCTACTACATTCCCCAAACCGAACTCAGCTATCAGAAAGGAACAAGGTGCACAGGAGACACCTCCACGCCGGGCATGGCGGGCTGAGCACGTCGGTGAACGGCGTAACCACGGTGACGGTGTAGTAGGGACTAAAGCAAAATGGTCTTCACATTCAAGAGCTCACAGTGATCACATAGGTAGACTTGGTGAAGGCAGAGGTGTACTGGATCGATGGGACCACGTGAGACCGAGGATGGCGGAGCTCCGGCCGGACTTGGGGAAGACGACATCGCGCGGCGGCGCTGGACTTCCAGGAGCGACACGATCAGGCTTGGGAGGAGCAGGAAGACGAGGCGGAGCTTCTGGCCAAAGCAATTGGCCCTAGATACTACGACGAGGACGAATTGCGAGAGTGCGGGCAAGACACCGACGGCGAGCAGTCGACGGGAAAACTCCGAATGACGACGGCGTACTCCTACTTATAGCAAGATGGAGGGCGTACGGTGTTGACAGCACACGGGCGAACTCGCCACGAAGATATTGGCGTGTCACTGCGCATGAAAGCGGTGAAACCCAATCGGCGGTGATCTCCGCGTGGCGCCGGCGGTAAGCAGAGAGGTGGAGATAGATTTTTGAAAAATTTACAGAACTGCCACTGCATTCATTTTTTAAATTACTCACAAATTTTCTAAAGAAGTTTAAAATCTCCAAAAATGAAAGTTGTTCAATTTTTCAAACTCTACAACTTTGCTTCTAGAAATATTTTCAAATTCTGCCTCCATTTTGAAATTTGAATTTGGGGTGCATTTGAGCATTTGAATCATTTCAAAATTACTCCAAATTTTATATGTAAACTTGAAAAACTTTGAATACCAAAGTTGATCTACATAAAATAATCTCCAACTTTACTTTTTGCCTCAACCCCAAATTCCTCATGGATTTTGAATTAGTCAAAAGGGGCAAAAAGGACTTTTATAATTTGAATATGAATTCAAATTTGATTTGTCTTCCTTTTACTTAGATTTTGATTTTTTGACCAGTAACATGGCCCATTAGGGTTATTTGAGTCAAATGACACATGGCCTCACATGATCACATGAAATTTGACCCTTGTGGTCATGATCTTTATTTAGGGTTTTTGAAACACATCACATGGAATAACAACATTATGAAATAAATCTTATTTAGTGAATGCATTCAAAACTTTATACTATATGAATGCTTTGCAATGCACATGATGTCATGTCAAATTTTAGTATTAGGTTAAAACACCAGAGGTGTTACAACCCTTCCCCCTTAAAGAAATCTCGTCCCGAGATTTAAAACTTAAGGCTAAGTAATGGAAAAGGAAATGTGTCAAGCTAACACATCATAACTTTATTCAAAAGGCTAGTGAGGGGGTTTTCTATTCTATTGACAAATGAGACAAGTTACAATATAGACAAGGTATTGTAAGTAGATAGAAGCGAAGAAGTCAGAAAAATTCTCTTCTAAGTAATCCTCAAACTCCCAAGTAGCTTCATCTTCAGTGTGTTGATTCCATTGTACTTTGTAAAACTTGATCGTACATCTCCGAGTGACTTGATCTTTCTGATCTAAGACTCTAATGGGGTACTCGGCATAAGTCAAATCAGGTTCTAGTTCTACATCACCAAAGTCAATCTCCTGGTCAGGTACTTGAAGACACTTCTTTAACTGAGATACATGAAAGATATCATGCACTGCTGACATGTGATCTGGTAGCTTGACGCGATAGGCGACTGGTCCACATCATTGTTGGATCTGAAAAGGATCGACATAACGGGGCGCCAACTTTCCCCGAATCCCAAAACGATGAATTCCTTTCATCGGTGATACCTTGAGGTAGACATAATCTCCCACTTTGAATTCTAGCAGTCGTCTCCTCTTATCAGCATAGCTTTTCTGTCGGGATTGAGCTATCTTCATATTAGCTTGTATGAGTTTAACTTTCTCTTCAGCTTCCTTGACCACATCCGGTCCAAAGAACCAACGTTCTCTAGCTTCTGACTAATTTAAAGGTGTTTGGCACCTACAGCCATATAGTGCTTCGAATGGTGCCATTTTAATGCTCTCTTGATGGCTGTTGTTATATGAGAATTCAGCTAAGGGAAGGCATTCATCTCATTTAGCACCAAAGGAAAGGACACATGCTCTTAACATATCTTCAAGAATTTGATTTACCCTTTCAGTCTGTCCGTCTGTTTGTGGATGATAAGCAGAACTACGGATAAGTTTAGTTCCTAAAGACACATGTAGACTTTTCTAAAACTTGGATATGAACAATGACCCTCTATCAGAGACAATGGTCTTGGGTGCCCCATGCAGACTGAAGATTCTATCAAGACAAAGCTTTGCATACTATTCCGCTCGATATTTATCTCTGACTGGTAAGAAATGAGCTATCTTGGTTAGACGATCAACAATAACCCATATTGAATTGTAGCCTGCAGATGTCCTAGGCAATCCCACGATGAAGTCCATACAAATATCTTCCCACTTCCAAGATGGAACTGGCAACGAATGTAATGGACCTATAGTCTTCATATGAACTGCTTTGACTCTCTGACAAATATCACACTTGGCTACATATTGAGCTATTTCTATTTTCATTTTGGTCCACCAATATCTCTTTCTCAGATCATGATACATTTGGTTGCTACCCGGATGAATGGAGTATCTTGTAGAATGAGCTTCATCAAGAATCTGCTTTCGCAGCTCTGGATTTTTGGGTACTACCAACCTATCCTTGAACCATACGACATCTGATTCATCAACCTTGAAACATGTTGGTCTCCTAGATCTGACTTTATCCTTAATATGGGCTATGCTCTTACTTTTCTGTTGAGCAGCAATGATCTGATCTTTGATAGTAGACTTAACTACAATGTTGGACAGGGAACCTTGTTCTATGATTTGTAAATTCAGCTGCTCCATCTCTTGACACAATGTTCACTGCATCGGTTCTACAATCAGGCAATGACATTGACTCTTACGACTCAGGGCATCAGCAACCACATTAGCCTTGCTCGGATGATAGTGCACTTCTAAATCATAATCTTTAATAAGTTCCAACCATCTTCTTTGCCTCATATTCAGCTCTGACTAGGTGAAGATGTATTTCAAACTTTTGTGATCCGTATAGATATGACATATATTGCCCAATAAATAATGTCGCCAAATCTTCAGTGAATGGACAACAACAGCTAATTCAAGATCATGGGTGGGATAATGTTCTTCATGCTTCTTGAGTTGTCTGGAAGCATATGCTATGACTCTGCCTTCTTGCATAAGAACACAGCCAATACCAATTCCAGATGCATCACAATAGATATCAAATGGCCTCTCGATATCAGGTTGTGCTAATACTGGTGCAGTTGTCAGCAACTTCTTCAATGTTTGAAAGGCCTCTTCACATTCTGTTGACCATACAAACTTTGTTTGATTTTTCAACAATCCAGTAATTGGCTTCGCAATTCTGGAGAAGTCAGGGATAAACCGACGGTAATACCCTGCCAACCCCAGGAAGCTACGAACTTGATGAACAGTTGTAGGTGCTTTCCAATTAAGGACTTCTTCTACCTTGCCCGAATCAACAACTATACCTTCAGCAGATAGCACATGACCCAGAAATTGTACTTCCTCTAACCAAAATGCACATTTGCTGAATTTGGCATATAGTTGGTGATCTCTTAATCTTTGTAGAACATTACGGAGATGTTCCGCATGTTCCTCTTTGCTCTTAGAGTAGATAAGAATGTCATCAATAAACACCATGACAAACTTATCCAACTCAGGCATGAAAACTGAGTTCATCAGGTACATGAAATGAGCTAGGGCATTGGTCAGCCCAGAAGACATGACTAGATACTCATATAGTCCATATCGGGTAGTAAACGCTGTCTTTGGCACATCTTCACGTCTGATCTTAATCTGGTGGTAGCCTGATCTTAAGTCTATCTTTGAGAATACCTTAGCTCCCGCAAGTTGATCAAAAAGCAAATCAATTCGGGGTAAGGGGTATTTGTTCTTGATGGTGACTTCATTTAATGGCCTATAGTCAACACATAACCTTAAGGTTTGGTCCTTCTTCTTCATGAAAATAGCAGGACATCCCCAAGGTGATGAACTAGGTTGAATGAAACCCTTGTCTAACAACTCTTGTAGTTGCATTTTTAATTCTGCTAACTCTTTCGGTGGCATCCTATATGCTCTTCTGGACACTGGTGCTGTCCCTGGTTTTAGATCAATTCTGAACTCTACGTCTTGGTCTGGTGGCAGACCAGGCAGGTCATCGGGAAAGACATCCGTAAACTCACATACCACTGAAATTTCCTCGCCCCCTTCAACAACAGTTGCGCAGACTGTTTCCACTGTACTCTTAGGAAAGGGAAGTTGGATGAGAAGTTGGGTTTTGTTGTCAGGTGCATTTACCCTTATGGTTCTATGCAGGACATCTATGATAGCCCCGTGTTGAGTTAACCAGTTCATACCAAGGATCACATCTATATCTTGATCCTTTAATATCAGCATATTGGTAGGGAAGATACCAGCTGTGGCAGAACCTCCTAAATCAATAGGTACATGCTGAACTACCTCCCTTGAACAGATTTGTCCCCCAGGCGACTGTATATGATAGGGTTCTTTTGTTTCCCCAATAGCTATCCCATGCTTCACAACAAATGTACGATTGATGAATGTATGGGATGCACCAGAATCAAATAGGGTAATTGCAGGATGCTTAGCAATGGGAAACATACCCATCATAACTGGTTCTCCTTCTGGAATAGATTCCACTTGAGTATAGAATACCCTTCTAGTTTTCTTCTCAGCCTGACCCTTCTGATTGTTCTGAGCATTGCCCTTGTACTGATTCTGAGCTTGATTAACAGGGGGTTTGGGTGCATCAGGATTGTTCTTCCTAGGATACGGACATTCTCGGGAAAAATGTCTGGGTTTACCACAATTATAGCATGGAAAATTATGATTCTAGGGAGTAGCATTGCGGTTTGCATTATTTGTAGTGTTCTACTGCTGTGGTGCCTGATGAGTGTAAGGCGTATTAGTTGCAGGGCGAATGAAGATTTGCTGCCTGCTTTGGCCTTGCTGTGGGCGGAATGGCGTACGGCCATGATTCTGAGGTTGGTATACTATCTTCTGACGCTTGCCACTTGATGATCCAGAAGCAAATATTTTCTTCTTCTTCGCCTCTTTGTGTCGGCGGTAATTCTCTTCCGAAGCGATAGCAATGTTGATTGTCTCATGGTAAGTTGCATTACCACAGGCTGCCATCATTGTCTGAAGTTTAGTGTTCAAGCCTCGAAGAAAATGATTCCTTTTCTTCCTGTCCGTATTCACATACTCAATAGCATACTGAGACAGGTGGTTGAAACACCCAACATAATGCATCACCGGGTGCTCCCCTTGCTTAAGAGCCAAGAACTCTTCCAACTTCATGGTCATCACACCGTCCGGAATATAATGTGCCCTGAAGGCATCCTTGAACTCCCTCCAGTTGATTTGGTGACCAGCGGGCTGTATTGCTACCAAATTTGCCCACCAGGCACCAGCAGCTCCTCGGAGTTGCTGTGCCACAAACCTTGGTTTTTGAACCTCAGTACAGTGGATCAGCTCGAACTTTTGCTCTATTGTCCTAAGCCAATCATCAGCTTCTAAAGGTTTGTCTGCCTTAGAGAATACAGGCGGACGTGTGTCAGTAAAATCCACATAAGTTGACTCGTCATTTCCATTACGACGGCCATGATGAGGGTATGGTGCCTGCTGGTTCTACGCCAACTCCCTTAACAGCCTAGCATTCTCTGCCGTTGCGTTGACTAGTGTGGCTATGGCATCTACCATAGTTGAGGGCATTGGTGGAGGATTTGGGCACTCATCATCGTCATGCGAGCCACTAGCACCAGTTCGGGTGATAGGACGAGGCATCTGTTAGAGAAACACATTTACTTACATTATTCTTTATTGAAAGCTTTTAAAAGGTTTCATGCTACAAAGGGTTCTTATTTATATTACATGTCTTGTATCCCACAAGACAACCCTGGTTTTCTAGGAAAGCAGTAAAGGAACTACTACTACTCCAAGCTTTCAGTCTTCGGCATCCGTGCCCATATCGGACGAAACCTCATCTTCATCTGAGAAGTACACCAACTCCTCAGGATCCTCCTCCTCTTCTTCATTCTCGACTTCTCCTGGATCTACAATCATTTCTTCATCTGTAACTTCACCATCCCCGTAAGGAGGATGAAGTTGAGCATACAGCATATGGACATTCTCATGCAGAATGGCATTGTCCATCTCTAGGTCCTCTATGTAGAACTCCAACTCATTGATGCGTTCATTGGCCATGTCTTCTCGTGTCCAGGCTTCATTCCACAGCTCCATGGTCATGGTGATACCCCTTTGCATTTCCGCCAGCTCTTCTTGATCTTTGGCATGAGCTCGATGAAGAGTGTTGAGCTCCTTGTTAAGGTTCTCGACGTTGGCGGGGTTGCTTGAAGATCCTTCCTCTCCTAGGTTCTTGGAACTTCCTTCACCAAGCTTGTGATTTCTTGGTGCCAATTGGTGACACGGGACTCCATGAGGTCCGGTGGACTTGCGTGCGGTTTTCTTAGTCTTTGCCATAGCCTGTAGAATCTAGAGTAGGACTATAAGAATAGCTTGAGGATAACGGATGTTAGCAAGAATGGGATGGACATTACTTACCCAACCACTATTAAGGGGAATTATTATGCAATGTGCTCAAGCATGATGCATGAATCGATCTTATGAATCTAAGTACAAAAGATTTATATAATCATAAGTACTAGATTTTTAATACATAGGACAAACCTAAGCATATTATCCACCACAAACTTTCAAATAAGACAAGATTGAGGCTAGATCAAAGGTAAGAAGAAAGAAATTTGAACTTTAAAATATCAAGTTTACTTTCTTTGATCCAAATCAATTTAAAGGTTTTTCCAAACTAACCTACAATGATCTTAGATGGGAACCTGCTCTGATACCAGCTATGGCAGAACCTCCTAAGGAATCGGGCCCACGTGCACCTATCGTTGTCTTAACAGACCTCGGGTAGCATACACGAGTTCCCAACAACTCAACAGGTCTGTTGGGTGTCCTTGGGAAACCCGAATCATCCATGATTCTCTTTTCAAACAGGATCCCAATCACAGTCATTGCAGATTACAACAGTTTATTCAAATATATACCAGAGTAAAAGATAGCGGAAGTCTTAAGATAACATAATTACAAACCAGTTGTTTTCAAACTTACAATACCATAAGTGTTATACAACCATAGTAGCGGGATAATATTACATTAACTTTATTTATCATACAAACTAGCGCCTTGTCCAAAGGCCATTCATTATTCCTCATCATCGTTGACTTCAAACACCGACATGCAGCAGGGACCAAAACAAGCCTGCGCATGCGACTCACCTGCAACAAGGGTTAACAAACCCTGAGTACAAAAGTACTCAACAAGACTAACTCGACGTAACGGGGTGTAAGACTTTAGAGATGCAGGGGTTTGGGGCAAGGTAAGGATGTAGCAAGATTCAAGATAAGTTACCCGACTAGTCTTTAGTTCATTCTACATTCTTTCTTTCTTTGGCTAGTATGCCATCTTTGATTGTATCGAAACTTTTACTTTGAAAGCCTACCATAAAGCATACTAAGCATTCTACGCCTTTGTAAATGAAAACATCTTCAAGGATGGTAAACAATTATCAAGGTAGGTAATGCATCAAGTAGGTAACATTTGAATTAAACAACTTAATGCAATAAGTAACATAGGTGATAAACTTTTCAAAGTAAACAAGGTAAGGGCTTAATGCATAAACCGGGGCTTGCCTTCATTGACGATCTCAGGTTCTGGGTTAGTACCACAATTATCAAATCCCGTGACAACCGGGGATTCTTCCAGAACTTGCTCAACTAGAATTGTTTCGTTCTCGGGTTCTACACGAAATGATAACATATGCTTTAACATGATGATAATGTAAACATGATGCTTTCACGGTACATGAAATGTAAAAACACCCGCAAATGATTTTATTTCTCGGTACAGTTGCAAGCCAACAAAACCAACCTACAACCCTATCATTAAGAACCACACATGTGACTTGACCAAATGGATCTTGGAACCCTACTAGTCACAAAACATGACCAAAACAAGATCCAACACTAATCAAACATTTAGGGTTTGTCTTTATTTATTTTTGAATTAATTTGGAATTAAGCCCAAAAATGAACTTGTTCCAAATGATCTAAAAATTTTATGTAAGATTCCTCATGACAAATTAGTGTACCAAAACAAATTTCATGATTTTTGGAATTATACAGTGACCTACAAAAATCATGGAAATTTCATTTTTCAATTAATGGACTGAATATTTGAACATTAAAAATTTATTCAAATTTCAAGTTTCAAAATTTTAAATCATACTAGCACATGTACATAGGCTACACACAAAATTTCAGAATTTTTGGAGCTATCATGAATTTTCTACAATTTCCCAAAGTTTTAGCACTATTCACAAATTCAGGAAATAAAAATCATCACTGTTCTTCTTCCTCACTCGCACTAACAGGCTGACCCCACTGTCAGTGACTCAAAGCAAACACGGTGGTGCTACCCACACTGACCGGCCGCAAAATGCACCGACAGTGACGCTCCGGTGAAACAGACCTCACCAAAATGATCTACTACATTCCCCGAACCGAACTCAGCTATCAGAAAGGAATAAGGTGCACAGGAGACACCTCCACGCCGGGCATGGCGGGCTGAGCACATCGGTGAACGGCGTAACCACAGTGACGGTGTAGTTGGGACTAAAGCGAAACGGTCTTCACATTCAGGAGCTCACCGTGATCACGTAGGTAGACTTGGTGAAGGTAGAGGTGTACTAGATCGACGGGACCACGTGAGACCGAGGATGGCGGAGCTCCGGCCGGACTCGGGGAAGACGACGTCGCGCGGCGGCGCTGGACTTCCAGGAGCGACGCGATCAGGCTTGGGAGGAGCAAGAAGATGAGGCGGAGCTTCTGGCCAAAGCAATTGGCCCTAGATACTACGGTGAGGACAAATTGCGAGAGTGCGGGCAAGACACCGGCGGCGAGCAGTCGACGGGAAAACTCCGAATGACGACGGCGTACTCCTACTTATAGCAAGATGGAGGGCGTACGGTGTTGACAGCACACGGGCGAACTCGCCATGGAGATATTGGCGTGTCACTGCGCGTGAAAGCGGTGAAACCCGATCGGCGGTGATCTCCGCGTGGCGCCGGCGGTAAGCAGAGAGGTGGAGATAGATTTTTGAAAAATTTACAGAACTGCCACTGCATTCATTTTTCAAATTACTCACAAATTTTCTAAAGAAGTTGAAAATCTCCAAAAATGAAAGTTGTTCAATTTTTCAAACTCTACAACTTTGCTTCTAGAAATATTTTCAAATTCTGCCTCCATTTTGAAATTTGAATTTGGGGTGCATTTGAGCATTTGAATCATTTCAAAATTACTCCAAATTTTATATGTAAACTTGAAAAACTTTGAATACCAAAGTTGATCTACATAAAATAATCTCCAACTTTACTTTTTGCCTCAACCCTAAATTCCTCATGGATTTTGAATTAGTCAAAAGGGGCAAAAAGGACTTTTATAATTTGAATATGAATTCAAATTTGATTTGTCTTCCTTTTACTTAGATTTTGATTTTTTGACCAGTAACATGGCCCATTAGGGTTATTTGAGTCAAATGACACATGGCCTCACATGATCACATGAAATTTGACCCTTGTGGTCATGATCTTTATTTAGGGTTTTTGAAACACATCACATGGAATAACAACATTATGAAATAAATCTTATTTAGTGAATGCATTCAAAACTTTATACTATATGAATGCTTTGCAATGCACATGATGACATGTCAAATTTTAGTATTAGGTTAAAACACCAGAGGTGTTACATCGACCACCTGCTCGGGGACTATTGTCTGGCCGCTTGTCTGCTGAGGCTCCGGCGGACTTTTTGCTATAGGTTCCTCCATGGTCGGCTGCTAGGCAGTTTTCTCTGACATTGCTGGCGGGGCCACGCCGCTCCTGGCTAGTTGGTCTAGATTTTCGGTGGACATCGACCTAATATATCCGAGATAAGTTTAGAAGACAATAGTATTCAATATAAATTGTAAGCTTACATCAAGGTTACAAATACTTACATGTTGGAAGCATGGAATGATGTGGCGAAGGCGTGTCTCTTCGGCCATGCTTGCTCCACGTGCTCTGTGGGTGCCACCTGGTCTCCATCTATGACCAGCACCGGCGCCGGGGCTTGGTGCTCGACCCCTTTGCCGCTTGTCCTCCATGCTGCAGTGGTTGGCGATGCGGGTCCCATCGGCCCGGAGGAGCCACCTTGCTCCATCGACTCCAGTTGCCTCCTCTTCTTTCGAGGGATGAGTCAAAAGATGTCTGCATCCTCTGTTTCATCATCTGACAGTGTAAAGATCGCCTGACGACGCTTGCTGGCCGCCAGCCGCTTACCAGCAGCTTTGGCCGCTGCCTCCTCCCCAACTCCGAGCACGGCCTAGTCGACATCTTCAATCCCGGCGCTGGTCTGGGCGGTTGGGCTAGCAACTTGTGGCCAATCTACACTAGGGGGTGGAGACACGAACACTGTTGCTCTATCCCAACCATTAATCTAGGAAGCACAAAGGAGATAACACAGTAAGTTTCTCTTACAACATAAAACTATGGGTACAAGGCAGGATGATTTACCTTTGGGGGAGGATGGGTGAGCTTGAAAGCGTGCTCGATGTCGCTCAATCTGACATAATTTGGATCAGCTAAGTTAAATAGCTCTCCAATTCTAGCTTTGACTTCAATCTTGTCGAGCGCCTCTTGCCTTGTCCTCGTTGGGTCTGCTGTACCTTGGTACTTGTAGCCGGGGTGTACCCTCCTCTGGCAGGGTTGGATCCTTCGGCTGATGAAGTTCCTGACCACGCTCGGACCATCCAGTTTCTTCCATGGGATCATCCCAAGTAGTTCTGGGATATGTTCTAGGTGCTCAGGCTTCTCCGACCAGCTGGTCCTCTTCTCCGGAATGAACCCCACGTCCCACAGTGTGATCATGTTTGGCTCTTCCCGGATGTAGAACCACTTCTTGTACCAGTCATCAAGTGACATGTTCTAAGGGCAGTGTAGGTACTGGGCCTTCATCCCATCACGAAGGTTGAGGTACATGCCTCTGGCTATCTTCGAGCCGCCGCTTCCTTTCTTCCGCAGACAGAAAAGATGGCGAAAGAAGTCAAAATGGGGCTAGAAGCCGCCATATGCTTCGCAAAGATGAATGAAGGTGGAGACAAGAAGAATCGAGTTGGGATACAGATTGCAAATCCCAATCTCGTAATACAGACAGAGCCCCTGAAGGAAAGGGTGCACTGGAACCCCAAAACCCTGCTTAAAGAAATCTTCGAAAACCACAATCTCACCTAGTTGTGGATCGGGGTACCCCTCGCCCTCCAGCGCGTGCCATCCCGTGAGTTGCTTGTTGTGGAGTACTCCCATGATGACGAGGTCTTCGATGGTCTGCTCGTTGCTTCTTGACTTCCACCACTCCTTCGACATGACTCCGGCTTTCTTCTGGGCGTCACTTTTCGCCATGAATCTGGCCTTGTTGATGAAAATGGATACGGTGGAGGAGTGGTTGGTGATGATTTAGGAGGTATTAGGGTTGGCAAGAGGAAGAAGAAGGCTACGGTGGCAAATGGTAATGGGGCTCGGTAAAAAGTAACTTACCAATTCTATACTATATTTAACCAAGAGTTCTGCCATTTTGTTTGCCCGAGATTCTTGGGAGACGTGCGCACACGCCGCAGATGGTTGTTTTCACAACCTCGAGATCTATGCCGATTTATGCGCCTCTTGGTTATCAGTGTATGCGCCTCTTCGTTACCAGTGTGAGAGGGCCCACACTGACGCACCTCCTTACAGGTGCCAAGTGACTGTTTGCTTGAAAGGACAAGAAGGCAATATGATGTGCTATACCAGCCCACTTTTTTGACTAGATGTGTTAGATTGGACTTGACAGAGTAAGAAGATAAATAAATACACCAAATAATAGTACAAGTGGTATTTGGTTCTTCGTCGCACGTCTCGTGCTCAGGGATGGCCCAGACCACTACCGTGCTCGGGGACTGCCCAGACCACTACCGTGCTCGAGGACTGCCCAGACCACTACCATGCTCGGGGATTGTTCCGACCACTGCTCAGAGCCTGCTCTCCTTGGCTACATGTAATTTGTACTTACATACAGTCAAGAGGCATTTATTCGGACCTTGCTACAAGGCTTATGCTTCGCCTTCCAGCAAGCTCGGGGACTACATCGGTATGATGCACCTGCCGGTGCATCTCGTTTTGCTTGTACGACGATTGGATTTTTAACTTCAGTGGAAATTCTTTTTTAGACCCTGGCACCACGTGCCTACGTCACCTACTACTAGGCTCAGGGACTAAGTGGGCACACTTCACCTTGCGGTGAATGTGTTTATCTTATCAACCCCTACGCTTTGACTGATTGCCAGAATTACTACTGTCTAAGGGTCACTTACATTTCTTTTTAGAAATACAAGTAGGCACACTTGATAAGGAAAGAAATATTTTTCTTTTTTCTTGAAGAGCACCATGCATTCTTTGGACAACTAGAAACTTTGGCTATAATCGTGGTCTACTGCTCTCTATTCTGATCAGAATGCTGGTACATTCGATTGGTCAATGTTTCAATCAATTGGAGATGACATGAAGGCATATTGCATTACTCAAAGGAGATCGAACGATGTGTCGCAGCATAATACATGGTGCTTAGGGACTAGCTATGGGGGTATTAACCCCTATACCCTTATGGCTAGGCCTAGGCTGGCTCGGATCAGGGGGTCCGGCCCACTAGAAGACGACGCGTGGCCTAGGCAATTTGTTCAGAATCTCGCGCAAGGAGTCAAGGCGGATTTGGAGATCAAGCAAGATCCTGGTCGGTTAGAATAGGAATCCTTATCCGGCCACTTATGGCAATTATAACTGGCTAGGATTAGTTTCTAGATCTGTAACCCTGCCCCCCAGACTATATAAGGCGGGCAGGGGACCCCTCTAAAATACATCTCTCATTGACATACAGCAATACAATCAGATGCAGGACGTAGGTATTACGCCTTTACGGCGGCCGAACCTAGATAAAACCATGTGTCTGTCTTGTGTTACCATCTTGTTTGTTGCTTGCGCATCTGTCTGCCGATAATCTACTACCTTGGGCATACCCCTAGGTAGACTGCCGACCATATTTTGTCGACAATAGGCAACCTCGGTGGCGCAACCGAGAGGTGGAAAGCGGCCCCACCTCACGTAGGGGTGGAGCAGCTGAGAGCCCGAAAGCGGGAAATAGACGAAGCCGAACAATAGCTTGTCCGGGAGTACGTGGAGGTCTATGAGGAGATCAGGCGCCACGAAGATGGTGGGCACACACGCGTTGTGGCCTGTGACATAAATTGAATTATCATCGCCGATGATGAAACCCTTCCCCACTTTGCTCGGGTGAGCCAGAACATCGCTGCCGCAACGGCCTTGCTCCATGGCCTTCCAAAGGTCACAATGCCCGAGGATCATAGGGTCCACCGCGAAATCCGCACGCTACTTGAGCATGCGATAGCGCAGCAGGCGGAGAGCTCGTTGTCTCGGCGATGTGAGCCTGACACCAGCCAGCGTATGCCCTTAGTATGTCCTGCCAGGGATGCATCGATCCACCAAGCACCGCAAGGCGGCGGGCGGCGCGCTGCAATCCCGGTACATCAATGTCTCGGCCACAACCGTGACGCACGTACCACCCTCGACGCCCACAGACGTACCTACAGCGACCCTAGGGAAGGAGCCCGCCACAGCTATCATCCTCAACACGACGGACGCTACAACAACAGCGAGGACCGGAGCTCGAGCCTTGGCCTCCCAGGGCCTTAGGCCTTCAGCCGGCACATCCTCAATGCTGCGTTCCCGCCAAGGTATCGACCACCTACTAATATCCCTAAGTACTCTAGGGAGACAAACCCTAGGCTTTGGCTTGAAGACTATCGGCTTGCCTATCAAGCCAATGGTGTGGATAATGACGACTTCATTATCCGCAACCTTCCACTATTCTTGGCCGATTTGGCTCGAGCATAGTTGGAACACCTGCCGTCCAACACAATCCAGAGTTGGGCGGATCCAAAGGAGATATTTGTGGGAAACTTCCAGGGCACATACAAACGCCCTGAGAACCCATGAGACCTCAAGAACTGCCACCAGAAGGCTGGTGAGACCCTCCGTGGGTACATCTGGTGCTTCTCCCAGTAGTGCAACGAGCTCCCTAACGTCGCCGACGCCGACATGATAGGAGCCTTCCTGTCTGGGACGACCTGTGAGTCCTTGGTTCATAAGCTGGGACGCAAGGGCCCGCGGACCACCAAGGAGCTCCTGGACATCGCCACCAGCCATGCCTTAGGAGAAAAGGCGGTCAGAGCGATCTTCGATCACCTCGAGGGCAAGGCAAGGCGGGACGAGGGTGCTGGCTAAGGTACCTCCACTTGTTCTGCAAAAGAAAAAATAAGAAGCAATGGTGCAAGGGCCCACTCATGGCTGCTGCTGACCGCAAGGGTGGTTGGAAGCCCATGGAGGGCGCTTCGAACCACTTCGAGAAAATACTCAAGGGGTCGTGCCTGAACCACGCCTTCCCCGTAAAGCATCCGCTCAAGGACTGTAGCCTCATGTAGAAGTTCTTGTTCGGAGGCTCCAAGAAAGGGGAGCAGGGGAAGGAACCTGCCCCCGCTACAGACGATGTCGAGGAGAAGGACGATGGCTTTCCAATGCCAGATGGCTGCCTCATGATCTTTGGGGGATCAATGGCCTACGACTCCAAACATCGTCAGAAGGTCGCACGCCGCCAAGTCTACATGGCCCAACCGGCCACACCTCCCTTTCTACGGTGGTTGGAGTCCGCCATAACCTTCGATCGGATCAACCATCCGGATGTCGTCCCGCACCTAGGAAGGTATCCGCTTGTGGTCAACCCGATCATCGGCCCAAAGCACCTCACCAAAGTTCTAATGGACGGAGGCAGTGGCCTCAACATCATGTACACAAAGACGCTCGATGAGATGGGCATCGACTGAACGCACCTCCACCCAATCCGAGCCCTTTCCACGGCGTCATGCCTGGGAAGTAGGCCATACCACTCAAACAGATTGATCTACCCATTACCTTTGGGGATCAGTTCAATTATAGGACTGAGACCCTCACCTTCGAGGTGGTTGGGTTCCCTGGAACCTTCCCCGCCATCCTGGGACGTCCATGCTACATGAAGTTCATGGCCATCCCCAACTACACGTACCTCAAGCTAAAGATGCCGGGGCCCCATAGGGTCATCACCGTCGGCACCTCCTTCTAGCGCGCCTACGAATGCGAGGTCGAGTGCTGTGGCCACACCATGGCAATCGTCGCCTCCGGGGAGCTCGCCGCCCTCAAGGAGGAGGTCGCTGAAGGAGCGCCCAACGCAAAGAAGTTGACCAGGTCGTTCGAATTGGCAGAGGGCTCCAAGGAGGTCCTTATAGATCCCAGCAGCTCTAAGGGTAAAATGGTACGCATTGGTACCACGCTCTCCTCCAAATAGGAAAGCGCGCTCGTCGACTTCCTCCACGACAACAAAGACATCTTTGCGTGAAAACCCCTTAGATATGCCAGGCATTCGAGGGAGGTCACCGAGCATACCTTGAAAATCCATCCAGGCTCTAAGCCGGTAAAGCAACACCTACGCCGCTTCGACGAGGAAAAGCGCAGGGCCATCGGTGAGGAGATAGCAAAACTATCGGCTGCCGAATTCATCAGGGAAGTACACCACCCAGAGTGGTTAGCCAATCCCGTCCTCGTATGAAAAGAAGAGCAGGAAATGGAGGATGTGTGTTGACTATACGGGCCTCAACAAGGCGTGCCCAAAGGATCCGTTTCCTTTGCCATGCATAGACCAAATAGTCGACTCTACCTCGAGGTGCGAAACCCTCTGCTTGCTTGATGCAAACTCCGGCTACCATCAAATCGCGATGAAAGAGTCCGACCGACTCGCGACATCTTTCATCACCCCCTTCGGATCATTCTGCTACGTTTCGATGCCATTCGGTCTGAAGAACGCTAGAGCAACATACCAGCGATATATGCTCAGATGCTTCGGGGACCTCATTGGGCGGACCGTTGAGGCCTACGTTGACGACATTGAAGTTAAGTCCAAATGGGCTGACCACCTCATTGCCGATCTTGAGCAAACCTTTGCGAAACTTTGGGCGAATGGCATCAAACTCAATCCTGAGAAATGTGTTTTTGGGGTCCCGAGGGATATGCTACTTAGCTTCATCATCTCCAAGAGTGGCATCGAAGCCAACCTAGAGAAAATCTCATACATCATAAAGATGGGCCCGATTCAGAACATAAAGGGGGTTCAGTGAATCACAAGGTGCCTCACCACCCTTAGCCGA
The DNA here is from genome assembly GCF_019320115.1 of Miscanthus floridulus. NCBI lineage: Eukaryota > Viridiplantae > Streptophyta > Magnoliopsida > Poales > Poaceae > Miscanthus > Miscanthus floridulus. The sequence goes on along the minus strand of NC_089581.1, from coordinate 28,709,648 downwards.
TTCATCTCGCGCCTCGGCGAACAAGGACTCCCCCATTATCGGCTCCTAAAGAAAGCCGACCGCTTCGAGTGGACATCTGAGGCCCAGGAGGCGCTTGACATGGTCAAACTACTTTTGACAAAGCCCTCAATCCTAGTTCCTCCGAGCGACAGAGAATCCCTCCTGCTATACATAGCGGCCACCACGCAAGTGGTCAGTGCTGCCCTAGTAGTAGAACGGGAGGGAGAAGGGCATACCCTCAAAGTCTAGCGCCCTATGTACTTCATCAGCGAGGTACTATCTGACTCCAAAACCCGCTACTCCCAAATCTAGAAGCTCCTTTACACCGTCCTCATCACCAAGAGGAAGTTGCGCCACTACTTCAAGTCACATCCCGTGACGGTTATGACATCGTTCCCTCTCGGCGAGGTTGTCCAGAGCCAGGATGCCATAGGAAGAACTGCAAAATGGGCACTCAAGCTGATGGATCAAGGCATCACATATGCCTCCCGAACGGCAATCAAATCCTAGATATTAGCTGACTTCATCGCCAAATGGACCGAGGTCCAAACACCACCGATGGTCATCGATCATGAGTACTAGATGATGTACTTCGACGAATCACTGATGAAAAAGGATGCCGGCGCAGGGCTGGTCTTGGTATCACCCCTCGGGGTCTGCATAAGGTACATGGTTCGGCTCCATTTCCCCTCATCAAATAATGTGGCCGAATATGAAGCACTCATCAATGGCCTACGCATCGCCGTCGAGTTAGGCATCCGATGCCTCGACATTTGGGGTGACTCTCAGCTGGTCATTAACCAAGTCATGAAGGAGTCAAGTTGCCACAACACCAAGATGGCTACGTACTGCCAAGAAGTCCGACAGATGGAGAACAAGTTCGACTGCCTCGAACTCAATCACATCCCAAGATGCCTCAACGAGGTGGTCGACGCACTTGCAAAGGTGGCATCCAGTCGAGAGCCAGTGCCAATGGGCGTTTTCACCAGCGACCAACACAAACCCTCGGTGCGCTATGAAGGGTTAGAATGGGCTGACGATGGCCCATCTGATCTAGCCACGGGGGCTAACAAACCAACCGCTCTGCCCAGCCCCGGTGTCATGGAGCTTGAAGAGGATCCAGCGACAGAGCTCGACCCTCTAGATGACTGGAGAACACTCTACCTCGACTACCTCCTCCGTGACACACTGCCAATGGACAAGACGGAGGCTCGACGGCTCACACGTCGCGCCAAATCCTTCGTTCTTATAGAGGGTGAACTCTACAAAAGGAGCCACACCGGGATCCTGTAGCTCTGTATTCCCGTCGAACAAGGGAAGCTACTGCTAAGCGATATCCACGGTGGGGTCTGCGGTCACCATGCCATGCCTAGAACCTTGATTGGGAACGCATTCCGACAAGGCTTCTACTGGCCCATTATAGTAGCTGATGCCGACCAAATCGTACACACCTACGAAGGGTGCCAGTACTATGCTCAGCAAACTCACCTCCCGGCCTAGGCACTCTAGATGATCCCCATCACATGGCCCTTCGTGGTCTGGAGGCTCAATCTGGTTGGGCCTCTCAAAAAGACGCCTAGGGGCTACACCCACTTGCTTGTCACCATAGACAAGTTCACAAAATGGATCGAAGCTTGGCCGATCTCCGCGATCAAATTCGAGCAAGCTGTGCTGTTCTTCCTCAACATCATCCATCGCTTTGGAGTACCAAACTCCATTATCATAGATAACGGCACGCAGTTCACCGGCAAGAAATTCATTCGATTCTGCAATGAACAACACATCCGAGTTGATTGGGCTGCCGTCGCACACCCCCGAACGAACGGGCAGGTCGAGCGCGCAAATAGCATGCTACTATAGGGCCTCAAGCCCAGGATCTTCAACCGGTTGAACAAGGTCGACGCACGCTGGGTCGCTGAGCTCCCTACGGTGCTCTGGAGCCTAAGGACAACTCCCTGCCGGGCCATCGGTTACACGCCTTTCTTCATGGTCTACGGTTCTGAGGCCGCCCTGATGAGGACATGACACCCATGCATATGACCATGTTTGACACATGGTATGGATGGGTAGCAGGCTAGCAAGGGTGTCCAAGTCAAGAAGGAGGTCCAAGGCTAATTCGGTTTGAGTCCCCGAGGTGGAGGCCCAAAGCAACTCAAGTTCGAGTCTGTCTCGGCCTCCAGGACCAGTCTACCTTAAATTGGTCACCCAAGACACATCCGGACTCCATTTATGACGATCCACATATGGTTGGAAAGCTAATTTGATAAGGAAGCCAATCCAAGTAGTTTCACGTCAAAAGACCTTCGGAATCAACAGGAATCATCGAAACAAGTCAGCATCTAGAATCTGCTATGGTGCTGCGACACCATCTTTTGGTCCGTTGGACCGTGTATCATGTTTGGGCCCATTAGGGGCCGCGTCCAGGGGGGTGACTCCCAAGACTCTATAAATACTAGCCGTCACTCTCCTTAGGGTTTGGGTTTTGTTTAGTTCTTGATTTCCTCGTGAAACAGATGTCGTTTTGCTGTAACTGTCACCGCCAAGGCCGCTTGCTGTGAACCAGGGCCCTAGTTCTTGATCTTGTTCGCCTGTGGCGATTAGTCCTTTTGAATAAAGACTTGAACTCCTTCTCATTATTATAAGCCTCATATTTATTTGTAATTTTAGATTGCATTCATCTCATTCTTGCTTGTGTTCTCGATTCGCTTGCAGGAAAGCCTTCTCGGCGAGGTCAATCGCGTTCGCGTGGTTGATAACCAACGGAGCAGTAGTGTAATGGTTGTGGGGGTCCGAATCAGTCTTGGTTCGAAGCCTAGATCATGAACGTTGAGTCTCCACCAATCAACGCTATCATACCTATCGAAAGATCGGGCCTAGTCTACATCACGTCCTCTTGACGGACCTTGACTATGGAGCGTCAAGAATCAGAGCATACGACGAATAGGGAGCCGAGGCATCCCACGAAGATGCCATGGACCAACTAGACGAAGCCCACGACATCACCCTCCTTCGTTTGACCAAATACCAGCAAGCGCTGTGTCGGTACCATAGCCGACGGGTGTGGGACCGAGCCTTCAACGTCGGGGACCTAGTTCTCCGCCTCGTGCAGAGCAACAAGGACCGCCATAAGCTCTCCCTACCCTAGGAGGGGCCATACGTCGTCGCAGAAGTACTCCGGCCAGGCGCCTACAAGTTGAAAACCATCGACGATGAGGTCTTCACCAATGCCTGGAACATTGAGCAGCTACGCCCTTTTCCCCTTAATAAATGCATACTTTCCTTTATCAGTTTCTGTCTTCAGAAATCCCCGATCTTTAGTGATATCCAACCCCTACAAATTACGAGGGGTCGGACCACACTTAGGGGCTGATATAAGCGATATAAGTATGTTTATCTTACAAACACTTCTTATGTGTTACCTCTGCAAACGTTCTCTAAGTTTTCCATTCTTCTCATAACAAGTCCTAAGGAGTAAGATTTCGGGAACAAATTCTGAGTACAACTGGTAGGACTGCGGGAAACCCACACCCCAGTGGCTATGACCTCCTTGCTCACCAGCATGATCAAAATTGATTCACCTGCACTCCTAGTTTTTGCGACCTAAACCATGGGAAGGGTCAGAAGACACCGAAACCTCTTCTACAGAAAAAGAGGAATCTGAAAAACTATTTGTCGTAACAAAAGATGAAAATTTGTTCATTCTTGCACAAATTCACCGCTTACAAAGTGATCCCATCACAAAAAGGACTAATGTATTCATAAATACAAAAGACTGTTCACTTGGGGGCTCCCCCACAAACTTATTCGATTACAGTTTCTGACTAGCCCTACAACGAGCACCGCTATGGTCGCTGCGCCACGCTCTCCATCGACGACGCCCTACCCCTCCATGGGATCCTCTAGGGCACCATCATCTACAATGTCAAGCGCCATGTTGGCGACTATGGTGCCCTCCCCGGGGCATCCAAGGACAACGCCATCATCATCAGCCGCAACCCTAACAACGGCACCTAGGCGGGGGGTGTCTCCCACCGTGGAAAGGCCGCAATGAACGACGGCAAGGCCGACGACGCTCGACACCCTCTAGCGCCCCTCCTCCTTCGGCAGTAGTGGCCCCTTCTCATCAAAGGTGGCCTGCACCACCTCATCTACGTTGGATGACCTCCAGCTCGACATCGCGCTCCAGATTCACGAGCGGATCTACGAGTTTTTCTCTCCCTAGCATTACCCTCTCTCACTTAGCACCCACCACGACGCAAGAATGCATTTGGTGGAAAATAAAGAAAAGAAGGTAGTGGCCCAAGAACAGGCGAGAGAATGGGATGAGAACTCCCCTCCCCCTCCCTATTTATGGAAGAGGCGCAGCAACTGAGGAAAGGCGAAAGGTTGGGATGAAAAACTCTCTGCTTTCCCCTATTCAATGTAGGTGGGAAATCAATGCTGACGGGAATCTAAGGGGACATGCCTGAACCGACAGGACATGCTCTGGTCGATGAGATGTCGCCTGGTCAAACAGGACGTTGCCTACGAGTGGCCCGCCACTAATGCACGCCGGCGCAAGAACCAGGCACACCCGCATGTAGGCGACTCTTCGCTTCCCTAGGCAGGACCATGGAATGACCCGATGATGGAACCCCCGTACAGTGGGGGCCCAATGGGCCTCACGGGTCGATCGGACGACCTAGGAGAAACGACAAATGAACGACCGTAGAAAGATAAGCACCTCCATTTTCTTACTTTGCGTGTTAATTTCAGTACCGAGTTTCCCACCCCAGCAATGGCAGGGGCACGGACACCACTCAGGGGCTACCGAGAATGTCTACCTATTTAGACATCCTCTTCACCCAACCCCTCCTTATGTCTAAAAACCAGAAGCACAGTGTGTGGGTATAAAACTTTGAATGCAACTGGGCGAACCGGTAGACCCTACACCCCGACATCTACGATGTTTTTTGTTCACCAGCATAATTGAATTCACAGTTCCCCGCATCGCAAGCTTTAGCTCCCGCCTTCTCGAGAAGGGTAAGGAGGGGTCCTTGTACAGAATCTCCTTCGAGGAGAAGCTGTCAGGTCGCCTAAATCAATCGAATGGCCCGGATCGCCGCCATGACATAGAAACAAAAAATGATAATTCTTATGCAGGTTACACTGACCTCATCGCAAACGTCGGACCCGAACCCCGCACTGACATACTTGGTAAGAGCTTCCTATCGCTCACGCCACCAGGGTAACATTACCGACCCCCCGCTTTTTTTCAATTAGATTATACATTGAATCCATACATCCAAACATTGCATATGCAAATCGCTGTATCCTAATGCTTCGTGTCGCATCACGAAGTGGCAGCCACCTCATTCAATATGAGCGGTGACTGACCAAGGTTTGAAGGCCAGCCCACAAAGGGCTCGAGGCTACCTCGCATCAAATAGAGCCAGGGGAGAAAAACCGAGATGTACCCCAGCGGCCTTGCCCGACTCCGCTTAGAAGCGGATAGGGACATCTCGACCTTTCTCATTTGATTCTAACCCC